>NC_036460.1:16318463-16933151 GCF_002775205.1 Xiphophorus maculatus | reverse complement strand
TGGGCTCATTGGTTGTTTCCCTGATTAAAGCTCTACTTGCCTGGTCTGTCAGCTTAGACAGATGTCCATGTCTTGATGGGCATGCAGTTTTTTCCATGTTCTTTCCATTTTGAGAGCATGAGTTTTGCAATGCTCTGCAAGATTCTCAAAGCATGAGATATTTTTTTGAAATATAATCCTGCTTCGAAATCCTCCACAAATTTACCTCTGACCTGTCTGCTGAGTTCCTTGGTCTACAAGATGCTGTGTGTTCACTAGTGTTTGCCAACAAACCTTTGAGTCTCTCACAGAGCATGTGGAGGTAAATTGCACACAAATAACTGCTGGAAGCAGTAAAGGGGTTAACCCCAAGTAAAGGGGTTGGTTATTTCTTGATTATAAAACAATAAATTATGTTATGGTTTTAAAAAATGTTCCTTCCACTTTACAATTCTGCAGAACTTTGCGTTTGTTTATCACATGGCATCCTCGATAAACGGGTTGCAACACGGCAAAACGTAAAAAGTCAGGGGGTGTGAATACTTTTTTTTGCCTACATCTGTTCCCAGGCAGCATCAGTTTCTGGGAAAACTCTAAAGCCAACGCCCGCTGAGCCTGTCCTGTTCTTTATGAATGAATTAATCAGTAGTGACACTGCACTACATGCTCGCTCCTTCCCCATTATTTTAATTAGCCGTTTATATGAACGCCCCCCCAACCCGTACCCCCCATTCCCAAACCTCTTTGTCCTCTTTTGCATTTCATTAATACATTAACATGCACTTGACAAAAAGAGCAAGGACACAGACACAGTTGCGGTCGCTTGACTGGTCACTTTGTAGTCTCCCACCTGTCTTGGCCGGTTTGCCTGCCTCATCAAGAGTTTTTGGTCTCCGTCTGTCCTACCTCGAGCTCCGCAAAAGAAACTTGTAAGGTCACTGGTAATGGCTCCTTTATTATGCTAATGAGAATTGCTTGAGGTTTTCACTAAACGAGACACTTAGCTTTTAAAGCGCTCTCAACAATAGAGGCAAACATGGAATTTTATGGAGGGAAAATCAACGATTTCTCAATGGAATGTTCGCACAATTACCCGACCACAGTTAGGGAAAATAAAACAACCAAAAGGGAAGTTCAAAATGTTTCCACTGGTTGAAAAAGGTTAGGGGGTACTGTATGTTGCATGAAGAGGTGCGTAGAGTAAGAGCAGCAGGGTGTGGACGTGTGAGGGTGTGCTCATCTGCGTGGGCATGTCTGGGTGTGCAGCCGCTGTACGGTGATGAGGTGAGAATGATGAAGCCCATTCCTCAAAAACGTCGCCATGTGCAGCTCATATGTTGGGTCCTCGTTAAGGAGACGCTCATTGAGAACACCAAACTAACACAAGCACACACGTATCATTGCTAGACCTCCCCCTCCGTCTGTGCGGACGCATGCAAGCACCCACCTCGGCCTGGTAACGCCTGCAGGCAAGGGGTGATTGACAGTATCCAGATTGCCAGATTGTTCTCTGGAGTGTTGAGGAATGACATCACACTCATTACAACTTCTAAATATAAGCATTCACATTGCTTGACTGACAAGTCTGTATACAGCATCTGCGCCTGAGTGTGTTTCAAGGGACTCCTGTAATGTGGTTAGAGAGTAAAAGTGTGTGTAGGTGTGTTTTTTTTCCTAACCAGTCAATAAAGGAACTCTAACTACAGATGCTGTATTTAACTGGGCATGTTTCTCACCCTGTTTAGTTTTTCTGTTTTATTACAATGTACAAACAGGTTTAAAACCCACAGCAGGTATTCCCCATAACCATTATAGCAGAGTTTTCATTTATTTGAAAAAATGTGCTTTTCTTGTTTTCTTCTAACCAAGCAGGATCTTGGGTCATTCTTCTTTCCTTTAAAGAAAATAAGGTAGTCTTTTTCCAGACCTTATTTATAATATAAATTCATATTATGAAAAATGTCTGGAAAGAGACTATTTTTTTCCTTCGAAGCCTTTCAAAGTTGCTTTTCCACTTATTTTCCGGTCAGTGCCTGACCGTTTTTAAGTAACTTTGTTGACACCATTTGTTGCCATTTCTTTCTATAAAAATTAGTGCAAATAAAATAAATTAAAAATAATTTTGACAGCTCTTGGTCAGTTGATCCTTTGCTATTTTTTTCATCAAATGCGTATCCAAGTATTCCCATTCTGTCTATTTAATAACCGAACACTTAACCGTTGCACATCATTTATTTTCTGGGAATTGTGGTGCTGAAACAAAATTTTGATTATTTACAAATATTAACCGCAATTAGCTCATATGTCGTGATTTTTTTTCTGTCTTTGATCCATCTATTATCCATGCCAGGTTGTCCCTGCAGGTACCAGTGCCGATCACCAGCAGTCACTGGCTGTGAGGCAGGATACACTTTGGACAGATCTCTAGTCCGTCACATGAAAACATACAGAAGAAACAACAAATCCACAAACACACAACCCAAGGGCAATTTAGAGTAATCAATTACTCCAAATATCACAAGAAAGTTTGGCTTTTTGGAAGCTATGCAAAAACAAATATTAGAAACTTCAAGACTTTTTTTTTCAACTATTAAAACTAAATAGTCACCATATTTAGACATAATAGTATAGACATTTGCATGACATTGTCGCTAAAATTGTTTTGGTGTTAAAAAAAAAAAAGGTGCTGGGAGAAGAAAATGCCTTTGGTTTGATTTAACAGAGAAAGAAAGGCTCAGTGCAACCTGATAATGATATTTTAGTATTCATCCAGCATCCTTACAAGGAACAGAACAGCATTAATAATAACAACACACAACAAATCAAAGAATAGCCAACTCCGCTTATAAGCACGCAACAAAATCCTCACATATGTTTGTGGGGCTGTTGCTGAGTTCAAGGCTCCTCCAGCTCGTCTGGCTAGCACATTGTAATTTACAAGCACTCAGTGTCACGTTGAGATCTCAATTAGGCAGCTCGGCTACACACTCAGGCCCTCGAGGCTGGGCTGAGCCAGGCCCACGTTCTGCCTCTTAGGCCAAGCGCGCTGTGGAGTTCTGCGCTCCTCCAACCCTCAGCCCGCCTGCTGCCTTCGCCTGCCGCCCACAGACAACGCCAACAGTAAATATTTGAGGTTAGAGACAAAGAAGGGAGAAGGGATTCATTTAGCTCATTTGAAAACATGACATTATGATTAAAAGGCAGGGAGTCTGGAAAATAACCTCTCATTTTTTTGTTTTAGATTCTTCTCTATGCAGCGGCAGCTAAATAAAATGTGAATGCTCTATTAATGGAAAAGGCAGTGATTGGTTGAGTTTAACGCAAGAATTAAGAAAAAAGTACTGCTAGAAAAGTTAAAAAAGGATATTTTCTTCATTTAAAGATAAAAATATTAGAACAATAAGGAATAAGAAATAAAAAAATACTGCCACTGACTTTAGGAACTTCAGACATCCCAAGTGCTGGAATAAAGTAACAAAAGCTCATAAGCTGCCACTACTGTTCTGTGATCAGATCCATATGGACCTTGGCCTCAGCCCCTCCACCACCTGCCTCAAATGTTCCTAATATCTAACAAGCCTGAAAGCCTCCAACTGGCTTCAGACATTCTTTACAAGCAGCCATATTGATGGCTTTTGAGCTGGAGAGCCATTTAGCTCACCAGAAATCTTAAATTATACACTAACCATGTGCAGCAATGTACCCTCTCTCTCACACGCACACACGCGCACGCCCTCGCACGCGCACACAAGCAGAGGACAGATGCCACACCAGAGTCTAAACTTCCTGTTCCTGGCAGTGAATCAAGCATTAAAACATATCGCAGTGGGTAGAACTGTTATAGTCCAAACACTAATTTTATTTGAAAATAAATAAGAGCTTTAAAGTTTCAGTTTTATAGACATTAGGATACTTAGAAGAAAATGACCTCTCCCTGCAATTTGCAGTGGTGAATAAAGCAAAGTAGTCTTAGGTATAAAAAGAAAAAGAAAAAAAAAGTTTACAAGCATGATTATCTTTTTTATTTTCGAATGAGTTCATTGAAAATGGGGCATTCTGCTAAATAAGCCTATAATGTATAAAATTACTACAATCCTCTGTATGGCTGGAAATAAAAGGAGCTAACCTAAGTCTTTCTAAATATCACAGAAATGTTCACATTGTGTCAAATGTGGGCTACAATACATTGCCAAAAGTACTAAATAAACCTTGAACTTTTATATAATTTGTCACATTACTGCTAGAAATAGTCGTGACCTCAAACATGTGGAAGGAGGTGCTCTGGTCAAATGAGACAAAGTTTAACTTTTGGACTAAATGCATTCCCACTGTGGAACAAATTTCAAAAATTCGAAATATCATTTATCATTTTCCCTTCCTTTCACAACATGCTCCATTTATACTACAGTACTACTACAGAATGCCTAAAAGACTAAAGGCCCTAATGAATTCAGATGCCAAAGCTCCTGATTGGCATTATCCTAACAACCTGCAATTACAGTCCTGAAATCGAGTCTTACTGCAGCAGCTTTAACGAGCAAGCCATCACGCAGCCCACAATTATCATCACCAGAACTATTAAAACATGACGGCTACAGCCTTGTTAAACGTTCTCATATGTGGAGTCCTCACAATTTTTTTTTTTTTTTTTTTTCGCAAGACACAGCCTGACTGATGGACACACAAACAGCAGGATGCAAGACTTGGTGAGGGGCAGCAAGTGACCCTGGTCTGTGGCAGAGAAGTGATTTTCTGTCATTTTACAGAACACTGGAAAACACTCCCAAAAAACCCAATTTAAGAACCTGCTCCAAAACAGATGCTTTGCATATTACCACACATTACTGATGCACAATCATCTATTTTGCAGAGTTCCCTTTGAAACGCCCTTCTGACTTGTTTGACTGTAATCTGGGACCACAGCCTCCTGTGTGAATGACCACAGTAGGCTAGTGGTCTCCTGCAGCCCAACAGCTCCGCTGCTGCAGCAGAGCTCCAGTATCAGGCTGCTCCCTGGTGGGCACATCCCAGTTGGGATTACACTCTGTGGGCTTACACGTGCTTCTGTGGAAGGTCATGAGTGCTTTAAGCAAGCCGAGAGGCAAAACTATATTTGCCGGTGTTCATTCTGATTGAATAATGTTAGAGGAATATATATTTAATGCAGGGAAGGGTAAGTTTGTGTAACCGTGAATATGGATGTGAAAGACCCCTGTGTGTCTAGTGATTTAGTGTGTAAAACTGGAGCAGATGAAGACGAATTAAAAAAAATCAGGTACTAGCTTTGAAATGTAGGGAGGAAAAGATGATCACAGGGGGAGGTAAGTTGTATTTGGGTTCAGCCTCCGCTCACAGTCAGGCCAGTGTGCCTCTCAGGTCATGCCTCGATTAGGCTGAGCAGTTGGAGTATGCACTTGGCACAAACACAACAGAGTGGCGCAGATCAGAGATGTAGATGCTCCTGTGGGGATGTGGTGGAGGTTTGGCCAGGCCGGCCCGAGACTGAGGCCAAGCTGAGGCCAGAGGGAAGGACCAGGGCTGTGAGCCATCTCACAGAGTGGAACCTTTGTAGCACTGCTGATCTTCAGGCCAACAGATCTCTGCTCTGGGTTTGCGCATCATGTTTTAGTGAGCTAAGCAGAATTTTTTCTATAGATATTTTGAGGGTGTGAAGAGAATTCAGGTGATTTTGTTCATGACATGAGTGGGGTGTATATTTGTAAAAATATATTTTTTACTTTGTAAATTTGTTTTATGTTTCCAATCCATTCCTCTTTTTTGGAAGGTTCTTATTTTGATATCTTCTCATTATTTCATGATTACATTATTTTAGTCAAATATTTTTCATCCAAATTCACTTTAATTATAGCTCCTCCTTGATATATTGAGAAAAAAAACTTACTAAATTTCCTGACCAGTAAATTAGTGAATCATTCCAGCCATTTCCTGGCAATAAGGCTGGAGAATTTGACAGTCTAAAAACAGATGAAAATAAGCTCCCATAAAGTTTCCACACTCCCTCCTGAAGTCTGTTTCATTTTAATAGTGTAGTGTAGAATTGCCTAACGTTCTCAAACTCCTCTACCTGTAAATGTGTGTCCTTTATCTCTAGAATAATCTGCAAGGTCAGCATGGTTCCATGTGTATCCATATTTGCATTTCTTCCTTGAGCAAATACCAAGAAAGACTCGTGCTCTGTATTCATCCCCATCTTGCATTTCCCCCCCAACCTCCCCACCTATTCACACCCACAGACACACACACTAGGTGAGGTTTCTGATTAATGATAGTCATTTGTCAGGCAGAGGTGGATAAAACAGAGAATATTATCTTTGTGCTAAGGGCCGGAGGACATCACACTCTCTCCCCTCCTTGCGTCTTTCATAACTGGTTGAACACGACGGCATGCAGGAACACACAGACAGCCCAACATAGAGCAGATCTATTCTCATTACCTCTCTATTAGGACATCAGCTTTCACTGATCAGGCCCTACGTCTTTATACTGACACCAGGGAGAAAAAGAGGTGGATGAAGGGTAAGGAGAAGAGGAATGGGTGCAATGAAAGTGAAGAGAAATAGGGAAAAGGAGGGGTTCTCTGCAACGCAGAGGGAAACTTGACATTTCTGAATTTGATTAATACAAGTCTAAATCATCCTATTTAGGGAGACATATAGCACTACTACTCCCATGGTAAATGGCATTTATCTGCCCTTATGCCGTCCTTCAGTGAGGAGATTACCAGATTTGCTTTGCAGATTGTTCAGAACACGACCTTCTGAAACAGATGGGAATGACTTTCCTTGGTAAGTTTTGCGAGCAATTTATAAAGAAATAAACCTCCTCTCAGAAAAAAAAAAAAAAACTTGTAGAAAAAACTAGAGGAAGTTTTCATTAGTATGATGAAGTGAAAATGGTCCAATTATCTCTGACCTGTAAGAGCAAAATCAGACTTAGAAATTCTGTTTCAAGGCTAGAACTTTCTTTTGCAGTATATGTATAATAGATATTATATATCTATTATACATATAGATATATAATAGATATTAAACAGATATTTTAGGATCTGCACAAATAATGGCTTTTCTACAGGAGAACACAGTTTTATGTTAATTGTTCTTCCTATTTTAAACATGCTGAACAAAATTCCAAACATTGCTCTTTTTTTTTTTTCCATAACAGCACTTTCAATCTTTTATACCAAAGGTTACAATGATGTGCGCCACACCTTTTGTCTCAGGGCACAGCCTTGGTATGTGCACTGTCAATGTTTCAACAAGACAAACAAAAACTCTGAAGGAATCTTTGAGCAAATATTTAATCAGCAGTAGAACAGATCAGCAACAAAAGATTTTCAGGGATACTTATCTACTCTGAGCTGCAGTACTGTAATTACAAAAAAATAAAATAAAACACAACTTTGTATACATCTTGAATTACAGGTACATATTCAATTAGAATCAATTTCCTCATTCCAATCATCCTTTTCTCCTTACCTAAAAATTAAATTGCAAAGGTGACATAATGTCCCCACCTGAGCCATAGTCTCCAACTCATTAAAAGCCCGTCAAAGTGTTTTCGGATTAGCAGGGATGCATAACTGAGCTATGTACCTGGTGCAGGGTCTCCTCCTAGTGAGACATGTCTGGAAAAACGTCCAAAGCAAGGTACCAGTGACAGTCTGATCAGATACTCAAACCAACTCAAATAGCCTCTTTGGATGTGGTTGGAGCTCTGATCTTGGCTTTACCTTGGCATTTAACCCAATCTCTAACGCCACTCTATTCAGAAAACTCCTTCTAATCACTTGCGTTCACATATCCTGAGAGTAAGTGAGGGTAAACAACAATTCTACAAGACTGTGTACACATTTACTTGGCCACTTTTTCTTCCACTCAACTTTCTATGCGTTTGCTTGGGCAAGGAATTATGTGAACAGTCAGGCTCAGAGTGTTAGTGAAAACCTGCCTGAAACTTTCAAGCTCATGGTCATTCCTATGTTAATGTAGAGCAAAGCATGTCATTTGTTTGATAAAAAAATAATAAAAGTTTTTATAACTGTTCCATAAAATGAAATATCTTTTGTCTTTTATACATTTGTCTATTTTTTTTTATAACTTGCTGAAATAAATACATTTTTCAATGGTATTATAACTTATGAGATGCATCTGTATATATTTAAAAAAGAAAACATTCAGACAAAAGTGTTTTTAATCATTATTAAGGGAAATGATATAAAGCTTTGGGTGAAAAGGAAATGTATGAAATGTCAGGGAAACAAGTGGCATGCATTTCAATACTGTAACTGTATGAAAGTGAAAAACATATTATGGACAAAGAGTTCAATTCTTTATCCTACTCAGACTCCATAACAAAAAATAAACTATAAATAAAAAAAATTAAATAGTCTTCCTTGCCCTCTATTCTCCAAGTGCCAATACGGCACCAATAAATCGCAAGTCAAGCTCAGTTGTTTCCTCATTGGGGCAGACAGAGAATGAGAGGTGGGGCTAAGTGCCGCCGCTGCTGATCTCTGCACCTGACTGTGGTAAATCAGAGACACAGCGGCCCCATCTTCATGCCGAAGATTTAATGAACTACCGCAGGCTTTTTATACCTCTTAAGGCTCACTGAGAGACCAATTTTTACTTGTTCAGAAGAGGGGGCGATGCTGCCGCAGCCTACTAAATCTTCTATTTGCCACTGAGGATAAAATCTTCCTTTATTCATGGGCTATTTACCAGATGCAGATTTATTACACAGGGTTGCTTTCACAAAAGAGGGGTGAGAGACAAAACCCCAACTTCCATCTTTTCTTCTCACCCCATGCAGGCTGAGATAAAGTACCAGGATGTCTTTGCTTCATCTATGTTGGGATGAACAGGCAGAATTGCCTGTTTCTCAAAGTGTTTCTTTAGGCTCCGCATTGCAGTAAATATAGAAAGACTTTGAGATGGATAAAGAAAAATCTTCAGTCATTAAAACACTCATAGGTTTACAGAATATATCCCACCCACCCCATCCCTGGCCTAACGCTATTGTTGCCATTGTTACACCTCTCCCTTGGTGTCTGGACTTGCAGAAGGGTCATGGGTGAGAAGTCAAAACAATGCTCATGGATACATGACCTTTGTGGCGGTTTTCTTAAAAAAGCGTTTAACAGAACCTCTCTGGCATCGTCACTTCATGAAAGCAACATGTGTGAATAAGCCAAAACAAATTCAGAAAGTATCAAAGCATTTCTATAACATACATTCCATGTATTGTGTTACGGCACACCTGTCTCTATCTTGCTGTTCGTTTGCTGCTTGCCACCACTTGCATCCTGCAGTTCATGGACTTTGGTGACCCATTTTTGACCCTCCTTGTTTGTTTTAAACAAACCATGAACACTCTGCCTTTTCTGTAAAGGAGGTGCACTTTCCATGATTACAAACTTCAACTTTACTCTTACAGCTGTACTGTTAATAATCTGTGCTGGGACCTTTCTGTTGGTCAAATTAATCAGGTTTTATTTAAATGATGTTGCAATTTACTCATCATTATTACAGTTTACTAGGGAAAATACCTAAGATCAATCTTCTGTGTCCCTGAAAGAATACAGAGGTATGCACAATAGTGGAAGTCATAAAGTAGCAAAAATATTTTTATTAAGTTTATATTAAAAAAAACTAAAAAAAATCGTCAGTACTGACACAGCGAAACAGGGTGGTGGTAGAATTATGCTTTGAGATGCTTTTCCTCTACATGAAAATGAAAGCTTACTAGAATTCACAGAAAAGTCGACTGAGTTAAAACAACGAAATCCTGGAATAAATCAAAGGTTGTAAAAGACATGAGGCAGACTTTGAAATTGTGTAGTAATCTAGAGATTTATTTTTCTAAAAGTGCATGAATAATATGTTTACTATTAGCATACAAATAGATATCAATCGATCAGTATGTTATTTTCTGTTAATGCCCCATAAATAAACTTGTGGATACAAAACTTTAGTGTTTTTGGTGGAAAACAAGAACTTTTCAAGTCTTTGCAGGCACTTTCTCATTAACGACATGAAAGAAGCAAGTCTACAACTTCACTCATGCACCGAAACAGTTGTGTTCTTTTTAAGTTAACCAAAAGTTTTTCTTACTAATAGGAATTCACACAAAAAAGTGAGCTGATTAATTACTGAATTTGATCTCGCTTGAAAAAACGGAACCTCTTAGAGAATTTCAAGTTAACAGATAAGCGAGACATCAAACGGCCACATGTGTTTACTTATTTTTATAAAGCCGAGACTTGTTATCAGGGCTGGGCAGGACTTTGGGCTCCACACATCTTGTTGTTGTTGTGCAGTCTTTCTTGTTTGGAGGAACTGAAGAGACAAGTGTTGGTGGTTAATGGACATAGTGGTTTGTGCGGGCATGCATGTGATGGGGCTAAAACCCCGCTGGTAAATCCCCCCAGCAAAGGCACAGTCCAATGTCTGGATAGATGCCAGAAGTTCTGGACTAATAATCCCAACAATGTTCATGCTCCCACGACAGCTACAGAAAAAAAACAAAAAAAACTGGAGTCGTTCCAGCTTTTTTCCCCTCACATCTTTTACTCCTGTTTCCACATCTACTAAACAATGGACAGTTTTTCTTTGTCAGATTGACAACGATTTTATAAGCTTATCAATCACTGAGTTGTGTCTGTTCATGCACGTGAGCCTTTGTGTTTGAAGTCTATCCAGGTCCCAAATTTTTTTTTGTGGAAATGCAAATGACTGTGGACCCAATACAAAAAGTGTTAATATGGTGCAAAAGAACATTATGGCTGATCTGCTTAGCAAAAATAGCTTCCAACCACTTTCCGTGTCTTTCAAAACAATAAATAATTGAATAACGTAATACAAAAGACAAAGGAAAACTTCAGTCTGATTTAATGTTAGATCGTTAAAAAAATTGTAAAACTCAAGGTGTATAATTTTTTTTTTCTCCCCTCCATGGGGTCTTTTTGTGGGCTCTAGTGTCCCTTATATGAAAGTAGGCTGACAGGAAAGGGGGAAGAAGAGGAAGGAAGACATGCGGCAAATGTCGCTGGGTCCGGGAATCGAACCCGGGACGAGGACTCAAGGCCTTAAAACGTGGGTCGCGTTATCCCCTACGCCACCACAGCACGCCCGGTGTATAATATTTTAATGATAATCAATGTACAAACCAAATCAATAAATTAGATTATTGAAAAGCCAATCTACTTCAGAAACTTTATCTCTATGTGAAACACATTATACATAATAACTAGGCACAGACTAATGTTGGATAGCCTTTTTTCGGAAAAGTATGAGAAATTTTTACTTACAATAAAAACATGAAATGTAAAATTTAAATATTACAGCAAACCAATAAAACACACCTTTCCTAGAGAGAAAACATAAAACTATGTTTAATTTTGTTCAATGGTACTTTTAATCTGACAAATGATCCTCAACGGAACACATGCTCTAATTTACTGAATATGAGTTTATGTAGTGCATGAGGTAGACCACAATGTGGATTAGTATCATTTGCCTAAAGCCAAGACTCAAAAAGCTAAAAGTTTATCTATGGTTGGAAAGCATAAGTATAAGGAATCAGTCAAAATTTATATGACAATAACTTACAAAAAACAAGCAGATCACAGAGAGCGAAAGGATGAGACCCACAAGGACTGGGAGTGTGATTGCTGGAACAATGAATTGGGGCTGATTACTAACTGGGTGCAGCTGTAACGGTAGAGCAGAAGGCAAGCTGAGGGAGAGACAGAGACAGACAGAAAGAGAGACTGAAAGAGAGAGAGAGCGACATGGCACATAGGAGGAAGGTGAAATAAAAACTAACAGAGAAGCTCCAAAAACATAAATCTAACCATAACAAAGAATAACTAAACACAAAGAATGAATAAAAGATACAACCTACATGAATAAACAACTACAGAGAAAACTCATCAAAAGTAAAGAAAAACTACAGATAAACATAGACTGATAAGCCTCACTACATTTGTGCTGCTGTGCCTCTTACATTGATAGAGTCTGCTGGTTGTATTTATCGTCACTGCCTCAAAATTCAAAAGTTTACTGTCAGTGGTATGATGAATAGCAGCAAAACCTGTCTCTTTAAAACAAGTAGTATTAATATCTTCTTTGGTGCTGTGTTCCTTATCTATGAACCGTATTAGTTAAATGGCAAACATTCGCTTAAAACAGCGGCTTCAACTCACTAGCTGATAGCCTTCCAACACTATAAGGATTTCTTCACTTTTCTACAAACTCATATGATATCCGTCTAATACACATATGTGTATCAGACGTGATAATAATGTTTCAGAATATCACTTCATGAAATCCATAGTATCCTTTAAACTTTCAAAATATCACACTTTTAACCTCCAAACATCTCTAACATGTAGCTGTTGGCTACTTGCGGTTCTTTTTCAGCTTGTCTCCCACTTATTTGTTGCAATATATATGGTTTCCCAAGGCACATCATAGCCAGTCTCCATGTCTCGCAGTTCCTAAATTTTCATCCTGATACAAGTGTGCCTCTTGTACTCATCTGACCTGACCAGTGATCCCTGAATGGTAATTCTGTCTCAGACTCTTATTGAATATGCCCTTTGGCTCACTTCATGGCACACCAGTGGAAAACCAGTGTTTTATAGCACTCTCTCCTTATATATGGAGCATGCTGCCACACGAGGAGGAAGAATACATGCAGAATCAAGTATGAGCTCTTTTCTTCTTACTGCTCTGTGTAGCACCAAATCATAGCTGTAGCATTTATCTTTAAAAGTAAAATGTTCGTGTGACCCTCTCTATAAGACGATAGGTGGAGATGTGTGAGGTTATGTGAATATCAGAGGCATACACCTCTCTCACTCATGCGGATTGTACCTTTGATGAACAAATACATCACATCCCCCACACCCTAAAAACTGATGATCCTGTCACCCCAAAATCCCCTTTGTAGCCTTACCATCAGGAATCAGTATAAATAACCGTGACATCACCCCATTCTTATCTATGGGACGTCCCATGCTGATCGATAGCATAGCTCCTGCAGTGTAAATAGCTTCTAATGCCCCATCTTCCCCTTCAAATAGGTCTACATTATTTATGATGGCTGTTAGGTTACCAGTCCAGGACACAATTTATTTCATCCCACCCCTGCTCCTATTATACCATTGCTTTTGAGTCTTGATGGGAGATCAGAGGGAGCATTCATTGTGCAGACGAATAAATACGCATGCCTGTATTCTCAAAGGGAACTTAAACTCATAGAGGTCCAAAATCATGACTGGGGATGAAGCTACTGGAGGAGAGAGGAGGAGAAAAGGATGGAGGCGAAAAAAATTGAGGAGGAGTGGACCTGAGTTGTGCTTGGTCCCACCCAGCGGTAACGATAGAACATCCGTTACTCAGATGACAGTGAGAGTGGCAGGCCTATTTGTGCGGCTGCTGGCGCGCTATGACAGATTAGACAGACGGAGCAGTTGGAGGTTGCGTGAAAGTGACAGGCCACATTTCCATTTGGGTGAAAAATCTGGCCAACGTGGGTAACATGGATGAGGGGAAGAGGGGCGACATGGGCTGGCCATGGCCCAGCATATCTGCTGTTTACATTTTTGTAGGTCAGAGTTTTCAACGAATCTCTATAATCTAAATCGTTTTCTCTGTCTCTTGTATTCATGTAATGTAGCTCTATAAAAACTGACTTATTCTAATGAGGTCAGGTAAACAGAGACACACCACTACGTTACACAAACCCTACTTTGCTGCATTTTAAGTTCCAAGTCTTTTTTGGTATGGCTCTGTCAGCGTCTGGAAGCTTTGTACGACACTTAAATTGTTCCCATTCTTGCAGAACACAGCGAAAGTTGTAGACCAAGTTTACCAGTGGGGCCAGTTTTTATTATTTTTTTTATTGAGGCACAGAACAAAACAATGAAACAAAAAACATGGCAACATTTAATTAATCAAGCAAGTTACAGAGCAGAAGACCTATTAGTGGCTACAGAGTTGCAGGTTGCAGATGCCTAATCTAGTAAATGAAAACTGATTTTATCTCAATAAAACTAAAGCTAACAGTGTTCATTGTTATAGTAAAAGTGTGAAGGTAAAAATTTTATTAGTGCAAGGGACCAATTAGCTACAGCTTCATTGCCAACCTGTATCACCATGAAAAATTGATGGTGCATAATCTCTTCAGTTAAGGGCCCATAACAGGGTCTAGGACCAGTTCTTGCCCCTGTGGAGCTGTTGAGTCCTATAAAAAACTGCCTATGGCAATATAGGTCACCCCCAATCACACTGAGAATGGATTTTTAAGATCCTCATTGATACGTACTGTACATCTGGACTTTGACTTGACCATCCCATTGTCCTTCTGGAAGGTGAACCTCTGCCCACCTTCCAATCTTTTTTAGCCTCTAATAGGTTTTCTTCAAGGAGTACCCTCTATTTAACTTCATCCAAGTTAATATTAGTTGAAACAAGCTAAAGAAAGGTATCCCCTAAGCATGATTTTGCCACCACCGTGTTTTACAGCAGAGGTGGTTTGTTCATTTGTTTTACACACACCACTGTATAGCAAAAAGGTCAATGTTGTTCTTATGTGACCAGACCACCTTCTTCTACACATTTGCTCTACCCACAACTTGACTGGTCCCTTTCCATGGTGGAAAACTGCAAAAGTCACTTACTTTGACTTACATTGGCATTTTTCTTGCCCCTCTTCCAAAACACCAGATTTGTGAAGTTCATAACTAATATTTGTCCTGTCATCAGATTCTCCCACCTGACCTTTTCCTTTCTAGCTCTTGTTGCCTTACATGAGGCCTCTTAGCAGATCCTGATTAATGCTCTTTATGCCTGGCCTTTCACTTTAGTTGGACGGCCAGGCTTGCAGTCAAGCCATACAGAACTTTATCCCTGGCTTGTATAATGTGTTTGTTGGGCTTTATGAAAATGTTTGTCCACTAATGTTCTCTAACTGAGAAAACCTTTGCACAACATCTGTGTAATGAACTTAAATTACTGGCAGTTAGTTGATATGAGTATCAGAATAAAGGGGCCAGAATGCAAATCCACTTCCAAAATTTCTTTTTATGTTAGTCATAGAAAATCCCATAAAATTCAGTTGTTCACATTGGTATATGGGGTATAAATACTTTTGCAGGGCACTATAAGTGAGAAATAGCTGTATTTTCCAAAATGTAACTACCAATAAAGCAAAGTAAAAGCATGTATGATCATAATTTTTGGACTAAGTAATCAGGTATTAGTAGTCTGCAAGTGTTTGTGAAAAACTCTAAAACAATATGCTTAATCTTCATTGTCTAACAAAAACACAAGGTTTCACTCTAATAGCCTTCTAAAAACTAATGGTTAAAATGACTGAATTTACTTAAGAGTGGAAAGACACAATTTCTGCTGATGTGGACAGTTAGGTTGAAGTCAAAAATGAGAGGGAGCAAAGTGTTATTCTTCCAGCAAAATCTAGAGACGTATGTGTGTGTGTGCGTGGTGTAGGCATGTGTGTGTGCGCGTGCGAACAGTCCGAGGAATGTTCATCCTCACGCCTCATTGGTGTTCTCATTGCTGCACACAGATCGAGCAGTGGAGATGGGACGCCCTAGATTTACGGGACGTGTCAGAGGCTTCACATCCTCAGGCCCCCTGGGGACCATCTCCTGTCTTGATCTTGGCCTGCAAGGAAAACAGCCGTCCCTCACAGTCTGACAGTGAGGTGGAGCCATCCAAACACTCTGGGAGGACGGAGACTGGTGGAAAAGAAGGAATGTGGGGAAAAGAGGGAGGGAGGGAAGGAGGCCACCTTTGGATAAGGCCACAGCAGCTCTAGTATTGTGGTGTCTTTATATTAACACATTTGAAATCATGTGGTTAGGCTCCGACAGGAACTCAGATTTCATAACTTTATTTTCATGAAATAATTTCAGACATAAGTTGCCATGGTGACTTATGGCACATAAACAAACAGTGACTAATTTGATTGTGTCCTTTGTTTAACAGGTGTTTACATTTAGTCAGTGGTGGCTTAGTCATAGCCTTATTACACTTTTTCAATAAGGATCAAATATGCATGGTAACTCCTTTATTATTCATTACCGTCACTTATGAACTTCAGAGCTAACAAAAAGAGGCAATGTTTTTGTTCTCTAAAGCCCACAAAAGCCTTTTTGTCCCCTACAGGAACTAGTAGCTGTTGAGGAAATGGAGCATGGTGCCAGCCGGATGATTTATGGCTCTGTGTCCTGGGTGGCAGTTGGACCAGGTCCCACTGTCACTATGAGCAGAGAGAAGCATGGCATGGCCCAGTCAAAGCTGCCCAGTACTCTAAAGACGTTACAATGCATGTCATAAAGTGGTTTGGAGCGAATGGAAGCTGCAATAATCTGGTGAAAAGGAAGAATTGAAGGAGAAAAAATGCTGTAAGAATCTTCCTTGAGATCCTCCCCTTTCCACACTTGGTGACAGATTCTAATCCAGCCCAGAAACTGATTCTGGAAGTTTTTCTCATACGTTTAAAGACACTAACTCGTTAGGACTTCACAGAGCTAGAGACTACAATTAGTAAGTTGGAGATGTCAGAAATGGCCACTAAGTTTCATAGGGAGAAATCCTTTGTGACGGATTGGTGCTGACATCACAGGCAGATGAGGAGGGAGCGACCAACTCCCAGAGTGCCGTGTCTGTGTCAACCCTCATCTGTAAGCTCACATGAACAAAGTTCCCTCACAGACTACCTGCTGCAGCCTTGAAAATCCTATTAGGGTTTCCTGCGGGACACTTGGGAACTCTCCATCTAGAGATCTGTCTCTCAGAAAAAGAACACCTTTTCCCCTCTCTTCATTTCACCTTTTTTCATCTCTTTTTCATTAAAAATGATTGTCCTACTCTTTACTCTTCAGTCTAATTTTTGGCTTTTATGTATGCTCTATTACCTTCTAACAGTCTTGTTTTTACCCTATTTAGTTGTCTCGTTTTCCTTGCTTTATTTGTCTTGGTCTGCCCTCCCTATTGCAAAAGTCAATCCTATGATTTGAATTAAAAGCACTGTTATTCTGACTGCACTTCTAAGAAAGAAAACACAATACATAATCTCGATATTCCAAACAGAGAATATGTTGACATGTATACACAGATTTGGTAAGAAGCATGTGCCCATCATTTCATAAAATACATAATTTCTTAAAATACATAAAATTCATAACAAATACTTTCACTGATTTTAAAAAATCAAGAATTTGGTACAAACTTTGGACTTATTATAGATTTCCTCTTCTTCACACATAGTTAACATTGTACATACAGGCTGAAACTCATTCATATCATCTACCAATGTTTGGTTAAGGTTCCTTAGACAACCTACATGTTTGTATGCATCAACTACTGTAGTTCCTCTTTCTAAGAGATAATACAACGTTTAAAGTGGCCTTTTCTGATAAATGTAACTGGTTCGTTACATTATTTTAAGTTAAGCTTTGGATTCCACCAAATCAGTCATTATTTGTTATGCAAATTGGTTATTTATTACCTTAGTACCTGTTTGAAGTGAGAGGGGAGTATTTCCTGTTGCACTTGAACGCACCTCAAGCAGCAAAGTCATGTAGATTGACGCATGGAGGAAGAGATTAAATGACGCGCTGTGCTAGCACTGGGCTAGCAGGAGGTAAGGCCTGCTACACTATCAACCCAGAAGTAAAATATCTTTCTTGGTTAATTCACATTTCATAAGTTGTATATTTGTACCTATGTTTGAAGGGATATGTCTTCTCATTGACAATATAATGTTATATGTTCTATATGAACCGAAATTAGATTTTATTTAAATGTTTAAATGTTTTATTTAAAGCTTGTGCTAGTTTTTGTGTTACAGGTAATGTGAGTCATGTTAGCTAGGTTTCATGCAGCTGTGGTGGGTTGTTCCTGGATGTTTGTTTGATTTTACTAATGTTTCTTTATTTTTGATGTTAGTTTCTTGCAAAGAGACCAGATTTTGGGCCAGATTGTGTGGATTGCTCACTGCTGTTTATTTGTGATATGTCAAACAAACAAAATAAAAGACAGTCAACCCGGATCTGGCCCCTCTCCTCCATTGAAAGACACAGAGCAGAGTTAAAGTTTGGACCAGACACTGATCATGAAAATAATCTTCCAAATCTGTTTGGCTGTTCCATATGGTATACAACCAAAATAATATGTCCATATCTACAACGACTGCATGTAATCTTATGACCAGAGCAAAAGCCATCACTGACATGCTGTTTCTTAACACTAGTCCAGTAAAATTCACCACTAAATTCTCACTACATCATTTATGGGTAAAAAGAAACTGGTACATAAGCTGGTAGATTAAAAACTATATGTGCTCTGTGAAGAAAACATGATCTGTAATTTTTCAAAAAATAATTCATGTTTATCCTACATATAATTTAACACTCCCCACAGTTATTAAGTGGTGACAGAAACTGATGGACTACATTATTATTATGCATCCTGAAAGCAATTAGAAAACACTTATTGACTGGGATGTGATCTGAGGTTATTGCCAACATAATTAACCCCATTAAGTATGAGAGCCAGACTAATGTAAAATATGACCTTCAAACACACTGTTCACTGAGGGGCAGTTAGTGTTAAACAGGGCACAACAAAAAAACCTTGCTTTTAATTGCACAGTTATAAAGTCGTGGGGCTCAGATAAAAATCATGTTAAACTATTAGGTTAGAAATATGATCCTAGATGGTGTAACAAAAATAATTAGATCATAAATGAAAGCGTACATGTATTACTGAAAATTATATTTGCTTCAAACCAGAAGGTTTCTCAGAATATTATTTTTTAAATGCTATATTATAATAATTAATGTATCGATGGGTACAACTTAAATTTTGTAGATGGTTAAAACAGAGATAATTTACCCTTTTTTTCCTGGGCAATTAATTTTATCCCACAATTTTTTGTTAATTAGAATCAGCTGTTTTTACCTGTTCTTGAATGATGATTGTCCAGTCAGAAATTCAGAAATCTTTTTTAACTAGCTTTTTATCTTGTGGCAGTATTTTGTCTACTTTTGGAAAAAAAATGTTACCTGTGCAAGGGTTACAATTAATGTGACTCCCATTTACCAACAAACATTTACAGTGGTTTGAACTCCATCAAATTTTATGTACTGCATTCTGAAGATAGTTTGTTTCTATTCTATTTTATTCTATTCCAGCTCCTCTCGTGGGCAGACTACATTCTCCTGGACCTTCCTCTTTATACTCATCAGGTTCTGTCATATCTTCACAAATCCAAATTAATCTGAAATCCATGCATTCCTATTCCTAATCCATGTTTATTTGTTTATTTTTCTGATCTCTTAGCCTCCCTGCTTCTCTTGCAATGTCCCCTTTCTTTTCTGTTAAATCTTCACACATTTGTTCCATTCCATTTTTTTTTTGTCAACGGTATTATTTTAAGATATAATACCTTTGTTTCCTGCCAATGAATATAATTATAATAGCAGTCCCAGGTTTCTCAGATTTCCTCTGTGATAAATATATTGTCTTGTAAGTATTGTCTTGACTCTGAAGAGAATCTGCCACTTGTTGCTCCAGTGACAGCAGTCCTCTGTTGTATCTGCGTTGGCTGTAGTTGTGGCTCATGTTTGGTGTCGAGGTTCTAGCCCTGTAATCATAAAATCCTCTTTCTCCTTCATTGATTCTCTCCTCGTGCAAAGCGATCTTCTTATCCCTTCCTGTCAGCATCATTTGTAGTGACTTCACTTTATTCACAACTTTGAGCAAACATTCATGTTGCAGTGCTAACTTTGTCAGCTTCTCTGACATAAGGTTGATAGGGTCTCCTGAACCTTATGTCACTTATGTTACTTTTGAAGTTTATCATTGCTCAGTTATTACTTGAAGAGTTGGCATTAGCTTTAGCTCCTGTTAGCTGTTGAGCTCCTCATTTGCTGAGCTATGATCTTCTAAAATTTTGTAACTTGTACCAAATTAAGTCTTAATCTTAAAAAAATTTAATAACAAAATCTACACTAACTTCTTAAGGGAGTTGCATCTTAACAATGAAGGTACCTTGACATTTAGAAACTGGGTTGAAACAGAAACATATTTTTATTTTTACAATTTGTAGTTAATTTAAACGTTACTTATTTCATCATTCTCCACTTTCTTGTTTAATGAAATATTGTTTTGATTTTAAAAACTACTACTTTTGATAGAGTACAACTAAAAGATGTTATATTCTTCTGGATTTTTTCCCCCCTGATTTTTGTTCATAACAGTTTTGGAAAGGGAAACCGTCAAATTGCTTACCATTTGGAAGAATTATGCATAAGATCAAATATTTAGCTTGATCTTTTTTACCAGTCAATTTCTCTTGAATAGCCTCTTTAACGTTCTTCACTGTGTTATGCCATTATCTTTAGAAAACAGGCAGGCAAAGCTCATATTGATTTTCCAATACCAGATGAGTGCACAGCAGCCTATCATATGGCCCATATTAAAGACAGAATGAAGTTGAGGTTAAGACCTCATTACTGCCATCTTGGCCTCTGCTTTCACTCTCCTTAGTCCTGGAAGCTCCCAGTTCTGGTTTTGGACCTGATCATGTTTAATTGGAGCAGCAATTCAGTTTAACTGGAAAAGAGGTACTGTGCTGCTATGATGAATATTGTCTGGCATGTGTTCCTGACATTTTACCCAGTAACAAGCTTTCGAGCCAGACCATACCATCCCATTACCCTTTGAACTCCTGCTCAAAGAGACAATACAGATATTAATCCAGAACAATGTGACACAAGGTCCGCGCAAAGAGATTCCCACTACTAGATACAATGATGGAGGTTAAGACTTTACAAGTAGAGCAATGATGGTGTGAGGGGACATCTGCCAGAGGCTAACAGGACAGTCCCTTTTTGCACAACTCTGATCACAGAAACGGAGAAAAGTGGTCTGGTACGGTAATATTAGCTCTTGATTATTTGTGTTAACCATTGCTCAGATTTACTGCCTAGGTAATGTGATCTGACTGGTAGTTAAGCACTAGCAGAAAAAGGGGCAGCAAAGCCAGGACAAAGTGGCCTTTCCCCTCTTCGTTTTCTCAAACTGGACCAATAAAAATCTATCAGCTCTGCCCCGAGTGGCATTCTCTACTGCTTTCTGACCTGCCCCATTGGGAAGACATTTGGAAACAATCAACAGTGTGTTTAAAGAGAAGGCCCTTCCCCTATCAATCCCCCTAGATAAGGTATCTATTAGCCGGGCTCTCTGGCCCAGCACACGGAATTCATCACCTCTGTTTCCTGTAAGCCGTTTAGGGGTCCCCTCATTTTCACTCCAGCGTGAGCAGAGTGCAGGGGGCAAAGTCTGAGTGTGCTGCTGTGTGCTTATGTGAACAAAATCAATGTGGTTCACCACAGAGGTGTGTGTTTTGTAAATTGAGAAAACACACCAATTCAAAAAGCAAGATTGATTTTGATTTGAAGAAATGTATTTATTTTGCTACTCAGTTACCTAACCATATTCTTATTGGCTTTTTACTTGATTACTAGCTCATTCTGTTACTTATTAATTAAGACTTATCTGTCTCGTAACCTTATACCATTATACTCACCTACTGTCAAAACTTGGAACATGCTATAAAAGTCTGTGTGTAATTCTACCATATATTTATTTCAATTCTAGCAATACCACACAATACAAGTAATATAACCAGACAATTAAAACAGAAGATAAGACCTTTCTTCTTAAAATGTGGTTTAAAATTTTTTATTTCTGGTAAGAAATACATCAGGATACCTCCACATTTATTCCCACTTGAAATGGCTAAATTCATGAACAGACATGGACACAGTCAAACATTTTTATTCTAATTTCTGAAGACTGTTAAAACCTAACTTTAGATTGGTGTGCTCCTGACTGTTGAAGTGAGAGTGAGCACCCTGGTGAGATCCAAAAAGTTTTTAAGTCTGGTAAGGGATTTGAAGAGTTTGCAGAAGAATTGGAAATCAGCCATACCTCTTTATGGAAAAAAGTCTGTCAGTAGATTCAAAGCAACTGCTAACATGCAAACATCTGGCCCTCCAAGCTAGTTCACCTGGAGACCAGACCCCAAAACCCTAAAATGTTATCACAGCACCTACTGCAGTGTTCTTACTACTGTTAATGTGAAAGTGCATGTCTGTAAACAACCAGAAAGAAACAAGTATGAAGTGTGCAAACATTTGCTCTATCAAAGGAACACAAAGAACCTTGCACCAATAGTATGGCTTAGAACTGGATGTGTCATGGTTTGAGACTGGTTTTCTGCAGCAGGTTCTGGTTAGCTTAGCATCGTAAAATTTAGCATGAATTCTACCATGTCTCAGAGATCGCTGGAGGAAAATGTGAGCCCATGTATAACGTAATATATAACAAATGTCAAGGAAGGCGGTAGATAGATAGCATCAGCAGACCTTTTCAGCTTCCTCTTGGTGGATTTTATTGACAAAAATCAAAGTTTTCTGCCAGTTTGTTAACAAGGAACAGAGGGCTTACTTGTCTCAGTATTTTCCCTCTTAAATCTCCAGTTGCTGAAATCTTACTGGTTTAATTCAGGACTGAAACATACTTCATCAATCTGTATCACTAAAAAGTACATGAAACCAAACAATACAGCTTAATTAAACATGAATTAGACTCCATATGTCCAATATCTAAATCGCTTATTCTTGCAGAGTGCAAGGTATACCCGTGCTTATTTATAGCAATCATTGGGCGAGAGGCAGGGTACACCCCATACAGGTCGCCAGTCCATTGGCAACACGGAGACAAACAATCATACACACACACCTAAGGAGAATTTAGAGACACCAATTAACCTATCAGTCATGTTATTCAATTGTGGGAGGAAGTTGGAGAGCCTGGAGAGAAGTGCAGGGGCCAAAGTCTGTGTGTGCCAATGTGTGCTTATGTGAACAAAATCAATGTGGTTTACCACATAGGTGTGTGTTTGTACATTGAGAAAACACACCAATATAATAGGCAAGATTTATTTTGAATTGAAGAAATGTATTTATCTACTCAGTTACTTAACCATTTTCTTATTTGCATATTAACTTTATTATCAATTCATTTATTTACTTATTGATGAAACTTTTCTGTCCAGTAGCTTGATACAATTATGATATTTTTAGTTCATTTCAGCCTCGCATATTTAGTCTGTCATATACCTGCCATACTTTTAATTTCCAAGCTTAACGTTTTAATAGCTGACTCACCTTTACCCAGAAATACTTAGTAATCTTGTAGACTACTAAGTCATTTGCATGTTTACTATGTTTAAACTTGCAGAATTATACACTACCATAAATGAAGCATAGTGCAAACATATTTAGAAAAGTCATACATTAAAATCTGATTTGTGTCCATGAATGTAAGCAAACGTCTGACTTGAACTTGCTAAGAAAAAACAATTACTCTTTTTCCCCACATTATCTCATGCTGCTCCATTTATTAATAACACTGTTGTATGTTAATAAAACTATATTTATATTTTTTTAACACAAAGTTTTTCTCGTAAGGTTTTAGATGCGAGAACAGCTATGAGGGTTTTTTTTTTGTTGTCCTTTTTTTTTATGGCCAGCAGCATAAACATTTAATTCTTGGAAAATTTATTTTTCATCATTACATTGCAGCCAGGGGACTTTTTTCTCAAATTTTTCCTTTCACTTTCTTCTTTAGAACTGCCACTAAAAGGGAAAAAACCCCAGTTTTAAAATAAGTGATTTGACAATGTCTTTGGGGCTTCCTTCTCCTTCCTGAGTATTCAGTGGGCTGTAACAGCTCCAGAAAAATGATGTAAATGTGTGTTACGAGGCAGTAGCTTTTATATCCTGACGATGAGTCAGTGCACCTGCATATAAACTCTGGTATATCTATGGCTGTCTAGACATGTGTCATTGGGTTATTGAGCAATGCAGCTCTGATCAAATCCTTCTCCTTTCCTTTGATTAAAGAGAAAGCATTATGTGGAATCAACTTTTTTGAGCTTTACATAATGTTAAAATGTTATTCGCTCATCAAAAACATACCTGGAGTGTTCCTTTGATTATTTCATGCATGTTTGAGAAATCCCGTAATCTCCCGTGGCAACCATTCAGCTGTGCAAACTGCCTTGGTGGCCCTAACGCTGCCTTCAAGGTGCCCTCCTCTTGGGACCAGCGGTTTCCAAACTTTCCCCTCACAGATCAGCTATCCCACTCAGCTCCGTTAGACTAGCCAGCAACAATTAGCAAACACCTGGTGGAACTGCTGTCATCTGCGCCCATTGTACAAGCCACTTCTCAGTGCAACACTGGTAAAAATCTTGTTAAAGGGTTGATAGTAGAGTGAAGTTCCTGAAACTCTGCCTTCAACAGTTCCTGAAACTCGTAAGTTTTTATAGAGACTGAGGCGCAATTTCAAGGCGCTAAATTACAGAGTCAGTTATTTTAAATTAGATTTGTTATATATAGCATTTTAATAACAACTGAAGGTAACATAATCAATTATTCTTGCTATAAATTGGCACTATGTGCCTGGACAATACATAATAAATATGGCATAAAGTTTATGCCATATCTTGAGTATCTATTCTACATTTTGAAAACCTTTCTTTGACCCTCTTTTTTTCCATCAAACTACTTGCATTCATTTGAGATCTAATAGGACCAATAACCTTTGCCCTGCCTGGTCAGACCCCTAAGGATAACCCTTTTCACCTGGTATTGTGCTTCTGGCTTCACCTTCCGACTGGCATGGCCCCCACTCATGCCTGCCTTTGTCCTCCTGCAATTCACTCTGACTTTGTTCAGTTAGTTAATCTAGTTTCCCCTTCCCGCTGAGATCCCAGACACTGAATGAGTTGAGAAAAAAAGGGAAGAGAAAGAAGGCAGAGGATGAGGCAAGAAGGAAACGAAAAGTTATTTATAATTTATTTTATACTTTGCTTTAGTTAGAAATGTTTCTGAACAATGTGGGAGTTTAGTTACAGGAGAAGCTTCACATGCAGGGCCTCTGGTAGTATATGCCTCATCTCACATGAGATTAGGATGTCACTACCCCTCTACACACACAAACAGACAGCTTCAACCCTCAAACAACACCAACAAACAACAGATTAACCCGAAGAAAGGGATTATCAGTCAACTGAGGGGCATAGAGATGGAGCCCCAGCTTCTTTTGTCTTTGGGATTTTCAATGGGCATCACTCCCATCCACAGAAATCAAGCTTCAGTCACAGTGGACTAGAAGCTCATCTTCCTCATAGACAAAGGCAGATACACATGACTGACGACATTTCTGGAGTAGTTTTAATAAAGATGATGATGTATACTCTTCTGCTCAAAATTAACAGACCATGGCAGCTTTGGGAGCTTAGCAGGTCAAAAAATATAATACATACACTTACAAGCAATGAGTTAATGATTTGTCTTTATTGACTAAACTCTTCAAAACATGATTGTCACAGAGTTGATCAGAAAGATGCAATAGAGTGTTAAAAAGTACAACTCTAGATGCAAGTCTACAGCTAAGAGAAATGAAGCTGAACCTACTCATATCAATTTAGATGAGTGTATAGAGGCGCAACTCAGTCTAATTTGTCCAGATGAAAGATCCTATCATTCCTGCTCAACAGTGATATTATTAACAGTGGTAACTACTATCTTTTGAGGGAAAACTGCAAGTAGTGTAGCAAAATAAACATTGAGAGAGGTTTTAGGACCACAATAGCTCAGCACAGCTTAATTCACCCTGATTATGTGGTTTCACTAAAATTCTGGGGAAAAACCTTATTAAATGGCACATGAATTAAAAGATTTTCTAAGATTGACATTGTATTTAAATAACCATCATAAACACCAACTCTTGTGCTTAATGTGAGTTCTTCCTGCATTGGTTTTAAAAGGTAACTGTAAAACAAATGTTCCTCAAATGATGATGAAAATATCAAATAAATCATGGAAATAAATCCAGAATTAGACCAAGCAACGGTTGTGGACAAAGAGCTCAAAGATATAGTAATGTAATGAATTAATGAAGTTATTAACAAATACAGGTTCCCTGTGCAGCTCAACAGGATTTGAGTTCATTTGTCTGTGTTGTGATTAATTTGGTGCCAATGACAACAAAGTGTGTATTATAAACTGCTCCTTCATGATTACTCATACACTCTCACTTTGTTCCCTTCTCATGAGTTCCCACAGTGCTCCTGTGCCACAGCCCATTTGACAACAGGCATTCACAAGGTGTTTATAGATGCAAGACTTTTCCACTTTGAATTTCTGAAAAGTCTATGTCCGTCTGCGTGTGTGAAAAAGTGAGGATGTGTGTCCATTCAGAGACTGCATGAGTGACAGAGAGGTTCATCCCTACTGCCTGTCTTTCTAAGCGCTGCTGTGGGCAGGACCATCTATGCTGACAGTGAACGGGGAGGTAGTAGGGTCTGAAGGATTAGAGAGGGGGCTTTTGGCCGAGACTGAGAGTGGCTCTTTCTTCCAGTGACAGAGAGAGGTGACGGGCCATCAGTGTACAGGGGACAGGCGGACAGCGAGCCAGAGACATCTGCATTCATTCAGGACAGCGGCTTATCCATGCACAAAAGTACGCCCACTCAAAACGCCCACCTTCAACACTCTCACACTCATACATGCATAGAAGACTGTTGCAAGTGCGTATGATGACGGTGTCAACGGCAAAAGCAGTAAAATACATTAGTACACCTTAAACTGATAAAACGTGATGTGAGGGATAGTTTCATCACACAAAGTTTTACTTTATTATCATCTCAAAACTAGTTTTTTGAAGTCACTAGTATAAATTTAGAAGTATTTGTACTTTTATGTTGATTTATGGAAACTCAAAGTTTTTGGTCAGTGGTAACTGAAAAGATAAGTCTCCTCTTGGTCAAGCATCTGCCACTGCACCTCCTTCTACCGTCCTATCCTCTCAAGGCTAGGAGGTTGAGAAGACAGCCAGAGCCAGAATAGGCCCTGCCCAGCCGACTAATCCTCTACATCCATTCACAATCAGTGCTAATCTCCTTCACCACCTCCCCACCACCATTACCACCAGCACTATTGCCTCAACCTCTGCTTCTCACTCAAGAGGTGCACAAAGACCCGGCGCTCCCCTGTCCCACCAACCCATCCCTTCTCATATGCCTAACCTGCTCCACCCATCGCCCCCTTACAGCAGGAGGCACCCAGCTTTCTAAACCCATCCCATGGGGTTGCAAGTTTGGGGTGAACACAGATACTTATTCAGTGCTGGATAGCTCTCTCCTGCACTCAGACTCCCTGTCCTATTGTTGCTGCTCCTTGAGAAGAGGATAGACACAAATGGAGTTTGAATTTCAATGTGTCTCAATGACTGAAAGAGAAAGGGGCAGCAGAATATGGACTAGTGGGAATCCAGGCATTAAGAATCACTTAAAGAAGGCTAAGAAGAAACACATGCAAATATGCTAAGTGGTGTAGGCCATCATGTCCCAACCCTGATAATAGCAATTATTTGTGTTTATGGTTCTTTTTAAAAAAAAAAAAAAAATTAAAAAAATGGTAACTTAACTTGTTTTAATCCATCTGAGTTGTTATATAAATCAAAGCCAAGGCTACTTCATAAAATGGGTCATTACCTTCCAAATGTGATTTACTAAAATGTCATCACCAAACTATATTTTATACGAAGATTTAAAGCTGAAAATTAGCAGACATTTATTTTTTATGTGGTGTTTTGGTCATTATTTATAAGCTGTTGTTTTTCCAGATCACACATGTAGTCAATTTAGCAGGGTAGTCTTCATACTTACGGATATCACTGAAAGCTATTGCATTGGGCAAAATGTACAAACTTGAAGAGGCTCGTTAGCTGCAAATCAAAATGAACACTTCTAAACTAACATTACAAGGGCTCTCTTTGAATAAAATATCACATAATTTTTTAACGACTTCTGCTCTCCAAAAATTATACAGTTGTCCTGTTTGAAGGTTTAGTGATACCAAGCTACAGCTTCCTCACAGAAGGCATGAATAAACTCCATCTTACCCTCCACACATTGCAGCTTTCCTATGCCAGATAAAGCAAAGTTGTTCCAAGGCATAACTGATCAACTGCCACGCTTCACTGTATGCATGGTGTTCTTTTTCGTGTATGAATCAGTTCATAGGACAGACCTCTCTAGCTTGTTCATATAGTTTTGTAGAGCTTAATATGTGTCTTTCTATGCAAATTGAAACCCAGAGTTACTACAGGCGTTTTGCAGTTAGTCAAATGTTTTTTACCATCTGTCTAATCAGGCATCTGGAAGCAGCTGTTGATAGTAGTTTCTTCATAGTGGCAATACGACATTGATAGGGTGGTCTCGCTACTGCAACTTTAACTTTAAACTTGCCAAGCCTGCTTTAATTTTTACACACACACACACACGCCCACCCCCCCATATATATATATATAGATATACAGTATATAGATATAGCTATATATATAGCTACATATATATAGCTATATCTATATATATAGATATATAAAATAATATAGGTATATATATATATAAGTATTTGTCGTTGCCCAGAAGCAGACACACAACATATGCCAACTTTCACTCCACAGTGTGCAGTCTTTGGCATGCTCAGCACTTCATTTCTGCATACGACAGTGCAGGAGAGCTTGACAGACCCCTCACAGCTGCCTCTCCACCCCTTATTTACAGAAGCTATCTTTCCCATAAGTCACCATTCCTGTATTCATAAAGCATCACGGATGCCATAACTCACTCGTCCCCTTTATGAATAAAGCTCCTAAATTTATGGTGATGGCGCTGAGGACCGGTGGCCTCCATGGTGACAAACTTCCCTTTGTCTGTCATCACTGGCTCGGGCCGCACGGGGCACTACATCAAAGGCTCCAGGTGGGCGCGCCACTTTATCGCTCCCAGGCTGGTGACATCACCGTGCTGCGCCGCATAGAATTGATGATGAAAGCAAACATATCTGTCTTCACTCACATTTACCAAATCAATTTTGTTTTTACAGACCCTTCGTAAGGTTATTGGCATATTGACGTGTTGCAGGCGGGAGGGGGGCTGAGCGAGTGCTTACGGAGCGGCCATGGGAAAAGAGGGTGGGGGTGGGGTGGTTCACCGGGCCTTAATGGCATTTACCATATTTAATGCAGAGGGATGTCATCACTGAATATCCATTCTGAATAATGTGGCATTTCATCATAAATTCTTTACAACTTATTTACTTAATGGAAAGAGTTATTGCTTGCTGTCAGGATGGTAATTAAACACTGTGATACAGTGCTGCCTCGCCAGGATTCCATCTTTCTCTCTCTGCCCCCCACTATACACCCTCACTCACATACAGACACACATGCATGCACACGCACACACACACGTCAAAGCCTTTTAAATACATATTATTATTCAGGATCCACATAAATTACAACAGGATAAAAATTCATGAAACCTCTTTTTTATTCTTCCCAGGGAAAAAAAGTAATAATTAAAAAAGGACTTGTTCAAGCAATTAAGTCTATATGGACAGAAGGACATAACAATTCTACAACAAATCTAATATAAACTGAATAAAATGGAAAGTTTGCGCATACTACTATTAAAAATACATTTATATGTTATGCTACATCTATCAGCTAATAAATATGGAATAAAATGCACAAAGAATAAAAAGAGGTACATTTATTATTATCAAGCTAAAACCACTTCACAAATTACTCATACTGCATGTGTGCTAAAAACAAGAACAAGGAGGGGTAGTTATGTGGAAACATCTTGTCAAAGAAACATTTGACTTCTTACTTTGTCTTCTGCGTGGACAGCTATCCTTTATGAGTGTCTCCAAGGAGAAAAAGCACTGAATGTGAACCCATCTCGTCTAAATTAGAAAAGATCTATTATGGGAGAGTAAATGAGGCCGGTGTTCTGCAAGCCCCCCTCTCGCCACTCCATAAAACCAAGCAAGCTTGACACGGACAGGGCCGGCGTCTAACCTTTTGACCTTGTCCGGTGACCCTGCCTTCGATTTTTTTTTTCTGTGCCCGCTGACCAATATGTGATTTGGCAATGGTCGCACTGGGTCCCTAACCGGGACGAAGGAGGGCTTTATGGCTTTTCATTTTAATTGAGCTAAGAGCACAACCTCAAATCTCTTTCTTTCGGAGCTAACATTACCTCACTGGGCAACAAACGACTGCAACAGCCTTGTGGTCACTGGGCTAAATGTGAACATGACGACATGGGAGGAAATAAAAAGAGAACCTATGTGAAAGCTACAACTGTATGCTGGCCAAGGAAAACCCCTTTTTGTCAGAAACAAGCTACTGCCAATGCCGAAAAAGAATGTGGCTGAAATGTTCATGTTTATACTAGCAGTAAAGTTTAAAACACACTAATACAAGTACACATTTCTTTAACCTGGATTCATGAAATCTATCCAAGTGATTTTTTTTATTTCTTATGACTGCTTGAATTTGCAAAGCCAGAATACTACGTAGACTTTGAAAAAAAAAAAATTAAAATAGGAACCAAATAAACAAGACTCCTTCTTTGTTTGTTTTAGGTTCTAGCCACGACGCTCTTGATTTTTTTTTTAGAAATTTCTGTGGAGCACAAGATTGGCAAAGTTTGCAAGCAAAAAATCTGGAGCAGAAAATCATACCTGTGATTTTAGATTCTTTCAGTAAAAGAAGCACTGATGTAAAGTTATTTGTCCCTGCCTTTGCACCCTGTGCATCAAAAATGTCTTGATTTACATGTGGATGGAAGAAAAAACTATTTTATACAATATTCTTTACAGTATGGACAGGACATTAGTTGGGGCCCTGCAATTGCTGAACAGATCCTTGTTTCATTTCATAAATGTATTTCTTACTTAAAATTTAAACTGGTGAACAAAAGCAATGGTGGCATGTTCTTACCTCCCAGCCTTGCATAGGGTCTTGGAGACATGGGGCGTGCTCCCCCTCATATGGTCCAAAGCGTTCTCCTATATTCACCTTCCTGCGGCTCCAGATACCCAGAGTTGCACCTGGAACTGATGACTCTCTCAGTTCAAAGTCCAGAGGAATGGTTAAATTGCCTTGAGGAAAAAAGATGCTTGCTTGTTGAAGTGACTGAGGTGAAGACTCATCGTCAGAGAGCGGATCATCTGTCAGGGCTGAAGAAGGTGTAGGATCGCCGTCGGAGCCACATGCGTTGTCCAACATGTTGCTTGGAAAGAAGCCAAAGTCATCGTTGCCATCGCCTGTGAATGACATAATAACTAAGTTTAGACACATCGCTGCTAAAACATGTCACTCAACAGTCAAATAATTGTCTCATGGGTAATATTTGATTGCAGACTATTGAACTAATACAGCAGTTTGATTTAGGTCTATTGAATGGAGTTACACATGTAAAGGTTTCAGGATACTGCTCACTTAGGGTTGATGTTTAAGACCCATCATGTAAACCAGTGGTCTCAAACTCCAGTCCTCGAGGGCCGCAGTCCTGCAGTTTTTAGATGTGCCACAGGTAAAAAAACACTGGAATGAAATGGCTTAATTACCACCTGCTTGTGTAGATCAGTTCTCCCAGCCTTGCTAATGACCTAATTATTCTTTTCAGGTGTGGTGCAGCAGAGGCACATCTAAAAGTTGCAGGACTGCGGCCCTCGAGGACTGGAGTTTTTTTTTTTTTTACCCCTCCAGGGGGTCTTTTTGTGGGCTCTAGTGTCCCTTAAATGACAGTAGGCTGACAGGAAACAGGGAAGGACAGGGGGGAAGACATGCGGCAAATATCATCGGGTCCGGGAGTCGAACCCGCGACGACCGCGTCGAGGACTCAAGGCCTCCAAATATGGGTCGCGCTAACCCCTACGCCACTATGGCACGCCCCGGACTAGAGTTTGAGACCCCTGATGTAAACCATCTCATTGTAGCTTTGACTGCATGTTTAGAGTTCTTGAAGATGAAGCTTCGCCCCAATCAAAAGCCTTTTTGAATCCTCCAACATGTCTCCTTCCAGTGTTTCTCTGTATTAAGTTCCATTCATTTTACCATCAACGAAATCCCACAGCATAATGCTGCCTACACCATATTTCAGGTGATGTGCTGAAAGGTGATGTGGAGTGTTGGTTTTCCATCACACATAAGCTTCTGCATGTAAGCCAACAGGCTGAAATGTAGTCACATTTGATCGGAGCACCTTTTGACACATGTTTGCTTTTAACCACTCAATGGCTTCTGGAAAGCTTCATTTAGTAATTTTCCAGTAAGGCCAAGTTTGTAGTTTGCACGACTGGTGGTTGCCCAATTAACAGATACTCCCACATGAGCTAAGAATGTTTGTAGCTCCTCCAGAGTTACCATGAGCCTCTTGGATGCTTTTCTAATTAATTTTTTATTTTATTTTTTTTAGCCATCATTTTTTAATTGAAATAATAAGTTGGTGGCCCTACAGTAAAAATAGGTCATGGTTGCTACTGGATTGCATTGATGTCATTGTTGGCTAGAATGATCTGCTAAACATTGTACAGTGTTGACTGTTTTATATTTCCCTTTCCTGAAGTCTTTCTTCAGCATGCAGTAAAAACAGACAGAATCACATGAGGGTTAATTGTGAATAGAATAAAACAGGATGTAGAAGTCTGACCCCTTTATCCACACTGGGCTTCTTCAGAGTGCCAAATTAGGCAGGTGGATCTTAATGGTGGCAAAGAAAGTTTTTATTTTGAGACAAAAATTAGTTCATACCAGTTAGAAGAATAAATAAATAAAACAAGTTTAAAAAAGAATGCATCCATCGCAAAGCACACAAACGATTATTCCAATATTTAAAAAAGCTAGAGGCTGCAGTTGTCAGAGCTGTTACTATGAAGTTTTTTGATATGTCCAAGCATCCACAAATTTATACACGAAGTTCCTCATCAACCCATGAAAAGTTGGAATGCTGCTCATGACAGACATTTGACTTGCAAATGTCCATCTTGGACGTTTGAGGAGGATTCTATAAATATCCTGAGGCTATTTGCATTTTCTTCATTATATCTTTACTATACTTTAACAACAGGAGAGCCGTATAAAAGGAGGTGTCCCTTCGAAAAAGGGACACTTTAAACTTATCTCTACACATTGTAATTTTACAAGCCAACATATTATCTCATTCTCAAAACTTGATAAATAAAAGGAAGGAGCATTCTTCTTTTGATCCACCTTGGTTGTAGCAATTATAACACAACTCTTTTTAAGATTAAGCATGATGTCAAAGTGTGTTATACACTCTTGAACTCTTTCTATTAGAATATCTTCCAAAAGTTTAGTCAATACACTTGCCAAAGCAATTGGTCTGTAATTATCATTAATAGATATCTTTCCATTTTTTCTTTTACTACTGGCACTAAACGTACTGATAACACAGATACAGGTAAAATGTCATGTTTTAGAAAACCTGTAAAACACAGTGAAAGCTCTTTGATTAGCGTACCTCAGGTGCTCTGCTGATAATTGGTCAAGAATGCATGCTTTAGTTAATGTCATTTTCTCAACAGAAACTCATGCTTCCTCTGGTCAGAAGCATATATGGAGAGAATATGGCTTTTCCATATTTCAGCAATATTCTTATCTCCAGTAACCCCTTCAATAGTTGCTGGAAGCAGAGGCTTACTGTTATTAGTGAAGTTTATATCCTTCCAAAAATCAGACACATTATTCTATTGGAGTTTATTTGCCAGGGAGTCTGCTCGCATGCAAAGAGATTAAATCCCAGTTTTGGCAGCCCACTACGGAGCCAGGTATCCCAGTTCAGAGCTTTGGTTAATACTGCTGCTATATTGCATGTAAGTTGAAAGAAACATTTAAAATGGACAATCAGCTTGAGTGTGAAAATAAAAGAACAGGCAGAAAATCAATCCCAGATGTAACCACAGGGAAGGCACCAGATTAGTTGAAAGCCAAGTACACTTTCAGACAAATCAGCAAGGTGATGAACAAGGGAGTTAACAAGACAGACTGCTGGCCAGGTGTCACACAGCGAGACAGACGGACACTAAAAGCCGGAAATGATCCGCAGGAATCTGCCGCTTTGCGTTGAGCTGTGCCTAACGTGGGCTGACAGGTCACAGGGAGAAGGGGCTCTGCTAATGAGGCTCAACAACCCATCCCTTCTCGAAGGAACATTCCTAAAGGGCTTCCTGTGTGACACTGTACCTCTGTACTGTCAGCTGTGGATTTTTAATCCAAACAGATACACACATAAACTTTGTGCTCACTGGACATTAATGAACAATACTTCTGATTGCCTCAAAAGGTCACCCTGGTTGGCAACAAGCAGTCAGGCACTAACTTGAGGAATTACCTCAAGGTTTTCACTAAATTACTGTACTTTTATGATTAAAGGAAGATAAAATAAAGCCCACAGCACTGTGTTCACATATCCATCAGCCAGTGGAACTTCAAGGTCAGTGCACACAGTATGCCAGAAGGAATGCAAAGGTGTCAAATGCAGAATAAGTAGAACATAAGCTGTTTTCCTCTGCCAGTAAGGAATCATAAGTGCTGTCAAAGTTTGTTTGCTGCAAGGAAAATCTCTGCAAGAGCGCAAAGTGCTGACTCAGCTTACGTTTACAAACGTATGTCAGTGTTTTTATGTTGCGTAGAAAGCATTTATATAAACATACTACATCTATAAGTTGAATATTTCTTAAAGTAATTCTTTGATGCAACACCAGATTACAGGGTCTGTGCAACCATTGTGTTTGGCACACACAATGTGTGCGCCCAGCTTTCTTCAGGGGGAAAGTGTTTTAAATAGTTGACTGAGCTGGGGCAGGCATGAAATTCAATGTACTGCAGCTCTGGGAGCCCGAGCAGTGAATTTCAGCGTGCAGACTGTGTAACATGGTTACAAGCCTAGATGAGAAGTCTGCCATATGGTGGAGGGACAAGGGCTTTTAAAGGTAACCGTATCCCTCCATTGCTGTTTCTCCTCTTGACATTTCCCCTTGTGTGCTGGGCTCGAAGTTTATATTTGATTCAGGCCAGATATTCTCTTGGTCCACTGGCTTCAATGAGAGCATTTCAGCTCATAAACATATACGTTTCTGTACGGTAAACGTTGGATGAAAACAAGTAGGCTGTGTTCGGAGGTTTAAAATTTGTGGTTTCACATGTAGATGATTGATAAGTCAAAGACCATGGCATTGGCTGCACGGGGCAACTGGGACAGTTTGCACAGATGATCTGATAGCTGTGTGCGTTTGTGTGTGCGTATATTTCTGTGTCCCGACCTCTGTACAGCAATTTGTTTGTTCAGTGATGGACATTACTTGATTAGTGCAAGCTGACGCCCCTCATTAAAGAAGGAATTCAGGGTAAAGAAGGGGAACTCCAGCTGAGAGCAACATCACATTTGAGATGCATTAGGATCTTTGATGGAAAAAAAAGGGAATGCTATTCAAACCCCTTAAACTTTTTCATATTTTGTTAGATTACAGCCTCAAACCGTACTGTATCATATTGTATCTTCTTGGGACTTATGTTGTTAAACAAACTAGCATGCAACTGGGAAGGGGAAGGAAAATTATTTATTCCTTTTTCCAAATAAGAAACTGAAAGTGCACCATGCATAAAAAAAACTCTCTCACCCACCCCTTCTTCCCCCTTGGCTTTGGTCTTCTACAAGAGGCCTGAGTGTTTCTTAGTTGTTTAAGGTCTGTCTTCTGGACTGAGATGTCTGATGTTTCTCCAGGTATTTGTTGGAGCCATGTCTTCAGTGTGTGTTGGGGGAGGGGAGGGGTTCACTGCCCCAAGTACTTTGATGAGTATGGGCACCTACAGTTGCCTTTACCTGCCAGGCTCTTTCCAGCTCCTCTCTGAGACTTTGGGATTTTTCCAGTTTCTATTTTTTTTATTTTTTTTATTTTTACTTCTGTTTCAATCATTGGAGATGGTCACATCGATCAGAACGGCTGTCGTCTGCTACTTATCAACAATCATAATTTCCGAATCTGAATAGTTGATTACCATTTTTTGGTTTGAAATTCCCACATCTTACCTTTGCCATTTCCCACCACCTTCTCAGGTAATTCCCACTTTGAGCTAGGGATCTCCAGCTTGTGTTCCACATAGATGTTTCTGTACACTGCCAGCTACTTGATTATGGTGCTTCATGTATTCCTTTCCTGCTAGTATCTTACTCCCTGGTGTGAGATGCTGGATTGTACCTAGTGCTTCTTTCTACAGCCTGTATTTGGAATATTGCTTGGGCCTCCATTGCTTTGGTGCTCAAGGTCTGCCATGATCAGAGTTTCTGTATCTCCTTGATAAATATAGTCTATGTGATACTCTGGTACATCAACATGACATGCAGTGCAACCCATTTTTTAAAGTCATCTAACAAGGAAACAATATGTATTATCTTTAAATTTGAAACATAATAAAATATCTTTGAACAATGTGTTGGTAATCAGGTGATTGTATGCAAAATGCTGGAGCCAGTGGTTTGTACAGTGGTTACAGTGGTTTGATAATAAATAAAGATTATCATGTTCTCAATAGAACGTTATGAGGTGGGGTGTGACAAATTTATGTTCCCTAGGGGTAGCATGAAAGAAAATTATTGAGAAACTGCAGTAAGACAACAACCCTATAACTACTTATCAGATTTTTATGTCAAAGTTTAAATTTATGGTTTTAACATGACAAGACGTGAAAAAAGCTCATGTAATACTAACACTTGTAAAATGCATTGCAGAACAATATGATGCAGATATTCAAATGATTCAACATGAAATATTTAATGTGAAACAGTTAGAGAAACAACTTCATCTCCCTGACTAAATTAGCCATTAACAGAGGACGATACATCATGACACTTTGCATAAACACAGACACACACTCGCATGCTTATATATCATGCATTCAAGTGTTCACACTTGATATCAAATGCATTAATTTTTATTAAGGGTGGAAAACATTTGTTCCCAGGCCTGCTATCTGCATGGGTGGAATGATTTTCACCTCTGCCACAAGGTGTTGGGCAGACTCATACATCACATGATTACCCCGAGCAGCGAGCAGCGCCGCCATCATGAGGGAGTGAATTAAAGATGATAGAAAGAGCTATTAATCACTGTGACAAAGCCTCTAATGGAGGTATGACCCAGCCACCGCTGACGGGACGCCAGGGGAACGAACCCACAGGACAAATGGATACATATGTTTACAGAGAATAACCTACCTGTGGACATAGTCAACCTCTTCTTTCTCTGTTGTTTGGTGAATCTCATCATTCTTGCTTTGTCTTTCTTTCTGTCTTAATGATAACTTCACTCTATATTCAAACCAGCTGAAATATTGTGTTTTAACTTATGGCAATGATATTCATAAACAAGAAGACAAGCACATACATTTTAGAAACTTTCAAAAATATTTCTGCTTACACTGCAGCATATGTTTGTGTTGGATGTGCTGCAGTGTATAAACTGCCGATCCTCATTTAAACATGTGTAATGACCAACTGATGTGGTCTCTTATTATAATGACATATGAGAATGAACTCCAAACCTTAAGTGGGCTGGCCCTCATAATTGTCTTCTTGCATTATTTGCTGTCTTATTTGCTACAGAGAAATCATAATTGGCTAGAATTGGTTCTGGCAGGTCAAAGCAAAGATTTTTAGTTGAGAAACTGGCTACAACAGATAAGTGCATCTATGTTTATCGCTGTGCTCTGAACATTTTGTTCCCAGAAAAGACATTTTGTCTTTATCCGAAGCACATGTGCATTTTCACCAATAAACAATGATATAACACAGGTGTGCTCAAGTCCAGACCTGGAGAACTTACCACCCCGCAACTTTTAGATCCATCCCTGCTCCAACATAGCTCAATCAAATGCTTGAATTCCCTCATCAGATTTCAGTCATTCAGCTCCTTAGAGGCCTGGAAACGAGCCACTTCTTTAATTCAGGTGTACTGGAGAACGGATGCAGCTAAACGTTGCAGAATAGCAGCTCTCCCAGACTGGACTTGGATACCCCCTCTTAACATAACATAACTGAATAATTAGCTCTTGTGCAGTAAGAGTACAGTCAATCAGAAGCGAATAGTAAAGGGGTAAAATTTGTTAACTTCTTCCCTGCAAAGTTTACAGTTTGAATGTTGTTCTTTAAGCTGAAATGTATCCAAGTGCATCAAGTGGTTGAATGGTGGATTTGAAACTGTCTCGTGTAGGTCTAATGCTCACCGTTTTAGTTCGGTTTTAGTTCACAAATGCCTCAAATTTGTTTTCTCGTAATCTATAAAGTATTTTTGCTAGAAAACCTGAGAGGCTGGGACTAAAATACAGCAAAATAAAAATTATTATCTTTCACTGACTGCTGTTGATTTGGTAAGACCTGTTAATTACAGTGTGTCAGTGCTTGCCTACATTCCCCCAGCAGGGCGTATAGGAGCCCCGTGGCCTCAGGAGAGGGAATAAGCTTCCTAATTAACTCTGTCTTTGTGCTTAATGGAGGCCTTAACACCGCTTTTGGGAAGTCTTTTGGTCCATGGGTCCACTGGGGTGACTGTGGAACCAACTGATACAAACCACAAGCACTCAAATCTGCTGATTGTTCAACACACATACAATTTTATGACAATTACTTATCCCATTATATATATATATATATATATATATATATATTATTTTTTCAGTCAAAACAGGTTGAATTCTAGGAGGACGTTTTGAAACAGAATTCAGATTTCCTATAAACATAAACAGCTTTAGATATAAATACATAAAGATAAATTAAAGGAACGGTGCATTCGTATTCTGTAATTTTGGTGCAAAAAAAATTACAGTACAAACAATTTGATTTATTTTGTTATTGCCACTGGAAATATAACATCCTAGACCATGATAACAACAGATAATAGTGCCATATGTGCATTTACATTATTTTAAGCAGCTATCCATAATGTTCACAACCTATGAGCATAAACATAAAGACACAGACATGCGTAGTCCATGGTATTGTGGGAGTGCTCTAAGCACCATCTTAATTAGTGAGAGCATTGTCTCCGTTTGTCACCTTTCTGCTTGTTGACTACTCCCCCAAATGGAAAACACTCCATTAAGGCCCCTGCACTGAGTTACCAATTAACATCTTGCAACGACTATAAACTTTGAGCTGGTCCCTCTTTGTGCACACGCCCACACACACATGCACACGCACAAAGAGCTACTGTAATTAATTAGCATTAGTTGTGATTAATAATGAGCGTCTTTTATTGGTAAATCTGCAGCTCCTACGGCAGCCTGACACAACAAAGGCTCCTGTGTGTCCGCCACAGGATTTATCTGGGGAGCTGCACGCGGATTTTAACATGTTTCTCACAGGCCTGACAAATGGCCTATTAATTATCTAATGTTGTCTGACAACAGGCGCTTGATAAAGATGTATGTTGAGCCTGGGTGGGGACAGGGGAATGATACAGCAAAGGCAAGGAGAAGGGTCTGCAGGGGTAAGAGAGAAATCAAGGGAATATTTGTTTGGATAACAGAAGAAAAACATGGTTTGTCAAAATCTGGTGAGATTACTGAATGAAGAAGCATGTGATTCTAGATCAATTCTTTACTTGATCTACTTGTGTCAACAGATAAATCACAGCAGCAAAATAATCAATATGAAGGATTAACAAATCACATTTATTCTTAATGAAATGCTAATGAATAAAGTCCTGAACAAAGAGATGGATGTCCAATGCACACGCAGATTAAGTCCTAACACCACAATCAATATCATCAACAAGGAAGTCTTCACATAAACCAAACCACTTCATACCATTAAGTCTCCAGCAACACGGAGCACATGAACATCTCTCTTTCTTTACCCCTGCTCCCTGACTCAATCTAGGTCCCGACTCTAATTTGCGGAGTTTATCTTCAGCCGGCATGTTGACAGGTACTCCTAAGTGGGGTTGCCAGTTGCCAAATGATTTTTATGACTGTTTTAGCCCCGCATTTGGCCTAATGAGATAGGATCCCAGTCGGACGCTAACTCAGGCCTGTCAGATGCAAAGCAAACAGAATAATAACCCGGCCCTCGCATTGTTTCCGAAAGCCATACATCAGCTGCAGAAGGAGAGCACTCGGGATTACATGCTCACACCCCAGATGTTGGAGATGAAAAGAGAGATTGAGTGAAAATGGAAGGGAGGAGGATGAACAAGGAGCATAGTGTAAGAATGGAGAATTACAGTGCATTGCAAGAGTATTTATACCCTTTGAAGTTTCTGAGTTTACGGTTATTTTATTTTAATCACCAAATTAAAGCAAATAATATTAAAGCTGAATGAAAACATATCCATAGTTTTCAACTTTTAATTACAAAAAGAAATCTGAGAAGTCTGATGTGTTTTTGTATTTGGCTTCTTCCATCTCCCAAATTAAATCCAGACACAAATGAAGACCAAGGAACTCATAAGTCTTCCAGTGGATGGACAGACGGATATAAAGAATTTCCTAATCTTTGACCAACTCACCCGGCGCTGTACAATCATCCCAAATTAAAAAGAGTTTGACACAACTGCAAACCTATCCGAGGATAAGACTTTTACTCCTTTCTAGTTCAGTCAGAACTTAACATTGTTCTTGGGTTTCAACCAACATTCATTGCGAACTGTGATGTTCACATGGTGCTCTGTGTCGTTTGTTTTGAGCCGATCCATGTCAGGTCCCTCATTTCCGTTATTCCTTGCATTTGTGTCGCTCCCTGATTGTTTCCCTTCTTAAGCCTCTCTCAGTCACAACCACGCTGCCAGATTATCCAACGCTTTCAGCTAGTAGTTTTACAGCACTCCCATCTTGCCCTCATCGTTGCAACCATGCTCTAGTTCCCTGGATTTGCCCCTTTGCCTTGCCTTTGTCGGATTGTCTCTGATTGCCCATCATGAGCTCGACCCACGCCTGTTTTGGATACTCCACTCACGGCCACTCCCACGGATACCTTCTCTGCTCTCGGCCTCATCGTTCATGACCTAGGCTAGTCTGACCAAGGATCTGGATCTGAATTTGGTACTTCTGCTTTACGTGAAGTAGGACAGTGTTTGTCTTGACGGATCGAAGCGGAGTTGGTGCGCTACCCTGCATCAGCGTTTCTCCCCAGTCACTCCCTCCTGAGCCCTGTGTTGGTGCAGCATCTGCCCTCTTTCTCATCCCTCAGCTGATCACTGCAGTACCTGATCGCCAGGCCAGTGTTGAGCTGTGTTTTCATAAATCTGAGTTTTCTGCTCACTCCTGTGTCATTGCTGGTTTTCCGGGTCCCTCTAGTGAGTCATTACAGCGAACATAATGTCTTTTCATATCTGCAATGGACTGGCAACTTGTCCACAGTGTACCCCCCTTCTCACCCTTTGACAGCCGGAGATTGGCACCTGCAACCCTCCCGACCCCAATGGGACAAGGGTGTAAGAAAATGGATGGCTGGATAGATGGATGTCTTTTCATGTGTTAATATTGCCCAAATAATGTCGTCAGAACTAAGAAAGGATATACAAACCTAAATTAGCTCCTGTAGTATATAAAGGATTTGCACGTGCACCTATCCTGACAGTCTGTGAAATTGGTTTGAAGACAGAAAAAGCTAGGAGGGCTAAGATAAATTTGAAGGTGCTGCAGAGATCTACAGCTTGTGAGAGAATGGTGAGAGGACAGTCGTTAATAAAAGAAAGCCTTAAGAAGTTTCATTTATACTTTGCCATAACTTAAATAGGGTTAAAGCAAAAATGTGGATAAAAAGGTGTTCTAGTCAAATAATATAAAAAATTAGCTCTCTGGGCTAAATGAAACTGACAATGTGTGGTAGAAAACTAACACTGTATAGCATCCTCAGCACACTATCCTTGTAATGAAACATAGTGGGAACATCATGCTACAGGAGGATGAATGGAGCTCAATGTAAGACAATGCTGGAAGAAAACCTGATGGAGGAAGCAAGACCTGAGAGGTTCACCTTCCAGCAGGAAAACTGCAATGAAAATATGACCAGAGCTATAACGGATTGGTTCAGATTATGCGCTTTCAAATGATGAAAGGCTGGACCTAAATCCAATCGAGGAACTTTGGCAATACTTGAAAATTGATTCGCCACACCTTTCAGAAAAAGTGTAGAAAAAAACCCATTTTCTTTCTTTTATTTGGCCTTTAATAAACCCCCACATAAATATGTTTCTTTTATCACAACATGTGAAAAAAACTCAAGTTGCATAGCTATTTTCACAAGACAATGTACAGTACATGTATACAATAATCTGTATAATCTGAATTTGTTTGCCATAAGTGATATTACACTGCCGTTCACGTGCCTGGGAACTGGGAGATAAAAAATTAAATGTGAGATATTGATGTTTATAAATATTTTTATCTTGGATGTTCAGAAAAGTCATCCATCCTGTCAGTAATATCAAACAGTAAAAATATATTAAATACTTTAACAATATTATCTCTAAAATTGTGATACAGAATTATATTTTGCAATAATGAAAGACAGTTCATAAACTGAAACTCAAATATCCAGGTAATGCCAATATGCGTACATTGAGCATTTGCCCCTCCATCTATTTTTTTCTTTCATCCTCTCATGTCATGGCTAACTGCCACTGGTTCCTAATATAATTATGGCTCACAGTTGTGTGCACATTTGAGAAATTGATTCCTTTGATGAAATGTGAGCGAGGTAGGACCAGGCGGAGCAGAGAGAGAGATGTATATCCAGAGCAGTTGCCGCGAGCTGTTCCAGCCCTGGAGGAAAGCCCCCTGGGTACCAAACCGCCTGCTCAGCCCGGCCCGGCCCAGCCTGGGCCAGTCGTTAAAAGAAATGATAGCATATGTGCTTTGTTTCAGTTTGATGTCTTCGTAATGCATTACACAATTAGATTGATTTGACAATTTCCATTATACTTGATCAAATATTTATATAGGCCCGAGGATAGTAGTTCTTATCAAACCAAGCTGCTCTACAGTGCAGCTGGAGCGGCGCGCTACAACAGAGGGGCTCAATTAGCCAGTCAAAGTCTGTAAATGTGTACGCAAATAAAGTCTGACATCTTGAAGTTTGTGTTTGTAAAGAAAATACAACGTCTTGCAAGAGTATTTACTTCAACATATTTTACTGGGATTTTATGTGATGGGTCAAAATAAAGTAGTGCATAATTATGAAGTGAAAAGGAGACGTTTATCAAATAAAAGAATCTGAGAAGTGTGGCACCCATTTCTATTGAGGCCACTTGACTCTAGTTCCCTGAAATATTATTAAGTGGCAGCATCATTCTGTAGGATACAACCAGACCTTTGGTAAGAGGTAATTTGAAAATTGATAGAGCTAAATACAGAGCAATCATATATGAAAATTTATGAGAGTTTGCAAATTAATTTACACTGGGAGGTTCTATTCTTTTCCAGTCAGAGAAAGTTTCTGCATACAACCAAGAAACCCAGAAAACTCCAGTTCCTAGATGCTGTCTCTCCAATCTGAGTGAGCTTCAGCTATTTTACAAAGGAAGATCTGCAAAACCTTCAGTAGGTGAGAAAAAGTGGTAGAAACATACCCCAAAAAGTTGTACGTCCTTTTCACAATTTTCACTTAGGGCAGGCTGAGTAAAAATTTGCACCCAACTTTTTAGGTTATTATTTCAAAAATATAAAACAGTGTATCATTTTGCTTCTTTTTCACAAATGCATACTGCTGTTGCAAGGCACTGTAATATTTCATATGTCAGTTGACCACGCTTGCAAATAAGAAGGTGCTTAACAGAAAATAACCAGTTTTTTTACAGAAAACCCTAATATATCACTGAATCAATAAAAAGAGAACTGAGTGTATTAAGCTGTTGATGTTTTTACAGAAAACCTTTTCAATTACTTTCATTTCTTGCTGGAACAACTACTTTGGTAGCCCTATTTCATATATAGTCAGTGCTGTAGCCTAACTTGCCTGGTGCTGCCCTGTTGGCTCACAGAAATAAAAATCGACCTCATATAGGCAGCAACATTTCAGTGCATTCAAATAAGCGTTTCAACCATCGAAATCTCTTTTCTGTGTTTCAGTTCTCTGAATATGCTATACTAGGGAACTCAAAAATTCCAATAAGTAAATCAATTTAAGCAATCCACGCACTCATGCTCAGAGCTGAGTCTCCTTCACCCTTGTTTCCTCCCTACTCTCTTTCTTTCCCTCACTTTGGATCTCTCCTTTCTTTCTCCCTTTCCTCACCTGTCTCCCATCTCGCTCCCCACTCTTGTACAAACCTCTCAGCATCCACGGCTACCCAACATCCATCACAGCCCAGAAATTTAAGGAGCCAAATTGGCCTCATCTGTCTCAATGCTGAATGCAGATGGAGTTTCTTCTGCTGAGGGAGGTGTAGTTAGTCACCCCTGCAGCCCTTACCCACGCTTTGCACCGCCTTAAAGCCAAACGAGTATGCGCCAATAATATCGCGCTGTTATGAGGCTAGCTGTGGGAATAAAGAGGGCATGACGGTGAAGTGACCACCGCACTGACCACACACGTTCTCCGCCTCATTCGGTTTGCTCTCAATCACTTTTTTTTTTATTTTCTACTGGCCACCTAGCCTTTATTGTGGCTCGCTCGCTTTCTGTTGCCCACTCTCTTACTTCTTACTTCTGCTTGCTTCCACTCCCAGTACACATTCACAAACACATTGACACAAACACACAAGCACTGGTGGCCATTACACAACCCCACAGTACAGTCTGAGGCAGCTTGGCTGGCCCTGGCTCGTTAATAAAGGCCCTAAATAGGCAGCATGCATAAAACATGAAGCACCGCATGCTGCTGTAATGAACTGCTGCTCCATAATTGCATCTCAGAGCCGTAAAATGAAGACAAAATATTTGAAGAGGGATTCTGTCACCTCTCTGCAGACGCAACACTAATCACAGGCGTTCTCTGGGGCCCCGGGGGGTCTCCTCCTGACAGAGAGCAGGGGGCTAAATGCCTGGGGCGGTGACATTGGCAACACCCTCCAACTGATGGAACATAATTGAATAATTGCTGATTAGAAAAATGGGGGAAGAGGTAATAGTATAATAGTGTCCAGCGTGTTATCTGAAATGATCCCACAGGGAAGGACAATACGAGCCCAGAAACAGCTCTCCAAAAACTTTTATCTGATGTGCCTGGGAGGAAATGATTGATAATTTAAAGGACTGTTTATTTAAAGGACTGAAATATTTATTAAAGGGAAACAGAAAGGGTTGTTGCCCGTTCAGGGCAGCACTTGAGTAAAAATGTCTGAGTGTTTCTGCCAGACAGTGTTCACACTGAACTTACCTGGCCAGTGTTAATAAAATCTGTCAGGTCTAAACTCCATAGTCTCCAGGTTCAGTTTTACTGAGTCTCATTGGATGGATTTTTTTAATGCTCTAATTTTTCCATCCTTATCCACGCTTGGAAAACCTTAAAAATTTCATAAATATCCAAACTTTACCAAACTGCATCAAAATCCTGCATATATCAACCTAAAGTAACAAAGAGACTTGTGTAAACACACACACGCACACACAACAGAGAGATGAACACTCAAACACAGTGACAAGCTCCAAGACAGGCAGGCCTCTGGATGAGAGATTGGAGTCTCACCCAAGGGTGTCACCCAGACAGTTAGAGAGTTTGTGTAGTGACAGGGTAGCCGTGGTGACATAATGAAGGTGCTGTGCCTGTCACCGGGGTCAGCGGTGATCACCGCGCCCGGCTGTCGAGAAGGTTACGGACACATGTAATGAATCCCACCAATGACAAATGGCCCTCAACTTAGGGCTGAGGCATCTGACAAACTCAAGCTCATCACTTGGGCTCACTCACAAGGAAGGAACACGCATTCGGAACACAAAGAGCATAAATTGAAGGAGGAACCATGAGGAATCGGAGGATGTGTGTGCAACACTGTTTAAATGTCTTTGTTCAAGCCGTTTTTTGAAACATAACAAAACCCTAGTTATTTTGTTCTGAAGCAGTGACAATAGAAATGTCATCACTAGTACAATCCACATTGTTTACCATGCACAAAGGGTCACCTGAATTCAGAAAAAAAACTCATAAAATAGTTGAAAGCAAGAGCCAGACAGACTCAAATATACACAGACTCAAATGTATGTATAAATATACATAAATACATAATTTTAATGTAACATGCTGACCACCAACTACCAATCTGACACTGTCCATTTTATAATCCTGAATGTAAATGGACTTTGTCTGAGGCTTGTTTTTTCCTTCTCAGGGTTCGGTGCCTTGAGCACTACTGCAGCAGTATGCCAGTTTACCTTAACTTTGTTACAAGACTTGTTGCTTACAATAATGTCTGCAGCCGCAGAAACTTTCCAAACCTTAGTGCGACATGTGGAACAGACCCAAGCATGGAAAGGTCCCAGAGAGGATGTTTGTTTAATGATTGTTGGAAGGTTAACAGTCAGTCCGGCACGCTGAGCAACAAAATCCCCCTCAGAGCACTGAAACTGTTTATTTGTTATGGATGTCAATTTCCCTCCATTTAGGAGGTGAATTAACAGGACAATACAGTGGGATTGCAGCCTTGTATGGTGACTGTTGTCTTCCTGTGTAACACACCATGCAGTTCTCAATGGGAGTCTGGATGTTAACACTACGTGGCATTGTTAAAACTAACAGGGCAATCAACTTGACTACAAAAGAAATATACATTTTAACACCAGATGGGTAATTTTAATCTTTTTTTCTTTTTTGCTTTCTTAAATATAAAAATCATATCTGCAGCAAGAAAATAAAATTCTAAGCATAATATGACATGCAGTACAATTATGATATTGAATCCAAACCTTCATCTACTCTGGGAATGTGTAAATGTGTTTCTGAAGAATGTAGCAGGTGGGATATAAATGTAGGGCGACAGCTGCCAAATGACAGGCAAGATTAAGATGGGAATGCAGAAGGGCATTCCGCAACAGAGAGGAACATGACAGTAACAGCAGCTCCGATTAGACTGAGGTCCTGTAGGCACGCGCTTAGTGTGTTTGGCATGTCACTGGGACAGATGAGAAGGATCACAGAAATCCACTGTTTCTTATTCCTAATTCAAACAAACAGGGAGTGTAAGGAGAGCCACATGGTCCTCTTTAATGACTGACATTTTGTTAGGGAACCATCTGCATTGACCTGGTTTGAATTTAAATACTCTGTGTTTATTTCACAATGAGCTGCCAATATTCACCAATGCAAAATTCCAATGTTCTTGAGTGACTCAAAGGTTGTTGACTTCATGCATTTTTTTGTCCTTTTTTTTCATTTCAGGGGTTTTCCTTCTTGGTACATATTTAATGCAGCTTGACCAGGGAATTAATGACAGATTGCCTGAATATGTGCATGTAATACTTTCAGCATGAAGTAAATGGGTGAACATGAATTATTGAATTTGATACATCATAACTTGGAACATTTTACACTAATTCTACCACCATTCAAATGCAGATTTAGACCTCTGCAATTTTTAGATGGCAAATTATAGTTTGACAAAATCTCAGGAGATGTGTGAAAGTAAACCATTTTATTTGGGATTTAGAAACACCCAGATTCAATTTTCAGTGATTAATGCTCTTTTAAACGATCTGTTTCGGAATCCTAGAAACAACTGTACTGTTTATAGCAATTGGTTATTTTTGCATCTTTCAAATGATATTATAAGCAGTGCACATTATGTTATTGGTGTTGTTAAGAAGTTGGTGTTTTCTTTTTTTTAGATCTTGTGGTTTTTTTTATAAACACAGTAAAAGATTCACTGTTTTGCCTACAGTGACTACCTGTCTCTTTGTATCATGTGACCTGCTCTCCTGTGCTAAGTTATCACAAGCTGACCCTGGAGAAGTTACATTGAGTAAAGCTGAAAGACTATTCGTTATATGCTACAACTTTTGTGTCAAAACACTAACTCCGTGCATATTCGCCAATACAAAATTGGTGAATATTCAAAGACAACTGTATTTTTTGTGTCAGTACACAATTAACTGGAATCACAAGATTATCTAGTCATTCAAACATGTTAGTGGTTCAACAAACTCCTAGAACTGTCAGCAAAAGCAAATATTTTACTATAGTCTGTTGCTGTATGTGTTGACCCAGATATTTACATGCTTTGCAAAAACCCCATAATCTTATTTTTCTCAGTGACCAACATTAAGACTAAGACCCAGCTTTTCCTGTGTAAGGCCAGTTAGGAATAATGAAAACAGAGTGAGAGAAATAATTTCTTTGTTTCTTTACTCCTTTCTTCAAATTAAAAAGTTGGCATGCTCATTACTATACTGTCTTAACAGTTTGGAAAAGCTGTCCAACAACATTTGTGTTAAATGGTGGTACACCTGGGATGCATTTTAAGGTATAATGTCTGACACACTGCTTCCTTGAGCAATATCAAGGGGGAAAATAAAAAAAATCCAAGACATCAGGAAGTGAATTATGGACCTCCACAAGTCTGCATCATCCTGGGGTATGATTTCTAGAAACCTTACAGTGCCACATTCATCTGTTCAAAATTAATACTGAAGTATGTGCAACAATTTGACAATACATCTGTAAATGTCAAGAAAATGGGCACATCACTCTAAAAGATCAAAAGTGAGGTAGTGGATGATATGTTAACATATTTTAAAATTAGACTTGATCAAATGTAGCTCGTTACATTTCAAAGACATTGATTTTAATGAAGTACTCAACTGGATTGGTATTAGGGACAAAAACTCCTGATTGTAACATCCTTAAGAAAAATAATTTGCTATTGTGGGAAGAAAGATTTTGCAGGCATCATATTGACATCATACGCAAACCAATTAAAACTCAGAAAACCTCAAAGATAAACTTCTTTTAAATTACTTGACACAATGAAAGTCTTTAGCATTCCCAAAAGAAATTAACGTGCAGCTGTAATTTAATAACAAACTCTCGTATTTACTCATGCAGCCAAAAATCAATCTCAGTCTACTATGTTTTATACAGACAGACCGAGGAAAAAATGCAAACTCTAAAGTAACAATGCCACAACCATGTACACAGATGGAGATCAATTGTAATTAAAAGTGAACAAGTGTTGTGCTTTGTACAGTCAAAGAGTGCACTGGTCATTAAAATCGTTTTCATCAGTTATCAGTTTTAAACAAAGTCCACGGCTTCTGTCTCCTTTGGGATAGTGCTCACACTTGCATAGCAAATTTCTTTTACCATCCAAAGGCATTCAAATTAAGTATCAAACAATTTAATGTTGTGTGTCACTCTCCAAAACAATCTGTATTAGAGGCACTTAATTAAACTTTCAAATTGAAATGTACTAATCAGTTGGCGGCAGAGTGGGCGCTTGCTTTTTCTACATGAAACGCCACGGCTGGGCAGCCTGGTACGTTGCCTGCTCATTAACATGAAGGTGCGATTTGCATTTCCTGATGGACTGTTTCGGTTCTTAATATCCCTCTTTCCACTCCTGCATCAATCATGGAAGCGGTAGGCCACCATGGGCCACGATTAACCCTCCAAATCTGCCACAAAACAAATATTACAAGAGTTCACTAATTTGGAGATCAAAAAGCCACTTGTCCATTATATAATTGAAATGAAGGTGGAGTGTAGCACTTCTGAAGAGCTCTATAATTACCAGCTGTTAATTGCACACTTGTGGTGTCTCACTTTTAATTAAAAAAGCGACTCGTGGCTGGACGATAAGCAACGGTGGAGAGGCTGCAGTCTAATCAACAAAGCACGAGGAATTTGCTTCTGCTACGGCCAGCAGCGAGGCTAGAGAAATCTTCAAATAACCCGCAGAGATTAAAACATGTCCAATAGGAACAGGCAGGTTTTATTCGGGGTGGCAGGAGCGAGAAATATTTGAAGTGTTGCCGCTGCAAAGTCGTCAGAGGAGCGCAGCTGGGGGTGTGGGTCTAATCAGTCTGCGACGGAGGAAAGGAACCCAGTGAGCGCTTTTATTTTTGTTTGGTTAAAAATACATCTGGACAATATCTAAACAGATGCCTAGGCTGAAACTGAGATTTATTGTACTTGATCTAAAAGTGGGAGTTTACAAAATATCAAGCTAAGAGCTTTAGACATTTATTAGAATCCTAAATGTAGACCTGATTTAGCAGGAGTAATGTACATAAATAAATAATGGACAAATCAGGGATCTTCTTGTGTAAACCAGAGAATTCATAAGTTTTATGAACAAATGCAAATTAAACTAAATTTTCTCAGCTGCCTTGAAGATGTCATATCAACTACAGTACTTTATTATAAGAAAAACTTTCCTTCAAAACCACACAGGCATCTCTGGCTCATCACTGTGCTCCACTACTATAGAGAGTAGTGGTTCTGTTTCTACCCAGAAAGCAGCCGGTAGTCAGTACAACGTTCAACGACATGTTAGATAAAAATAGCTGTTGTTTGCTCCTGCCCTTGCACTACAAATATATAAACATGTTGACATGTTTACCACAGTTCTCACAGGGCTTACCTCTCAAATAAAAGAAATGCTGCCTTTCATTCCACACAGTGATTTTTAAGCAACAGATGCAATTTTGACATTACAGCTGCACTTATAACTCATTTAGGCATGAATCAATGTTACATGTATTTCGCTGACATAAGCCTATAAATTTTGCCTAGGTTCAGACCCAGCAAAATTGCTTGGTCTCAAAGTAAATCAAGATTCCACTTGGAGTCTTTGGTTTTTTTTTAAACATAGGTCTTAAAATTTAGGTTTTGATTTGTATTTTTTTGTCATTTTTGATGGGCAGATTTTTTGCGGTCCTTACTGCTTTTACACTAAGTCTAATTGAGATCTACTTGTCACCACAACTTTGAAATAAGTTTTTTGGCCCACATTGAAAGAGGAAAGAGATGAAGGAATCTAAAGAGGTAACACGGAACTCTCCTTTTATTTATGCTTTGCTCACTTTCTCTTTTCCTGTTTGAACGTGTGGCCGGCATCTGTTGTTTTGGGGAGTTTGAGGGTGTGCCAACAAAGTTTCTAAGCTGTGTGTCTTGCTTTTCACATTGTGTGTTTTTACTTCATACGTTAGCCTCTAAAACACAGCCTGGCAATCCATCTGAGCGTGCTCTATCTCTCCAGGAAGTGTTGGTGCCCATAGACAATACACAAATAACCTCAGCTCCCTCGGACAGCAGTTCCTCCTATTCCGTGACCTGTTGAACCACAAAACAAAACGCAGCTTCTGCACTTCACAGTCCCAAAAGTGTGCCTATCACTCACACAATGTTTATATTAAAGAGACAGTCACCTTGGTCAGCAACTGTGGTCTGCTCCTGGGCCTACAAAGGCTTTTGAAGCCTCAGCCGAATATATAACGGTACATGGCTACATGATTACGATAACCCCAGTCAACCTTTCCCCGACCTCTTTGCTCACTTTCTGATAAAATTGTCTAGCAGGAAGTGTCCTTTACTGCACTTCCTCCTTCTCATGCTCAATCAACACCTGTCACCTCCCTCATCAGCTTTCCGATTTAAATATTCTCCATCTCATGTGGTCTATGCTCATCTGGAGGAGATAAACAAACTTCTTGTGACGACACACATTCCATCCAGTTCAGGATTAAACATTCAATATCCACATCTAAGAAATAATAACAAAATCACTAGGGGCTTCCCAGACCCCCTGAGTGCTGCTACACTTTTAGATAAAGGGCTGCAAGTTTATCTAAGGAAACAGTCGCTAGGGCGAGGATGGTCTGGCCTCACTGACAGATTAGTCCAGCCCAGGCCCACTTCCTGCCCGCTGAGGACACTAATTAGAAGGAAGGACTGACACCACAATAAGAGCTGACAGTTTGAGTGCAGTTAGAAAAGGCTTTGCACAATTCACAGCTGTATTAGCACAGCCAGCCATAAATTTCATCACATTAGCCCCATGCTTATCTGATGTGACAAAGTCAACCTGGATGTTGTTTGGACAGAACAGTAGAGGGGCGGTTCTGCGGCGCTGATTTATCAGTGGAAGTACGTGAAGTGTATTATTTGAAATTTGATCAACATCACCCTCTGCTCCCCGTTTCTCGCTTTTTGCTCTCCGGCCCACCCCGCCCCTTCTCAATCGACTCTCTCTGCTCAAACGAGAGGAGACAAAAGTCATTGTGAAGCCGGGCCAGTTCCCAGTGTTAATGACATCCTGTTTACAAACATGTTGAACAGTGTCACCAAGGTCATGGTCACTAACACCCTCACACCATGTCTGTCCCAGGCTGATATCTTCTCCTTCTATTCAAATAACCTTTGACCTAATGAAGCTTACAATGTGGTTACCCCTGGGAAAAAAAAGTAAGCAGACGAAAAAGATCCTTTCTAGACGGCTGTATGTACTAAATGGAAAAAGACGTGAGCCTAGAACACAATGTAAGAATAAGGGTGAGAAATACTTCCACATTCACAAATCTACACTAACGCTGCTATTATTCTAATCCCAAAGTCACCAAGTGGAGGAAAAAATGTGTGATTACCCAAAGGGCAAATTTACAATTTAGATACAAACATGTGCGGGTAATAGGCTGAGCTGTTTTACAACACCAGCATGAACTGAGCTTTTGTTTTATTTTGAGAGGTGCTGGCTGTTATTGGATTGTTTTACTCTAGCTTAGAGACTTTTATTTCGACAGCTCTCTGTGTGGTGAGGCGAGTATGTGACTGAGTATGAAAGGGAAAAACAGAGAGGAGGTGGTGAAAGAGGGGGTATACTAACTAACACGTGTTGTGTCTTTGGCTATCTTGGCTTTGGTTGCTCTTCTGCAGTCCACCATTGATGTGTGCACAGCTAAACAGTGGAGATGCACATAGTAATCAGCGAATGACTGGAATTGGTCAGTTTTACACTTCCCTGGCTGTGATAAGAGATCAGCTATTTATAAGCATAAAAACATTTTCTGATCCGTGATGCACCATACCAAAATGCTAACAGGTTGTGTTCACAGTGAACATTCCAGGGGGAATGTTGTAAACTCAACATGTTTTACATGCAAACTATATATATTGTGCATAATATTTACTCAGTCTGCTACTTTGAAGCACTGGGTAAAAATTTCAGGAAATAGGTGGAAGGTTTATGTTTGCAATAAATGAATTATTTACTAATTTATTACTTTTTTGAATAAATCAGGAATATTCTCCACTGTTACATACTTTGAAATGGCCTTGCACAAAAAATTAAATGCATTGTGATAATGTGCCTGAGCGCTTTATGGCACATAAAACGTTCAGGCTTTATGTGCAAAAAATATGAAAGGGAATCTGTCTTGTACAGGCATAAACAGGAATGGCTGTAATACTTTTAAGTTGAGTTTTCTATATAGATACTTTTGCCCCACAACCTGGAGAATGTATATATAGTGGACGATTTTCAATAATGCAAAGAGGCAGTTTTGTTAAAAGAAATATTGTCTGAATTGCAATAAACATGTTATGTTATTATAGCTCAGAATCTGCTAACTTTGGTTTTGCCGAGATTGAACAGTAAAATATTACTGATTGGAAATTGGCCTCAAAACATTTTACCTCTGCATCTTTACCAAATAAGCTGTCTCCCTACCCCCCCTCCATCTTTACTAAAATAACAATAATGCAATATATTCTCACTTCACAAGTAGATAAATATGTCTAACTTTTCTGTTTTACACCTGTACAAAACAATCAAGTACCTGAAAATCATATTTCACTTCTTTGACCATGTTTCCCTATTTATTTTCTAGATGTGTATTTCCAGAATCTGATTATGGAAGTAGAAAATAGGGCATTTTCTGTCACTTTACGTGACTGTGCCAGCCGGCTGAGCAGCGCGTCGGCATTAGGTCGAGTGCCACAATGCGCCTGTCAGTTTGTGGGACATCCCAAAGGAGAAGGGGCAAGAGGCAACCCCCGCCAACCTTGCCCATCCATCATCGTGACACCACGAGCTGCAGTCATGGGAAACCCACCGCTGGCCAGTGACTCTGGACCAGAGCTAGGTGGCAGGGGGGAGTTGAGTTGGATGGGAGGAGGACTTACCATCCATTAAAAACACATTGTTTTGTTTATTATAACTAGTTAATGAGGTTGAAGTGAAGCCCCGCTTTGTTTTTCAAACACTTCCAGAGGGGATTTGGAGGCAAAAGGCCCCATTGCTGGGTCTGTGCAGAGCGATTCATAAGGGCCTGGGTGCTTTATAATGGATGGTCCATAGATTTTATGAGAGAGGAGTTGGCCGTGTTGGGAGCGAGATCCTCGGATCTTGTAAAAACTAGAAGTTTTTAGTACTTTTCTCCATATGCTCCAGTTTAAACCTCTCTGACATTTCCCATCCATTCTGCATTTTTACTGTAAATCCACTTATACAATGAATAAAACTAGAGTTTTTTTTTTGACTCCACAACCAAAATCAGCTGTTTACACAACTCTTAAAAGTTTAAAGACAGTGGTGAAATAATGTACATATTTAAGATTGATATATATATATATATATATATATATATATGTGTGTGTGTGTGTGTGTGAGGGGGGGTGCTTGTGCATTTTGATCAAAAGATTGTGTACTGTTTTTCAAAAAAAAGAAAAAGAAAAAAAAAGATGGTTTATCTAAAAGGTAAATGAATGAAAGTAACTGAATCTGAAAAGCATCAGTGTCTTGAGGAGTCAGACGCCCCCCTCCCACGTCTATACCTGGTGGAGATAGACGTGAGGGCCTACTCCCTGTCCAGTCTCAGCTGGGACCTTTGCCGCCTGCTGGCACGTCTACTTTAATTGTTGGTGTTAAATCACTTGCACTTTAGCTCAAGATGCTATCTCCCTGGGTGTTACGTTCTTTTCCGGTAGCGAGTGTGTTCTGCTTAAACAAGAAACTCCCCTTAAAGTGACACGTTCATTGCAACTCTCACGCATCCAGACGGTGAGGCATGAGTACGCACGCACACACCCCGGTTAGTCAAATAAAACAAACACGCCAGCACACAAACACAATGGGCTCCTGTGTTGGACTGATTGTCGGTAGAGCAGACAGAGAGGGAACGGGACTCCACTCCACCCTGACTGCGGGCCACCCGTCAGTCACCGAGCGCACCGCTACCACCAGGTTACATCGCCAGCTGTTTACTTTAGGAAGGCGGCTCAAAGCCAATTAAAATACACTTAAAACTGTGTCCGACTTGTGTTTGCAAAGATAATATGTGTCCAGAAGTCCAGTCAAGCAGGAGGGGAGAAGTTTGTTTTGCTGTTTAAGAATAGAGCTTAACATTTCAGAGCAATCAAAGTACTTTTTATGAGACAAGGTGATGCAAAAACCATATATGTCTCTTACAAAGGACATTGAAGTTGCTTTAAAACACCAGGAAATAGCTATTTATCTTGTTTAAGGCACAAAAATAGCCTTACTTTCACAAACTTGAAAAACTGGGTTAACTGTTTTGTAAGAAAATACATGAAATAAATGAAACTGAGATAGTGACACACATATAGTCACACGCAGATGCTGAGGGAACAGGGTGCTGATATGAGGGGTGGTGAGTGGCGAGCAGAGACGGGAGCTCCGTGTCTGTTCAGTGTGTTTTAAGAGTGTTTAACTGAGTGAAAAGTCTGTTATGGCTTCCAGATGGGGGCTGGTTTGATCCGGATCATTCTGACAGGGCCTAGACTTTGATGTGCTGCTGCCTATTACTGGCATTACTCGGAGAAGGGCATATTTCTTCCTAATCACTTCCAACTTCAACTTCTCTCCGGTCCTGTGTGCATGGTAGCACCAGATCTACAGCAGGGGTCTTCTGTAAGTATGAGTTAAAAGTGTGTGCACTTCTTGGGGTGTATTTGTTGCACCATAAATCTAAACCCATATTTCTGTGAGTGTCTAACACAAAATAATAGGCATGAAGCAAGATCTTGTGGCATAATATCTCTCAATATTAAATGGACAATATACTGTATATCTAATACTGAAGTGTGTCTTATGAGGAACTATCCAGTTGCTGTCATCATGTGCTTGTCTGGTAAAGTTGGTATGGCAGCTTTTGTGCACTGCAGAACAAAATATAAAATAATAAAGACATCAAAAATTAACAGGAGACTTTTATACTGAAAATATATTTTTTTAAAGTTCAAGAATTTTAGACCTTGTAATTGTAAATACACATAAAAGAAAAATGTGTGCATTTTTTTTTCTTTTTTTTTGGCATTTGGACCTCATTAGAATTAGACACGAATAAACACAGCAAAATATGGACTAGTCAAATGTGGACAGGAGTATTCATCACTGGTTCTTTAAAACATGGTTTGGGTTCTTAGCTCAAATTTTATTTATAAAGTTTTCCTTTGCAGTAAGCAAGAAGCCTAAGAGAAGACCAGAAAAGAGACTACAATAGCTTCATTTGTGCTGATGGTTGGGAGGGGATTCCCTAAAAATAACATCCATTTTGTCAGGCAGGTTATATAGAGTCCAGACAGACAGAAGGGAATAATTCCTTCACTTCCCTCTACACCCACACTCCCCAGTAAACCCAGTGGAAGTCATTTCTCAGTGACCACAGAAGAGGAGGACCATAGAGAAAAAGAAAAACAAAAAGTAAGCACAACTCTACTCCTCACTAATCACTCTGTGACCCTAAGACCACCCTTCCACTGCCCCTTGCAAGTGCTTCTCCTCATCTCCTGTTTTCTCTCAAGAGGGATGAAGAGTGGCAGAGTGAATCAGGCCAAAATTTTGCTCTTTATCTCTCAAAGACAGGGGAATGCCAAGAGGCCAGCTCTTTGGAATCCACCGTTTTGTCTGTTTCTGGTAGAGCCGGGTTGGGTCCACTTGGAATGGAGCATGCAGGTATTCAGAGCAAGTCTGGAGGGTCCTTCATCGGACAATGGCAGAGCCTTAGGACAATGTGAGTCATTGATGAGGGATCTGTGGAAAGATGCAGGTGTCTGAGGTGAAGAGCTGTCTCTCAGGCTTGACCCTCTCTTCACCAGCAGCTCTTCTCTCTTTTTACTCCTGCTCTGTTCTCACAAAAGACTTTGATTCTTAAAAAGTACGTAGAAAATATCCACACACAAAACGTTTTGAACATAAAATTGGTGCACTCAAGACAGAGAGTGAGACAGGAAAAGGCCTTTGAACCCTAGGGGACATCAGTTAATGTTCCTAGTAATTGCACGCCATCGTACTTTGTTGCTGGAAACTGCAAGCATCTAAATAAATCCTGTCAAACAGTACTGTCCTGTTTGCCGCCAGATAAGATGGAGAAAACAAGCCTGTATGTTCCATAAACAAACACCAGGAATCACAAATCACTGGTCACAGTCATCTGCAACCATAAATTAGCCTCCGAAGATTTTTTTTTTTTTTTTAGCAACGAAGCTGGAGAGGCAGAGGACAGTGAAATGACCCTCTCTTAAAATCTCATCACATCTGTCACTGTGGTCACCGTGACACAACGCCAAGGCAGCAACTGCATGAGTTGTAGAGGAAAAAAAACAAAACAAACAAGAGGAAAAGGGTTGACCACTAAAATGCCAGCTGGCGTTTGGACACTAGTTCAGAGCTGGCAGGAATAAATTAAACTTAAAAGGTTTTTCTCTTTTCCAAGAGTAATAGATGTTTATTTTTTCATAGGACTTCTGTAAGAACTTTAAAAGGCATTATCTTAATTTTACACTTTGAAAAGTCTAAAATATGCTCAGATTTTGACTTGAATTTGATTACAGCACCTTCTTTTTCACATTTATATATCCATTCCTTACAAATAGAACAAAAAACTGTTACTCTTTGTTTTTCTATTTTTATATATCTAGAAGCAGAATGGACTGCCTGGTGGCGCAGCTAATAGCACTGTTACCTTGCAGCAACGGTTCTTCTTCATGGACAAACTTATCATTCTGAATTGCTCCTAAGTAAAAGTATTCACATGCTTAGTTGTTTGTCCTGTGTGTCTCTGTGTTTACAGGTGATGGATTGCTGACCAGGACGTACCCTGCCTCTTGCCTAATGATAACTGCTGGAGATAGGCACCAACCCAAGCCTGCAAGATCTAGCACATACACTGTACCACACTTTTGAAACATACTCTTGGAAGCCATTGAAGTTAGATGAGTAAAGTTTGGTTACATTCCTGAACTAGAAAACACTGATGATAACAATGTTGCATTTACTTCTAAAGTGTTTTTAAGTTACGTTTAATAATTTGTGTTTGTCTTAAATTTAAATAATAATGGTCCTAACATATTTAGGAGCACTGTGGCAGGCACAAGTTCTTTTCTTTCTGAATAAACTTAGAGTGATTTAGCAACTTACAGTTTCCTCTGTGGTTGGACATTAAAAAGTTGATCAAAGAGAAAATAAATCATTGTGTTTTGTTTACCATTTCGTCTGTGTTGGTCTCTAAATTACACTTTAACTGTTGGGACATGTGGTAATACGCATTATGCAGGATAACAAATGCATTTTTCAGACATCCATTCTACACTGTTTTCCCATTACACTACACGGGTGTGAGCCTCTGGGAAGATATTACCTTTGTGCTGGAGCTCTTGTAACATGAAATGACAAATTGACAAAAGCATCACACCAGACTCTCAGGAGGCTATGCACATAAAGCTCTAATTTTGCTGGTCGGAGAATGCACCGCCTGAAAATTTTCACTCCCAAATTTGTCTTATTTTTCTAACTTCTTTTCATATTTAGCTCTTCTCTTTGTGGATTAGGGATAATATAAAGGCACCGCACCTTCTGCATAGTCAAATCATCTGGAATTGCCACATTAAAAAAGAAAAATCCAGTCAAGGGGCAGCTTGAGCCATCCTCCTGGATTTGGGCAAATTCAACTGATGCAAAACAAGGAATTAATTTGAGGGGAGCAGCAAGCGCACAGAGCTTGGCGCGCTGACAAAGATGAATGGCATCATTCCAAGCGAATGGTAATTTCACTTTTTGTGACAGTGCTTTAGAGCAAAAGCGACTCTGAGCACACAAAGCATTTGCAATCCCATTGAGAGTCCTTGGTACCTGCCTATCAGACACTGCACATTGTTTACCAATCATCTGATATTGATTGGTTTCAGACTAAAGTTTGAAGATGAATTAGAGGGAGAGAAGGTTAAGTCCTAACCTTGAAAGATTTAGTGTCTATTCAGGCCGCATGTAGGACTCTCCTCGGCTCACTTTGAGAATAGAGAACTTTTAGATTCAATAGGGGGTGTGGGGACACAAAACGTGTCACATTCACCAAGTGAATCCACTGGAAGAAACACAGAAGAACACCCAAAAAGCATAATCTTTCTCCCAGTTGATAGAAATGGTAATTGCATGTGTGGGATAATACTTTGAAGCCGAGGCCTCGGTCGGACAGACCGCCTATTTAGGTTAAAAAAGGGGCAACAAAACAGCTCCTTCTTAACGCCATTGTTCACTTCTCCACTCTTTTAAATGTTTACTGAAAAAGAACCTTCAAATCCACTCTCCCATCTCCTTCTCAATGTGGCACCTATCACTCTTGGGTGCATGGACACATTGTGTTATGGAACTCTGTGATATGTAGCGATCATTCCCATGAATCATTTTCTCTTTAATATTCAGAGCTTTTAAGAATCTGATTTACATCCTCTTGAGGTGGACAAAAACATTCTGTGACATGAAGTGCATCATTTGAATATTGGTGCTCTGTTGCAAATGTGCATCCATAGAAGTTTTGAGGATGAGAGAAGATGAAACTGTTTTATTTCTCCTCCCTCTCTCCTGAGTCGTTCTGCCTCTGCTTTAGATGATGCACCGATGCCCTGAAACCGACAAGCAACTGATAGAGAACCACGGGACACAAGGAGTTTCCAGTTTAACATGCTGCACAAGTGATGTTCTAACAAATTGACCTTCATATTTAGATATTTTTGATAGGGTCAGGAGTCCAGTCATCCTGTCAGGATGTACCGTGTCCCAGCATGAGCTTGGATTTCTAAATGGACTACTGGGCCACCCATCACAGCTTGGCCACACCACTTAACATCTGTCTCCCAACCCCCCCTCCGGTGATGACTCCTCTACTCGACTGCGAAGCTCTCCAGTCCACTCGACCCCCCGACACGCCACAGAATAAACGCAGGAAGCACTAACCCCACAAGATGCCCAGGTCAGAGGTTAAATTTGAAGAGTGCACGCAAGGCCCGTGGTCTGGACGAGGGAAAAGAAAGCAAACGCCATCTTTGTAAAAGTGAGTCGTCCTTTTACGACTTACATATCTGTTTAGAAAAAGGGGCTAAAGAACATTGTGAGGTCATTTTTACCTTGAGCTGTGTGAGCTGTGTTAAGTCTGGCAGCCCTTTTCAAATTGAAGGGTGAGGGGCAATGTTGCAGTTTATAGAAAACAAAAATTGATCAGGGATCAGAGGGGGCGCTAAGGATGCAGATGTGTCTGTCATGACAAGGAGACAGATGAGCAGGAGCTCAGAGGGCAAAGAGACCAGGACAACAGAGCTTCTGTACATCATCATGAACATAACCTCTAGTTCAAGGGAAGAAATCCACATGGCATGTCACACCATCATCAGAAACACTTGCAGAAAATGAATAACTAAATCAATAGACTGGAGTGGTCTATTGCTCTAGACCCCTCCAATCTGAGTAAAATTGAGTTCACAGTAACAATAAAAACAAAAAAGCATTTTGGAGAAACTTTCTAAAATTGAGAAAAAAAAATACTCTTTTTCATTTATTTCTGGTAGGAACATGTGAGTATGCTGAAATGAACAAACACACATTTGAATCATTCTTTTTAGAGTGGAATGATCACAAAAAACGTCAATGTTTTTTCAAAAAGTTATTGTGAATTTTTCTGCTTATCAGATGTCGCATCAAAAAATGCAGACTTGGACGCAAATATACACCCCTCATGCAGAGAAACTACAAATTTATTGAACCATTTGCCAGCACTGGAAGAGTTAACTTAAAATTGTTAAGTTAAATGAGTTAACTTAAATTTGTACAATAGAGCATAGACCACAATTTTAAGTATGGTTTGAGATCAAGACTATTTTAAAAGATTCAATTTAAATTTATTTATGAATTCTGATGTATGGTTGCAGTCATTCTCTATTTAGATCACCCAGTTGTGTAAAAATTTTAAACATCCGTTGAATGGAAATTTGGAGGTATTCCTTCTTCATCATCATCACTGGAAGCAACACTAACCCTGATCGTGATGGTATCACTGCCACCTCATCACAATTTTCTGTCTTTTTGAGTCTCTAATTTTGAGTATGTCCAATGCTCCCAAAAGAAAACTATCACTATCCACAAGTAGTTTGCAAATGTCTTGTCAGTGCTGCACAAATTATTTTTTTTAACAGTCATAGCAAGGCATAACCATTATAAAAGTGTTTGGGACAAAGAAATCTGTTACTCTGAGCTATGAACTATGAACACACTGAAGACTCTCTGAGCGAGGCCTTAGGGCTTAGCTAACTCTTGCAGCTCGACCGTCAGCCCTCAGTGCTGAATACAAGCAGCACTTAAACTTTACCCTTTTCAAACAGCAAAGCACAAAGAGAGGACCACATCAGCGGCCTGCTGATCATCCCCACAGATGGCTGAGCATGGACAACAGGCAGGTCCCTAGGCACGTCCCCCTCATAATGTCCTCACATCCCAACCGCCCCCGTCCATCTTGCGCTGGGTAAAGAACTGTATACCCTGCTCCCACGTGAGACTAGATAAGTAACTTTTCTTTCGAGGAAGGGTAGTGAGATGGAGGGATTTGGGCTGGAGTAAGGGGGACTAGCTGGTACTGCAGCTGTCCTACTGGTTGTGTCCACCCCCTGAATCCCCAGCCACCCAACACCACCTCCACCACTGCCACCCTTTTCCCCCACAGCAGCAGCAGGTTCCTCCTACAGAGTGAAAAAAAAACACGCTTCATTACGTCCTCTCTCCCTGGAGCAGCCAGGGGCCTTTCAGTGCAGATAAGCCTCTTAGACATGAAGTAGCGCTCAGTGCTGCGTTTGAGTGACAGCAGGAAGGTTTAGCCATTCACCGGACAATGCTCACATTCTATGGCTTTAATCTAGGAGGCGGACAATGATCTGTTTTTTAAGGCCTCATCTCCTCTGCTTTTCCCACAGCAGTAGGTGACTGGCACAAGTAAGAGAAAAAGAGACAGAGAGGGCCGGCTGGGAGAGCGCGCCGCTATCTGCGAAGGCCCCCGTGTTTCTTTGACAGTCCAGACAGAGGTGGGACGACAGAGAGGGCAGTACGACGAGGTGGAATGGGATGGAGGGCTGAAAAGCAAAGCGCATCAATCACACGCAAACACGCACATATACACACATGGGCATGAACAATCCCTGGTGATGGTTGAGTGCATCTGTGTGACAGACAGGCAGGTGAGAGGCCTGCTGGTGACGTGGCTTAGAGCGAAGCTTTGTCATTCTTATCTGCTCCCACCACTGACATCCATCCCTCCTCGGCTATTGTCTAAACGTCTATGATCTATTTATGTGCACAATAATGCACAGGCTTGGACACAAAAAAGAAGTTAACATGGTGTGAAAAGAAATTTGTTCAGATTTAATGATACATTGTAACCCCAGAACCTACTCGGATGACCCCAAGTGTTATACTGTACAAACTAAGTCAACTTTGGTGAAACTTTGACATAAAAGAAATTTGTTAGATAAATAGGCAAAGTACAGCAAAATGTTTTTGAGTTTTATACACACTGAATCACAGTTTATGTAATAGAAAAAACTACAGCATATTATAGTGCTGAGAAAAAGCTTTTACTTTGTCACACTTACTGAAACCGTTTCAGATCATCTACATCATTTTAATATCAGACCAATTTATTTATTGAAGATAAAAAGTTTTCAAAATCAATTTGAATGTACAGTATGTGCCCACACTGCCAAAAGTACCAGTAACTAGTTCAATGACTATGATGTTCCCATTCTTGATTGGTCAGAAAATTCCATTTACCTGAACCTCATAAAAAAATCTATGGGCTGTTGTCAAGAGGCAGATGAGAGACACCACACCCAACAAGGCAGATAACCTTAATGTAATTATCGATGCAATCTGGCCTTCCATTAAACATATGCAGTGTCACATTTTTCTCTATGCCAGTCCATTCATATAGTAATTCAGGCAAGAATTGGAACCAATTATTGACTGTGTATTAATCTACATACTTTTCAGAAGACTGACATTTTCACTTAAAAACATCCGTTTTGATTGGTGTTACCCTAAATTTCTATAATCTCTGTTTCATTTTCTGACATGACTGGCCAGACATATTGCACTTTTACGCAATAGTCAAAGTTTTTGAGATACTGCGATACTGCTTCTTGACTATTTATATGATGGAAACGTACACTTTCAAAGTATATTTTTAAGCCCAAGATGAACAAATATTACAAGTAGGAAAAACACAGTGTCAGTGTGCCAAGGTGATGGGTGAATAATTTTAGAGTCACCTCACACTTCAGACTAGTTTGTTTTACTCCCCTGATAGTGTAAACATCCACAAATCATCTACAATAAACAGACACCTCATAATACTGAAAGGGAACGAGAAACTAAGCTGAAGTCATTCAAATAGACATTTGTGGTCCTGCGTGTGTGTGTTTGCATAAGTGTGTGAACAGGAGGCCACCATACGGAAATGTGCCTTTCAAGAGACGTTCCTTAAAAACTCCTTCAGTGTCAATCACTGGGCCACTTATTACTCTAATTGGATTAAGGCTACAGTTTGGGCTTCTGTATGCCTCTCTGTTTCTGGATGTGGCTATACCAGCACCTCTAGCAGGTGACTTTGTGAAGAGGAAAATTTTTTAAACAGTATTCATGCCTTGTAGTAACAGATTTTTATGATCAAACAGGGTTTTTAAATGACAAAGAGACCAAAATCATGTCTCTTTGGTCTCTGAGACCAAAGAGAGAATATGAACGTCTCTATTTAAAATATAAGTTCAAAGTGAACACAGAAGTACGTCAGCCAGCTAGCATTAACTAGCTTTAAGAAATATGTCTAGCAAATCACAAACTGAATAATGTGACTCACTAGTTGACGCTCGATTTAATAGCCTCTTCAACTCTTAAAGATAACTGTATGCATCTAAATACATTTTTACTGACCTATGTTATGGAAAAGACTAGTCAGCATCTAACAGGAAGGTTTATTCTTCTTCTGTGTGCCCAACCTTCTTTATCCCATTAAAGCGACAGACTCCCCGTAGCGGTGGCAGGGAATCGAATAACTGAAAGAACACAAAAAAACCTAAGATAGAAAACAAAAAATAATGTTGGGGTTGTTGCTATTTTAAAAAGAAATAGTTGACAGCCCTGTATAATTTTACTTTTACTCCACAATTATATGCGACTATGTTGCTCTATCAAAAAAAAAAAATACAAATATTTCCCACAAAACTACATTCCCATTGAGGGGAATAAGTTTTGAAGTACATCAAGGCAGATAATTGTACAATATATAAAAGAATTTGTCTTTTGTATTAGCAAAACAATATCCTGAAAACTACAGTATAATTAAAATAATTGTTTGGAAATAAGGAAAGTGATGTTTTTGTTTTCATAAGTGGCTTTTAACAATCTTCATCTTTCAACAAAAAAATATTGGGCTTTCTAACTCACAAAATTAAGTTCACAGCAGCTGCTTTGTGAACTGACAATTAAAAAAAAAAAGCACATAAAACAAGTTGTGGTTGTATGAAATGTTACTGCATAATGAATAAAACTGCTTGAGACAATTTTCAGATTACATAGCAGAATTTTAAGTTGATGTTTCAGGCCACCAAGTTAAAGATTTTAAGTCTCCACTTTAGGAGAGAGCATCACTGTTTTTTTTTGCTTCCTATAAATTTGATAGTTTTCAACACCCTAATGTTTGTACTTTTTTCAGAGACACCTGCACATATGAAGACAAGGTTCTTTAATGGTATCCCATATGTCCATATGTCATCTCCCCACTTTTACTTTCTTTGCTTCTCTTACAACCTAAAGGTAATTAGTCTGATACACCTCATCACTATCTTAACACTTCAACCCCTAAAACCTCATATCCTCCACACACCTTTACCTTCTTTAATGGCCCATGATTGTAAAATCTTGGTTTGAATAGCAAATATAATTAACCCCTGTCTATCACTGTGGTTTCTTCTGCAAATACATAAGTTTAGTGTTAGACTGTACATCCTAAAGACTGACACAACTTTGTTCAATAAGGAGCACTGTTACAGAAACACACACACACACGCATGCACACGCCAACTTTAAAGGCAGACATGCAGAAGAAACAGACACATCCATTCATGAACTGACAGATCATCTTGAAGACATTAGATACAAGGAGGTCTGCTTCATGCCCAAAATGTAAGCCTAAATACACAGAGGGAAAAAAATGAGGTAAAGAAAGAGGCAGTCAAGTGGTAAGATAGACATATCAGAAGACGGTCAGAACAGAGGCAGATTGTCCAATTAGACAAACACACAGAAAAAGATCATTCTATTACACAGAGGGACTGACATGGCGGCAATTGAGACAATGGACTGATTCAGTGCACTGCAGCGTGTTTATGTCCCCCGTCAGTCTGCATCACCAGTGTCCCCCTGACCGCTCGCAGCTGACATACCCTCCACCCACACACACGCACACACACACACACACCTCTTTGACTTTCTTGCCTGAACTTGATGTACACACATGATCCTGCTTTGCTTTCTGCGTATCATGTCCGATGTTGGCTGTAGGCATGAGATTGTATTTGAGGAAGAAAAGACATAGTGAGGTTGTGTGCACATGTGTAAAAAAAAGGCAATGAATTAATTACCTAATGGGCTACTTATGCATTTATTCAAAGATGATGTGCTTATAAGCAGGAAACACAAGTTGTGTATGCTTCCAGCTAAATCTGTGCTGTTGACTGCATTATCAAACTTGAGCCTTTGCTTTTTCTTATCTTCTTACTGGGTATGAGTAGAAATAAATTGAATATTTAACACTAAATTTACAAAGTGGATCCAAGATCGTAAACATGTGGTTAAAATGCCGGTTTAATATATATATATGTTTGCTTAGATAAACTTTTGTTAACACTTAAGGTCATACTTATCCTGTATAGCAGTGGTCCCCAGCCCCCAGTCCGTGGACCAATTGGTACAGGACCGCGCAAGAAATAATTAAATACCTCCGTCTCAGCGCACCGAAGTCTTGCCCCCCGGGAAGATGACTGCTTTCACTGTGCTACAATGCATAGTTTCCGACTTGCAATCTATGGCTTCGAAATGGGATGTAATTTACAAAACAAATTTTTAATAATAATCCTTCAACACAAGTTGAAGTTCAAGTTAATTTCATTCACTGTTATTGATAAGTATTAGTTAAAAACCAGATTACTGCATACCTTTATTGATGATTTTACATCCATATGGTGTAATTCTTTTTATATCAGTGACATTTTAAGTAGTGTGTAAATAACGCCGAATGAGTCCTGTTCATTATTCTGCATTTTCACACCCGTCATCCACCCTATTTCTCCTCCTCTGACTCCCCTTCTCCATCTTTTTGATGATGGCATAAAACACAGCAAAAGTTTTTGCTAAAGCTGGGTAATGAGCCAGACCTTTGACCCCACCTTGATGACTTCCATATCTGTGCATGTGCAGGGAAATATGTGCAGATCTTTGCATGCTGGGGTGCGAATGGGTGTGTGTGTGTGTGGCTGCAGCTGGCAGCTGACAGCGACATGACTAATGAAAGCCTGGGACAGAAATAATAGGTGGGAATTATAACACAAAGAGGGCACAAGTGCAAAGGAAGAGGAAGAAGAAATGTCTTAGAAGCAGACAGAATGAGGAATAGATTGTTGAAAGGAGGAAAACGTGAGGGCAGTCTTTAGGAAAAAGAGCCCAGATTAAAAAGTTTTTGTGAATATTTGTAATACTGGGAGAAATAGAGGAGCAGGAGCAAAAAAGCAGAACAGTTTGCTCTTTTAGTAACAACTTAAACAACAGCTTTAATTATTTGATGAAATAATAGCAATCCATACACAAATATTGTTACTTTTGTTTGCAAAGTCCAGTTAGTTAACCAGCAATCAGATGAGATAAAGGATAATATAAAACAGACATCATTACGCTAACCCAGGTACATCTAAGCAGAACAAGCTAATGTGGATTGGTGTTGCTTAATTATTTTATATTTTAGACACGGAAATAACAAATCTTCACACTTAAAGTCAGACTCCCAAACATGCTTTCCAAATCAACAAAAAGAAAAGACAAGCTAAGACACATGATCCTTCAACAGAAACCAGACTTTCTGGAGGAGCACAACCTGGACAGCACATTTGGGTGTCTGGCATCACCCGCCCACAACTGTCACACTCCAGGTCAGAGGTCATAATGTGTAGACAGAGCAGAGCTTTGTAATTATGCGAGATAAATACAATCATCAAGCACAGGAAGCCTTTCTCCCTTCAATTCACAGGCTTAACCTTGTCAGAAAAACTAAACTGTTGACAAAAACATTATTGAAGCATTTTACAGTATTAGCAAAAATAATTCCTGCTTTCAAAGCAACTATACCAGAATACAAATGTACATGCTCATATCAATCTGGTATGTAAGATTCTGTCAATGACAAACTTGTGTGGGAAAGAAAAACAGGACCGGAAAGACTGAAGAATACTTTCCATGAGAAAGTGTTGTGATAGGGATGCTATCATTCTGAAGAGATCTCTTCGCTGAACATTAAGCTCCGCCTCAATTTGACCAGTGTCCACAAAGGCCCAAGTGCAAGCTGAACGGTCTCGACCCATTGACACAAAACATGGCGCCAGGACAACAGCAAGACGCATGGGCGAACAGACAGAGGGACCCTAAGACAGACATCCTGTCTCAAACCACAAATAGATACAACAATTAACCTAGGTCTGGTCATTTTCATTTCTCTGACCTCTGCCCTCACCTCCCACACATACAGAGACAAATTACTGCTGCTGTTGACTTTGACCAACAATTCCACCGCCAGCGAATATGCAGTGTGTAGGCTGAGACGGGGGACATAAATCATATGTGTATTTAATCTGTAATAATGACACACGACATGACTAAAAACGTTATTAAGATGCTATTCCAGATCTGAGTGTTAAGGGACATCCAGAAGTGCCTAATTCCTCCTTAGGTAATTATTGGGGATAGGACTTGTATTTTATTGTTCAGTTTTAAAGATTTAGTTTTCTGTGAATATTTAATCATAGTTATGTTTTCTTTTAAAACTTAGAGCAGACAACATTTGATATAATCTTACAATACCCAGGTGTGATGGCAAGCTGGCATTGGTAAATATTATGCTTAGGTCTTATTTAAATGGATTTTCAAAAGCAATAGAAGGCGCTCTGAACCGAACACAGTTAGTCACAAATTACAAAAGAAAACATTTTTCAATAGGTTATGTATCAGGACCAGCCATGAATTTTGGTGTTTACAGCTTTAATTCAGAGCAACTTTTTTCCATATATTGAAAAGTATTTTAATTAGGTATTTGTGTAATTTTGAAGTTACTGCCAAAGCATTCAAGGTCAGCCACAACCTATAACAGTGTATTCTCATAGTTCTCATCCTTTGCACTACACAATTCTGTTATCCATGTCTGACTCCACAGAATAAGACCCTGGGTAGTAAATCATATTACCCATCAAAAACAACTACTGCACAAAAGCTCTTAGTTTTTTTTATATAGCATATTTATTGTTAAATCTATACAAAGCATATATTGTGGGCTATGTTCATCAGTCTTTTACAAGCTGCACTCAGCTAACATACACCACAAAAAAATATCTTAAATAAATTTTCCAGAATCCCTATTGAGATATACAATGTTGCGTCTAAGACAAATCCTTCAATGTTTCCATCTTTGTAATTGTAGGGCAAATATCCAGATTTTGTTTTCTGCCACTCAGCACCTGTTTCAAAGCCCTAGAGATGGCTGGTCTCCTGGCAAAGCGAAATCAGAATTACATTAACACCCAAAGAGCATTTCATCAGAACCAACAGAGCCCCATGGCCCAAGACACCTGTAATAGAGTTTCCTCTGTCACAGGCGAAAAAAACATTTAAACCACCCTTTTGGAAAAAAAAAAAAAAAGTGGTTTACCAAGTCCTGGCTGCAAGGAAATGTGCTGCTGCAACTGATCAAATCAGCTCAAACAAATTGCATTTGTCAAGAGAAGGATCAAATGGTAGCACCCACAACAAACATATTAGCAGCCGGCGCTACGTAGCATTCTCTTGGCAGACTGATAGGATTGGATTAACGAAGTAACGTGGAATAGGAGAAAAATATGTTTAGAAATCCAAACTGACTTCTTTCTTTTACTTCCCTGATGCTGTGCTGCACATCTGTACACTGAGGAATTTTAACAACTACAGATGAAGAAGATGTGATGGATTACAGTGACTTCAGCTTATTAGATTCTCTATAACCAATGTCATCATAGAAATTTGGATTAAATGGAATATACTTAATATTTCATAGTACTACACCTCTGGATAACTGAAAACTTTTGAAGCATTTCTCAAGCTCTTCTAAAAATGATCTTAGAACAAAGATCAACACTTCTGTCCATTATTCCCAATGGGGGAATACATGAATTCTGTCATGTATAGCTATAATGGGAAAAGGAGATATTTCTCTGGTTTGTTATTAAAATAAACAGAGGCCGAGATGTCTGCTATGTACTCGTGTGTGAAAGTCAGGGGGAGAAAGAGAACGGGAGAGACTAAGGGGCCTGACTGTCTGACAGACAGGCAGGCAGATGGACACAAACTTGGCATTAGGGAATATGTTTCTGCCAGAGAACGATCCATAAAGACTGAAGGAGGCTAAAGGCCAGTCGCTCTATAATGACTCATCATCACTCAGTGGTGTCCATGCTGGGATGGTTCGCGTGTGTGTGAAGGGGTGTGTGTGTGAATCATTGTTGGGGAGGGAGAGCCAGTGGATCTGCCTGTAGATAGAGTAGTAAAAACAACTAGTTTAGCTGCTCCACTCCTCTGGGGACACAAGGGAGACCTTCTTGTTGTTTTATCTGGCCAAATACTGTCAATTAACCCTCTCTTAAGGTTTATCTAAGTCACAGAAAAACATGTCTGAGAAGGCGAAAATGATGTTCTAAGTGTGAAATAGAAAGTGCATATGGTTAGTGCATATGGAATTCCTTTGGTTTGGCACCAATGGCGCTCGGCTTCCTGAGGCTCGGTAAACATTAACATGGCGGATGATACCATGTTAGGCTACAGGGACATTTAGAGAAATACTTTGCTTTTCCCAACTGATTTTATTTGTACATCTACCTAAACAAAATCCAAAATTAGAATTGAGTTGCTAAGTGCCAACATAGTGTAGGTGTGGTATAAACTCCATCGCTTTGGTCTTAGTGAAGCTGCTTTGGCAGTCACTGTGTCTTTGTACATTTATGCATGTGCACATGCCAGGGGGCCATGTTTTCTGTTTCAGTAGTATTGGATGAATATCTCTATTTCTTGGCATCTAACAGTCTGTCATCCAGTCCACAATCAAGAGCTGACCTTCAGCTACATAAGTACTATTATCCTGCCATTCTTCTCCCTCTCTGCACCCTTCATCCTCGAATCCCCATTGCCTCTCTAACCCTATATCTTTCTCAACTGTACCTCATTCTACTTCTCCTTCACTTTTTTTGCCCCGCCTTTGTCATTGATCGCTGATGCGACTGGCTGACTTCGTGCTCTGTAATAACCTGCAGTGGTAACCAGCCGGCTGTTCCTCTTGGACCCCCTTGTAGATTGAACTGTCAGATGGCAGCGATTAATGGCTGGGTGGAGGAACACGGACTCTCACCTGCAATGTCCAAGCTGTCCTGCCAATCCTCTATCTCATTTTAGATCTTTCTGGCTAAGTTAAATGTCCAAATATTACAGGATGCAGAAGCTAATTTTTTTCAAAGATCATTCTCAAACACGCATGACCAAATACCTTCATTTAGTCAAGAATGAATTCATTGTCCTTGAAGTATTTTTACATTTATAAATTTACAACCAAACCATCTATCGGTTACTTGGAATAGTTACGTGATATACCAACAAAAATGAATATTAGAGTGTTGGAAGGAAAGGCCTACAAATTACAGCATAGAATGGTTTTCCATCCCTAAAATTCAATACTTTATGGAACCTTTCCATAATGTACTGAATTTTGCTAATCATTTTGCATGGCACTCTATACACAATATATGCAAAAGTAAGATTAAGCAGGCAAACAAATGAACAAGCAAATAATCTCTAAACACAAATTATTTTAAACAAGTGCTAATAGAAAAGTTGCCAAAATTGTGAATTTAGATAAGAACTTATTAAATTCAGTTGCCTCTGCCTGTGTTTGCTACTGTGGTGATTCATCTTCTTGACTCTTCATCCCTTAACTAGAAATACCCGTGAAACTAAAATATGTTGTTCCCTTGCACAGCAAGGGGTGGATTGTTTTGTCTGGTTTGTCCGTTTTGTTAAGCTCCAGAGGGCCTGTGCGCCTGTCTCGTGTTGTGCTTGGCTAGCACTCTGCTAACTGTCAGCGCAGTATCTTCTTACACAGATGAAGAGAACATTTCCAAACCATTCCTAAAGCTTTTGCTCCCTTGTTGCAGTGCTTATCCAGGGGAACCGACAAGAAAACTGCCACTTCTCATCCCAACTACCAGCATGCAGGGGAGAACAATCAAACAGAGGAACACAGAGGATAAATTTCCAGCATGGTCTGAAAGCTTTATAGCCTGATGTTGCATATGTTATGTTTAACTATACGTATATAAAAATGTCATTGCTTCTCCAACAATGACATTTGAGAGGTAAACATCAGATTGGGTATTTAAAGATTTTATCATAAACTCTGAGTAGGCATTCAAAATTCATCTTTGATTCAGTTTTTTTTAAAGCATCAATAATTCCTAGTAAGTCCACCATGCACTGCACCGTCATCATTTAAAAATGTAAGGCAGTGATAATAACAAAGTTTCGTTTTGTAAATGTATTAAAAGCAGCTCTGTCATTCCATTTATCATGTCAGAAATCTGACACCCTATTGTATCTGTGATTGAGACTCTTAATTTGAAGTAACAAAGATGTAATTCTTCCATTGCTTTGAAGTGTTAAAAGAGTTGGCTAAGATGTCTTTTGAGGATGGCCAACAGCACTTTGAAGATGCCTCCCAAGACTGTTTTTGAATTTTTTGAGTGACAGCAATTTGGATAGTCATGAGACAAAACAAACAGCGACAAAGCCAGCAAAAATACAGTTTGTTGTCACAACTAATTAACTATCTATTAGGAGCTAACAATGCTAGTATTAACACATGCTATATATTGCTATCTGCAATAAGTAAAAGGGCAATTTCAGAGTTAGTTAATCAGTCAGGAATGATTGGAAAATGTTTAAAATTACATTTCTGAGTTGTCCAAATAGAGTCATGGTGATCTTGTGATGATGTAATCAGAAAAGTGTAAAATTGATCTTTTTTCAGTTGAGAACTCTGGCTAAAATTATTAATTCATGGCGTTGTTACCACTCGACTGGATTACTGTGATGCACTTTAAGTGGAGGCTAATGGGTCTTCAGTTCATCTTCATATCTTTGAAAATGCACACGTCTTAGAATCTTTCTCCCATATAAGTATATTTTTGGATTTGTGTTTTATTACTTATGTCTAATATCTGTTGTGTACTTTGGTCAGTTTGTAAATTGCTGTATGATAAAGTTGTATTGGCTTTTCACTTTACTGACTGGGCTTATATTGTAGCACTCATTTAAGAGTTAAATTAAACTAAAATTTGTTTTTGCAGTTCAGCTTTTTATCAACTAATTGTTTTACTGTATGTATGTATTATTTGATCCTCAGTGGTTGTTTAAACTGTATCATAAACAAAACTAGATTGGAATCCTACCAGTTTGTTACAGAAAATGGTTTCAAGTATTTGTCTGATTAGGATAATGTGGGATCTACTCTAAAGGTTATGTGTATCTCTACATCTTATGTGTTCAAAAGTTGATTTATTCAAAAAACAAAATCTCATAAGACACAACTTATCAATAAGGGACAAGCATACTTATATGAATTTACTGCAACCTTTATCTTTGTGTATTGACAGAAAAATAGATTTACTCGTACACTGAGAAGGAGCAAGGAAACAAAAAGGTGGGTAATTAAGAAAAGGGCAGATGTCCTTAAGAATCAAAGATGGTTAAAGAATGATGAAAAAGATAAAACATGAAAAGTAACATGAGTGCAGAAGGGAATAAAAACTCATGCAAAACTAAAAAAATATCAGAAGAGAGATCATGAGAAAAAGAAATCCTCTGAACAATGAACATGTGAATATCAGGCCAACAGGGGTTTGGTGTGGTGTTTGAAACTGAGATAAAATCGATTAGCTTGTCCACTGACCCAGTGAGCACAGTGCTCCCTGCCCCTCCGTTGTCCCTGGTCTTGCTGCAGGCTCTGACTGAGACATGCAGGTCCCCCGGGGTCACATGTGGATGCTGAGGTGAACAAAGTGGTGGCCTCCTGTCAAACTAAAGTCCTCAAGCACCCGCAGAACAACAGACCATGAAGCAAAGCTTTACTGCTTTCTGATTCCAAAAGGACACGTTGAAGATGGAGCAGCGACTGCTGGAAGATGCAGATTTTAGAATAAAAAACTGCTGGACTTACAGTTGGAGCAAAGAAGAGTCTGATTGCTGAAACATAAAACTAACTTTTTTGTTGTTTGCAGATTTAATCTTAGAATAAATATGCGTCTCTTTAGAGAATTGATTGTGTTCATCATTGGTATGTGTCATCTGCAAAACTTCAGTGCTTATCAAAATTGACTTTAGCATGTTGTTCAGAGCAGTGTCTGATAATGAATTGCATCAATGGAGAATGGATATGCAATGCATTGGAGATGTATCAAATTAGGTCAGGAAATAGCTATGGAAATAACACACAACTGTAATTTGGTTTTGATGTCATAGTAAGGTATAAAAGTGTCACCTGTTACTGTTAATGCATTGCTTTTTGTATAGTACCACCTGTGTGGATCCTTCTAATAGATGTCTTAGAGCAGAATCAGCTGACTCACATCTCCTTAATTAAACAAATGCAAAGTATTTTTTTAAAACCTAACAATTACGATGGCTAAAAATGATTTCACTGCACAGAGGTTTCAGTCAACAGGACATAAAACAATTAAACAGCAGTGTATGTATACATATCATGCTGCTGCGAAGACAGTGATCAATACATTATACGAAAATCAATGAAAACATGTGAACTGGTTCAGAAGGCAGCCAAAGGCCAACAGTACCACTAAAGGAGTTATACTGGCATGTTCTAGTTGTGAGAACAACCTAATGCATACTTTATACCTTTATCTCTAAACAAAGAAAATGGGTTGTAAAACCAAACTCTTTCAACAAAAACATCCAGACCAGGGATGGTCCTGTTTGTGGCTCAGTTGGAAGAGCGTGTGAACCATGTCCAGAGATTGTAGTTCTCTGTGATATTGTCTTAGATTTGACTCCTGGTCTCGGGCCACTTGCTGCACTTCTTCCTCTTCTCTCTCAAATCTAATTCCTGTCTCTCTACTGTTCAATAAAGGCCCACTAATACCAAAGAAATCTTTAAAGAAAAACAAACCATCCAGACTAAGCTGAAATATCACCAAACCTTGTAGGAGAATGTCACGCCAACAGTAAAATATGGTGGTGGTAGCAAACATTTTCTTCGAATGGAAGTAAATGTTTTGTGAAGCTGTGTGTGTTCAATGATTGTTAATATGAGATAGTCAGACCCTAATACTTCAGTTGTCTGCTAGAAAGCTGAGATTAAAGTGAGATTTTACTTTTTAGCACCATGAATCCAAATCAACAAAAGAACAGCTTCAGGAAAATGAAGGTTTTTGTATTCTACTATTCCAGAACTAAATTTATGTAATGACTCAAAAAGTTTCTGACAAGTGATATGGTTAAAACAGATTTAGAGTAATCTCACAAAGTAGAGGGAACAAAAATTAAGTCAATATATGGGATGTAGACTCAAACCTGCGAAGATTGATGCTAAAGTTCAAAAAGTTCTTCAACCTTAAGTGTACCTTAAGTGTACACTTTTGGATTTTGGAATTTTTTTGCAATTTCCTCCAAACAGATTTATTTCTTTTCCAGTTAATTTCTACAGGACAAATATTTCATAAATTATTTAAAAGGCCAGTGTATACTTTTTATCTCCACTTTTCATATACAATTAAATATTCATCGAAAATTCTACAAACACCGACATGACAAATTCTTTACACCTGTTGACAGAGCCTGTAACCTCTCCTTATCATTTTATCGACTCCTTTTCCTCTCTTGATTTCCTCCACAAAATAACTGAGTGAGGAGCAGCTCTTTGATTCCCAGCTCATTGTAGTGAATTTGACCTTGAAGGTCACAGAGTGGAAAGAAGTGTATGTGTCACCATTAAGCTCTTCTCCGTGTTAGAATAATATTCCTACGGTGCTTTTAGGATGCTAACACTAATCAAAACAGGACATCCTGAAGAGGGCTGTGCTCTCTCTTCCCCGGCCCCGCTCATCGGCCTTCTTCGTGTTTTTGTGTTTGTGGAGGAGCGACAATCCCAGGAAGCGGTGAGGAGGGTTCATCAAAGCTCCAGGCGGGGGGCCTCGGCCAGAGGACTGCTGGTATGTGACAGGGAAAGGAATCTCTACTGTCCTATTGTTCCCTTGTTTCCTAGGTCTCATCACACGCCGGTGCATCCAGTTCACACACAGGTAAGCGGCACTAATCAGTCCCACATTCTTTTCCATGTCCATGTTCTTTCCTTTGCCACAACCCTGGATGACCAGCAGCACGTGTGCGCAGTGCACACACATACACAAACAGCAAGGAGCCTCATACATACTTGGGGAGACATCAAGACATAACTGTAAGGGCAGGGATGTGAATTTTCCTTTCCTCAGAGAAAAACGTGGATGAGTAAGGAGAATAATGGACCAAATGTGTCACTAATGATAACAAGGTACTCAACCAAACACAAAGAATCTACTTAGTTGTGGTGCAAAGTCAAATAAAAACGTACGCCTGAAACAGAAGTATTTTGTCACATTACAACCACAATTTGCAATGTATTTTAATGGGATTTTATGTGGCGAACCAACACAAAGTAGTTTATAACTGTGAAGTAGTAGAATGACTTTCAAAATTTGTAACTAAATAATGTTTGCTTTTTTTTGTTTTTTTATTTTAGGAGAACATTAGTGAACAAACAGTACCACAAACACCACAAACCACTGCAGACAGGTGAGTAAGAAAGACAAATTATAAACCATGTCTTAAGCTTTGAACATCTCCCAGATCACTGTTCAATCCATCATCAAAAAATGAAAAGTAATAGCAAAGGAAAACCAACCAAAACAAGGCCAGAGCAGAGAGGCAGTGTACGTACAAGTCCATATCCTTGGAGGAGTTGCAGAGATCCATAAAATCTTGTTTGTATTTTGCTTCAAGCCATACCAAATGTGGCCTACTGAGAGAAAATTAAAGGAATATGCCCCCAACTGATAGCCTACATTGACATGGCCATTTACCTACACTGATAGTAAGAAAACAATGAGGTAAGAAGAACTTTAACCAGAGAAGAAAAGACGAGATCCGATGGGAGACCTTTTGGTCCAAAAAGTCATGCTTTTCCAGGTATGTGGCCTATATGGAGAAATAACAGGAAGAACGCCAGTGTTACAGAAAAGCCAAATGAAGTCCCGCTTGAAAAATGCAACAAGCCATATAGGGTATGCAGCCTGGTGATGGCAGCAATGAGCTGTAGAAAAGTATATCTTCAGCATGGGCAGGAAAGCTAGATGAGGGCAATCCTAGAAGTAAACTTGTTAGAGGCTACAAAAGATTTGAGACTCTAGCAGAAGGTTTACCTTTGTGCAAGTTTTTTTCAGTAACTAAAAATAACACCAGAGCAACAATTGAATGGTTTAATTTAGAGCATATTAATCTGTTAGAACAGTTCGGTCAAAATCTAGACCTCACGCCGAATGTGAATACATAGAAAACACAATTGATGTAGATAGACTCTATCCATCTGCTATAGCTCAGCTTGAAAAAAAATGACAAATACTGTCTCCAGAGATGTAAAGCTGGTGGAAACGTATTCAAAAAGACTTCTAGCTTTGATTACAGCTAAAAATCTGAAAACAAATTTCTGACATTTCTTTGTGAAAGGTTTTGAAAGCAATGTATCCTTCCCTTTGCACTTTACCAGACACTACATTGTGGTGACCTATCACATAAAATCCCAATGAAGGCAATATGACAAAATGTGAAAAGGTTCCCTGAATCCTACTGAAATGGAGATTGTGTTTCCAAATTACCATTACTTGTTTTGCAGATCTTTGAGCATTTCTGCTTGGGTAGATATTGCACTCTCAGCTTGTCCAGATTTTTCATGGCTATGTCCTCTTTAAAAACCTTCTTCTTGTATTATTACATGAAAGTTCTGCAGTCCAACCTTCGTGAGGAAGACCTCAGCTTTGATCGCCTCTCCTCTTTATACTCCCATCCTGCAGGGGTGAGAGGTCATCAGGTAAATGAGCCTCAGGGTGGAGCACAAGGAAGGAGTGCAAGTTACAGCAAAGATAAAAGGGTGAACCAAAATCAAATAAGCATGACCTTCAAACACATACATGAAAACATTATCCCACTTCTAGTTTCCCTGTGTGAGCTTATTTGTTCCTTACTAATAATCTAAAATGACGACCCTCTCATTACCTCCTTTCATTGGTCCAACCAGCTCCACCCAGGGAGATCCCCAAGCGGTGCTGGAACACACTGTTATCACCACATTCACAAAACGATTGTTGGGTAATTCCTGTTTATAGCTATGCACTCCCTCTGGTGTATAAGCACTGTTTTCCCCATCAGCCCTCCAGGACAACCATCAAAATGTGTTCACAAGCAAGGAATTCCATTTAATCCCATCTGTAGGCATAAAGTTGTTCCTACAACTCTTAAAGAACACTGATCACTTCCAAAATGCGCAGAAGAATCAATAAAGCATGCTCTGCTGGAATAAGGTAAACACAAATCAGTTTTCACATAAAGAAGAGGCCGAGGCGGCTCTGGGTGGCTCAGCTGGTAGCGCAAACGCACGACGTGCAGGAGCTACAGTCAGCGACGCAGTCGTCCTGGGTTTGATTACCAGCCTCGGGCCGTTTGCTACATGTCTTCCTCCTCTCTCTTCACCCGGTATCATGCCTATTTACAGTTCAATAAAGCCATTTTTTGAACTGTAATTAATGGCAAATAAAGAATAAACGAAGTCAAGGACTTGGGGAAAACACAAAACTACAAGAAAAGGCTCGGGGTAATGAAAAGGTATTTGCTTGCTTGCATGTCCATTCTGTTTCTTCTCATTTGTCACACTTAAATGTTTCAAGTGATCAGATTCATTTCCATATCAAGCAAAGCCTGAGTAAATGCACAAAGCATTTTTAATTAATTTTAACTTTCCAAACTAACCTGCTGCATTAAGAAAAACTAACTACTCCATAAACCTGATAGCTGGTTGTGCTATGCTTGGAAGAAACAAACTGCCTTTAAACATTTGTGACAATCAAGACTTTTATGTCTCTGTGGAGGGGCTTTGGTCAACTATTCATTATAAAATTATTTTAATTTAGTCATTTTGGCTTATTTTTGAATTTTAACGTTCTGTTTGAAGTCATGCCACAGAAAGACCAGACTTTGACTAGGTCTTTCGAAAATGTTTCTTTTGTTTTTGTTTGGGGTTTTGTGTGTGTGTGTGCGTGTGCCACATGGTGGTTTGCTTTCTCTCATTGTCTTAATGATTTTTTCTTTAGGGTTTTTATAGAAGGGCATTGTTCCACCAATTAAAGCAAGTTGTCCAGGTCCCAAAGCAATAGAGCAACCACATATTGCCACCTACCACCATCATGTCTGACTGTTGATATGATGTACTTTTTCTGAACACCCAGATCATCCAAAAAGTTCTAAAAGATTTATTTTGTGTCTTCACTCCAAAGAATATTTTCCTAAAAGTTTTAAGGTTAATCTTAAGTAAATATGAAACTTGCCTTTGCATTCTTTACACTCAGCAGCAGTTTTGGTCTCATACGCATGTCATTTTGACTATTCTCTTTCTTTGTTGTTGAATTGTGAGCACAGCTTCAGATTTTATTCTGGATACTTTGTGACTTTGTGAATTACAAGTCGTTGATATTCTCTTGGAGAAATTGTAATAGGCTCGACGCTCCTGGAAACTTTCGCCAATGTTCCGTGTTGTTTTTGTTATTTGGTATTAACTCTCACTGTGGTTTGCTGGAGACACCAAGCCTCAGAAATGAGTTTGTAACCACTTCCAGACTGAAAGATGTGACAGACTTTTATCTGTTCTTAAATTTCTTGAGATCAGGACATGATTTGTTGGTTTGTGAGACCTTTTGGCCTTCTTCACATTGTGTAGGGTTGTTAGGGTTTTTCTGGGATTGTAGTTTGGTTTATCTGTTTTCCTTAGTTATTCTTAATTTGATTAGATCAGCTTTGTTTCTGTTTTACTTCAGTCCAGTCTGTTCTTGGTTGTTCTAGTTAAATTATGTTTATTTCTTTCCCCGTGCTTAGTCGTTTTTTCATAAAATTCGAAGACCTAGTTCCCCTGCTTGTGTTTAATCTTCCTCTCTCCTTTGTGCCTCTCTGTCTCTCTCTCTCTCTTAAACTCTCTCTCTCTCTACCTATTTCTCTCTCTTTCTCTAACTCTCTCTCACTTGCTGGTTATGTCCGTTATACCTCATTAGTTGTTACTTGGTCTCTGTGTTCCTTTGCTTCCTATGTGTTCGTCCTAACATATGTAAGAGGTTTTCTGGATTTTAATTAAACATTAATTCATCATACCCATCAACACTCTGGTTTGCACTTTGGTCCACTTTCTATCTATACACAACGTGACACAAAAAAGCTTTAACTTTTAATACATTGTTTTCTCTTTGCCTGATCTTCAAATCTTCAACAAAAAGTAAAAAATAGAAGAAATATATAAGGCGCCAAATGCTTTTTCATGGCACCGTAAGCCGGTCATGCTACATTTTTTTCACTTATCATGTAAAACTAACATTATGGCTGCAACTGCGATTAATATCAAAGTGCAGCAAACAATAAAAAATAATTTCAAATCTTGTTTTGCTTTCCTTCCCATAAAAGCCCTCAACAAAGTAATAAAGTAACTGATGCTTGTTAGCTGATGTGAGACATGAGGCCAGAGTGCTGGGCCCTGTTTCTACCACCTTCTCCAGGTAATTGATTGGTGCACATAAAATGATTGAGAACCTTTAATTAGCTAACAGAGGTACAGGCTCCTCACAGCATGCCAGAGGAGTGCTAACTTCACAATGCTACTGTAGCAATCTCTGCTGATGGTGAAGTGCGCCATCAGCAATCTGCTGACGTTATATCTCCTCAGACATCATAACGACACACAAATCACTTTGATGGAAACTTTTTTAAACTCAGCAATCTGCCATGAATCATGCACCAATTTGTGATGGGAAAGCGCTGGCACGTCTCACATTTTACAGTTTGACGGTTCAGTCTGAATAGTGCTTTTTGTTTAGATGTGCATTAAAACTTGCATGTAGATACTACAACAGAATAAGCACACGGTTTCAAGAAAAAACACACACAATCTATAAAAATATGTTTAGCCTGGGACGGCTCTGTTGATAATGACCTCAGCCTTGGCACCGCGCTCTGCCAGACCAGACTGCCGACAGACTGGAGGCTTTTGTGTTGACTCTCTATCTCTAACTCTGTGACCTTTAGGGGGGGGGGGGGAGAAAGCAGAATTGCTTTTTTATTATTTAGAAGGGGTAAGGCTCGCTCATTGTTCTGTATTGGTACAGTTTCCCTGCTGTAAACACACACTGGTTCCCAGGCTTGACATGTTGCAGCACAACTACACCCCCACCACCCTCCCTGCATCCAGCCCTTAGTGTTCCCACACTGGCCTGTCTGGGTCAGAGCATCATCACCACCCTCCCAACACAAATACACATCATCACCAATATCCAAACATTGCATTTTATGAATTATGAAATTCCCCCAGTACAAAATGATCTTGGAGAGACGGAACTGCATTTTGGAAAAGGGGGAGTAAAGACGGGGAAGAATCCCCCGGGAGGGATCTATGACGCTCCCTTGTGGCTCAGGACAGAGGCCATCCTTCAAATGGGTGACAACAGCGCCCAAACAAACCACTAACCTCATCAGCTCTCTGTTTATAGCCTGAAGCCTGATTCCTGGACGACTCATTAACATCAGAGACCTTCCAAAAGAGCCATTTTCATACATTGTTGATAGATTAAAAAGTCCTGGGTCTCACAACAACTGACCGTCAAAACTGCTGCTGCAACACTGTGCACAAGCCCATAAAGAACTAATTAAATACATACCATAAAGACTCTTTCCAGATATGTGTATGTACATACCTTTAAACACATTGACATGCATAGAGAAGGGTTTGACAGTCTTAAAACATGTTTATTAAACTGTGGTATGAACACCACATGTGATACCTGTGCTGCCTTTAGTGGTACTCAGTAGAGATTTTGATATTATTTATTTGCAAGAAAAATAAAATGGCTAAGAAAAATGGGACAGCAGTGGATGCTTTCCATTTTAAAATTGAAATCAAATCTCCGACATGAAATTACATCAAACCCTGCCTAAACTGATCCACTTCCAAGTCAAAAATACAACAGGATTTGATAGCTTATATGTTTAGTGGCTTGTCTACCTGCTGAAGCTAATATAAAATACTGTAGCACCATTTACTACAGGATATTGTAAAGTATTATGTGTGAAACATTCAGTGAGTACAAATAATTACTGTATCTATGTAAATAATAAATGCTAGGAAGCCATATTGAATTTTGAGCTTTGGGTTGGTGAAAAACTTCAACAACCTTTCATTTTATAAAGTTTTTTTTTTTCCAAGTCACACTTTTGAATTTTTTTTAAATGCATAGTCAAAGTCAATTTAAAAAAAAAAAACATTTTATTTTGCTTCATTGTTGTTGACATTGCAACTAGAGACAGACAATGGAGCCAGTCAATTTTCTCTCTGATCAGTGATCGGCAGGTGAAATACAAGAAAATCAATTTCCTGTTAATCAAATGCATTGAAACTAAGAACATTACCACGTCCTATCTGAAAAGCATCAAGCAAGAGCGTGACATTTGGTTCAATTTTATTTGATGAAAAATTATAAAGGTTAACACATAAATGGGCAGAATTTTTGTAATTCCATACATTTCTTCTGTCTTTTCTTTTTTATGAGTAAAGCAAACAACAACAACAGCAACAAAAAAGATAACTGATCAAATTAGACCTCTAAATAAAAAAACAGCACCAGCCATTAATAACCTCAAAGGTGCCTCCTGAACTCAAGCAACAGAAAAAGTCTTTGCCCTGTGTTATTGCAGTTTCATCATGTATATTTACTGACGTTGTATTAATCTGGTCAATCGCTGTAATGCGCACAGTGTAACCAAATTTGTTACAATTAAAGTAATTTAAAAAGAAAAAAAAACTTACAAACCGATGCAAACACTGATATGTCAATTGGAAGAATCAAACAAACAACAACAAAAAATTAAAATAAAAATTCATTTATGCTTTTAGAAAAAAAAAAAAAAAAAAAAAAGATCAATCCCCGATTATTCCTGAAGGACATATAAGGCATTCGTATTAACGCAGCTTTGGCACGAAACAGGGACAGAGAGCGCTGCTCCGGGACAGCAAGCGCCCTTTAATGAGCTCTCTATTTCACTTTCATCGCGCCGGGCCGCTCCTCTCACCTTTCAAATGGTCCGATCTATTAAGCGTTTTAATGAGCTCCGCCAAACAAACGCGAGATGCATGGCCCATTGAACAATCCATTAGAGAGGTTGACGCGCTGACGGACGCGACACACGCTCTCACTCGCACAGACGCGCCTTTTCTCTGCCAATCAGAGATGTCGGCTGTTAAGATAAGAAATGGACATGAAGACAAAATTCCGGGGATATTTGTATAACTGAGTGACGATGATTGAAGCGGATGGGAAACAGCCGCTGCATCTGCTTCTTAAGTTTTCTTATTAGGTTAATGGAGAGTTTCTTAAAAATGAACTGTAATAGTTAATAATTGTAACCGTATTTTATTTGGACAATAAAAAAAATGGTGATATTTCTGAGACACAAATGTGCTGAGTTTTAATTAGGCCCAGGAGGAGTCACTTTAGACCACCCTCCTCCTCCTCCCCCTCTCCTCCTCTTCCTCCCTCTTCACCGCGGGGTGCGGCCCTGTTCGCCTTGGCATTGCATACAGTGGGAAGTTTTTCTGTGGCGCACCGCATCACATCTGGACACGCGGACTAATCAGACAGCCTCCATCTATCACGCTTACGTTTACCACCTCTCCATCACCTTCTCTATTACACCCTTCTAGTTTTTTTTTTCTTCTTCTTCTTCTTTTGCCTAATCACACGACTTTTCTGTACAGGAGGGGAGGCACTCACTGAACGCATTTACCAGCAGAGCCCCTTATGAGGGTTCTGGGAATTTAAATATTCACCGCTGACACTGTGCAGAGCTGGCTGAGGGCCAGGGTGGGCCCGCTTCGTACTGTCCCTCGTCTAAAACATACCCGCAGAACTCTTTCTCTTTCTTTGCAAAACCACAATCGTTATACTTGTTCGTCTCTACAAGAATAATATAAAAAATCGATGCATTTCTACATCCAAAAAATCAGCAAACGAATTTTAAGTCCCCCCCACCCTGTCCCCACTTTACTTAGGCCCCTGTTAATGTGCCTGATGTGTTCTGTATTTGTTTAATTAATTGACAATTTATCACCTTTTTACTGGGCACCCTGCATTAGATGAAGGGATGAAGGAATTCTAACAACTTTCTGACCTCTGCTCTATTGATCGTTTCAAAGTAAAAATCAAATAGAAATCTGCTTTCAACAAGAGAAGGATAAATGTTGTGGTTAAAGTAAAATGTTAACATTTAAAACAAAACTAAAACGTGTAAGTCTGAGTCATCTAAATGCTTGTGTTGTTCAGAGGGAAAACGTATTTTTCAATATTAAACGTTTAATCAAACGTTCACGTGGTGCATGTTACAACTTGTCTTGCCCCGAGCAACATCTTGTGCAAAGGACATTAAAGAAAAAGGATGTTAACAACTTTAAATTGTGGTTGAAATGTGATATATGAAAAGACGTCTAAATGAAAACGTCACCTGACGTGGTTGAAAAGTTGTCAGGGTCAGTCAACTGCATTAGGTTTGTACAGAAAGTCTGGAAGACAAAATCCAACTGAGGATGTATTTTTCGGAGTTAAATAAAGACAGGGACAGATCAACCTGAAATAATAATAATAATAATAATAATAAAAGATTCCCTGATGGAGAGCTCGGAGGGCAGCAATTAAAGACACAACAAGAAAGCAACAATGCCACACCCGCCATGAATCAAACTGAAAAATCTGATTAAGAAAACGTCAGACTGGAATAAAGCATGCGCCATAATTTCTTGCCGCAAATCAATGCCTCCGCAGACGCACCGTTCTTCTCCTCACATATAGCTAATTGGTTGTAAGTTCTCAAATCGATTTTAATCCGAAATATGCAACTTTTATCATTTTTCAATAAACATGCCAAGCTTTTAATTTACCCGAAATATTTTTTTTCTGCAAAAATAATAATAATAATAATAATAATAATAAAAATAAAATAATAATAACAATAAACTGCAATAACGAGATTACATGCAAATTGAAGTCTGTAAGTTCCGGAGCTGTGCATGGAGAAATAAAAACGGAGTTAGGTCATTTTCAAGATCAGGCGAACTCTTAACGTTCATTGTTTCAAGTCGAAATAAACTTGCTTTGATCTTCACCTTCGAAATATTATCTTCTCCTTATTTCTCCCCATTAACTTCCTTTTCCCCAAAACTTTCCTCAGGCAGAAACAGAGGTGCGCAGCAGCAGCGCAGCAGCAGCAGCAGCGCAGCAGATGCAATAAGCGCCGATGCTCAGGACACGGGACTTTTCAACTCTACGCTACAGCGCCCACTACATGCAAGCAGAAGCGCTAAGAGCGGAGCGGACGCCTGGCAGAAAGTTCTCTCGTCGCTCCTTCAACTTTTTAACTTTTTGCTCTTCCTCTACAGTCGCTCTGACTTCTTTTTTTATTATTATTATTTCACTTCACAACCACATCGTGATGTGTTCTTTCCTACCGGGAGGAAGACAGGATTACGCGCTTTTGTTTGGAGATGAAGACATTACAGAAAGTATGAACTGATAACAGCGACAACCTATAGGTATATAAAATGGCATTTTTGAGAAGGAAAAAAAAGGAGAAAGGGATGTTGCACCTACTCGTGGCCAGTTTCCGCGCCCTGCCTTTGGACCTCATGGTGCCAGTCTCTGCGGCGTGGGTTTTGTTTGGATGTTTTCTTGAATCTTTTTTTTTCTTTTTTGTCCTCCTTCTTTTTTGATTTTTCTCTGTCCCCTTTTTCTCTGGGTTTCTTGGTCCAAACGCACTATCTCTCCGGCATTGTCAGTCTGGACACCTTCGCACATGCGCACAGCGCGGAATCTGCCGGGCAGCATGTGCCAGAAAAAAAAAAAAAAGGAAAAAAAAAAGAAAAAAGTTTGAGACGATTTATTACTTTGATATTGGACCGATCGGGTGAAGATGTGTGGGGAAAGATTCGAGGACATCTCGTTCCGTGCTTATTTCTTAAGATGAGAGTGAGCGGGACGAGCTGAAAATAAATAAATATAGATCCTGGTTCTTCTGCACATCGAACTTTAAATTAACCTACATCAACTTTAAAAAAAAGAGAGAAATGTTTCAATGATGAAAATATCTTCAACAACACTTTTTAAAACTAATATTACGGATGTAATAAGTTAATATTACAGACGCAATTTTAGTGTCTTATTAAAAGGTTCTCAGAATGAAGACAGGTATTTTTTTTCTGTTTTTGCAGACTCTAAGATCTAAGATACAATCTAGCCCACCTTTTCTCCTCGAATGAAGTCACATTAATCAACGTTGTCTTAAAAATGACAGATGCGCAGTCAAAGCCATTAAGAGGTTCCACGTGTTTTAATTGCGTTGTAATCACTGAAGCACAGGAAATGAATGAAAACTTTCCATCCATGTTTTTAAATATGAGAGTTCTCTTCTTTTTTTTTCTCTTTCTTCCTCGTTTTCCTCCCTCTACATTCTCTCTTTGCTCAGACAATTATTAATATGTTAAGTTCTTTTAGTATTATTGGCCATTTGAGACGTATCGGCTTGTGTGTATATTCCATCACTTGCTAATTGCCGCAGAGCTCAAAAAAAGTGTTTTTACGTGATCTGACCTGAAAAGGGGGCAGATCCATTAAGAGAGGAAATCTTTTTTTTTTTTATGAGATTTGTTTCGGTCGGTTTTGTTCCTTTTATACATATAATAATAATGATAATAATAATAATAGTTATTATTATTATTATTTTAAATAAGAAGTTATCTCACTCATAATCGGCACAGCCACTGAAATCACAGTAAACCGCAGTTCATACATCATAGACTCATAAGATGCAGACACCATACAATGTGCCCTTTTTGTTACCGCTTCGGCCTTCTTTAACGAGTTTGCCTCAGCCTATTAAAATACAGCTAAATCATTATCTCTTAAAGGTGTGGCTTGGCTGCCTAGACTCATCGACGGGATGTAATTAAAGTAATTGGCAATTAATGACATCAGCTGGAGATGCTGCTGACAGTGCAAACGCGAACTTCTCAGCCCCCACGAGAGCTGAAACAGAGACAGAAAGTTTCCAAAAGGGGTGGCCAGGTGGGGGACACACATCGTGGGAACCTGAAGCTTTAAAAGATGTTAAGGATATTTATTAGGTTGTTGGGAGAATGATGGGCATTATGTGATGGCGACAAAAACACAAATAAACAAATAACTGTTTTAAGTGTGTTCTACCAGGTTTTAGATTCATATCAATAAAAGGTTATGGATGATAAAGAAACTGGCTGGCCAAGTGGGGCAGAAGGTCTGGGCAGCATATTTCAGCAAAGGGCTGGCTGTTGCACCCTCAGATTCCTGAAACCCCTTGTTGGCGCCTCTGGACTGCCATAAAAAAAAAAAAATCACCGCCAGTTCCACCTCAGATAGTGTCTGCACCCTCTGCTTCCATTTTATAGCTGACTTTCTTATCTGAGCACAAAAAAAGAAAGGAAAAAAAAAAGATTCGAATATGAAACGTGCAAAATGATTTTTTGCAAGTTATTCTGTCTTCTTAATAAAATAAATAAATTTAAAAAACTATAGAGCTCTCTCCCGAAATGTCCTTATCTTATTTGCAGCTCGAGTGAACTGGGACTTTATATGCTGTTGCACCTCTGCTGTAATAGTATTAATGATGGGTCTGAAAAGGTGGCGCACCGCGCGCACACAAACACAAACTCCCACCAAGCGCAGGGGAAAATGGGGGAGGAGGTTTAACTGTAGAGCGCTCAATTAGTCTGAATAGAAACAGTTTTCATTCACCACAATAACTCACTCCTCTCTTTCCCTCGTTTTTTTTTTTTTTTTTTTTTGCTTTTCCCCTTTCCCCAGATAAATGTTTTATTAGGATAAGGCGGTGGAGCGGAGCGGAGTGCGTGTGCGTGAGCCCTGCTTGTGGGTTGCAATTATTGGAAATTAATTGGAGTTGTGAGATCCCCATGTTTGGAAATGTCTAATAATAATAATAATAATAACAACAACAATAATAAACGAAACAAACCCGTCTAGCAAGTTTCAAAGAACGACTGGTATGTTAGCAGATATCTGTTTCCTGTAGATTCTTCAGTTGTGAAGGGGTTAAAAAAATAACATGACCTGCGCTGCGAGAGCAGCAGAGAAAGACTAAAAGTGAAAAGGGAGCCTCGGGCGCAAGGAAATTACCCGGGCCTGCGTGACCTTTGGGTGAGGTAATCAATCAAATGATCAACAGGGATATTTATCACCGCTTTATCCAATCTTTTCCTGGAAGCAAAAATCAAATATTCAAAAGACACACAAATAAGCCATATTGGTGGTTCAGCCATAGTATTATTTTTCTTGGTTATACCTTTTGACAGTGGTTTAGTTGTAAAACTGTTTAAAAAAAATTCTATTAATCACTTCTAATTTTCTCTTCTAACTCCTTTACTTCTGTGGGTGTAAAAGAAATACCGCAGGGATCTATTGGTGTAATGCGTGCTGCCCCTTTGTGGAGAATAATCCGTTCAATCAGAAGCGGCAGTTTGCAGTCATTAATGGTCCAGTTCTCCGCCACAAACGTTAATGCATGGGCTACTCAGTTCATGCAAGGTAAAGGTAAAGACAGTGAGTAATCCCCCCCAAAAAGATGAGCCAAATAAATTAAACAAACTAGTTGTTATGCACTTAGTTCTTTTTCTTCCTGAAACTAATAAACGACAGGAAAGCCAATAAAATCAGAAGATTGAATATAGGTGAATATTCGCTATATAAAAATTTTACGCTATATAAAAATATAGCGTATAGGTAGTAGGCTGTTTATACACTATGTATGTACGTACAGTACTGTATGTATGTATTGCCTTGTAAATAGGCTGCCCATTTGCAAGGTAAATGCATATATTTAATGAACATTGTGGACAAAAAACTGAGTATCATATATAAAAAAAGAAACACTCTGACTTTGGTTGTTTGCTTTAAAAGAACATTGTGTTTAAATCTTGAGCAGTAACTAGAATAAAAACATTAATTTATCTTTACAACAGAAAACCTCAAATATTGAATGTAATGCGTAATTAAATTAGTTTAAGAAGAATAAAAAGACAAATTCTGAAAACCACTATGGTACATATAGACCATTATACAAATATGGTCTATATGTACACAGTCTATTCATTTCTTCTTATTTTGCATCACTCTAGCGATTAGACGCAAGAGTCAAAAACTGTAATAAAACACTGAACGTCAGTGAGAATTCTTTATGTTATACTGCCCTCTTGTGGATGTCTATCAGCAGTGTTGTAGGTGAAGAACAGCCTTTGTATGTAACAGCTGGTAACGCACCAGTAATACTTTAGATACTTACTTTAGATAAGTCAAATTACTACAGAAACACAACAGATACAAATAGATTAACAATCAGTGGTTACCAGGGTTACCAGGCTGGGCCTCTTTGAGGATGTAAACTGCAGTTACAGCTGTGCCCAGTGCCACTATGAAAGACAGATTACGATACACTCCAGAGACAATTTGTGGAAGTAGTATTGACAGTGTTCGTGTTGGCTTTGGATATATTTATCTCTGAGGACTGCTCGATGAGAGGTTCTTCTCATCCTGCAGGAACGTCAACAAAGGCCTTTGACAAGTAATCGATGGGACAGTCGAACAGGGTTATTTACTCCAGTTTCCAGTAACAGCAGACAGCCTGATCATGTCAAGTTCCCGGTTGCAAGGCAATTAAAGAGTAATATAACTGAATGAGATCCTTAAGAAACTTAAGTAAGACACTAGCTGATACTCAAGTGTATGTCACTGTCTCCTGACAGCTGATAACTTAGAACATAAAGGAACAGGACATAAAGGCATATGTTTTTATGTAGTATTTGATGAGGAAACTACTTTTTACCACTGAATCTGGAACAAATGGCAATCATCTGCTTCTATAACCATAAAGACAATTACAAAGTCGACCTTCTAACCCTTCTATCACCTTAAGAAAATTTCTGGGATTAAAGGACTAAAGGACTAATGTCCCAGCAAGATCTTGAGACACTCATCCATGCATTTATCGTTAGTAACATTGATTACTGTAAAACTGTCTTCACAGGTCTGCCTAAAATATTAATTAGACAACTGCCTCAAATGTGCTATACAAATAAATTTGACTCGACTTGTGAATTGTCATGTACTTCGTTTTCTTGGTCCCAGATGTGTTGAGATCAGAGTGATGTTACACTTGACTAAATTGTTTTTACATCAGGAAGAAAAAATTAAACTGCAGACATGTCCATGTCTGCTCCACCTTTAACAAGGTTTGTCACTTTGTGATCAGATAAATTTACTAGCGTCACAACGGTGACCTCCAAAGGTGAACGCAACATCACAAAATGCAGGACTGTTTTTAATCAAACTTCCTTCTCTTTTGCTTGACAAGTCATGGAAATAGTTTGCCAAATGAAATTGTAACATGTACTATTTATAAAATGTTTGCACATTTGGCAAAAACAGGAATTAAATAAGCAGATTTGCACTCATTATTGATGAAGGAAAAGGAATGTTTCTGTGAACTGTCTGTAGGATTGTAGTTTGATTGGTTATGAGATGTAAATAATGAATTACTATACATGTATATAATTAATTGTTATGCTGGCTTTTTAACAATTCATAATCTGTTAAATCATATTTGATTGCCAGAAACCTGTCCAAGGACCTCAGGTGGAAATTAGCATGTTTTGCTAAAACCTGGTATCATGCATCTATCCTGTTAAAAGTTAATAAAATGTTGTGTATTGTATAAAATAAGTAGTTAACACTTATTTCCTGTAGATACTTACTGTCCAGGCTGGTTGTGGTCTCATAACAACATGTTCTGCTGTTTTTTGGATGCCAGTCTCTAGATGTCAGTTAGCAAGAAGACTAGTGCATCATGGGACGGATGCCACTTCAGCATCACAGGGCAGCACAAGACAAGATAGATAACCACACACACTCTCACATTCACACACATGACTGAGAGCAATTAAAGGAGGACTCTTAACCTAATGCATATATCTTAGGACAATGAGTGTATCTGGAGAGCACCCACACATGCAATATGCATCCATGCGGTTCAACATGCAACCAAATATTTTCTCAGTGTACACACATATCAAACTTGGAAAAGAAGGCTCCACTGTGCTGCAAGAGCTATTTAAAAGTCAGATGGTCAGTTGAAGTTTGAGGGGCTAAAAAAGGTGTGAACTCATCTACCAGGTTTAGGTTAACAAAATGAAACGAATCCCTTTGGAAGATTTTGCACCACTACATTAATCACCTAATATGAATACATAATATTTATTTTGTAATCAATTTAAGAAGTGGATTGCTATTGTGCTGCATATTCTTTTGACACAATTAGAAAGGAGCAGTAGATAAAGGGACAATATATATGACAAAGAGCTTCAAGTAATAAATAGGATGGTAAGATTTAAAAAATTTTTAACCTTATTTTGAACCAAATGTTAAAAATGCTCCCTCTTTACCATATCTGTGACAATATCTGCTGGTGCTGATCCACTGTGTTTTCTGAAGTCCACATTCAGTTTAGCCATCTACCAGGAAACTTTAGAGCACTTCATTCTTCCCTCTGCTGACAAGCTGCATGGATATTCTGTTTTTATTATCCAGTAAGACTTGACACCTGCCCATACTAGCAAAAGTGCCAAAAGCTGGCTGGTTCAATGACCATGATGTTCCCTTACCTTAACCCAAAGGTGTCAAACTCCAGTCCTCGAGGGCCACTGTCCTGCAGTTTTTAGATGTGCCACAAGTACAAAACACTGGAATGAAATTGCTTAATTACCTCCTCCTTGTGTAGATCAGTTCTCCAGAGCCTTAATGACCTAATTATTCTATTCAGGTGTGGTGCAGCAGAGGCACATCTAAAAATTGCAGGACACCGGCCCTTGAGGACTGGAGTTCGACACCCCTGCCTTAACCCCATAGAAAGTCTATGGGTTGTCAAGAGGGAAATGACAGACACCAGACCCAACAAGGCAGATGACCTAAGCAGTCTGGGCTTTCATTACTGCTCAGGCTGATCAAAGAAGAAGAATAGGTAAAAACTTAATGTTCAAAATCTACAAATAAGGCAATGACAAACTTCAAGTGCCTCTACAAATTAATATCCTGAGGGCTGAATACTAATACAATCAATAATTTGTCGTGTTCTGTGTTTCCTGTGTGTTAATTTCGAGTTTTTGGTGTCTCCGTGTCTCCGTGTTGTCCTGTTCTCCCCTTGATTAGTTCCCAGGTGTTTCTTGTTCCCTGATTACCCCCAGTGTATTTAGTGTCACCTGTGTGTCTGTTCTTTGTCGGGTCCTCGTCTAATGTGCGTGCTGTCAGTGGTGGTGTCCATTCATGTTAACGGTTGCTACTGGCGTCGAGCCCGGGCTTCTGCTCGGCCGTGCTGCCCGTTGATTGGACTGTGGTTGCTTTATTAAAATCATTTATTCATCTTACCTGGGTCTACAGCGTCTGCCTCACCACCTCTCACCCTACACTGCACCACCAAATCGTGACATAATTTAGCAAAACATTGCAAACAGTTAAAACTACAAAATGTAACTTTTATAAAAAAATGTTTTTTACATATTTGTAAAAACTCTTACCATGTCGTAACAGTATGAGAAAGATAATCTGTGAGAACAGCAGTTTCCTCCACTTTTTCCCTGAGATACTATTGCCGTCTGCAGAAATGCACCACTGTCAACCAAAAACAACCAATCAGAGCCATTAGAATGGCCTTAGTGTTGTCAATCATCCTATGTGCTCACTGCTCAACATGCTAACGAAGGAGCTCAATTCTTTCACAGAATACCTGTCTCATACTGTAATGGTATACTGACATTTTCAACAAATATGTAAAACATTTTTTTGTATAAAAATTGTTACAACTTTAAGAAGTATGTACAAATTTGTGTACAGCCAATTGTACACAAATCTGTAGAGGAATTTACTTTTTTTCTGCAATAATTTAAGTCACAAGTTCTGAAGCATTTTAGGGAAAAGTAAACTGTAGGGAAATAGCCAAAACAAACTGAGCAAGTGCACAATTCCAATAAACAAATTAGACCGGCAGCTTTGTTCAACGATTACTGTTGGAAAAAAGTAAAGCTATTTCTTAATAAATTGCTCTGCTTTTCACTGTGAAAGAGTTGGTCTTTATGAATTGAGAACATAATCGTAGGGCACAGAATAAAAAAGATGATGTCACCGTACAATTGTACTCCTACATTTGTGCTTTTGCAAGAATCTTATTATGGTTACATACACACCTTTTTAAAGCTGTTTGCAAGAAGAAAACCAACATATTTGGAATATATGTATATCTTATATACATATATATATATATATATATATATATATATATATATATATATCTTTAATTTGATTTCTTTTTCCAATAACCTCATGAAAAAAGTAGAGACTGAAAAGAAAATCACACAAAATAAAGCCACACTTTACTCCAGAGTGTTTTATTATTATATTTAGTTTTTATTATAATTTTCAGCTTGTATTACTTTAAAGTCAAAACGCTGAGGTGCATAGTCATGAAGGGAGCATGAGCAACATGGTCACAAAGACAAACAGCTGAACATTCACAGGAAAGTTAACCCAGGAGTACAGAGTTGCAGATTTGCTTTGCTTACATGTGTTAAACTATGAACAAATTTCAAGCTATACACCTAAGTTCTAACATTTCTACAAGGTGTTTGGTCTCACGTGAATATATGAAACTGTTGTCTTCAGATAGATATGTAAAAGATTTTAAAGAAGTCCAAAATTTAGAGCAGCTGTCTGAAAAGGGGAATTGGTCAGTTTAAGTATGTGCTTGTTTTTTATACATTGAGCTAGCTTGCCTTGGTCTGTGTGTTTCTCCTTTTGTTATTATTATTATCATTATTATTATTATTATTTTTTTTTTTTACAAAAGTTAATATTTTTCTTTTCCATTTATGATACTCTTAAAGCAAGAGCAAATTGTTATTATGTTTTAAACCATAATTAGATCAATGATTTCATCTTTTAATCTTTGTGGAATAGAGTTGCAACGTACAACTACTGCACTATTTATTTACCTTTTTCTTACTCTTTTTGGTCTTTTAAATGTCCAAAAACAGACTGAAATGCCGATTACAGCTTATCAAAACAGAATAGACATTACTAAACGTTTTCAACCTTATATAATAAATAGGTTTGTGGAAGAGTCACAAATAAAAGTGACATTACTAAACCGTGAAAAATATATTTTTCTTAATTTTCTCAAAGTTTTAAAACACAAATTAAAATATTTGGCAGTTTCCTTTTTTCCTGCAATTCACCAATGGATTAACTCACAAACCGTTGCAGCTCTGGACTGGAATGTGGGAGGCAGAGAATTAGACGTCAGATGTTTGGCGTGGCAGTGAGACTTTCACCTGCTCATACTGCAGCAGTTTGTACTGAGCAATATTTGTAATACAATACGGAAGCTGAGAGTGTTACTGTGGGTTTTTAACTACGTAGTTTGAGAGTTGTGTTGTAGGAATAGTGATGCAACAACAGCAGACGTGAGACTCTTGGACTGGCAGTACGAGTTTCAGCTGCTCTGGCAGTAAGAGCAATACTAACCCTAAGGAATTATAGTGGCCACTCAGAACTCATAACACTGACCCCAGGGTGTCTACAAATTTTCTTTTCTCACTCTTAGCTGTCAAATGGCAGCAGTTTGCCAATTGTCCAACATTTGCAGAAACTGATGTCTGTATTATTAAATTGATTTTCTGTAAACATCTTTTTAAACGTATTAAATATGAATATTCCTTTAATTTATTATAAAAAAAGTAATGGGTCTTTTGCTCTAACTCGAATTATTACACAAAGCAATAGCAATAAATGCAACACTGTGAATATCTGTGTAGTGTGGTGGAAGTAGTCAGTGATCTTATCACATAGATAATTAAACATATATTTCAGCTTGCACTATAAATGACCGCTTTTTTACATGCTGCAATCCTAATTTTGCAAATTGAGATACACTAAATGCACCTGGCATATCACATTGGCTTGCCGTTCCGGGGAGATATGTTATGCAGTTTTCTGCCACGAGGTGGCAATCGTTTTTTTTTCCTTTTTTTTCTGTGCTCTGTTACATCACTGCAGAGGTGGAATTTTGAACAAATACTATCTGGACTGCAGCAGTCAATATGAGGAGGTCGTTGACATACAGAGTTATGCTGTTGTCAGAGCAGATATTTCTCAGAGGAGAAGAGAAAACACCTCAAAGTACCAACATGAATACAAAAACAGGATGAGAAAACAAAATAACTTTGCTTATATTAGCGTGGAGGTTGATACAAAGTCCACAGACATAGAGGCTGCTCTTTGACAAACAGAACTAATTTTAAAGCAAGGCGTGTAATTTTGTCTGGCTAAATCCGAGCACCACTCTAAAAATATTATTGTGTACATGAAACAAACAAGTCCAGAATAACGGGCAGATTTTGGTCATGTTTTCTGGAGCCAGTAGTCTTCATTCGAGAAGACACACAATGAAGGTTAAAGATTACAGGGTTTCGGCAGGTCACAAAAGTTTCAAATTTAATAATCTGAATTTTGATCCATAAAAAGTAAAAAAATAAATAAGTCCAGATTATTTTTTACAAGTCTGAAATTGTTAAGTTATTTTCTAAATTTGTGCTCACATTACTGCTTTCACTTGCTCTTTGTTTTACCCCTTATTTTATCCAATAATTACATTTTGCACTAGCAAGAATCCTTAACTTGCAGAAACCCTAAATGAAATAAAAAATAGAACAACAGTATTTTTTTGTGAAAATAAGTACTGTATCCATAATGCTAATGAGAGGTTAAGACATATCGGGTAAACTAACACTAACAAACACACCAACTCCCCAGTATTGCTTTCACCTGCACGAAGACATTGGATGTAGATATGCACCTTATTTTTTTGAGGGATCTGTAAAGGAAGGGTTTTACAATTGTGCCTGGATGTTAGTATGTGTGTCAGTAGAGCATCGCTACATCCATAACATTCACATTTTAGAGCATATTAAGGACACAGTTACATACAGAACTGCACAATTTTTGCAGTATTTGGTTACATCCAACTAATCACTGCTTCAGGAATATCAACCATTCTCCTTTCCATTTACACCAAGCAAAATAATTCCAACCTAAAGACAGTTTGCACTTAAAACTGCCAAGTGAGGGATAATCCAAACCATTTTTGTTTAACCCTGTCGCGTCTCGTGTGCTTGAAGCATTTGTGTTGCATGCAGTTGCTGAATGAAATCTGATTGCCTGAACTAATTTAGGAAAGTAAGAGACACATTTATCCAGATGGTATTCAAGTGAACACATCTGTCTCCTCAAGACATTCACAACAAAAAGTCCTCTTAATATACAGCATTGCACATTGCCAAACAGGATCTTGTCAATGGCGTACTACAAAACTGAGTTGGATATTAATAATGCTAACTGCTTCAGCAACATGGGCTTCTGATAAGTGAAACAGATAATTGCAATCCATTCATAATATCAAGAGCAGGACATTGGCTGCTTTGTGTGGCATTAAAGTATGTAAGTATATGAGCTCAGATTTTCATCAGTTCTTTTGAAGCCATTTACTTGGCAGCTGTACATGAAGCACAGTTCAATTAGATCTTAATTCATGCCAATTCCACAATAAAGAAACAATAAGAAGGTTTGTTTTTATAACTTGTTATGGCTTTGAGGCTAATTGCAGATTTTAAATCTGCACAGTGAATTTAATGCTAAGTGTAAATGGAATGCAGTTTCCTTTATCTAGCACAAATCAATCAAGCTATTTGATGCTAATACCAGAACATTAGATGAAAATGCATTTGTGTGGTATCGATATACATATTGGTGCAATGAGATATGCCGAGGACAGACAGAGCTCTGCCTGGCTGTCCAGACGCATCAATAAAGTGCCTTACAACAGGTTATTGCATAATCTGATGTCTGCCTTATTGCTTCCATTGAAAGCAAGAGCGGCACTCTCATAAAAGAGAGCAAAAAACTGGTACAAATGAAGAATTCAATATGATCAAATCAAATAATACAATGTGGGGAAAAATTATAAACATCATTTATAACTTTGTACAAAGTTGCATTTTGCTTTAATAAAGTGCATGATTTTTTTCTTTGAAAGGCCGGTCTACAATCTTGTAGTATTAAAGTGGCTAGGAGCATGCAAGTCTTTGTGTGGATGGATTTCTGTATGCGTGTGACCTTCAGTTGCTGAAGTTTTGAATGTGTGTTCAGCAGGTCAAGTCTGCCTGCTGCAGAGCAGTGACCTCAAGCTGTAAATCTGAAAGAAAAAAATACATTCTCTGGTTTCCTAAATTCTTTCAACACAATGTTTTGCTATGGTAACCTTGAAATGGGGGAAATGGAGATTTTATTGACTGTACAGTTTCATAGGACTTTTGTCAATGTTACTTTACGAAGACATGCTCCAGCATGCATTTTTGCATTTCTGTGTTTTTTACTTTTCAAACTACTTAGCATCAAAAGTTGCTAAAAGTTTACAATTTTACTGGATACTAATTACATAATAATTACAACCTAAAAGGAAACCTCTTGTGATGTCCAGTGCCCAAACTTTAAAGTAACTGACCAATGAAACTTACTGACTATTCTGAAATGTGGAATATGCTAGAAACATGGGCTGTATATGAATATCAAACTATATCTAGTTTTTCAAAAAGTGAAAGTTTCATAACTACTAAAATTATCCATCATACTGTTCTTATGGTTTAGGGTCCTTAAAACGACTTTATGGTGCATAACGTATCACAGCACTGCCATTCTCCCATCTGTGCACTGACAGTCAGCTAGCTAAATTAAAGTTTCTACATTTTTCTGTTGCCTACATGAAAGAAAAATATGGCTAAATGAATCATTTCTGTTTCCAGGAACAAAAGTAGTGACGCCTATCACTCACGTTACAAGACCTGGATCTGTTAAGCAACGTACTCCAGGGTCGCTACCAAAGCAGAAAGCCAAACTAAGATAACATAATTAGCTGAATAACTACTGTGGAACTGGTATAAAATATGAAAAATAGTTCTTCAATATTTTTGCTTAATTGTGTCTATCAAAATCAAATTGTAAAAACAATAAACCTTAACTACCAATATGTTGTATTATTTTTTAGAAGAGGATACATTGTACTTGTTATTTTTTGTTATTAATAAAAGTGATTAGACCGTGTTTCAAATTTTTGTGTAAATACTGTAAACATTGAATGACTAAAATTTCACACCCAGTAAACTAAGAGAGGACAGCCACTCTACTACAAGACTTTTGTCAAACGTATACCAAGTTTTGATGTAGCCTACAGTGGAGCCACCTCCTCTGATTTAAATAATATACAGAAAGTGCATCATGTACTTTGGTTATTGCATTCTTACTATATTTATAGATTACATGTCACTCTACCAAAATTATTTATAAAAATAAAACAATTTTCAAGCTGGATAATAAAAAACTAAAAACTTGCAAAACTGAAAAGTGTAATTGCTTTCTTCTCCAACTCACCCGTCTGTGCTTATGCTTATTTACATTTACTCGAATCAGTGAAACTGTACAAAAATAATTTAGTATTTATGGTGACAGTTGTAGCCCAAATTTTCTCTATTCTGTTATTGTCTTTTATTATGTACTCTCCAGGCATATAGTAACATTTTATAGCACAATCAAGTAAATGTGTTACCTTCAGTTGTTATAAAAATGCTGTATATATCAAACATGACTTAAAAGAAATTTGACTTTACAATCTGACACCTTGAAATTGGCTTCTGTCTCTTTAAGAAGCTCCTACTGGGGCTCCCCTATCTGGTGCGAACGAGAAAGTATCTGGTGCACATCAGGTACCACATACTCTCATGGACATCTTGCTATCTTGCTTCTGTTAATGTGTCAACTCTAAATAGAATGTTATTTTTTCTTAGTAAACCACCCACAGGCCCTGTGGTATGATTATAAATTCCTTTCAAAACATAAAAAAAGTTTATATAACTCCATGAAACGGGAACAATAACTATGTTTAAACTGTATGACTTGATAGTTTTAAGATTGTTTTTCAGTGACCTTCTTTTTACTGGAATTTCAATAATAATTTCTGCTGTGCAATGTATTTCAAAGATGTTTTGTTTAGGTTTTCTTTGAGGGTTAAAGCTGGAATCCAGACTGAAAAAATGTAGATCAACTAACCAAAATAACATCTTACACTCCTCCAGTAGGCTGATGTTTTACAGAAATGGGGGGTAAGTGACTTCTCACAATTTAAATAACCCTAAATTAGTGTAAAGTGTTTATTTCAGCAATTAAGCCGGTTTTGGAAATGCTAAATGAGGCACAAACTATTGTTGGTGTGTAATGGTGCAGCATACGCTCATGTGAGAATATACAAAATGCACACATGCCAAAATTGCATTGAGTATTAGATGCAGCAGGATTAAATTCATTCGCCTCTATGGGGAGCATGGTACTCTCAGGATTGTCTTGGAGGGTTTGGGGAATTTTATGACGCTAATGAGTTTTATCCTCCCATCAGCAGAGGGAGCAAAAGCAGAACAGGCACCAGTGTTTATCCAAACCAAAACCTTAAAAGCTGTGCTCAACTGGATCATTCTGTCCCACGAGAAGAGCTGTCCACAGTGATTAGCCAGATATACTGTCAATCTTTCACTCTCATTAGTGAAGCAAATCAATGTGGATCTCGCCTGCCCCTGGTTGTAAACATGAAAAACAGAAGTGAAATGTGCAGTTGCACCATTACTCACTGGCACAGTAAGTTATGGTTTCAAACTCTCAGTCAGTTGCAAAATATCAAGTTGTTAATGCTAACAACATTTATGGCAGTAATGTATATGTATCGCTTCATTTTATTATTTTTGCTAATGATTGAGAAAGGTTTCTTCTTATTTATGACTTATAGATTAAACACCAGCAGATTTGTGGACTGTGTTGGTTAGTTTTGTCTGGATTCAAGTATGAATTTAAATTAAAAGGTATAAATTCAAACTAACAGTTTAATCCATGTCTGTGGCTATAATGTGATAATATAAATGATGATAATTTAAACAGATTACTAGCTTAAGATGTAGTGGATTAAAGTAGTAATGGAATGGGCAATTCTACAATTACAGACAACCATAACTAAAACCTCTCAAACTTTGGATTCATTAATATACAGATGAGTTATAGAGCAGGCAGCACACTGTGTGCCTATTGGGCTTTCACAATAGATACAGAGTGATCCAGCTTCTTGCACAGTCTACACTACCCAAATCTCAAGCACAATTTAAAATAGATATTCAGAAGTTGCATTATTTAGATTCTAGTAGGATAAAACAGTCCATTGATAAGAGCATTTTTCTTTCAGCATGTATAATCCTCTAACATATTTACAAACATACAATCATTACATTACACTTAAGCCTTTGGTGTAGCTTTGTTGTCAGCTTTGGCTCCTGAAAGTCCATTTTCTGTATTGTCGTTCCCTGAGGAGCTCACCAGGCACTCTTTACTACAGAAGAGAGAAAGAAGCAAAAGTTAAAAGACAAGCATGATATTAAGGCTTTATTCTTTTTCTTTTGCATTGAAAACAATGACTAGGAAGGTAGAGATAGAATAAATTAATGATGAGCTAATGGGTTGCAGGTGTGAAGGGAGTCAGAGAAGAGGAAGTGACACAGGGGAGTGAGGGAAGGTACATTGGGGACTAGGAATTTAATCTAACATTAAAGAATGACTAAACATAAGAAACATAAAAGTAAACTAAGAAAGGACTACACAAGAAAGACACCTAATAAAACTAGAATCATCTGGACAGGACTGAACCAAATATAAATAGAAACATGGCTGATTTAATCAAAGAAAAGCAACTAAAGATCACAGAAACTACAAAGCCCAAAACAACTCTAAGAACCCAAGATCCTGACATAAAATTTGGTTAGCACTCTGAAACACTTGGAACAGGGACAACATGGGTTCACCTACCAGCAGACAATGACAAAAGACATACTGCTGAAACCACAATGGATAGTTAAAAACTAATGTAGGTGTTAGAGCGGCCCAGTCGGGGCGATGCATGGTGTAGAGAAAGAGCAGCCAATCCATGTATATGAAAACTATTAGGCCTCGATGCAGCTGCCCGAGGTAGGAAGACCCAGAACATGCTTGAGGGACTATATTTCTCTGCTGGTCAGTGAACGCCTCAGGATTCCCCGGCTGATGCTTAGGATGAGAGGCAGCAGACTTTTTCTGCTTAGGCTGCTGCCTCTGTGATCCGGCCCCAGATCAGCAGGAGACAACCGATGGATGGTTGGAGACACTCTCCATTCTATTTCACAGTGTTTCAGGTTTTTTCTAAAAAGAAATCTACATGTGCAAAGCTGGCAGAGACAAAAGACAAAAGGCAAACTTTTAGGCCTTGATGCAGCACCCCGAGGGGAAAAAGGCAAAAGACTTGCAACTACAATTAAAGTTAAACAGTGGGACTACAAAGGATTGGCTCATGTGCTGAATATATGCACAATACCTTTGAAAACTTTTTATTTTTCTTCTTCCTTCTTTTAATTAGGTGCTACTTTGTGTTAGCCAGATATAAACCCACAAGAAAATAAACTGAAAAATCAAGTTTGAGGTAGTAATGTGACAACATGCAAAAGTGTAGTTTTGCAAAGTAGTGGACTCTAAGTTAGTGTCATACTCACGTCTTCTCATTACCCTTGTGTAGAACATGAAGGACCACTGCCTTTATTACCATGATGAGGATAACTAAACCAATGACTCCACCCAGAACTGAGACAATAATGACTGTCAATGTATTGTCGACCTCCTTCACTGTAAAGAGCAAGAGAAAGAATGGCATTAACTCTATAAGTCATAGATACAACTTTATTTATGTGTTCCAGGTGTATGCACCTCACTACGTGTTTCACATACTTTGGTCGACCACTATAAGCGTGAAGATAGCACTGTGGTTGCGATTCTTCTCTTTTGGGTTTCTGGCAAAACAGGTGTATTCTCCTTCATCCTCAAAAGTTATGTTCCACAACAAGATAGAGATGTTGTTTGTCTTTGAGGAGCCAACAAACTCAACACGTTCATGGAAAACATGGACCTTTGGCTCCACTTTCTCCGTGGGAATCTCTGCTTCACACAACTGTACACATAAACATCTACTTAGACAAAAAGCATGGGTTATCCACTTTATTTCCAAGTACTGTAAAAAAATTAAAGTTTTCTTGGCATTGTGTCTTGCACATTACAACTTAAAACGTAAACATGAATTCTGGTTAAAGAAATACTTAAAAGTATAAACAGGTATTTTAAAATGCCTGTTTTTGTGATGCAACAAAAAGGGCATGGTAAATCATTTCAAAATATTCCCCTTGTATAAAATGACAATTATCGTGTGCAAATCAATGATAAACAAATACATTTGTTGGAAGAGAAATGTTAAAAATGGCTTGTTAAATCTCAGTGTTGCTTTTGACACAGTCAATCACAATGTTCTTTTAGAAAGATTTGAACATGTCACAGGTAGAGACAGGCTGGACTCTCAGATCGCAAAACGGACAAAAGGGGAACCATAACTTTAAAAAACAATAATTTTATTTTCTGTATAAAAACACTATGTCTTCTCAAATATCAAAACTACTCTGTGTGTGTCCATGTAATGACAAAATAAATAATCATGTCTTTGTCTGTTGTTGTGATTGTTTTCTTGTAATCTCTAGTGTTCAGCTAATGATACAAAATGTAAACATACAAGCACAACATAGGCTGAACTTTATTTTGTGTAAATCATATTCATTACTATTAGTGGTAGGTGTGAGAGGATTAAATGTTGAAAATTAATTACAATGTGGATCATCAAAATATTACTTTAATGCCGGGACGTCCAAAGTCTGTCTACAAGGGCCGGTATCCGCCATGTTTTAGTTGTCTCAGTACAGCCACGGTGTTAAAGCAAGGAGAGAACTAAAACATGCAGGATACCAGTCTTTATGGATTTACTTTGGACACTTCTGCTTTAAGGATGTTTGGACTTGGGAAATGAGATTGAGCAAATAGATTATTCGTCAGATGATTTGTATAGAATAAGTGTCACCTTACATGCAAAAAAAGGGTTTGAAATGATTTACTACGTATTGCTTGGCATTTTAGAAAGGTACCTTCAAGACAGCCACTGCAATAAACAGAGCTCAAAATTAAAAAAGGACAATAACTCATGTGGCACTAACTAATTCCCCAGTAAAAGAATTTTATTTTGACATGTCTGGTTGTGGCATTAGGTTGTGGTGATTATTACATAACTGAGATCTAGAACATGAGGTTGAAATTTAAAGGATTATTGATGGTAGTAAATATATCCATATTTTTGAAGGCAAAGAAAAAAAACAAAAAAACAAAATGGAGTACTATGTTTTAAAGGCCTGGTCTAGTCAAAGCCAAGTTCAGTTCTACATTTAGTTGTAAGGCAGAAACAACATAGAGAAGTGGTAAAAGGCAGTGAAAACATTTCAAAGGCAATCAACTTTCACGTGTTTGCCGAAAACAGGCCTGTAGTTTCAGTTCTGTCTCAGTTTAAAAGCAGTTTTTACTTTGAGTGGTTGTACGTACATATAATCTTTAGTTATACCTTTAAAAAAGTTCCATTGTCATTGTATTTCCAGTTGAAGTAGAGGTTTTTGATGCCAATGCAAGATGAGTAAGTGCAGGGCAGCAGAACTGTGGAGCCATTCATTGCTTCTATTGAGGAAACTTTACCCGTGGAAACCTCCAATCCACCAACTCCCCAAGCACCTGAACGACAAACAGAAACACAACATTCAGAGAACAATACCTAAAGATAGAGTTTGATTAGTACTAAACTTAACCATAGAAGAAACAAAAGGAAGTATGAATTGCTATTGGAGTATAAAAACCCCACATTGTGTACTACATTTTTAAATGTTTTAGATTGATTCACATTTTTTCTTTATCTAAAACTAATACTAACCAGGGTCTAGCAACCAACTCACCAGAAACTTTTATTCCAACAAATCCTCAAAGTAATATTAAATGTTTAGATTTAAATAAACTTTTTTTTAAACACATGTCATAATATTTCACACTTCTGAAAAATGTACATCCCAAACTGCTTTGCACAGTGACAAACTAAACAAGAATTAAATTAACAGTCATAAAATGAAGACAATATGACATGAGATAATAAGCTGATTAAATTCAAAGAGAAAATCAAAATACACTCTTAGAAGTGAAAACCACACCAAAGAAGATATGTTTACAGCTTACTGTGAAGATGTGTTGTTTAACACCCTTAATGTGAACTTGTTCAAAAGCTGCAATGAAATCACAAAATCCAAACATCCTCTCCCATAATGGTGGAAACTTCAAAGAGCTTGCCTATTGAGAGCAGAAAATGTGGAATCCACTTTTGCTGCTATAGACGTGGGTTGCTGGAGGGAATACTGACCACCTTTTTGTCAAGGTGTGTATTATGCTAACTTGCAGGAGTGACATAAAAATGAGCAATCAGAATCCCCGAAATAGGAATTAACTGCAAACAAATTTATGCTGATGTCCTATGGTACTGTGGTGTTTAGCTTTTGTTTGTTTTTTTCTCTAATTTCCAAAAGCGCTGGGTGAACTCTGTTGGCATTCAAGTCTTGCCAGATATGTTATGTTGGTTTTGGTATGACAGATTGTTTCTCAGATGTCTCTCCTACTCTCATGGATCTATTTATAAATGCTGTCCTCGACACTGAACTGTGCAGCATCACGTTGCACTTGGACATGTTTAGAGAACATGTTGTCTGGATGTCTTTTCATCCTGTGCATAAACTTGTATAACATGTTTTAAATTATCATATTGGTATTGATTTTTGGGATTCCTCTTCTATTCATGAATGGAATCTGTGTAATTTATGAATGTTACTACTAAAAATAATTTTGTCAATATATAATTAATTTACCTTAAATATGGTGTGTATTGTCTATTTTTTGTTTGAAAGCACACTTAGAGTTTTATTATTACAAAATACCTGTTTACACTGTGCATGTTCTACTTTGTAGCATGTGGCCTAAGAAACAATACCTGTGAATATCGCAAAATAAGGATTTTGAAATTACTGTTAACAAACAAAAGGTGGAGATTACACTGAGAAGGTAAAGTCAGTGATTTTAGATGATTAAAAAGCCCTTAGCAGCTGATCTCACTTTTAAAATGTGCTGTGAGCAATTCTCCATTTGGAGTAATTATTTGCAAAGGACTTGGGAGCAGATTTGAAATCAAAATGATTAATAAAAACAATTTTATTTGAGGGAAAACCTATCAGAAACCAAGCGAAAGTCTAATTTTTAAGTCTTACATAAGTTCTTCCTTATCATCAAGCGGAAGCATTATCGTTTACATATGTGAAAAGCGTGCCACCCCTTCAGAAATAGATTTCATGCCCCTGTTGCTTCAGAGCTCTTTCACTATCATTTATCTCCTTGTTCCCTTTCTCTTTGCCGCACTCTCCTGCCTTATTCAGAGTCTGTGCTGATATCACCTTTAGACTTACATCATCAGTACAGTATGTCTGATCGTACTTGCATGTGTGTGAACAGGCAGTACATATATTCACAGTTATGAGCTTGTGCACATTTGTAATATACCCTGGCATGTTTGATATTTTTAGCCCCACTATCAAGTATCTACTTGTCCCAGTTGGGAAACATCAATATGTGAATCACTGGTGGGAGGAAATGCAGCTGTCTGTGTGTATGTGCATGTGTCCTTCACTGAATATCAAGGTGAGTTTTTTTTTTCCTCAAGTAGGCCAAAGACTTAAGGGTTAATGTATTTCTGAGTGAACCCATAGAGAACTGGCTGAGGACACTATTACTTCTACGAGAGGGAGAGAAAAAGCAGAAGTGATAGGAATGTTGGGAAAGGAGAGAAAGACAAGGAAAAATGTAAACACACAGAGAATAAAAGGCAATGGAGGTGGTACAGTGTGAGGGAAGTCTCTGAATTGGAATGGATGTGGAAGTTTACCAAAATGAATGACTGACAGAGCAAAATCATTACAGCAGCAGCAGCTAAGTAACTCGCTTAATTGGAACTACTGGTGTTGGACAGGGTAAGTTCACATTTACTCATCGCATCAACACACTACGAGAGTGTAATATTATATCTGCACAAATGACCTCCGCCATGTAGTAGATCACATTTACTGTACACGTCTAGCTACTCATAGAGAGTGTAGCTTCTCATACTGATAATGTAATCTATTTTAATACAAAAACATTTGGAATATTTTATTTATAATTTATTTTTGTAAAAAAGTAAAAACTTTTCTTAAACGTACAAAGTGCTGATAAAATGTTGTGACAGTTTGACAAAATATTACTAAACACATGAACACAGCCTAATTATTTGAAACTTTTTCAAAAATCTAAGCCTCAAAAAAAAAAAATCCTATCCCATTTCAGAAAATGAGATTTGCTTAGTTAGGTTTAGATATTAAAACTAAAAATACTTGGTTATTGCAGTAACTCCTCTGTTATTTGTATTACATGGGTAAAAAGTAATAAATAAATGAGTAAAGCAATAAAAAATATAGTACAAGTGTGAACATATCTGAGAAAAAGGGTCCAAGCATTAGGGAAAGGAAGTTTGATTGCCTGAAGGGAGCTCAAGGTAGAACCACATCTCCTTCCCATTGAAAATAATTAGTTGAAGTGTTTAAGGCATGTTATCAGGACGCCTCCTGGACACGTTCCTTAAGAGGTTATCCCACTAAGAGGACGCTGTGGGACAGACACAAGACGAGATATGTATTCCTTCTCACCTGGGAATGTCTTGGGATAACAGAATAAGTCAGGCTGTGTTGCTGGGGACCCGACCTGATCTCAGATAACTGGAAAAATATGAATGGATGGTTGGGTGGTGAAAGTATCTTTTAACCAAACTATGTATATACTTCCATATATTTCACACACATTTCTGAGTACAATTCAGAAAGTAACATCAAATTGGAGGTTGTTAAACTAGGTATAAAATGTCCTTCTGCTGGGTATGACACATGGTTGCTATGGAACATCCCACAGTAGTCAGTCCTATTTCATACCCAACTTTCTCAGATGTGACCAAAGCCACAAAGGTACAACAAGTCCAAATAGCAAAACGATTAGCTCTCTCACAAAACACAACAACATTGAAACTTTGTAAAAAAAAAAAAAAAAAGAGAACCCTTACGTGAATAAATTATGTTCACACTGCAATAAACAGAACGTGCTGTAGGACAGCAGAGCATAGGGATGTAATGTTAATGAAACATTTTCAAAAATTGAGAAGGCTTGACCTTTTTATGAAGTGAGAGGGATTTTAGGCAGTTGTTATATCTAAGAACAGCAAACTTAAGAGTACTTCATAAACAAATGAACAGCTAGTTTGAGATGGTTTAACTTCTCATTTTCACAGCTGTGTCAGTCCATCTTTAAAGGCTGTTTTTACCTCATGAGGTCATCATAAGATATTTTATGATCTAGAAGCCCTGCCTCAAATCTCAAATTTAGGGATGAGGGGTCAATGGTGGACATGTAAAACAAAATCAGGGTGGGGATGAACAAAAACTCAGAACATCACTGCACCACTACGTCACTACCAGTAATATTATTGCACTTAGTCATCCACTGCGTATTGAACGTTAGCTTCCCTTTTCTTATATTCACCAGGTAGCACTTGTGAATTAAGGACATACAAAGATAACCTTTTAGTCAGTTGGTAATACAGTTCGGCAACTAAATTCCAGCATGTACAAGTTCAGATAAGACTCAAAGTTTTATGTTCTTCATCTCGCTGTCCTGATCATCTTCCACAGCATCAGAGCACAGAATAATGAAGAATTATACATTGCAACAAAAGTGAACCTCCCACCCACTTTCATCAAGGCCAAAACAAACTGAATAAATGTTATGGGGGTTAAGAACAGACTGTCAAGTTTGATTTAATCAATTAAGGGAAGTCAAACTGGTTGAGTAACTTGATCTGAATCCACTAATACAGAGAAAGAGAAACATAATATTCTAGTGTAAAGTAAAAAGGTCTAGAAAAGAAGAACACCATGTCACTTAAATGTTTAGAGGGGAGTAGGGTCCAACTCACCAAGCAGTAGCACAAGTATAAGACCAATGTGGAGCAGATCCCCTGATCGCAGCCGACCAGAGACACTCAAACCGGTGCTGTCCACTGACGCCATGACACCGACACCACCTGCCTGTCTGACTGTGGTCCCGTCTGTTCCTCTGTAAGCCCACAGTGTATGTCCTTGACAAGCTGCCTTCTTGTCCACCAGTGATAGGTTTTGTGTTGGACTTATGTGCCTCTAGAACAAGGTGGGACACTGAGCTGTGCAGCTAAGAGCAAGAGTCTGGACTCCTGTTTGCAGTCCCTCCTTCTTTCCTCCTCCCCTGCACCCTGTCCCAGGAATGAGCAGAGATGGGAAGCACTGAAGAGAAGAGCTCTCCTCTGTCCAGTTGTTCTCCAGCAGCCAGGGAAAAGAAAAAGACAGGCGGGACAATGCAGTAGTAGAACGAGGAGACTCTGTCTGTTCCCCTCCCTCCTCTCTGTCCTCTGCCGCTGGTCGGGAGGGCTGAAAATCCAAGAAATCACACTGTGAGGGAACAGGCAGAAATGAGACGTGAGGCAGAGCGGCGGCAGCAGCGCCTTAACAGTGCAGTATCAAGTAGCCCCCTGTGCTCCAGCAGCAGCAACAGCTAGAGAAGCAGCCTGGCCAGCAAACCTCACTGGGGGGAACATAAGCTGTAGGACGGGTGGAGGAGAGCACGCATGAGGCACAGAGGGATGCTGGAGCAGAGCCAGCAGCAAGGGTAGGAAAGCAGAAAGTACACGGAAAGCCGGCACAGAGAGAAATGAGCAAGAGAGAGAGATAGCTACTGCAGAGACGGAGGTGAGGAGAAAGCAAGAGAGAGAGAGAGAGAGAGAAGGAGGGGGACACAGTAATCGGTGTGAGTGAGGGGGTGACGTCTGCTGCCACATGGAGGCACACACATGTACGCATCCTGCAGAGTAAGGCTGAATCAGGTCTCACCGTGGGACGTGACCTGGGTGCTTTTCCCTTACAACACGCCAGTCCTTTAGCTGGACACTTAACTCATGGCTACACCTACATGCTTCTCCCATTTCACTCTTCTACTGTACTCCTATGTTGGCAGGATAATTCATTGGCAAGCTCTGATTTTGTCACCTGGCATTTTCTCAAACAATAAATCAAGTTTTATCTCCAGTTTCTCTTTTCTCTCTTCAGTTGTATTTTTTACTTTCATAATTGGTAGACACCAACACAACACTGATTCTTCCAGTGTCAGCATGCAGTTTTCATTTGATCTTCATCTAATTTTTTACTTTTGTCTCAAATTGGCCTAAGAAGTCCCTGCTAAAGATGGCACCAGATAGAATTTACCAGCAAATAATTAATTTAATTTTACAAATATAAATCTCTGTAGATTTATATTTGTGTAATCAGTTTATCACTATGTAACTATGGATCTACAATCACCGTTATCACTGAAAGCTATTCTTAAAATGTATCTGAATAACATGGCAACAGTGAAAGAGACTTTCTAATCACATCTTTGTTAAAGAGATTTTTTTTCATCACTGACAATCAATGTGAAATATTTACTGTGAAAAAGAAAATGTAAGCATATCTGGTCAGAGTATCTGAGAAATTCTAACTTACCTTTTGACAGGAAAAGTTTATTCTGATATAATGTCAAACAGTAAACAAATGAGTTTTATGTTTTATGTAATCTATGTAGACTAATGGTTTTAATACTTTTAACCTTTTGTACCACTTCCTTCGGCTAGTGATACAACCTCTCTCCTTCTCTCTACAACATTACATCATACAGAAAAAGGAAAGCTTGTTATTTCCTCTCTTTTCATAATCTTGGGTTCTCAATTAGCTATGTTTGTCAACCACTGATTTCAAACTTTGCTCAGAGTTTTAAAACTAGGCATAAGTAAAATTTGTTTTGTATCTATTTACTGGTCTTTTTTCTGATGTATAAAAATAATCTCAAAACTGGCTTTCTTAAAATAGTTCCAGAAAGTCTTTTTTTCCCACCCTATTTGGAGTGGAAATTTTGAATCTTTTATTTTTCAAAAGGTATTTTGCAAAATCCTCCATGTATGGGCAAGGAGAAAGGGAACTTATAGTCCTGTGTGCTAATTGGGGCCTGCCATGCAAAGCAATGGCAGGAACCTATTACTATTGTCGGAGAAAGTGTTTCTTTCTTCTTCTTTATTTTTCTTCCGTAACCGTTAATGCGGCTCGTACCGCTGGGTGCACACCTACAAATGAGGTATCAAAACGTGCAGAAAATTCACGCCATTCCAGCTATTACTTTTGGTGGGATTTGGGCTTAACGTGGCGACATAATTCGCAAAAAACTACGAAAAAAACCCCATTATAAGTCAATGGGAAAAATCCTAGAAATACCCTATTTTTGAGGATTTTCTGTGTCGTCACAATTTCACCTAGAAATGCCATTCAAATTTCATTTTGTAGATACGTCTGTGATCTCTTCGAAAGTGAAGACGGCTCGTCGATACCAGTTACGGTTTGTCCACAATTTGCCTCTAAGCGACCCAAAGTTTCTCATTTTTCCTAAAGTTAGAGTGCGTCTCTGGCTGCTTAGAGTGAGAGATGAAGACAACTTTTTCAGCCCAAATCATTTTTGAAATCGCCATCACGCCCACAAATATCGCACGATTAGTATCAAAATCGGTCCTGACATTGATACGCCTGTCTGCTCCGGTAAAATGTTTTCGAAATTTATCTAGACCGTACGGTTTTCTGTCACGGTGCTTCAGAGCAAAGTCATGCGACAGGATTTTCTGAGGCTGTCTGAGGCTCTCTCCCATGTATTTGAATAGAATTTCAGATCTGGGCACAACATTTCTTTCTCTCATCACTGTAAATGCTCTGACTGAGGTACAGATATGAATCTCGGGACTATCGCAGAAGACACATTGACCTCTCATACGCTCGAAACGCTTTTCGAATATGTATTACGGTTCCCGAACACGAAGGATTTGTTTCCAATGCTTTTTTTCAGTAAAACGTGTAGGCTCAAACACACAATGGTGTGTTTGAGCATGTATGACTCACAGCTCACACCTGCTGAGACCATTATTTACCATGGCAACGGAACTCAAGAGGCTATTGGCTGGTGGTCAGGACTACAAATACGCATCGCTGTAGTTCTATCTATCCTCAGTTGAAACAGATCAGGACTGAGAACTGGCCTTTAGAACTACCTGCTGCTTTGGGCTGTATATAACTGATTTAACTCAGTAACTGTTACACATGGGATTAGTTTGGAACTTTAAAATTAAGCATATTGAAAATTTCAAAATAAAAGCCCTGAATATTTTTACATGACGTAATTGCTCTTTTTGGCTTTATTTTACTTTTCCATCCAAAGCACTGTTACACATGGGATTAGTTCGGAACTTTAAAATTAAGCATATTGAAAATTTCAAAATAAAAGCCTTGAATATTTTACATGACGTAATTGCTCTTTTTGGCCGTATATGACTTTTTCATCCAAAGCAATGTTACACATGGGATTAGTTCGGAACTTTAAAATGGAGCATAATAATAATTTCAAAATAAAAGCCTTGAATATTTTTACATCAGCTAATTGCTGTTTTTGGCTTTATGTGACTTTTTCATCCAAAGCACTGTTACACGTGGTATTAGTTTGGCCCTCTGAAATGAAGCATACTGAAAATTTCAAAATAAAAGCCTTGCATATTTTTACATCATGTAATTGCTTTTTTTGGCCGTATATGACTTTTTCATACAAAGCACTGTTACACATGGGATTAGTTTGGAACTTTAAAATGGAGCATAATAACAATTTCAAAATAAAAGCCTTGAATATTTTTACATCATGTAATTGCTCTTTTTGGCTTTATTTGACTTTTTCATCAATTTCAAAATAAAAGCCTTGAATATTTTTACATGACGTAATGAAGCATACTGAAAATTTCAAAATAAAAGCCTTGCATATTTTTACATGACGTAATTGCTCTTTTTGGCTTTATTTGACTTTTTCATCCAAAGCACTCTTACACGTGGTATTAGTTCAGAACTTTAAAATAAAGCATACTGCAAATTTCAAAATAAAAGCCTTTAATATTTTTACATCAGCTACTTGTGTTTTGAGCATTATATAACTATTTTAACCCAAGGACTATTACACATGGGATTAGTTTGGCCCTTTGAAATGAAGTTTAACAAAACTTCCAAAAATAAAAGCCTTGAATATTTTTACATCATGTAATTGCTCTTTTTGGCTTTATTTGACTTTTTCATCAATTTCAAAATAAAAGCCTTGAATATTTTTACATGACGTAATTGCTCTTTTTGGCTTTATTTGACTTTTTCATCCAAAGCACTGTTACACATGGGATTAGTTCGGAACTTTAAAATGAAGCATACTGAAAATTTAAAAATAAAAGCCTTGAATATTTTTACATCAGCTACTTGTGTTTTGAGCATTATATAACTATTTTCACCCAAGGACTATTACGCATGGGATTAGTTTGTCCCTTTGAAATGAAGTTTAACAAAACTTCCAAAATAAAAGCCTTGACAACATTTTAAATCGTACCGAATGGTGCACGTCCACCTCGCTTAACGTTCTTGCGGTTCTCCGCGTGCCACTGATTACGTCGCGGCGTTCTTTAGCGTCGATGCCGATTTGTAGCGACGACGCCGTGCCCAAACCCCACGGGCGCGCCTCGGCAGGCCCCGGCTAAATTTCTTCCGAAATTTTCTAGTTCAAGTTATTTTCCCCACAACATTCACAGTACATAACCATTAACCCAAATGTTTTACAAAACCACAATGAGAAACTGTGCTAATTTTTCCATTAATAAACTCCTCAAAAAAAGCAGACGGAGCCCATGTGTCCTCCTGTTCTTTTGCAAGATGCAGAAAAGACTCTAGCTGGGGCTCATAAACAGACCTATTAACAAAAGCTGGAAATGCCAAGCTAAGAAACCGACCCATACCCCATTCATGACAACAATAAACCCTCGTTTTTCGCGGGGGTTACTTCCAAAAAGAACCCGCGATAGGCGAAATCCGCGAAGTAGTAACCTTTATTTTTTTTACAATTATTATACAATGAAATTCTCCATAATACATTGAAACCAAAGAACAAAACCTTTTTACAGGCCCAAACATTTGTTTAACAAAAAAAGCGCTGTATAAAAATTGTCTTTTTTTTTTTTTACAAATAACTACTGTACTGTAAAATAATAATTTTAATACGAACTGAAGGCGGATTCCCGTGCCCGAATTGCGGAGATCAGCGCCGCCCCACCGCGACCTGAGTCATTGGATTAGAACGGGAGAAAATAAAAAATGATTATGAAAAAAAACAAAACAAAGTACAGTAGCACAAATAGTGACTCTCGTGTATTTCACTGTTCTTCTGACTGAGCCGCTGCATCCTCACTCCGCTCTGTAGCGTTTTTTTTCTTCTAAAGCCCGCGGCGCAGGTGTGTTTTTTCGAGAGAAGAACATAGTTATCGGTAGTTGTTGTCTCTCTTTTTTCTTCTGGGCAAAAAGATTCTTATAAACCGACATGCCACCATCAATTATGTTAAATTTAGCAAGCTGTTTTACGTACTTGTACATATTCAACCGCAACGTTGTTGACACACAGGTAGAGAAGAAGCGGAGAGACTGTTTAGCCAATCAGAATGCAGAACACAATGCACGATGCAAATCCGTGAAGCAGCGAGACCGTGAAAGGTGAACCGCGATATGGCGAGGGCTCACTATGAAATATATATATTTTATTATATATATTTGTTTGTCAAGAGTAAACAAATATAGCAATCCATATTTAAATCTAGATATATATTTCAAATCAACAAACCTCTGACTTTTTAGAGCTGATGGCACTTGCAACAGTTATTTATTTATATTTAACAAGGAGCAGATGGCTGGCAGGATTAGATTGCAAATGATATTCCAAAATCTAAAAATAACACAGAAAACTGTCAATTCATCATCAGAAAATGCAAAGAATATGGTAAAACTGCAAACCTACCAAAGAGCTCCATGATTTCACTGGATTAGATGTAATGATATCACCTTCCCTTCCATCAGAACTACATCCATTTTTCTTTTGGTTCTTTAAGCAAAAGAGCTAAAGACAATGCTCTGTGTGTATAGCATGTTAAAGTTTAGGTAGTGACAAAATGTGAAAAAGTTCAGGAGTTATTAATACTTTTGCAACCTGGTAAAAAATCAGCTCCTTTTTCTGCGCTTTGTTTCGTACAGAGGATCTGAACTCTCGGCTATTGAGAAACAATTCCACATAATCCACTCTCTGACGTTTGAGTCAGGTACGTATGCGCCAATTCGGTGCTATGATGTAACCTGAAATGGCCTGCACTGTAAACAACCATCCCTCATTGCAAAGAAAGAAGTGGCCAGCTCAACAAGACAGTCATTAATGTTAATTTAATATTTGGAGGCGCGGCGTGGCCAACACGGACTGAATACCTTGTTTGACTTTCTCCAATGCTAAATCTGCAGGCAGACTACAATTCTAAAAGAGCATAGAAAGTTGTTGTCATTGTTCGCAACTTCAACTTTTGTTTGCTGAATGGCCTGGTTGAAATTCTGCCAGAAGAATCCAAATGAAAGGGAGAAATCTAGACTGTGCTTAGAAGGAAGATTACAATCCTACCTACCTGGATGGTAGGTAGGAAGCCAGTGGCCAGGCTAATACTTTTTCAAGGCACTTTCTTCTTTGCATGACCTTCCGAGCTCACACATCCGTAAGCTGTCAGGTAATCCATCTCTTGGAGTTTAATGTCATTTCCAAGTTCAAGCGTATTTGGAGTGCAGTGATAGATGCTGACATGAATGCTTTACTACCTTTTGCAGCTTACAGGCAATTTTGCAGACACAAGGTGAAACTAAACATATTATATTGTACTAACACTTGGCATAACAAAGATAAAGACAGTAAAATGCTTGCACATAATAATGAGGGGGCATTTGTCTTTGCATATTCATGCTGACACAGACTCAGTCGCCTGTGAACACCTGTCTCTTGACAGGATGACCTTGGAGCCTATGTATAAAAGGATGTTAAGTGATGGGAAAAAATCATTAAAAGATCAAGAGTGGATGATATGAGTCAGAAGGGGAAAATAAGAGTTCAGGGTAAAGATAGAATGGGTACAAAAAAAAAAGAAGGGTGGACAGGGCAGCATGAAGTGTGGGGGGGATGGAGGCAACTAGAGCCAGGGGAGGAGAGATGACAGGAGGAAGAGGAGGGAGGTGAGTTTAGAGGCGGAGAGATGTAGAGAGTCGAGGAGCTGTTTCTGGGACGGCCAAAGCAGCGAAATGCTGCAGTGAAGCCGACCAGATGAGCTGGCCCGTACACAGCTACTTGCTCAGAGAGTTGCAGCACTTTCCTTTTTTTCCCCTCATACCTTCATTTCTCACCATCTGCACCTCCTTGATTAACCTTCACATCACCCCACACTTCGACCTTCGCTATCTCCTCCCCCTTTCCTCTGTCTCTTTTTCTTAACGCCAACCGGTGAGTGAGCAGATTTCACAACGCATCTGAGAACAAGTAGGGTGGGCCTCTTTTTCCCTGTCTTTTTCATTTGTTCTTCTTTTATGTCTCTGGGACGATCGGTCTGTCACTCTATGTATTTCTTAAAACTGTTTTTTTTTTTTTAACCTCATTTAATTTTTTTTCAGTGCCAATAATCATATTGGCAGTTGTTCTTTTTTGTGTGTCTTTTTTTTGTACCACAGTCCTATGTTGCTTTTGTGTTTGTATCTGTCGTTTTGTGTGTCTGCCAATGGGAAACAACAACCAGAGGTGAGTCCTGTCCAACATTAAGAGCGGATCTGAAGTTTAATGGTTAGTGCACTCTCAAACCTACTTTGGAAGTTGGAGTTGTAAAGTGCTCAATGTTAGTGCTGACATATGAGAAAAATCTGCAGACTATGCAGCTGTAGATTCATAGTTGGAGGTTTGATTTGAACTTATTTAAAAAAACGCCTGTAATTTATCTTGCACTCAAAAGTTTTTGGCAAAAGGATGTCAATGTATTATATTGCAGGGTGTCTGTGCATGTTCAGACCAAGGGTGATAGGAGATGGGAATTCTTCTTTTATTACATAATTCAGTTAAAACACTGGAGCTACACCTATATTTACATTTCAATATAGAGTGACGTATTTTCTTGTGAAGTACGGCATCTTTTTTTCATGTGCATAATTTATGTTGGTCGCTTCAAATTCATGCTTAGGTTGTTTTTTTTTAGCACTCTCTTCATCAAACTGATGTCTGTGGACTGTCCTACTTTTCTTGTGCACCTGTGCTGTTGGTCCAGTCTGTAGCATTTAGACTGATGCAATATGAAAGTCACAGCTAACTTTTCTTTGATATAAAGTTATTTGTTTAATCAGCAAAACCCTAAAATTGTTTTCTTCCTGAGGCTTTGGCAGAGAGGATTGTCTTCTACTTACCTGTTTTGTGGTTTGTCCTTGACCCCAGTAGTCTTAAATCATGCTGATAGCATAGTGTCCTGAAAAAGTACATGCCCCCCTTACACATTTCTGTTTTACTGTTGGTTTCAAACTCACAATCAGCAAGTAATTTTTAATATCAAATAAAGATAACCAGAGTTAATACAATTAGTTGTCAAATGATGATTTATTTTGCAATCTACCTTGACTAGGTCACTTCAAAATGTTTTCTCTGTTGTCTTTTTAGTCTGCAATGGAGATTTAATTTTTGCCAAATCTCTTTCTTACTGTTAGATTATGAACACTGCATAAAAGTTCACACCCAGCAGGACTCCAAAGTTGTCTAATGATTTTTGATTTTATAACCATGCCTTTTATTGTTCATCTGAATACTTTTCACTCACATTGTTGACCTCTTTGAATTTGAGTTTTTGAATGAGCAAACTCATAAGCATTGACTATAACTTAGGCAAGAACTACTGGTCTTTAGATGCTGTGGAGTTTTTGAGATCTTGTGGCTGAGTCATAAACGTGATCTTGGTCTAATTTTGGTAGACTAGTCATTCCTACGAAGATTTACGACTGTTTCATATTTCCAAAGATTCTATTTAAGTGATTTTTTTTTTATTCTACGTGTCTGGTCGTAATCAGGCCTGGTCACCAGTTATATTGAACCAAAAAAAAGGTGACTCAAAGTTATTTTGCTATTTAGCAAAGGGGATAATTATATGTTTTCACAAGCCCAGGATGAACCTTTTCTCCTTATTAAAGGAAATAAGAATGGAGGTTTGAAGTTGGAGTTTTTTTCCTGTTAAAGATCAGGTTTTTGTTGTTACTGTCGTTACCTGAGTGCTCGGTATGAAGAATTACTGTAAAGTCAGCGACTCAACGCAGTTAATTTTCTGCTGTTGCTCTGTGCTTATTCAGGAGGAAAAACACTGCACATTAATGTCTTGATGCAATCTGCTGGTTTTCCTTAGAAACTGTTTAAACTACTTTAAATAATTGAGCATACTGCACTGTTTGATAACTAGGATCAATTGGAAAATACGAATAACTTGTTTATATAGTATCTTACATCTGTTGGGAACTGGTGCTGTACAAATATACTGAATTGAACTAAATAGGAAATTTAGATAAAGGTAAAGGTAATTTTTATGTATGTAGCATATTTTCAGCAACAATACAAAGTGTTTGTATTGGCTATATAAAGAAATTTACTCATTGTATTTAAGAGTCAGCTTTGACAAAAAAAGCAACATACAAATAATGCAAATGCTTTTTCTTGGCACTGCAATGTTTTTGGAGTATTGTCATTGCTATGGTTGTAAAAAGGATGTAATATTCATATGAGGTCAGCATAGCCAGTCCCCCCTATAATTATCATATCACCAATCAATGCGGGTGTGTTTTGGGTACAGATCATGGACAATAGGCCACTGTTGCCACACAACTCTACTTATTGAACCTCCGAGTTTGATAAACTACCAGCACAAAAATAAATCTTCCCAACCTCACCGACTTCTTTGTTCCTCCTTAGAACAGACAGAAAACTCAGAGCTCTCTCTGAATGCTTATTGATGCACCAGTAAAGGTCTTACCAATAACGTGCAAACATCAACCGTATCGAGTCTTATTTTCAACCCGATAGCAAGTTTTTATGCAACGTGAAGGAATCCATCACACAGTAATGTCCCTTACTTTCCCCGTGGGATCAATAAAGTATTTTTGAATTGAATTGAAATAAACTATACACTAAACTTTTAGACTCCCAAATTAGTGAACGTCATTAACCACTTGCAGGCTTTTTTCAGGCAGGGACACATTTTATTCAGTTAATGTAGTATTTATCATACAATACCTGTTTAAAGAAAATGTATAAATATTGTTTTAAACATCAATTGGTTTTTAACATAGTTATTTTGACCCAGTATTTAGCTTATGGGAATAGAAAGAGTACTACAAAGGCGTCGGTTGTGGTTTAGCTCTGTAACCAGTTTGGGGAAAAAAAATAGTATCTCACTAAAGAGATTGACCTGTTTGTGGAGTCTAGATGAATTTCATTTATTTAATTACAGCAATTATATTTTTGTTTGTGCAATTTTCTCTTTCAAAGGACATAAATGCTTATAGTAAAAAAAAAAAACAGGACTGAATTGGATACATAATATTGCTTTAGCATAACGCACAAATATTTCCAGTCATCTGGAACTGAATATTGGTTAGCTTAGTGTGGTAAAAATCAGCCCCTAAGTTATTTGCCCTGTTCAGAGGGTCTACGCTCTGAACAGAGCCTAGCCTAGACAGAGACTATTGAGAAAGGACTGCTTCCTGGAGGCGTGGGCTCTATTGAAGTTTTAAATTTTATCCAATAGCTAATGTTTGCCGGTAATATATGTAATTTGCCAATAATTTGACAATAAGAAACTTACTGAAAATTCTCTGTGCTGTAAACAACCATCCTCCACTGTAAAGAGAAAAAGCCAAGCTACAGCTGTTAATGTTCAGTCAATATTTGGAAGTGTGACCAACACGGACTGAACGGCTTCGTTCACTTCCTTCACTGCTGTTGCTAAAACTACAGGCTCACTACAAAATCAACGTCATCATTCACAACTTCTCCTTCTTTTTGCTGATTGGCCAAGTAAAAAAAATCTACTGAAGACAATCAAAGTCAAGGGGAGAAAGCCCAGACTGTGCTGGAAGCAAGAATTTGTCTTTTTGTTTTGTTTTATTTTTAGTGGAATTGCACAGGAAGTTAATGGCCAGGATAGTTAGCTTAATACTGAACATCATGAGTATCATGAGAAACTAGTGGTGTGTTTGTAACAATACATGATCACGGGAATGTTTCTTAATCTTCATTCTAATTATGTGATGGAACTTATTCAGAAGCAGCACAAGTCAAGCATTTGACACCTTGGTGTCAAGTGACATTCAAAGTGAAAATAAAAAATAGTTTGTGGAAATTCATTGCCAGAGATGAGATACAATAATACAAAACCAAAAAATTTTATCGTAGTAATAATATTTTATCTTTTATTTTTTTATTTCTTTCTGCATGGAAATACAAGACATCCCATCATAAACAGTATGGTATATGACATCATACAGCCATTATAGACAATCGTTTACTCCACATAATATTCTGCCATCCCCAGCTGACCTACAGAACATGCGTGGATACACTGGAAGCGATGTCCTCAAGCTAACACAAATTGGAGTTTTTCCTACTGAAACAACTCTGCAGAAACGGTTCAACATGTCAACAAATCACAGCTCTGTACTGATTGCTAACAGCTCAGTTGTCTAATGTTAATTAGATGTATTTGAAAACTGCATGTAATTAAGACTATATCAATGTTATACCATAATGTGCAAATTTAAATACATACGTTCAACCCACTTTTCAAGTAATAGATTTTCCCAACCTTTTCTACTATTGTTTTTACATAAAAATAGGGGGGGAAGAAAGCTGCTCTCTTTTATTGTGTACAGTTCTGTTGTTTTTTGTATTGCACTCATAGATTTTCTCTCCATGGAAAAGTGTGTTCTCTTCCTGTAAAAAAAACAGCTCCAAAATGACTTATTATTAAACTCCAAACTTCACCTCACCCCAAGAAAACAAGAAATCACTGAGATTCAGCTAATAAGCAAGTGACATCAACAAGATACCATATAGTTCCAGGATGATTCTAATGGAACAACAGTTGATATTTCATAAAGTCACTAAATATAATAGCTGGGTGTACCAGCTATTAAACTACTTGTCTTTATTTCTATACTTAGAGGAGTGGCTTCGTAATAAAAACATTTAGAATCTATCAATCAAGGAAGCTAGGATTATTTTAATCTTAGCTACTGAACTCTTGTTTTTTTTCTCCCTTAGAACTGCAGTTCAAGTTTTTCAAATCTAACAGTAAAGTTTAAACTATCTGCTCTTTTGCAAATCCAGTTTCCCCTGGCTCACATTTTCTTGCCAGCTGAACTTCACAAGTATTTTATACATTTCTGATTTTTTGCAATGAATCTCATTTTATTTCAGTCTTTAAAAAATAAATAAACAATATAGCTCATAGGATTTTTTAAATATTTTCAAATATATTCAGTTTCATAGGTAACAGTTACAAGAGGCAAACTAATCACAATAAAGTGCACATAAGTTACTGACACGAAATTATGTGTGCAGCTAATGCATGTCAAAAAAATAAATAATATATTTACAAAGAGTGATAAACTGCACCACTGACTGCTGAAGCAAACATGCTGTGACTCACATCGCTATGTGTCTGTATATCAAAAAGAAGTGTTGTTATCTTCATATTAGATATTTCTTTTGATATGTGGAATGTGACATGCATTTATGGCAGTGCTTTAAAATGTGCATGCTTCAGCTGCGAAAACAATAAATTTTACTAGCTTTGGTGGATAATTAAATCTCACAGATAAGCAGGTTTATTAGCACTACACTGTCTTTCCAGTCAGTTAATCAACAGAATGTAAAACATTTTGTTGTTCATCATTTGGTATTGTTTTGTAAAATTACCACTGCTAGTACTAAGATCTTATGGGTCCCTGATATGCATTGTTATTACTAAATAACCGTTCTTTATGTGTCTTTATTTCCTGACCTTTATAAAATTTTACGACATTTATTAACGCCATTATGAAACATGATTGTGGGCGCAATTTAAATTTTTTTGTTTGATATGTTTCTGGCTGGCAAAAAAAAGTAATCTGGTTTTGAATATTTCACTTTATCTGACACTACATATTTCTCCTTCCTGGAAGAACAAATGAGAATAATTTTGAGTGAAATGATAACGTGACTGTTAAATTCAGTGAACCTCCAGGTAATAGTATAGTAAGTTTATATTCTAAAGTTGTTTTGTTCTTTAAATAACTGTGTAAAATCAGTTTTGTCACATACAAATGTGTCTTTTCTAAGGAACTCTTGTAAAGTTCTGCAAAAAGGCCTAAAATAAATGCATCTTTTGTTGCAGTAGCATCTGTCATAGAAAGGTTTGTAAAAGTCATATCTTTAATTTTAGTCATTTATATGAAGGGAGGTAAATAGTTGTTTTTGACAAAATCACTAGTCCAAAGAAAGTCAGACACTATGTACATGTTAATTAGTTGTGTGAGTGATGGAAAAAAAAAACGTTTTAATCATAAATGTTAATGTTTTCAATTGGCTAAATTCAAGAGACCGAAATCAAGCCTTTCAACAACAATCACCCTTTGTCATTAAACAAAAAATACATATCACTCTGTTCACACTCAAATACAGTAGAGGATCTGACATCCATTTAGCCCGTTTCTCTTCTGAACTTATTGAAATACCAAAATATTTTAAATAAGAATCGTTTGGACTCTATCAGAAAGTTAAAAATTGGTTCTCATTGGGTCTCACAAAGCACAGAAACAATTTACTGTACACAAAAGAATCTTTCTTCCACGGATACCACAATCTAAATCCCAGAGAACATCTGTGGGGTAGAGTTAGTTCATGAGAAGCAATAATTTTACCAACATTTCTTCTGCCTGAAAGTTAATGTTTCAGAGTGGCTCAGCCAGAGACTCAATTTAAATCTGATATTAAAGGGAGCTCAAGATTACAGTGATAACTTGAGGTTCATTACTAAAGATGAATGGTCAAAATGCCTTGTAAAAAGATGGACAGTATTTATAGGAATCATCTTTTAGACTGTTTTGTTATATTTTGAGAGAGCTTTTTTTTGTTTAGTATCATAAATAAAGTTCATATCTAAATTTGCAATTAGTGTTAATAACTTAACTGTATTTACTACTATGGGAATAATCCTATAATATGTTTCCCACTGCATCCATGTATTCAAAATAGAGGTTGTTTTTGTCAGTGCAAGGTCATATTCCTGCAGGAAAAGCTCATTTTCTTCTAGACTTCATATAAAACTTTACAAGACAGGCAACACATTTGTCCAGATCTATAGCTCCTTTTATAAAATAATTACCCTAACTTTAAGGGAATTTTTTGTGTGGTGGGTTTAGGCAATGATGTAATAATATAAAATAATAAATAATAATAATCTTCACCAGAAATATCATAGACATTGTTCTGCTGGTTGTATTAAATCTGATAAAGTGCTCTGAACCACAACTCATATAATATCAACCAGGTCACTTATTACATAAAAAGCATTAATGTATCATTAACCTCTGAATGAACATTAACAAAGGCAATTAATAAAAAGTGACAATGAAAGAAGACAGTGCATACAGGTCCAAAAAGTTTTAGTCTCTTCCTATTATTGCTTCTTTCCCACTGACTGTAGTAACGTCATTAAAATGCCACCTTTGAAGCTCCTATATTAGACACAGTGCACCTCTGGAGTTTTTCTGTGCTCTTTTAAAATTATTTTTATTTTTTAAATATCTAAAAAAGGTAAGAAGTCTATTTCACTTAAACAATTTAAAGACTCAAAGATAAAGGTGAGAGTGCAAAGAGCGTACCAAATCACTAACTTGATTAAATGTGATGCAAATGTGATTAGCTGTATTTGTGCTTTTTCCACTGTGACAACAAATTGTTTCCTCTCAAAAGGCCAAATGAATAAAGGCATCCGATTTGTCAAAAGTTCACAATTGTTGGAATGTTCGAGAATAATCTCTGGCTCAGACATAAGTAGACATTACTGGCACACAAACATAGTTTGGCTGAGCTGTCAAGCAGCTGCTGACCGGCTGTAATTACAGCCGGTCAGCAATACTAACGCTAACTGCATTAGCTATGACTAGACATGAACTGAAAAAAGCTTAGCTGAGCACAATGTAGGATCCCTTGGGCTTATATTATGTAAATTCAAAATATCAACATTTTGCCTTCATAAGCCTATCACCAGACATTGGTAAGATTACAGCTTTCGATGTTTTTATTTGTTCTCCTTAAAATTGCAATACGATCTAAAATTTGAGGTTGAAAACAGTTTATGGTAACATGAAGTGCCATTTTTACCACCAATAATCTTTTAGCCCGATTTGTAAACCTCTATTTTTGTTCTGAAGTACTTGTGAAATTTGTCTTATCTGAACAGCAGTGCTTCTGGATAAAAATAAATCTTGGTTTTCTTCATTTGGCTTGATCTATCCTGAACCTTACCTGAACGTAATGCCTCAGACTCTGCTGTAAACTTTGAGTACCATAAAATAAAGAACAATAAATAAATATATACATTGTAATTTTTTAGCCAAAAGATATGTTATTTCTGTGTTATTGCATTCTAGTGACTTTTAACCGGCTTTGAGTCCTCAAACACTATTTTCTTGAATTTGACTCAAATTACCCTACAGCCAAGGTGATTTATGCATATGCATCGACTATTAACAGTCGATGCATATGCAACACATACCAAAAATCATATTGGAACCATCTAGTGGTTGGAAGTTTGTATATCTAATTTAGCTAATTTGGGAATGAAATACCAAAATGTGTAAAATGTAACATTACCAGACTACTGTAGTGTAGGCTGGAAAAATCAAAGGAAGAGCAAAAATATTGTCATGTTGAAATGTCATTTGTAAATTCTAACTTATCGAGTATTGACCTGACAATGGTGGGAAAGAGGATGTGGAAATATCAGGAAATGCATTATTATTGTTGATGAAATCTTGGATGTATAGATAAACTAATTCAGGAGTTTTTAGTCCATGATTAAAGGAAGAAAGCCAAAAACAGCCATTTCATTGATGAATATGTACATGTACACCAATACATTCAGTCCTTACAAACACAAGATTTTCTCTCTTTTGTGCTTGTGACACACAAAGACAGACACATGCAAATAGGTTTGGCCAGTGAGATGATTCAAGCAGTGGTTACTATAGTTTCAGAAGGAGGTGGTGCACAGCTCTGAAATAAAAAAAGAGAAGAGAAAGAACATTATGATTTTAGAAACCAATTCATATAGGTACAACGTCGGCATGCACAAACCTCAAGATAAAACCCAAATTAGGAAAAATAAGTTACTGCTCAATTAAAAAACTCATCTTGATATGTTTATTACATCTATTTACCAAAACAAGGAGCAGGAAGTCAAAGATCCAGAGACTGGTTCGGACTACTGTGGTAATCTGAAATAAAGTAAAAGAGAAGGAAAACATGACATTTTAGCAGTAAGTGTTAAACTTAGGAAAGTGTTTTTTTCTGTACAATGAAAGTTAAACCATACATATTACTTTCAGACCCAAGTTCCACTGTCAAATTTTAAAAAATATATAACGTCACTTTTTGTTTACACAGTGGCAAAATTTGGTTAAAAAGAGTCTACATAAATTCATTAAATTTGTTTTGTACTTTTTTAGACATACTGATCAATCAGATCCCTTGAGCAACAGTCATTCAAATGTATTAAACAGTCATACACAGATATATCCAGGCAGTACATCAACAAATGGCAGAGGGATAAACTGAAATTGAACCAGCAACTCTCCTATTTAAACACCACTACTCATCCCGTTGAGCCACCGTCAACTCAACATGATAAGGATGTGCAATGTTTGCAAACTATAGCTGAGATGTTGTTCATAAGAAACATGGAGGCTAACTAAATCTGACTTTCAGTGTTTTTATTTGGTTGTGTTTGGAAAGAATGTAGGGCTACTGTGTTTTACAAAATGTTTAATTCTGCATTAAACTTTTAACATTGTCACTTTACAAGGAAAAGGAGTTAAATTGCAAAGTCAAATGCTTTTTAAAGTTCTATGAAATATATACAGAATTTTTATAACAACTAAACGTAGCATAGGTACATGATTTGCTACAAAATAGCACTTTGTGCCTGAAGAGTACATAATACTTCCCCTTTAAGCTTCTATACGTATCTAATCTGATATACAGTAGAACTAATGGTTGTCCTGGCTTAGAGTGCGCACAGCTGAATTACATTTTTAAGTAGCAAATCCACATAGAGCAGGTGCTGCTGAACCACAATAGATTTGATTATGGCACTAACAGATTTGATGGATTAAAAGCTTCTTCTTTGACAATGAAGCTGCTTCAGTTTTTAAATTAAAAATGTTATGTTCTGATTTCTTACTTGGTTCCCTCCTCTGCAACAGCTTCAGGCTCGAGCTTTCCCTCCTCTTCCATCTTTTCCTCTGAAATCAGTTCTTGCTTCCGATGTCGGCGAAGACATTTCACCACCACCATTGAAAGGATTAGCAGAGCTAAAGCTCCCCCCACTGATGCCCCAATAGCAACAGCAATGGTTGAATCTCTTGGAGGGGGAACTGAGAGAAGGAGAGGAGAGAGTTAACTTTTCTTGCAGACAAAGAATGGAGTCAAGTGCAGCGCTCGCTAAAAGCTCTGATTAAACAAGTGGAAAGAAAGTGCTGTTGAGTTAGCCTGTATATGATGTGGGTTGTGTGTGTGTATGTGTGTGGAAGAGCAGGAGTGATGCACGAAATTCAACTTCTTGTTAGTCATTAATAAGTAAAAAGCTGACTCATCACAAGTAGATCTCAACTCTCCAGGAAAACAGACACATTCAGACACTAATGTTATTTGAATTGCATGTATACACATGAAAATTATTCTGTCATGGAAAATGTAAAGTAATGTTTTGTACCCGTCTGCAGCAAACAAAACAGACGCTGTTTATAAGCGTCTGTACAAAACAGACGCGTTTGGTCAAATGCGACCAAGTTTGAAAGGTCACATTTGAAAACTTGCAGTCCAGTGGAAAAGTATTGGCTCCTTAATGATTTTATCAGCTTTTGCTTTCAATCATAATTAAATGTTTTGATTATCAAAAAAAAGCCATATGACATAATCAATATGCATATGGTAATTTCTATAAATAAAATATCCAAACCAAGCTGATCCTATGTTCAACAGCAATTGCTACATCATCCTAAATTGACAACTAGCATAAACTAGCTGTTTACAGGAATAAACAGCCTGTTTAAGAATATGCCAAAGCAACTCTATCAAAGCAAGGCCATTCTAAAGCCTTGTTTTTTTTTACAGCCATCCAGGGGTAGATGTGTGAGTGTGGTGCCATTCACTGGTTAGTTCTTGATGCACTCTGAAGTGGTCATTTTTGTAGGCCAGCCATTCTTCTTAAAGATCACCATTGTTCCAGATTTTCTTCATTTATGCATAATGTTTCTGAATGTGGTTTGCTGGAGTTCCACAACCTCTGAAATAACATTACAACTCTTCCCAGTTTGATAGATGTAAGCTCACATTTTCGTATATTGGGAGATGTTATGTTGCTTTTTGAAATCTTTTATCTCACTTCAGATCACTTAAACAGGATCTGTTTAAATTAAATCTTAATTCCAGTAACAAGACTTGGGTAAGTCTTATGAAATGAATTTGATAATAACAGGAAGGCACAGAAGGTCAGGTTAGTTTGGATAGCTTTTGTCCTTCAAAGAGTCCATCATTCATAAACTGCTTTGTGTACTTAGTCTTATTATGTTTGTTTGATATTGAAATGTAATCCTACAAAAAAATCTTTAAAAGGGTACATTTTTTTTATTATCACTGTACAAATGAAATACCTCAGAACGTAAATTTAACTTTTTTTTAGGTTTGACATCTTCTAAAAATGCAGTTTTGCCACTCTTGCAATGTACAAACATTTATTGCATGAACCACAAAAATATGTCCTGCAGAGCCATAGTTTATGACCTAGGTGTTAAGATGAACAAAGTTAGAGGTGTAAAGGTGATATGTGAAAACAAAATTAATTTTAGAAATGAATTTTAAGAGTATTTTTTCCTCTAATTATTACATATAGTCACCATACATGGATAAAAACCATAGAATGAGGCCAGATGTTTTTTTATTGTCACTTAGGCTCAATAATTGTCTACATCAAGCAGTGATAGTTGGAGATACAAACCACTGCCCATGTTGTTTTATGTCATTAGCTGAAAAGTATGGAAACAGTTAAACAGGGTTATGCTTTATGTATTTACAGAAGAATATTATGTCACATCTTACGTTCTGTGACAACATTGAAGTTAATGACACCATGTCCTTGGATGCGATCTGGGGGGTTCCTCACATAACAGTTGTAAAGCCCCTCGTCCTCCAGTTGAACGTCCTGTAGTGTGATCGATAAGTCATTCTTCTCCAGGTTACCAGAAAACACAACCCTGTCTCCAAACCGGTTTGAAGGTACTGGTTGCATTCCTTTATTCTTATCATAAGTCATGAACTAAGGGAAAAGAAAGTGTGGCTTAAATGCAGGTTTAAGTTTTGAAGGCAAGTATTCTTGGTATTAATGTATTTAAGGATTTGGCAGCTCACCTTTTCCTCTGTATTGTTTAGGGTCTCTTGGTAAGTCCAATTCATAGCAAACTTGGTCCGGTCAATCTTGTAGCAGGAAGTGAAGGTGCAGGGGATTGTGACAGTTGTCCCATTGAGTGCATTGATGTAACTGGACACTAAAACATCCATGCTCGAACAACCTGTTTTAAAAACAAATGACATCAATGATTCAAATAAGAGTAAAATATTTCTTAAACTAGTGGCCTTTTTAAAAATGAAGATTTTGATTTTAAACCCATAGTTCAGCCATCGTAACATAAAGCTTATGTTGAATTGGGCCTGGTTGGCCAGTTCTGCAGAACAGTGAACTTGCAGGATACTGCCCATCAGCCATCAGGTGTGAGGCAAGGTACGCTGTGAGATGAATGGCAGGCAGGCCCACAAATGCACTCAGATGAAAGTGGAGTATGCTGGAATGTAACTGGAAGCCAGAATGTAAAGAACATATAGTACAAATTCACTGCAGAAAAACCTTAGTCAATATTTTTACTGGCAAAATCTAACTTAAATTAAACAAAGAATGACTGATTGTCTTTAGTGCTTTTTCACAATGTAGCAAAAGTGAAGTAATTGTTTTCTTCCTTTTACTCTTCAGACACAAGGAATGGTCGAGCATAGGTGGTAAGTAGGATAAATTTTATTTTTCATCACATCATCATGAGGCAAATGTTAAATAGCCTTTAAACCTGGACAAGATGAAGCGATTAGGTCTTATTCAGTAAGATGTGAATCTTAACACATATTGTGTGGAGCTTCAGAAGCATGGTTCATCCTTGTGAACAAATATACAAATACAAAATAGTCTCTGGGGATTAACAAACTTCCCAACTTAAGTGTTCAGGAGAACCCCAAGCACACTCGAACTGAAAGAAAGATGTGTTTAACATGATATCATTTATATATCGTTATTTATTAAGTAATGATATCCAAGATATTTTATGTGACCCAAACCTCTGCATGCCAATTCAAGATTACCTGTGATAATAGAAGTAATTACTAACAGTAATTGAGATTATTGTTAGCTGTACAAGTTTGTTCCTCTACTGAAAGCCTTTTGTCTCATCACAGACCTCCTCACAACCCCCACCTCACTCCAGCCCATGTTCTCTCAGCTGTGTTGTTTGTGTGCGATGGGACTCTGCACCAATCTCTCCTCTGCAGTCGAGTGTTTCTGGCTCCCTTCCCACAGCTGCTGCACCACTCATAAGCCTGCATCTCTGCACCACACAGTCAGACAACCCACTACCCCCCATCTCCACCCACTCGAAGTATATAGAGTTTACACATGCACACGCCTTCATACGTGATGGGTCAGGGCACTTTAGAGGACTCTAACACACAAACACACATGCATACAGTTCACCCTCTAGGTCTGCATCATCAGCAGTGAGCTCACCTCTCTAAATGTGCTATGTCAATGTCATCTTTGCAAACAAGCCTACATGTACACACACCTCACAGTGATGCATTAAAGCAAACACCTCTGTCAGTGCACTGCACAAAGTGAAGTGCTGCAAACATATGTGCCCTTGTTACAGTCAGTTTAGTTCAGCTATACAGCACGAGAAACCTTTTGGTTCAGACTCCTGCTGACTCAGCAGTCATGTGGCTAGTAAAAAAGGGAGGCAAATGCAGAGACTTCCTAACATGAAATACTGCAGTGAGGCCCCCTCATGTGGCTCCTCCCTCCCTCTGCCTCTCCCTTTTTACTCTCCCCATCTTCGTCCACCTTCCTTTCCTCGTCTCACCTCCATCCTGAAAGCTTTCTAAAGCCCTCAGCCCTCTCACTCCATTAGCATCTGAACTTTCCAGAACTCCCTACGTTTCTTTAGCTTATGCATTTCTAAAATGTTCAGTTGTATCAGAAGACAGGTCTGTAACATGTTGTTTTTTTCCCCTTTCACATCAGGATTTTCATAGTAAGGGATTCCACTAATAATGATGTTTGTTTTTTTTCATTTGAGACAGCATATTTTGAGTTGGTTCTTCTTTATGCTTCATAATTGGAAAAGGTCAGAAAAAGACTGCCTGGTGGTGCCTCTGGACTTTTTGGTACAAGGACACAGGACCCTAAATGAAGTGGGAAGCTGGAAACTCAACAGCAGTTTACCTCCACTCAACTCAGTCATTGGAAGTGATGTTCACTTCCAATGAAATTCACAGACCTCTGTATGCTTCAAATTATGAAGAGGGTTAACCCCTGGATTTTTCTAATCAGCCTCTTTGAAGCCATTTCAGGCTGGGGCTTACAGTTGAAACTGAAAGGGTACATATAAAAATCAAATAAAAAGACACAGAAATCTTTTTTTCTTTGCTATATGAAGTTAAATCACCATAACCTTTCTTGTTTTAGGTAAGTTAGAATTATCTAAATTATTTAGATTTGCCAAATGCCACAATAATGAGAGAATGACTACATCAGAGGTTTATTTCTCAATGGTTTCAAAATCAGAAGTTTGCATACAGAATGGTAACTATATTTTTAAGCAATCAATTGAAGATGTCATGGCTTTGGAAGTTAACTAATAAAATGGAGGCATACCTCTGAATGTCTTTTAAAGTCACATCTCAAACAAACTGCTTTTGACATAGTAGGATATTAAATCGTTAGCTTCTGTGTCCCAGAGATGAATGTGTTTTAGACTGAAATATGCAAATCAACCCCAGAACAAAAGTCAAAGACCTTGTGAAGATGCTGTCTGAAGCTGATGAGACAGCATCATTATCCACAGTGAAGTGTGTCCCTTCCTGACATGGCCTGAAAGACCACTCAGCAAGGAAGAACACATTACTCCAAGGGAAAGACTGCAATTGGATGCATTTACATTTGTTGCTCAAAATGTTCATTAATCCACAGCATTCTACTCCAGCAAAAAAAGTAAAGGAAAATTAAAGTTTAGCTAATTGTATATTTTCACTCACATAAAACCAGAGAAGTTTGGTCATATTTAACTTCAGACGTTGAGAAAAGAAGGCGCTTGTGTCTTTTTATTTGATGTAAGTAATCTTGTGGTTTCAACTGTACATGCTTTCTATTTTCTGTTTATGTTTTCTGTCAGAATCAACATGGAAAAGAGGTTTGAACACAACCTGCAGGTGTTATGCCTCTGAAGTGATGACAAATAGTCTGCACAAACAGCTGGCTGGCATATTTGAAGCAAATATATTGGTTCAAATTGGTGCGTCATCACTTTGTGATATTTGCAGATACTGGACAGGTTGCAGTAAAGTATGCAGAGACAGAATAAATCACTCCACCTGTATTTTCATCAGTAGCAGTGACATATGAGGACAGCACAAAACTGTTCTGATGAAATATGCACCCATTGTGTTTAATTCTTTAGTACTCAAGTTGTCCGACATAATTTAAGTGTAACATCCTACTTTTGTTTACAAAAAGTTGTTTTTATATATTTTTTCCGTAGTTTAAAATATTACTTATTGTACTGCATTGTACTTAAAGACTAGGAGTTTAAAACAACTTAACTTCACAATAAACATTTTCACCAGTGTTTGATTCGGTCTTTAGCCTTTTTAAACAGACTGCTAGATCACACAAGAAGATATATTCAAAATATACCAGGCTTGTGTTCCTGGAAGTTACTCTGACTAAAGAGCTTCAATATACAGTATATATCTATATGTCCCTGACCATTACAGAGACACATATGAGCCTTGGAGCAAGTTGATAATTCAACAGACAATGTCAATTATTTAAATGTAGGCAATTAGGGGTGGTGAGGACCTGAGTGCTTTAACCTAACACCAAAAATACCCAAATCGCATCTATGCTGGCCTTGTTGTACATATAAAACCGGCTAAAGTTTGGACACACCTTCTAATTCAATGGGTTTTCTTTATTTTCATGACTATTTATAAGGCAAGAAATCCCACTTATTAACCTGACAGGGCACCTATGAAGTGAAAACCATTTCAGGTGACGACCTCTTGAAGCTCATCAAGAAAATGCAGAGTGTGTGCAAAGCAGTAATCACAGCAAAAGGTTGCTACTTTGAAGAAACTAGAATATAAGGGCTATTTTCAATTGTTTTACACTTTTTTGTTTAGTGCATATTTCCACATGTGTTATTCATAGTTTTGATGCCTTCAGTGTGAATCTACAATGTCAATAATCATGAAAATAAAGGAAACTCATTGAATTAAAAGGTGTGTCCAAACTTTTGGTCTGTACTGTGTGTATATATATATATATATATATATATATATATATATATATATATATATATATATATATATATATATATATATATATATATATATTGGAAACAATTTTAGATATCGACTGATATGAAATGTTTGTACTGTGATACATTTGTCAGTCATATCGACCAGTCCTAGTCTTTAGTTATCTCTACTACGGAGAAAACTCATACATCTTCTACATTGCAACACCCAGAGGCCAGTGCACACACAAAAAATCAGATTTTTGGTGATTACCAAGGAGGTATGAAACAGAGAACTCATTTGGGGTATTTTTACTATACAACAGGCTAAATCTCAAACCCTTTTAAAATATTAATACAAAAAGTTCAGGTAAGGTATGCATCACTCTGTATGTTACCACAGTGTTGGGGAGGCAACAGCGAAGGCACAAACAAGGCCTCATTTTCACGCTGACTTAGTTTTTACCATGTCAATAACAACTAAACAGAATTTGTTTAAAGCAATAAGAAGTTTCTGCCAAAGGCACGCCATGTCCCCTTAAGCATACTATGCATTATTGACAACCATGTCTGATGGTGCTAGTCATACATTCTAGATATTAAAGGGTGCACTTTACAACAATACAGCTTTAAAGTTCAAACAAGCAGCATAGTGTTCAGAGTCAAGGAGCATGCCTTTGTGTGAACTGTTTAGAGCAAGTTAATGTCATTCTGTTTGCCTGGCGTTTATGTTGCTTTTTAAAAATGTGATATGAATAACTACAGGAAGCAAATTCTTTGTTTTGTTTTTAAATACATTTCCACAAGTTACACCATTACTTCCAGCATCATGCAGAACCCCCTCTCTGGTGTAGACATCTTCCAGCTATCCTCTAATTTCCAATTTCAGGTATAAGTTCCTACGTCCTGCTAAAAATAAATGGCTATGATGAATAGGAACTACAAAAATACTTCCATGACATATGAAAAGTGCATAGTTCCCAATGATGTGAAAATATGCTGAGTGACTTGCTGTTATGAATAGTTATTGACTGTGCCAATGTTTTTGAGCTGCTGCCCTCTAGTGTATTGTCTGAGGAATTGTGACTCTGCAGTTTCTAAGCGAAGTTTAGATGATGACCATGAAAAACAAATTCATCCAACAGTTTTGCCATCAGCCACTTTGATTTCTGACTACAGGCAATACTAAAACTTTGGTGTTGTTTGAATTATGTTATTGAAATGCCTAGACAGAATTATAAAGGAATACCCTGAATAATTAAAGCGATGTGTTCATTCATTGAAGATGAATAAACAGTTTTGCTTGTTGAATGATAGCTGCCTTCGGTTGTGCACGAGGCTGTAAACTCACTGGGTACTCCTTAAAATATTAGAATAAATTGCCTAACTGCATTGTTTTCTTCAGCTAAATTATGTTGCCCAAAGCAGAGTAAAAGTAAAAGATTTAGAAGTGTTTTTAAAGCACTCAAGCACCTCAGGACAAGCCGAATAATAGGAAACACAAATTAAAACACTAAACATAAACAGTTACACAGGAACAGGCAGTCACAGGGAACAAGCAATCTCAGATAGGTTTAAGTTTGGATTTGAACAGAGTATCAATATTGTCTGGAGGGAGATAATTCCAGAATTTGGGAGCAGAGCTTTGTCTCGCTCTGCTGAATAGAGAAGGAAGCCCTAAAGCTGTACAAATATGAATGAGATCTAAAAAGTAGGGAGGAACAAAGTTATGATGAATAACCTTGAATGCATACAGGAAATTGTTGAAATGTATACTGAATTTGACAAAGAGCCAGTGGACCTGCTGTAAGACTGAGGTCATGTAGTGAAAAGAGGGAGTTTTATTAATGATGCGTGCTGTTGAGGATAATACCCTGACTTTTCATCTCAGGTGAGGGGAGAATGTAGAACTATCAAGTGATTGGTAGAAACTGTCACCTTTGGATATTACAAATTTGATTCCGACATGGAGGATCTCAGCTTCATCGCTATTTAGCTTAAGGAAGTTGGAGAAGAACCAGGATTGTACTTCAGATAAGCAGGAGGTTGGGGAAGAGAGTGGGAGTGTGGCATTTGGCTTTACATGAAAGAGGGAGCTGGTATCTACCACAATGGGAGATATTTCTATTCTAATATTGTCTGAAGCGTAACATTTATTTAACTGTTACACAGAATTGCCAAAAGGAAGATTGATAAAGACTAGTGGTCCCAGGATAGAGCCCTGGGGCACACCGGTTGGGACAGGGGAAGGATGGGAACAAAAGAACATCAGTTGAATGGAGTGTAGCTGGAGAGCTAGGAATGAAAGTAATCAAGGAGCGGCAAGCAATGCCAATTGAAAATAATCTGTGGACAAGGATGGAGTGAGAAATTGTATCCAAGGTCACACTCAGATCCAGGAGGATGATAATAGAAGGTAGACCACAGCTACCAGCAGGAGACTGTTGATTTTTATGAGGGCAGTTTCGGTATGGGAGATGGAAACCAGAATTGACATGTTCATAAATGTGAGTGTAGGTATGTTAAAGCCAATGTTTCCCCCAGTGTATTAAAAGCCTGATGGCCTGCCAGGCTTGTAATACAAGTCAAAAAAATGATCTTCTTAATATAAATTTGCAGAATGCATGAGTAGTGGTGTATTGGTATTGCAGGAAAAAGTTTGCAGTGAGCATATTTTCTTTAAGGATCATCTTTGCAGGAAACACTGACGTTCTTTTTGGAGGCAAACAAAAGTGGAAGAACAGATTTCTCCATACCCACCACAGCAATCTCTTTTATGGAAACTCTTTTACCACTGTATAAAAAGTGAGAAGTTGGGTTTAAGGAGATAAATAAGTCCTAGCTATTAGAATACAACATAAATTATGCCACATCTGCAGGTATTTGAGCAGGGAGTAAGTCAAGGAACATGAAACCTGTAGTTGTTACAGGGTATAATGTTTGTCAAGTTAGAAAATGCTTTCCTTAAGGTTTTCTCCTATTTCTGCCATGAAAGTCATAAAATTGAGAAGGCCTTTTAAAATGTGTTGAAGATGGCAGTCCTGATGTCAATTAAGAAGTGAAGGACAGACTGAACAGAAAAGTCAGTAATAACCTTTAGTGGAAAAGAAACCTGTCAAACTGCTCAAATTGGCGATAGCAAGCACAGAAAAATGAAAAAGTGTAAGATTGGAGACTTGTAATCTGCCTAATGCAAACTAACTGACATGCAGTCAATTTAAAGGATTTAATGTTGATTTCTCTAATTTTCATATATTAATTCTGTGCAAACAGAGTGGTCATTGAGTGGTCATTTTGTGCTTAGCAGTAGTCTTATCTAAGTTGGGCTCCCTAGCAAAATGTGTGTGTGGCCCCATTCAGCCATGGTCTGGCCCTGGCTAAACATGCAGAGTAATAACACACAGCAAGTGTGTTGTTGCGTTGCTTCATCCCATTGTGTGTTTCTATGCAACAGCAGTGGATTCATATTCAGTTATGTTAGAAAACAACATTACACAAGTATGTTTTGCCATGCTGTGCGTCACAATTGCATTTAAACGCGGTGCAACTGCAAGACTAAATAAAGATGTGATTTATGCATATGGACCTTGATTAGGGTCAGAAATCAGCTCAGTTGAGCAATGGAGGGGAAACTGGGTTTTAATGTTTGGCCTTGTCGGTTAATTAAATAAAATGGCTTCATTCGGTTGCATTGTCTTATGTTGCATTTACCCTCACCCCATCCATCTATCCATCTGTTGTCTCCACATAGCCTTCTAATGAAACACACAATCAAATATCAGTGAAAAAAAAACAATGATCACGCCATCGTATTGACTGATTGATCCGCTAATTATCGGCGTCGGGATGTGAAATGCTTTTCTGTTTTTGCGTCTTACCAGAGAGCGAGAGCAGCAGCAGCAGCGCGCTCACCAGCTGAACGCCAGACCTCATCTCCTGCTCGGGCGAAGACATTTTATTATCCTTCCCCTTAAAATCCTGTTATGTGATTGGAAAAATTAAAAACTAAATATACCCCCCCAAGACTGATCTTGGTATGCGCGTTTAAATGCTAAAAAAAAACCCTGTAATTTATTTTTCGAGGCAGAACATGGCTGGCAGTGTCTGTAGCCTTGGAACGGTTGATCTTATGGTTGTCGGTCCGTTACCTGATGGAGAACAGAAGCGAGAGCAGATGCTAAGATGGAGAATGTCTCCTCCTGGAGGTCGGAAATATTTTTTTTGAGAAATTGTTTGTGTGCTTCTACACCATACAACTGAAAATAAGAAAATAATTTATGTTATTGTAATCTTATGTTTTTCCCTTGACTTTTCCGGAACTCTGTGTGACAGAATGTATCTGGTCTTTAGGCAGAAATTTACATTTTCTTCACGGGAAAACAAAAATAATTAATTAAATGTCACATAATAATATTTTGCCTATTAATAATATTTACATTCTATTCTGACGTCCTAGACGAACATCATGGTGGCTGCCCTACGAATTTTGAACAGATATGGTTAATAAAACAAAATATTTTCCTGAGAGATTTTTTGTGGCAATAGTGTAATAGTGAGTTTTCACATTACACAACACAGAAGAAGAGCTTAGCAAGATGGCACACATCTGTGGGTATGTTGAGAGATATATCCATAGATGTTCTCCAATTAAAATTAATTATGAATTAACATATCAGAAGCATAAAATCAATAACATCATAAAAATGTCTAAATATAATTTTCAGATCATGTCATTTTCAGAATATCATAGTTCAGCAAAGTCATACAGTAGAAGAGGTGCGTAGACTGGAAGAAATCCATACAGAAAAAAGATTACGTAAACAATAACAAGGATGTTTAGCATTGGGCCTCTTTTGGAAGCAACACACTGCTTAGCAGAAGCAGTCTGACATGCCGTGAAACACAAAATTAAACAGAGCCCATCCCCAACCTTTAATCCTTCCCACACTTCCTGGATGTCAGACAGAAGTATAAAATTTTATTTTGTGGTGTAGCCACTACGGGGTTTCATGTGGTAAATGTCTTCCCTACTTCATTAAGCACCGCAGAAAGCATCAACTCACTCAGCTGTTATTCTTTGCAGTGTGTGCAAAACTGTGGTCAGATGGAACTCACAAAATTCATGTTTATGTGGTAATGTCATTGCATTTAATTAACAGCACTAAACAGGCTCTGAAAAGGCTTTTAAATTCACAAGGAGTTGAGTATGATTTAGAATAGTGGTACAGACCTTGGTCAATGCAGAAAAATAAAATAAAGTTACGCTTGAGGTCAAAAACTAGAGTTATGCTGATAACAGTGTGAACCTGACATTCTCTGTTCCACATTATATATACAGTATATATATATATATATATATATATATATATATATATATATATATATATATATATATATAGAGAGAGAGAGAGAGAGAGAGAGAGAGAGAGAGAGAGAGAGAGAGAGAGAGAGAGAGAGAGAGAGAGAGAGAGAGAGAAAACCAGGCAAGATTTTCTTTTTCCTTTACTATTATCCAAATGTAGATGCTTTGTACAGATGCAATGAGAATGCATTACCACCTCAGAGTTTAACAGATCTATCCTGTGCTTCTTGTTGGCTTTGGGCCAGATATAATAGCTAGGAGAAAGGAAGTCATAAGTGGAATTAAGCTTAAAGTTGAGCCTATTAAAGCCATTAGCAGCAGAGTGGTCTGTGGTCTGGTTGCTCTTCTGCTTTTATCACACCACTGATTGCTATAAAATAATGCTTTCAAGCCTTCCTTCTTCATAGAGATTATGGCCATAAGTGGAGACCATCTAAATAATCTATAAACTGTGAACACTTTTAAGAGCCATTGTGATTCAGCAGATGTTGAGACTGGCTCTCATACATGCACAGTGTTTCATTAATTCTTTCTGTTTTTTGTTCGCATTATGTCAGCTTGTTAGAAAGCATGTGGATGAATAAGAGTCTCCTGAGCATGCTAAAATTAACTATGAATTAACAAAGAAATGGGAGTTTCTCCTGTTTACTGTCCCACAGTGGTGAAATGCAGGCGTAAAAGCAGCAAAGGGGCAGGACATTATGGCATGTACGTTTACACTAAGTCAAAAGTATTACAAATATATAATACAAAGAATAATATACTGTGAAGGAAGGGAGCAATAGTATCATAAAATACTATGCACTTGTGAAAAATATATAGTACAGTACTCTGATCCAAGGAATGTGCAAGTGACTAAGATATATTTAAAAAGTTTTTACAAAATGTCCATGTGTAATTTTGCATTGTGTTCAGAATAAGTAATTCTGTGTTTTCCTTCTATCTTTTTTAACTAGTTGCAAAGCTAAAGCTAAAGGAAATGACATGTTAGAAAACGCCCTCAAAGCTAGGGTTAAAGAATATGACACACTAGGGAACGCCCTTCTTAGGGTGTAGTTTAGATAGAGGCTAACAAAGAGAATAAAAAACTTTAGTTTGATGCCATTTTGTTCTGGTAGAATAGCATGAACTATGGACCAGCTGTAGTTTGGTATTTGGTATTAATAAGTGGAATTCCTGAATTCAACTCACTGACTCTTCTTCAACTTCACACATCAAGAACTTAGCATGGGGAAGGATAATTTTCCACAAATGAAGACAAATTATTATTATTTTTTTTACAATAAATGAAAATAAATTAAAAAAAATACTTTGCAAGCAAAAGATGTGCAAATACCAGCAGAAATGTTATTTGAAATGAGTAAAACTGTTCAAATACCAACAGGCATGTAAGCACATATTGAGTTTGTTTGGAGCAGTAATAGTTATAGAGTCTAATAGTTGCTGGGAGGAAGGATTTTCTATATATGCATTTAGGATGCAGCTGTCTGGTACTGAAAGAGCTTTCCAGTTCAGCAACAGCATCATGGCTGGGAGTCATTGTTCCTCAGTGATGTTATTTTAGCCAGAATCCTTCTGTCTCCCACCACCTAACTGGGTCAGAGGTGCACCTGGCACAGAGCTGACCTTCCTGATGAGCTCATCTCACCTGTAGATAAGCTGCCGCTCCAACAGTCTACACCACAGAATATGGCCGATGCCACCTCAAAATGAATGAAGGTTTTCGACCGAGTCCTACATCCCAAAAGACCTCAGCCTCACATCCTGCTACCCAACCTATCTATGCCATTTGCTGCAGGTCTCCCTTTACCTGTCAGCTAAGCTGTCAAATACTGGACATGATCACTACTAAATTTCAATGCTATAAACCCTCCAGAACAGAAAGGCCTTACTTACAATTCTTAAAACTGCATCTTTATAATCTCCAAGATCTTTGCAGCCTTTGGGCTGAAAAGACAAAAGGAACACACACACACATCCCAAAAGTTTTTTTGTTGTGTGTGTTCTGTTTCATCTGCAGGGAGGATTTTTTCACATGGCGACATATTTGGTGTGACTGCTCTTTTTCTTAGTAAACAAAAGTTATTATTTCAAAAGCTTATTTTTGTGTATACTTAGGTTACCTTAGATTTTTTTTAAAATAGCTTGATCTGTAAGGGGAGAAAGACTTTTTTCACAGCACTGTACAAGACACACATGGTCATTACATACATACAAAAATATACACACAGTTCACAGTAAAACCAGGAGAGGGCGCTGTGACTCCATGGTGAGTCACTTGTGTTAACTAACATAATTTACTCAGAAGGAGTTAAGCTTGTGTTCAAACCAAAGTTGCTCAACAAGCTTTTAGAGGAGCATCCTCTTCGCCATAATTTTGGCAGGTAGACTAATTAACATATAACATAACTATTTCACTTAAGAGTGTATATATGCATTTTATGCATTGCACACACATATATATGTATATATAGAGAGAGAGTTACTGGACACAAACATTTCCCGTTCTCTGTCATATCAAGATACTAAGGCATATAGAAGTGCAGTTATAGTAGTATTTGTGGCCCTTCACAGGTATTGAATGTCACTGGGAAGACAACCCCCAACAAGTTTGATAGCGTTTTGATTGACAGCTTTGTTCCCCTGCCTTCCTTTCTCATCTCATCTTCCACACACGTTCAACTTGTCCCTCACTTCTAAAGCCGAGGACTCTTTGATCACTCTGCATGATTGTGCTGCACTGCAGAGCACCACTAAAGATGGCAGCAGGAGGCAAGGAGGTTCGAAGGAGATGGAAAGTGGAGGACAGACAAAAAATATTCCACCTCTTTGTTTTTCTTTTTGTGGCATCTTGCCTTCAGGGAGCCTGGTTCTTTGAGGGAAATTCAAGAGCTTAGCAGGGATATGTGTGTAACAGAATATGTGCATGTGTCGGCGTGTGGGCGCGTGTGTGTGTGTGTGTGGGGGCGGGGGTGCTCTAGCATGCATGTGGAGAACCCCGGAGAGCACGACAGCCTCTCTCTTGTTGACTTCTAAAAGTCCTCCAGTGGCCTGAGACATGACGCTGATCCACATCCTCTAGCAGCCCAAAGGATGTGAGGACAAAAGCACAGAGAAGAAAGAAAAAAAGAAAAGGAAACAGAGGAAGTGTAAGAACTAAAGACAGCTGGGAAGGGAAAAGAAATGAGAAACATATAAGGAAGAATTCATTAGAGCTAAATAAAGAATACAAGTGAGACCCGGTGCAAGAGGAAGAAATGAAGACAAATGAGAACAGAGGTTCAGGGGATAAAGCAGAGGCAGAAGAATGATGAAAGGAGCAATCTTCAATAGGATAACAAGGAGACGTGTCATTCATCTGTCAAGGTGACAAGAAGTACAGCTGCCAACTTCTTTCACCTTAAATACCACTGCTGATTTATTTACTCTGTGTCCTCTTGAGTTCAAACAGAGGTTAAGTGCAAAGTTTGATGTGGCTACAGGTAAGGCTGCAGAGACCAACATCGGAATGAATTCTTTATACATTCAGAAACACAGTGAGACTTATTAATGCTGCCTCAACCTTTTCGACCACAACAGAACACACTGATGATGCCAAGATAAGAAGGCAGCGTGCAGTGCAGCAGTGTCGGCTTTGCATATTCACAAACATGCACAACGATGGTGGCCTATTTCACCATCTGCTAAACAGAGCGCTGCAACAGACAGAAATAGTGATATGAAGAGAATGTAGGAGGACTGTAGGAGGGAGATCATCTTGTCCTTTTTTTGGGTAAAGTGGTGAATAATGGTTCATAACAAGTGTGAATGCATGTTACATTGCATACATATTCCCTTTTTATTTTCACTTAGCAATGCTGGATGTAGAAAGGATTACATTATATGAAAAGCCATGTTTAATATACTCAGTTCATTTCCATACTTCTACACATTTTTAACCAAGAAGGAGTAAAGCAGTAAAGAGGCAAGCAACAGGACTCAGTTAAGTTTTGCAGTTTTATTCAAAGAAATTGTCATTCAAATCTGTCTTTCACTCATTATTATGATGAACTAAATGTTATTTTTTTTAATGGACCAGATCCATTTCAGTCAAACAACTTTTATAAGTTTTTGCCTCAGCAAGCTGTGCAGCTACAAATCTTTTGAAGTTACAACCTATTTTTGTCTGCTTGCTTTACTTGCAAAACTGTGATATAGGCCAATTTGTATTATTTTGTTAATCTTGCAAATCTGTGCTTTTTAGAGATGTACCAATTATTTGACCCAAGATCTGAATGTGTGTAGGGATATATGCTTTGATGCATTAATTGGTATAAACTTGTAATTTCTTCATTTTCATTTCTATTCAAACTAATGAGACAATGTCTGCGAACTAGTTAGGCAGTTAGCTTTAGCTGGGGTGCTGATATTCACTCTATCTTTCACTCAAACACTTTACTGAATATATTAAGCAAACCCTAACAATTTGGGTCTATATGAGCTCCAAAACATCCTACTGTTCTCCAAATTGCATGCTCTGCATCCTGCATGCCTGCTGCTAAAGCTGCTAGCTTCAGTTTGGTTCTCTTCAGCCCCTCCACGACCCCGACACACCTCTTGGGCTCTGAGGTGAGGGACCCCCTCCTCACATTCTGACAAGCACAAGTCAAGTTTACAGAGAAGAGATGAGTTCACCACTTCAGTACATGTTGAGCACCACGGCCATGGGGTGATGAGAGCTTAGACGTCAAACTCAGATTTCTACTTTATTGCGCATTTAAACATTTACACGAGTTTGTTGATGGAACTACCTTTACCAGTGAAAATGGAGCGCATTTTTTCCCATGAGTTGTCACAGACTCATAATCAGAAATTGTGGGTCAGAAAAATGGAACTCAATATTATCCAGGAAAAGTTTTAGTCCATTCAAGAGGTTATTTAATATGTTTAACATTGGCTGTAAATTAGATTAGATTTATATTAAATAGATTAAAAGCAACACTGCTCTCTACCAATTTAGTATACATATATTGAGCCCCACAGTCAGTCTGCTTGGTATTCTTCAAGCAACAGGGTTTTATAAGAACTGGGCATTTGGAAGATAAAGGGCTCCTAGATCACATTTAATATTGACAGCCACTCCACTATGAGAGCAGAGATCTACAGCAACATCTTGCAGAAGAGTTATAAAAATAATATTATGGCATACTGTTGCTGCTGTACAGACAAAAGTTCATAGTTTGTGTCTATGGCAGTGTTCACTTGAAATGTTTGGAATACAGAAACATGTGCAGTCCAGGACAGCAAGAAATGTTCATAACTCTACATTAGATAAACTAAACTGCAGTTACATAAATGGATGGTCCAACACAGAAGAGCAAATCTGTCAGTTCAAGAGTCAGCAATTCATTTACGTCTGAAAGACAAAGGACACTAGTTTGAAGCTAGCAACACATTTTGGAGAGGTATAAAAGGTGGAGAAAAGAGCTAGATTGGTTTGGGTCGATTTATTTTCCTATAATAAATTAAAGCATTATTTCCAAACTCTTTATCAATTCCTTTAAGTTATTTTTGTCTCACTTTGAAATAATCTAACACATGCAAGCATGAAAAAAGAAAGGAGTGGATATCTACAAGAGTGTAAATAGTTTTCCACAGCACTTTATTAAGTATCTTGTATATTTATGCACGCTCACAAAAACACGCAATAACTGAAAACACGCACATGTAGTCACTTTCAAACACACAAAATGTCTGCAAGTTTTGTGGAAAGATTTGCAAATGAGGCAAACATCCTCTTTGAAAAACTCTGCATCTATCAATGAAGTCACAGCAGGAGTTGGCTGGCACTTGCCTCTTCATGTCTTTATTCACATTCATCATCATTCTTTTCTTCTTCTCCAAAGTTTTTTTTTCCCCAATAAAACTCAAAGTGAAAGGATTTTAGAGGCTAACATCCATAGCTTTGTTTGGAGTTGAGTCAAGCAGAAGAAAAGACGACTAGGCTGTGTTTGTGAGCGAGTTTGAGTGTGCTGTGGCTCTTTGTTGACGGCTGATGCAGAGTTAATGTGATAATGACAAGCAGAGATGCAATTTATTTCCTGGGGTTCTGTGGTATTCAGCCACTGTGTGAGGTTAAAAGGTCCACAGCAAAGCAACTTCAGCAAATGCCATGATCAGCATTTTTAACTTCCAGCTAAAAACACTTCAGGAAATTGCAGCACTTACTGCATCTATGGATGTCAGATTCCTCTGTCTAAACCGGTCTATTGATATTTACTTAACATACCTGCTTTTTTCTGAAAGCACAAACACATCTAATTTCAGGATCAAGCACTCACTGCCAGTAGGAGTTCCACTCAGCTGTGAAAGAAGAAAAATAAAAAAAGGTACTTTCTTATCAATGCTAGCCGGAGTCAGCCGCAGCAGGTAAAATGAATTGAAAAAACCTTATAGCAAATGTCTTTTTCCTCTGCCACTTCACACTTGTTTCTGCCACATTCTAAACAAAGATTTCTTCCTACAATACTCAGATATGATTAGTCTTTTTTTCCTCAAAACTACATGGAGCCAACAGTATGACATGGGGTTACAATATTTGGCTCCATCTGTGCCTGTGAAACTTGTGTCACAAAGCACTAGATGGTTGCAACATCTGAGTAGGGTTTTAATATATAAAGCAGCGGCTGCACAGTGGTGCGGTTGATAGCACTGTTGCCTTGGAGCAAGAAGGACTAAAACCCTGGGATCTTTCTACATGTTCTTCCTGTGCATCTTTGGGTTTCCCCTCCCACAGTCTCTCTAAATTCTCTTTAGCTGTGAATGTGTGTGTGCGAGGTTGTTTGTCCTGCTTGTCTTTGTGTTGCCCTGCCATGGACTGGTGACCTGTCCAGGTTGTACTGTACCTCTCGCCCTTTGACCGCTGGAAGGATAAGCGTGTTAGATAATGGATGTATATAAAGCAGCAGGCATGGAGCAATGTCCAACATCTCACCAATGTGTTCAGAAGAACCCAAAAGCTTTCTAACATCTTAGACAAAAGTGTATGTTTTCATTTACCAGTACAGCATCAATGTATAAATATATTTACATGGGGTTAGATTCTCTCAATTTTTGCCTTTAAAATAAATCAAAATATGATATTTTTGCACAAAATTATACAATTTAATTGTATATTACATAAAAAAATATAAAAAAATCTTTGAAGAAATAAAAAACACTTTTCAACACAATAAAAAAAAATATCAATTTGTGCTTTTTGCCATTTTTGTGGAATTTATATACTTGACTGTCAATATGAAGTTTAGATTTTGTTTAGATTTTGGTGAATAATTACACTAAATTCTAAATGCACAACATAACAAACATAAAAAATATCTAAACCTGGATTATGTAAAGGACTGACATTTACTCATGTCTAAATGAGTTGTACGAGTAGCTTTAGCTTTTAAATCAGGTCTCTTGCTTAGTGGGTTACGGTTTGTGAAATATCATATTGACATTAATGATTTCTGTTACTTATTCAAGTGAAGCAGCAAGATCAGGGAGGCGGTATCACGTCTCCTAATTGAATAGCTGATTAGAATTGAACCATTAATAATGTTTTTGTTTACTTCTGTGCATGCAGGATGTGTAAATCTAAGTGACAGCATTGTTTGGTTGTTTATAACAACTGATTTTATCTATGAGTGGGTCCCTCATCGCCTGATGACACTATTTTACCTTAGCCTACATTTTTCTGCAAAAACTTTTATTTAAAAATTTTGCATTAACAGTTTAAAGTGGTGAAAGAAACAATTCATCACATGAAGAGGCAGTTTCTGACCTGGGCAACCGCCCAGGGCAGCATCTCGCCAGGGAGTGCCATGACACAATCTAACTTTAACTCACTTTCAGGCATTCTGCCCCCAGGTACATCATTGACCTCCACTAAATGAAATCCCGTAAGCTAGAAAAGACTTTGCGAGAAGTCCGCCAAGGGCCTTCTTCAGTTCCAAACACTACCTACTACCCAAACCTCATGCACTCTGGCTGAAGATGAAGAAGGAAGAAGACAGATGGCGGTAGAGGGCAAAAATGTCTGTACTTCAGAGCAGTGAAAAAAAAAAGCTCTGTCAATCTATTTTTACCTATCAATTAGTAAAAAGATAATGCCATTTAATTGCATTTCATTTTCATTCTGTTTTATATTCAACAAGCAGAATAGATAATCCACATCATGCCATTTAACGTTTTCTTACAGTCACAAAGGTTTGAAAGGATAACCTTTTATCAACTAAAGTGATCAGAAGTTGGCAAGACTCTCTGAACGATACCCAATCATGCAAACACTCTGAGGGAGTGTTTGCATGATCAGAGGGAGAATACATAACTCATCAATGCATCGCTGTCAGCTCTCAGATAGCGTCCAGATCAGAGATGATACTCTGATGGGGTTTTTTTGCTTATATTGATTGGTTTAGTGACCTCCTTGCATAAAGTTTAAACTGCCTGCATGTCTAAACCAAGAGTGCAATCTGCCAAATTAATGCTGGCTAGTAGATTTCTCCAGCATAGTAAAAAAAAAAAAAAACATCAATGATGGAAGATTGTGTAAGTGTGCTACATATGTCAGCTGAGTTCATCTGCAGTCACCGGTCAGCTTCATCCAAGCTCTGGTTTGAAAACATTAATGATGGATAAAGCATTGCTGTTATTGACAAATAAGCTCTAAAAGCATTCCAAAGTTTTCAAAGGTCAAAGGGGTCTACAGCATGTAAGTGCTTCAAGTTAGGGAAGATGAACAAAAGGTTGGATGCTCCGCACAGCAGCACAAGCAAAGCATGAAAATCTGAAGAGACAACATCCAGAGGTTAATGAATAGCTGACAGGAACGACAAAATCCCAGCAGGTTATTTTAAGCTGCAGAATGCACTCTATGAAGTCAGGCACATTAGCTTTCTGCAACAACTTTCTCTGTTTAAGAAAGTGTTTCAAATTAGAGTCTTGGCACAAGTTTGATGGGTTAAAGTGTATGTTTATGTCCATGTATGAAGATCCAGCAGCATATAATGAAAATTGTATTTTTTGTTCGTCTTAAGCACAATTAATTGTGTAAAAATATCTTAAATATTTAATTGAATAAAACCCACACAAAAAATATTCAGAAATTTGGTAGTATGTTGTAGGAATATTAAGAACAGAACATCTTGTGCTTTGGAGGAAATTTATTGTTTCAGCAAATCTAAGGAAGATCCTTTCTCAGTGTGGGCACTGGAATGACTTCTCGCATTCTGAGAGAAAGTGAACTGTAAAACTATGGAGCACTCTCAGAACTACTCTCCCATGATTATATCTAATGTCCATGTCCAAAAGAAACATAAATAAGAAACCCAGATGGGCAAACTATTGATGAACCCTAGTGGAGCCTGGTTTTGATGGCATCGTAGCGCCATCTGAGGTACAGCAGTAAGTCCAGACCAGATTATTGTAATATTACAGAATTGTAATAGACTCAATAACTTTTCTCAGTAATCACAAAAATAATCTGAACTCCTACTGAAAACTTGTGAACTACACTGCAGCAGGTAAGACACTAAGACACTGACCACTGATAACTATTTTTCAGAAGCCCAGAGATCACTGCATAATGTGGCTGCAGAGCAGAGTATAAGATATTTCTTAAAGATTTACATATCAGGTGTATTTATTTGTTATTTTCTTAATATTTTTTTAAAGATTCTGGTAGTTACTTTAGTATTGTGCTGCTGTTGTCCATTCTATTATAGCTTTCTTCATCTCCACAATTTGCCAAAAGTAAATGTGTTGGAATCTCTGGCTTAAATGTTTATAAAACCCATTTATCAAGATTGTTTTCTCATTTTATATATTAGTTCCTTATAACACAGTCCAGACATGATGGCCAGTGGGAAGGGAAATGCTGCAATTCTCCTGTGAGCAGTGCTTTCCAAGTGTGCTCCACTTGTCTTCTGCCAGTGCCACTCTGACAGCATGTTAATATCAGTCAAACAAGGCGTGCCAATCCTCTACCCTAAATTAAGGTTTTCACTTGAGTATATGCTACATGTTCTTCTCTGCATGTCTCAATTCTTTTTAATTTTGTTGAAGGGACAAACTATAAACGATAGGAAAAACCTAAAATAATTATTTTCCCCATAATTATTCTGTCGCTAATGCATTTCTGCCTCACAGTCAAGATATTCAGGAAACAAACAAAAATAAATAACAAAATTAGATTTTTTTTCCCTTCTCAGTAAAACCAGCTTTTTGAAAAGCATATGCATCTTCTTCACTTTGTAGTTTTCTCAAATAAGGAATTTCCATATGGCAGATGATCTTTGGCAAGCGTACCTTAATACTGGAACCTTTTCCTTTGGAATGTTTATGTGAACTGTATTTGACTGGGTCTGTTTGTGCATGTGTAAATTAGGAATAGCTGCAAAATAAAGTAATAGAGATGTGCAAATCAATCACAAAATATGCAGAGAAATGTTTTACTCTGAAACAAAGACTGAATGGCGCCCATTCAGACAGTGTCTTCCTTCCTCTGTAATTTCTTCCATGTTTTTCTACATTTCTGCTTGGCCCTAATTAAAGCAATATACTACATTGTTATATTGTTTACATTGCACAATATCAGTGTCATAAGAACTGCTTGGGTTGGGTAATGTACAATGCATGTATAAGTTGATAAATTTGCTTAGTCGAATCGAGTCGCTGCAGCAGATGCTCACACTTAGTTTAGATGACGGCAACAAAGAAAGCAAAGCTCACAGAGAGCAATAAAACAATCTGATAACAAAAAACAGCATGAGCGAGGAAAATGTGAATTTATCAGCCAATATCATTGCAGGATTAATTACATGCCTTCCTAGTACCTTGCAGTCATAATGCTTTTTTTACTTTATAGGGAAGAACTGTACAAAATTTGTAAGATATGAAGTTTAAAGTTCTTAAAATGTATAGTAGAACTTAAAAATTATGACATTTAGTTTTTTAATGAACTTGATGCTTGTTTTTCATTCATATTTTTTTTCTATGTCATCTTATTCAAAGTCTTCTGAGCCACAACCAAACAAATGTGTGACTTTACAGAACCCTTACAGAATATGGAATATTTTTTCCCCCAAGAAACATGATTTATCTGACTTATATAGAGAAATCAGTATTTTATAGGGCAATAGAAGGAAGTGTTTTTTCCCTCTGTTAATTAAATATCATCCATCCATCCATCCATCCATCCATACATCCATCTTCTTCCGCTTATCCGGGGTCGGGTCGCGGGGGTAGCAGCTTCAGAAGGGAGGCCCAGACTTCCCTCTCCCCGGCCACTTCTTCCAGCTCTTCCAGGGGAATCCCGAGGCGTTCCCAGGCCAGCCGAGAGACATAGTCCCTCCAGCATGTCCTGGGTCTTCCCCGGGGCCTTCTCCTGGTGGGACGTGGCCGGAACACCTCACCAGGGAGGCATCCAGGAGGCATCCTGACCAGATGCCCGAGCCACCTCAACTGGCTCCTCTCGATGTGAAGGAGCAGTGGCTGTGAAGGACCAGACTCTGACGCAGGTCATACAGGGACCTGACAGCCCGTATCAAATGGCCCGGTACCCCATACTCCCGGAGAACCCCCCACAGGGCTCCCCCTGAGGGACACGGTTGAATGCCTTCTCCAAGTCCACAAAACACATGTAGACCGGTTGGGCAAACTCCCATGCACCCTCCAGGACCCTGCTGAGGGTGTAGAGCTGGTCCAGTGTTCCATGACCAGGACAAAAACCACACCGCTCTTGTGTTGGTGCCATACTGCTTCCCCCCCTTGAGACGCCGGATGGTCGACCAGAATCGCCTCGAAGCCGTACGGAAGTCTTTCTCCGTGGCCTCTCCAAACTCCTCCCACGCCCGAGTTTTTGCCTCAGCAACCACCCGAGCCGCATGCCACTTTGTCCGCTGGGACCCATCAGCTGCTTCCGGAGTCCCACATGCCAAAAAGGGCCTGGTAGGACTCCTTCAGCCTGACGGCATCCCTCACCGAAGGTGTCCACCAATGGGTTCAAGGGTTGCCGCCGTGACAGGCACTGACAACCTTGCGGCCACAGCTCCGATCGGCCGCCTCGACAATGGGGGCACGGAACATGGTCCACTCAGACTCCATGTCCCCCACCTCCCCCGGGACGTGTTCGAAGTTTTGCCGGAGATGGGAGTTAAAGCTCCGTCTCACAGGGGATTCCGCCAGACGTTCCCAGCAGACCCTCACAACACGTTTGGGCCTGCCAGGTCTGACCGGCTTCCTCCCCCACCACCGGAGCCAACTCACCACCAGGTAGTGGTCAGTGGACAGCTCCGCACCTCTCTTCACCCGAGTGTCCAAGACATACGGCCACAGATCCGATGAAATGATGACAAAGCCGATCATCGAACTGCGGCCTAGGGTGTCCTGGTGCCAAGTGCACATATGGACACCCTTATGCTTGAACATGGTGTTCGTTATGGACAATTCATTACGAGCACAGAAGTCCAACAACAGAACACCGCTCGAGTTCAGATTGGGGGGGCCGTTCCTCCCAACCACGCCCCTCCAGGTCTCACTGTCATTGCCCACGTGAGCGTTAAAGTCCCCCAGCAGAACAAGGGAGTCCCCAGGAGGAGCACTCTCCAGTACCCCCTCTAAGGACTCCAAAAAGGGTAGGTAATCTGAACTGTCGTTTGGCCCGTAAGCACAAACGACAGTCAGGACCCATCCCCCCACCCGTAGGCGGAGGGAGGCTACCCTCTCGTTCACCGAGGTAAACCCCAACATACAGGCGCCAAGATGGGGAGCAACAAATATGCCCACTCCTGCCCGACGCCTCTCACTTTGGGCAACTCCAGAGTGGAAGTATGTCCAGCCCCTCTCAAGGAGACTGGTTCCAGAACCAGAGCCATGCGTCGAGGTGAGACCGACTATTTCTAGCCGGAACCTCTCGACCTCACACACTAGCTCCGGCTCCTTCCCCACCAGAGAGGTGACATTCCACGTCCCAAGAGCCAGCTTCTGCAACCGCGGATCGGACCGGCAGGGTCCCCTTCCTTGGCCGCCACCCATCTCACAATGCACCCGACCCCTTTGGCCTCTCTCACGGGTGGTGGGCCCGTGGGAGGGGGGGGCCATGTTTCCTCTTCGTGCTAAGACCGGCCGGGCTCCATGGGAAAAAGCCCGGCCACCAAACGCTCGCCGTCATGCCCCCCCTCCAGGCCTAGCTGCAGAGTGGGGCCCTGGTGACCCTCGTCCGGGCGAGGGAACACGAAGTCCAATGGTGCCGTTCATCATTGGGGTCTTCGGGCTGCACTTTGTTTGGTCCCTCACCTAGGACCTGTCTGCCTTGGGTGACCCTACCAGGGGCGTGAAGCCCCAGACAGCATAGCTGCTAGGATCATTGGGGCACTCAAACCCGTCCACCATGATAAGGTGGCAGCCCAAGGAGAGGATTAAATACCTAATCCAACATAATTCAATTTACAAAATTCAGTGTGGCTGGTTCACACTGCCCTCTTTCCTATATGTTTTGGTTGCTCTCTTTCTGTCCATCTTAATCTGTCTCCTTATTTCTCTCCATCCCTCTCAGGCTGTAGCAACTTTTTTGGAGTTCAAAGTCTGTCAAACTGAGCTGGAATTGCCATTTATTGGGTGTTCTGTGTGTCTCTCGCTTCTACTTACTCACACTCATGTTTATCCAACATTATCCCCCCTCTGCACAAGGCTGTCTTGTTTGGGATTCCATTTTGACTGACTAGATTTTTCCTGGCACCTCATAATAAAGGGAGGTTTGAGTTTGTTTACTCAATTTACCAACTTATCCATCAGACTCATATTGGATTAGCCTTTATTTTTGGGATGGGTTTGCTTTTCTCCCATCAATCTCAGTCTTGCTCCATTCATGTCATATTCATGCACATCACTGTCACTATTTTCCTTTCTGTTTTATTGTTGGGTCTTCATGTTTTTATTTGGTGGATCACAGATGGGCCTGAGCCAAAGCTAAGAGTTACCCGCTGCTGTTATATGAAACTCTACGGGGTTTTAATTTTATATTTAAGTCAAAATGTGTATATTTTTGACTGTGTTTTTCTCTGGCTTCAAGACACTACTAATATGTTTCAAAAATATGTGCTAGGGTCATTTCAGAAACACATCAAACCTTGCAATACTGGGAGGCCACATCACTCATGACTGGTAAGCGGTGAGGTGTGGAATTAGACTGAACACTGCTGGACTTAATGTGAAATATAATGCCACCAGGGACAACACATGTAAATGGGATTTATTTCCATAAGAAGGTCATTAGGTTCAATGTTTTCTTTTAATGATCTCTTGTATAATGGAGAGACGTGATTGTGTTTATTATTATCTTGGTGTGAAAGGAATTGGCTTATGTATTTATTCAATGTTACTTCAAAACGTATGCCTTATCAGGCAGGTATTTATAGATAATAACTGAAACTTAACTACTTGGCTAGTATTTTTCCAATAATCAAGTGGTGCCCTGACCTTGTAATTTTAATCCAAATCACAAGTTTAAATATTATTTTATTAATCAAATCAAAACAGATCTGTATACTGCCAAATTACATCAATGTGTCTTGAAGTGAAATATTTAATTTAAAGAAGTACTGATCGAATGAAGAGATGGATATTAATTCATATTTTAACAGCTTGTTAATGGGTAATTTTATCAATACATTCTTTCACAACCAGCTCTTTGTAGACATTTGTGATCTTGATATGGCAAAAAGTAAAAATTAGTTCAACGCTCCTGTCTAATGCATCTGATAATGTTGTATATTCTATTTTAGTTCCAACTGAGTCAAGGTAAAAATGATTTATTTGGACACAACAGTACAAGCGCAAAATGAGGTACAGATTCCAAATGCTGAAACAATTCAATGCTAAAAATTCACTCATTTGTGTAGGGTGAGCGCTCGATGAGTTGCTTAAAATGATGATAATAATGGCATCGGTGTCAATAAAAGAAACAAAAGCAGCTTTAAAGATGAAAGACAACATCACCCATTCTTAGGTACATTACGCATTAAAAAAATGGAAAATGAAAATACGTAAGTCATCAAAATGATGAAAATAGAACTCAAAAAACAGCACATGCAAGAGAGGCCAATCAATTTAGAGATTTTTGTTTAAGTAAAAGACTGGCAGAGTTTACCACAGCTGTGGTGGAGAATGTTGCTGACAGGTCCTGCAAGAAACATTTTCCTGCAAAAAACATTTTCCTGCAACTTTCCAATTTTCATTTTTTTCATCGCCATCCCCCAAACGATTCATGTCATTTTGTGTTTTGCAAATAAAATATAGTTTTTAATTTGTTAACACAGCTCTACTTGTGATAAAGTTTGATCAAAAATAAGCAGACCCTTTGGGATTTTAGGCAACATTAAAAATTGCAGAGAAGACTCGCAATCAGGAACTGTTGATTTACATGAATATTAAGTGCCGCAGTTACACAATATTTTTTAATCCTTTAGTGCTGCTTTCAAAATGCTGGTGTCACCCTTTGTATTGATTTCCTGGAAATTCCTCTCAGAAAATGCAGTGTTAAAGACCTTCAGCTGCACATTCTTATGGCTGTCTCTTCCTCTTGCAGCTCAGCATCACACTCTTCACTTGTATCATGACATTAACTCTTCCTCCTACATGATCCACTGGGTATTAGCATGTTTATATTTATGACTGTTTATTTTTGTTGTTTCCCTCTCTGCGAGGGCAAGCCCAGACCGTAAGCCTTATCAAACATTCTGTCTGATCAAAATCTATGAATTATAAATAGGGAGAGCAAACAAATGCATATGTGTGTGTGTAGCAGTATGTGTGTTTGGGTGGTTTATAGTGTGTCTTTGCGTATCTGTTAGAGTCAAAGTGTACCAGTGAGACCAAGAAGAGGAAGACGAAAAAAAAAAAATATTGTGAAAAAGCTACATGGACTGAGTCTGATCAGGATTAATGAGTTATAATGAGAACAAACAATTGTTTGATAGTAGACAAGGAAGCCCTGCAGTTATTCTCAGCTGTATGCTTCAGACAGAGACACAGTGCTAAAGCGAAACAGAAGGTAAATGTTTAATGCACTTTCTTTCCTCAGAAAGTTAGATGATCCAGCTGTGCTGCAAGTCTCAGGCTTGTCCTTTTTTTCTATCTTCGAAATGCATTTATTAAGTTGCAACCTGTGTATTTTGGGTTTGCTTTGGTTTTATGATGATATATAGTAGTACTTGATTCTTGGATTCTACTTTTTGGGACATGCAAATAATATCTTCACATAATTATGGAAACATTAAACAAAATATTTTATTTATTAACAATGTGCGTGTGTTTAGTTTTGTGAACCAACATTTATTATTCACATTCTTAGTAAGTTTATCTTCCTTTGAAAAACGTAAAGTGTCAAATGAGTGCAGGAGAGGTATGTATAAAATATGCTTCAAATTTCATTTAGCTGGAGAAAATAGATTTTCTCTCATTTTGCCTGTGGCTTTTCAAAAGCACCCTTAACACTGAAAATATTGAAAGTATTCACAGCTGAGTGATACAATGGTGAACTTAATAACACCAAATCCCAACATGTCAAATAATAAATCAGACAAAAAACAACTGAACAATTCCCCTTGCTATTCTGTAATATATTACCCTAATACACATGTACAACCAAAGACCAAAAAAAAAAAATCCAATTATTGTTTCTTGTTTTCAGTTGTATGAGTGCAGCATGTCTACCTACTTGACAGAAATACTCTTGATACTTTCTGGAAGAAAATAAGAGCCCATTACATGTTTTATTTACATCTCTGTCAAAGTATAACAAAGGAATTACTACTTTGCCTAAAGGCCCAGTAGATTACATTTCGTAAAGTTTAGAATCCACAAAATGCAAACAAATAAAAATGGACTGTTTCCTTTTAGATGCTGCATGCTCTAAACCTTCATTTAGTCTCCTATGTAGAGTGAGAAGAGCAGAGGCCAGGATAGGATTCTTGTGGTGATATAATTATCAACAATAATTAATTATTGCCCCATTACAGATTTCTTACTTTTGTTCTTTTTCTCAAATGATCCACAGATTTGTATACCACGCCAAGATAAATACATAAAATTAATAATAAATAAAAATTAAATACAAAATGGCATTTTCAAGGAAAGATTCAATTTTTTAAGGGGAAAAAAAAATTACCCCAACCAAACTGGCTCTATATGAACAAAACATTTTCCCCTCTTTATCAACAAATGGAGAAACTTTCTAGGAATGTCCAATCTACCAAAATGATTTCAGCAGCACATTGACAATTCATCCCAGAGGTCAACAACTATAAGCAAGAGCAACAGTAAAGGCTTTTAGCAGTCACTTTCCTGAGCAAAGGTCAATGTTTATGATTAAACAACAGGAAATAGACGGGGGCAAATGTTGTGTCCATGAGGGACTTCCAAAGTAAAAACTACTGCTGACCAAAATTAAAACCAAAGCCAGTTACACAATTTGCCAAATCACATCTTGATGATCCCTCAAGACTTTTGGAAAATTAGTGCATAGTTTTGAAAGAGTTTTTATAATCTTTGTACTTTTTTTGGTACCAGCAATAAATAGATTGCTGTAGATCTCCAGAAGCTTTGGAACGTGATTCTGTTTCCACCTTGCATTTAAATGTCTCCCTTTGAAATTAATGGAAATTGTATCCATCTGCCCAGGCCCTCCGCCTCCCACACATCAGGATGACCAGCTGGTCCTCCCATCAGGTGCAGTGCAACGCTAAATGGACACATACACAAGCTCAAAGTTCTCCTTGACGGCTGCTGTTTGTGTTACATCACGGACGTTGCTGTTCTCTTAAAAGAGGAACAGACTAGCCTTCTGTTCAGGTTTGATATCGATTTTACTTCTCCTCCTCTGATTTTCAACATCCTTCTTTGCTTCCTTTCTTTTCAATCTGGCCTTCAAAGAGTTTTTTTTATTATTATTTCACTTAGAAAAGGCAAACAAGCATGAGAGGGTTAGGTTAGAATTACCCAATGCCCAGAAAAAACAATCTTTTCAAGTGTTTTCATAGGCACTTTAAATGTTAGTGTTTACAGGGAGAAATTTTGCCCATGCTCACAATGCTGGAGGACAAACAGACGATTCTTTTACTTGTCATTCATAGCCACACAATGGTGGTAGAACAATTGTGGTAAGAAAATTTAACTTGGAGATGCAGGTGTTATTAATTTAGATGGTCTTTTTCAGAGGATCACAAAACGTATCACAATATATCACTTTATTATTGTCCCCTTGAGAAATTTTTTTCTTGCAGCAAGGTGGGAGAAAAATAAAATTGAAACACAAACACAGAAACAATCACACAAAAACAATGACAAATCAATACAAAGTCTATGTCTGTATCGCATATTGATCCATAATGCATGATGGTGCCAGGACAAGAGCAGAACTGAATTCAGAGAAGGAAATTTGCTGATGAAATCAGTGATTCAACTCTTCTTGATTTTTCTGTTTTCCACACAAGTCAACCTCAGCAGCACATTAAAGACTTCTCTGATTGTCCGTAGGAATACGGAAACATTTAGACAGCCCTGCATAATGGGACAGTTGTTGCTTGAGCTGACTTTTAAAATATTGATACATTTTAAAAGTGTTGCTGCTGTGGCAGGACATCAAGGTAGAAGCACTGATGTCATAGCTTGTCATGCTTACTCAGGCATACAAACTTTATTCAGTAGGCGTCACTAAAAGTGCAACTTTTAGTCTACACTCTGCACAAAATGTTAAAGTTTTCTTTTTAAGATTTCATTGGTATTGCATTATATTCACCAGTTTTCTTATGCATTACAAGCATCAGTGTTATGGTCACTGATCTCCAGGGATCCCCTTCATGAGAGAGCGTTCTCCTGAGTTTCACTTTTGCCTGACTGCCACAGGTGAGATATATTGGAGCTCATCAGCCGCTGCATAAAGAGCTCACTCTCACAGTATCAAGTTCTCATGTTGAAGTAGCCTGTTAGAAATGTTTCTGACCAATTATGGTAGCACTAGGGAATCTATTAACTTTTTTTAACCCTCAAAGAGTTGCTAGGTTGACTGTGCATTCATTGTTATGTTGAAGAGGCCACCAAGCAAAGACCTCACCATAAGGTCACAGATTATTTTAACTGAAAATGTTAAAGGTACAATTCGTGAAAAAGAAATGTACAGTTCATTTCAATAAAAGGAAAAAAAAACAACAGACAAAAAGGACTACTGTAAAAACACTGCTGTAATTCGCTTGATATTCAGTAAGATCTTCGGGTAGAGATTGCATTCTACCACAAGCGCAATCTCTAACCCTCTTCTTCCGTCTTCTGTTCTTCCTGTGAAGCTGATTTCTGTAATGGTACAGCAGATCATGTTGCATCAACACTTGCAAATAATTACCAGTAGTTCAACAAGCTACAATATGAGTGGAACTCCCAGAACTCTTATTCAGGATGTTTGTTTTGGTTGTGGTACTCCAGCTGTCCTTCTTGTTATGCCAGGGGCCTTCATCCTACAAACTGCAACCTAAAAGATGCTGAGCAGACACTTGAGGTGGATGAAGAAAAGTGTCATTTGGAACATCCTAAGTGGAAAAAGGAGCATTATCACAGATCCTTCCTTGCAGCAACTTTGAGACTTTATAATCATTATTGCTCCCAACAAACTCAAACATTATAAAGGTTTGCATCCTTGCTGTATCTTGCAGATCTTTTTCCTTTTTTGTATACAGAATTTCACATGTAAGTATTGGCCGATCACCAATCTCCCAAAATTACGGAAATCATCTGGCCTATAAATCATCATGCCGATAAAAGAGTGCACCTTTACTGTTCACTGCTAAAGTGGCTTTTCTTAGACAGAACATTATGACCTGTGCCATTGTTTCTTACATCAATTATGTCCCTCCTATGCCATCTGCTGTCGTTAAGAATTTTATCAGTTTTCTCACGCTCTGCGTTAAGCTAAGCTCACACACATACACACATAATTATTCAAATGGTTGAAGTTCATACAAACATACGTTCCTGTTCCATCAATGTGGCCTGTCTGCTTTGATGCCAGATGCAGTCTCGATTTATTAAAGTCTATCGCAGTTAGGACACCATCTTGAAATATCTTTTTCGTAAAGCAAAATTGCCCTGGCATATAGAGGCAGTAAAAATCTCCATATGGTGTGCTTGAAATGCCAAGAAAGGACTCAAGGGGAAAAATAAAAAAAGATTTTATAGCTCATTACTGAGTCTGTTTATGCACAACACATTTTCTAAAACATTTAACCATCAAATAAAACATCAGATTTACATTTTGACATGTAAACAATCAATATTTAAAGTTATGACTAATTGTTGATTTTTTTTTCTAAATTTACTTTCAGTAACCTTCTCAATTACCAAAATAAAATTATTTGAAAACCTTCAACTTGACATATATTGACAGGCAGTCAGACAAAACATTTTTTGAGCTTCACACCTCAGGGTCATATGCCTTTTGTTTTTTGAAGATCTTGGATCACCAAGATGGGTGGAATGAAAGGTTATTTTGACAGGAAATATGGTCCAGCATAGAAAAGCATGAAGGGACCTGGACTGTGACAAGTCCAGGTCCAGGACTTGTCACAGGTGAGGCAGAGCCTTTCCTTGAAAGCCTCACCTGCCTCCCCTCACTGCACGTCACTGCTACATTTGTTTTCAGTTTATGCACTGAAGTCTCATGTTCAAAGTTGCCAACATGGCATTAAAAAAACTAAATTTACACTAAATTCAGTCATTCACTCACTGTTGGTCGTAAGCTACTGCATAGTAGCCACAGCTTCCCTGCATCAAGGGCCCTCTGACCACTACCAGCATGCAAGGTGGGTGAAGTATCTTGCGGATGGAGCAGGAATCAAACCAACAACGTACTGATTTATAGACACACTTTTACCACCTTCCTCACCATCGTCTTAAGGACAAGCTGTGATTAGGTTGTACCTCTGAATATCATGCAGTGAGGAGGTTAGCTGGAACTGAGAGGCTATTCTGATATGGATTAATAAATAAATCACAAAGCTATAGTGGTTCATCAGAGTTTATAAGTAAAAGTCATATATTTCTACAAATGCTAAAATGAAGAAGGAATAAAACAGTCTGTAAACCAAGAAGGCCTGTTTAGAGACTCTATTGCAATCCTGATGCAATGTTTTCAGTGGCAGGAGAACAAACACGCATGTGATGTTATACTCCTCTTGAACGCCTGCTCTATTGTCTGAGCCTGTAACTACAAACTATGACACTAACAACAGAACAAGATGTTTCCACAGCATAATTTGTACAGCTTCAATGATGTGCAATGCACATCAAATGCGACTTATTTTGTCAGACTTATATCAATAACTTCTGTCATGTGAAACAACATGGCAAAATTGTTTAATATATTACTTGGCAGTATTTGTAATAGCATTCCTAATTTGTCACACTGTCACATAAAAAATGCAGACATGTAATTTATTTTAACCTAGTGGGATTTTTTGTGCCATTTAAAGCTTGAATGGTGTAGTGTGCACATATATTCAGCTTTATTCTTTGCAAAATTACCAGTCACTGCAAATACAACTGCAAAAATCTAAGTCTTGCAACAGATTCGCAATTGAATGTGGATCTAAACTTTGGCTTTGCCATTCTGACACCTCAATATAGTATAAAGGGACAGTACAATGTGTTTCACAGCCAAGTAGTATTATTATAGTACAATTAACTTATGTTTGGATGCTATATATCAAATATGTCTTAAAAGAAATTGACCTTGTAATTTAATGCCTTGAAACTGGGCCTTTATCCCTTCAGGAAGTCATCACAACATTGCTCTTCCTCCATTAACACTTTACCAATAGTTGGTCTACACTCTGCACAAAATGTTAAAGCTTTCCTTTTAAGATTTCATTGGAATTACATTATATTCATCAGTTTTCTTATGCATTCATCAGTGTTATGGTCACTGATCTCTAGGGATCAGAGCTTTGCTCCTGAGTTTCAGGTCTGCCTGGCTGCCACAGGTGAGATAGTGAGACATATTCCACCTGTGAAATATTCAGCTCTGAGGAGGAGCTTTGTCCTTGAAACTGGGGCTCCGTCCACCCAGGCGTTTTGCACAGCTCAATGGTTGCCACAGAAGATTCAAGAATTTCTCAAGCATGCATGAAAGAATCAAAGCAACACTCCAGGTATGTTCTTAACAAGAGAATACAATTGATATGATATAATTTGTCAATTTTAATATAGAAAAATCGATCTTTCATAATATTGCCCCTTGAACGTAAACCAGTCCGTTGTAGCTGTGGTTGTATATTGAATTATTGTCCTTGAGCCTCACCCTCACTGGCATGGCCCTGAAATTATCACTATCCATCCTCTCAATAGTCTTTGATCCTACAGAAGAAACAATCCAGCACCATGATTTTGTGTTCTGCCACATACTGCTTTTATTTCCCTTTGGTGTTTTCTAATCTGAGTAAATTTTTCCACATTTCTTGTGGCACTCTACAAACATAACTATGTAGGGCTTGCTGTGAACAGCATCTTTCTTGTTGCCACTCTTGTATAAAAGCCAGATTTAATGAAGCCAGCACATCTAACAGTTGTCCAGTCAAAAACTGAAGATTTCTGCAGGTCCTCCTGAATTATGATGAAAAATTATTAAAGAGGTACGAAAACTTTTTCAAGGAACTGTACCTGTAGCCAGTGATATAAATCCTGCTCATGAAAATGGTTTTTAAATTGAGTGTTTATCTTCTCTGATCTGGTATTTTATGTTATAACACAATCATGCTATGTCAAAACTGTGACTGTGTTTAAAGTTACAAATAGAACTACCAAAGCAAAACCATACATGCAAAGCAGACATGGGTTTCAAACTGGAGATTCTGATCTAAATAAAACCCACATTTTTGGTGACAGTGAGTGAACTTTTAACTTTGTGCAAAACAAGATAAAAGACCATTATGATCTTTTAGTCAGTTTATCAGTCTTGAAATGCTCAGACAACGAAACGAGCTGGATTTGAAAGTACTGAAACAGAGACAAGTGGGATTCTGAGAGATGAAGAGAATACAGGGAAGGACAAAGTGCTTTACACTGAGTAGTTTGGGCCACTCTGAGGGAAAAGCATTCACAAGGCTGGGAAAAGATGCAAGTTGGAGTCAAGCTCAGGCGGTTTGTTTTGTGCAAAAAGGCAAAAAAAGTGATGTAAGGCAATGTAATGCAGATATCCACCCACACAGCAGCACACAAACCCATAAATTATTTACTTATGTTCATATCTTCGGCAAAACATCAAGTCTAAAGATCACAGATAGGAAATGTCTGCAAAATGCTGCAGTTTCTGCCGTGGCACATGCCAATATCTGTTTAATACATCCGAACACATACTAACCAACACTGACACTACGCAATCAGAATCACAATCAATCTTTTTCTCATCCTACACACATTCCAATATTGCCAAACTATCTACTATAAGCAGCTGTTTAGGCCTCAGTGTTATCAGATCTGCTTTAAAGAGTGCCTGCATCATTTAGGAGGTTAAAGTCCCCGGCTTCCGCTTTGAGGTTTATGACCCAATACTAACTACGTCTGTCAAACAGAAAAGACAGATTTCTCTAAGAGATAAAAGAGAAGTTGCTTAATCTGTGGAAATATGTGCCTACCTCTGTTTCTCCAAGAGAAAAGGAAAACTTTCCATTGCTTTCTGATATCCTAATCTCACATTTAAAAATCATACCTTTATTAAAATAGACAAATGACCCTCTCTCTTAATTTGGCAAAAAAGTTTTTACTGTAATAGATCTCTATATCTGTCACTTTAGATTCATGCAAAATGTATTATAATTTTAGATGCATTACAGGTTTGATGTATCTAAAAACTAAAGAAAAATGTAGAACTGTGAGTGTTGTCTGTTTACCTTAAGCTAATCAAGATACCTCTTCATAAGGTGAAGAGATGAAAACGAAGGAGAAGGAAACATGAAGGCAAATGTCACACAGAGTCAAGGAAAATCTTCTCAAGCTAGTGCTGTGGCGTAATAAACTCTCCCAAAGATATCCAAATACCATGCCTTAATTATCTTATCAACATATGCCTCGAACATCAAAGTGAGCTTTTCATTAAAACGAGAAGCACACTCATGGCCTTTTTGCCTGTCTCCTGTTCAGGAGTGGTCTAATCAGCTAACTTTCATGAAGATTTTGCTCCTCCATAAACTTGGGGCAAAACTGGAAACTTTCCTTGTGGACACTTGTTTACCATTAAAATAAGAGGTGCATGTAGAGGATTAGACATTCAAAACCATTTATTCATAGTGACATATGAACGAGGAGAAGACAAAAGACATGTTACTCAGTAAAGTAGGATTAGTTGATTGGAATAAACCGTGTAAAATTAAACCCAGTTGTATATCTTTCAATTAATCCAACAATGTCTTCCACATCTGATGTCATACAGCAATTATTATATCAACTACCAACATGATAATTTTAATCAAAATTACAAAGTAAGAAAGAAAATGTAATTTATGTAGCACCTTTCTCAAACAGTTGTCACAAAGTGCTTCACAGTAAAAACAGCAAAAAACAGTAAAAACACAATGAAAGAAACATTTTGGAAACGTGAACGTGCTAAACTGAGTGTGAGGCACAATAAGTAGCTGCTGCTCTGAAGATCTCAGAGAACAAGCTGGAAACTAATGCTGAATCAAATCACAGATATAGAGAGGCGCCTGCTCATGCTGAGCTCTGAATGTCAAAACCGGGATTTTATAGTTCATGTAATATACTGCAGGAAGGTAGTGAGAAGATTTTAAGACAGGCGTATAATGTGAGCTCTCATGTGCTTCAGGATTTTCATACTGACTTTGCTAATAATTACCTTTGGCACTTGGTAATAGTTATCCAAGCCTATTTTTACATTACAGTTACCTTTGTCATCCTTTGAAGAGTTTCAGACTCTTCACATAAACTGCAGTTTCTATAGTCTAAATTCCAAAATACCAGCTCTTGATGATATTATATACTCAATCTGTGTTGCTAATAATATAAATAGTGCAAGAAAGATAAGTATTGTACCCCATGCTGGACACGTGCCCCCAAAACAACTGCATACATGAAAGCTTTTCCATATCAGTGACAAAGAAAAATGCATACACTTGGACAGTTTTCAATTTGAAGCCTCCAGACACCACTCTCATGCAGAGTGAAACTCTCTTTATAGGTAGATGTAATTTGTCAAAGGCAGATGAATTTATGAGTAAGCTAACTGCGTCATTAATGGCAGAAGTTTTAGTTGTACCTTTTTGTGACTCTTTGAAAAAGAGACAATTGCTTACACTGTCACAAGATAGTTGTGTGCAGTGCAGCTAGAAAGCAATTTGCTGTCAAAGATTGGTTCATTTGAATAAAATTTCAAGCCCAAACAGACAAATTAATATGTTAAAAAAAACTCCAGAATTAGCATAATGCTGAGAGGGAAAAACTGTGTTTTTCTTCTTATTGTCTCATTAATCACTTTATCACCTTTCAAAGTTGTCTTGCCAACTCTCAGAGGTCATAACCTTGAGGCTGCAAACCACATTTTAGAGTAGGAGGAATAAGCAGATTTTACACTCATACAATAAAAATAAAAGGTCTGCTCTTCACTAAATGTTTCCAATTTTATTCTGAACATCTATAATTTTGACAAAATTGACAAGACCATAAAAACTTTAATCCAATCTGTCTTTTGCTTTAAATTCTGAATATTAAGTTTCTTATTAATAGGTCGGTTATTGATCTTTGGTGAAGCTAAAAAAAAAAAAAAAAAAAACTAAAATGGCAACTTCTGTTTGAGTTTCTCCTCTGCAAGGTTAGGCCTTTGATTTACAATGCACCCTGTCCCTTCCACCGTACATTCAAATAAGGAGGCTTACTGTTTGTGTGATGTGTTTATTAATGAGGCATGTTTGTCGGCGTGTGTGTGTCACTGTTAGACAGCTGATGAGCTTCCTCACAGACAGGGAGAAACTGTGACAGTGACTGAGAGGACCGTCTTTAGGCATGCAGCTCTTTGTCTCCTGCCGGATTCCTGAAATAATTCATTCCCTATATGTCCTGTAGAGGTCCCTGTTGCACTACCTCACCAAACACATCCATGAGATTGCATTTCCTCTTCCAGGCTGCTCTGGCAAGGTGATATTTTAGGTTTTTTATTGGGAACAAAGGCACGTTTTAGGCTCAAGGAGATAAAGAAACAATGACCAAAGTTTTAAATGAGTTAACTGACCCAAACCTCTGAATTTCAAATTTGTAAGTGCTGTTGGAGAAAATGAGGTTTCAAGGCTCAAATTTCTGCTAGGGAAGGATATTTATTTTAAAAAGACTCAGTTTCATGATCCTTCCATGCCTACTCAGATATAATAATGTGCTTAGTAACAGAGATACTGAGGTTGCCACTAACAATATATTTTTTTACCTATCTAACTGATTGACTTTCAAATTAAGCAATTAATGTACTAGTTAAAAAGTGATTTTATTTTATTTTAAACAATTATACCTGAAATAAATCACTATTAATATTATCAATGTTATTTATGTACTTAGCCCCAGTATTACAATGTTTTTATGTTATAAGACTGATTTAGATAGAAGTGCACAAAAATAGACATTTCATGGTGCCACAGATGACATCAATTATTCACTGTATTTCCAATTACATTATTGGGATGAAAAAGCCAACTTACAATAAATAACAAAACAAAGGAAATTAAAATATATATATATGTTAATTAATGGGGATGTAGTTAGAAAATATGGTAACACCTAAACACAAAAAAGAACAGACCAACACAAATACTCTTATTTGTTCACAAAAAAAGGTAAAGGTAAAATAGGAACAAGCTTGTTTTGAAAAAAACATGCTTTGTCTTGCAATTTTGAAAGCCCTATTTCAGTTTATAAAGCTGCCACAAAGAAACAGAACGCTACATGGAATTATCTACAAGTTTTGCTAATTAGTTTTTATGTGACTTCTTCCCTTAATGTTGTTCTCACAATACTTAATGCAAACACTGACCAAGAAGATTACCACTTTTGCAGAGAGTCTGCATTGGTTGTTAGCTAAAACAACAAAAACAAAACCAAAACATAAAATTACCACACAATGTTGACATGTGCAAATGTTTAAGCCAGATCTTGTGGAGAAGTTCGAGTCATGCAAAGTCTCTGAACCATTTCTGAACTTTTCCCTTGGCGCTTCTGATCCTGTCTAAACTTTCACAGTTTCCCTTCTAGGGCATTTCTTAATGATTTGTTAGACCGTGGAAATTACAAGCAAGAGGTGCTTTGATATCTTTTCACAGCTTTATAGCCTCTACTTCCTTTAGATCCTCAGTTACTTGCTCAAAGCAGCCCAGTTTTTAAGTGTGACCATCAGACATGAAGAAGAAATGGATTTAGCAGGCAAAGAGACTCTTCAGAAAGACCTGATCAGTCAATTAAAAATAGTTATTGACATTTTAATATTTTAATGGATTATTTACTATCTGATTTGTACACTGTTTTCATTTAACAAAAGATTGATGTTAAGATGTTAAGTGATTAAACATGCCAGTTTTGAACTTAAAAATCAACAAATACACCAAATACCTTGCTGCAAATCTAACATGTATATAACCCCTTAAGAAAAATGTCGTGACAATGTCAGGTTTTTTTGTTGTGACAATTGTCTTGACAAAAAATAAATCCTATATGCAGAACTCTTGCAGGATAAATATTTAGGGATATGCAGAATTTGTTCAGCTTCGAGGTGTCTTGAGATTTGACCTTGCTGAGAAAACACTAAGTTTAGCAAAGATGAGGTGGGAAAGTAATATTCACAACTTCCCTCAGGACAAGGAAAGCTCAGAGCCTGCAGGTGTTTGCATAAATGCAGGAATGGCTTATGAACTACCAAATATGACCTGGCAATAGCAAGAGTAGAGACATTTGTTGTCACTATATGTTATTCAAGAAGATTTATAATTGTAGCAGAATAAAGTTGTAACCAATAACCCTTTGTGTATGGTAAACATTTTTCAGTCTTCTTTTTCACTTTACAAATGCATACTACAACAGTTTTATATACTTTACTGTTTGAAAGTATAGAATAGGTCTAGCTGAAGTGCTTTTGTAAAGCTTTCTCACACCAACCTGAACAGCATGTATTCTGTTCTGTTTTCCATAATGTCTTCTTCTACAAGTTCTCTGTCATGCTGGATCCCCACGAACCCACTGATAGGTCTAAAATAGGTCTGCCTCCACATGATACACCATGTGGGTGATGCAAGCCCAACTAAGCACACAGGGTGCCAGAATCGCATCTTTTCTAATGCACGAACACGAGATAAGCAGTCATGATCAGGAACAAATCTTCAGGCAGAGCCAAAATTTCATAATTTCTTTTAAATATCTATTAAGTGCAATCATGAATTACAAAAGGGTCAACTGTAGACTTGCTAAAATTTCAGTTTGGCTTACAAAAATTAAAACCAACTGAGTCTTAGAATGTCTTGTGCTTTCTCTGTGGCTATTTCCTTATATTCATTTAGAGTTAATGTTTTTATTATTTGATAAGTACAATACATCATAAACATCCCAACTTGATAGACTCTCTGATAAAGATATAAAAAGCACATATCTCTTGTTTTGTATCGCTTCATGGGGCAATGACTGTGAGAGTTCCTCTAGTTTCCTTGACTTTTTCATTGTGACTTTTGGCAAGAGACTTCATCTGCCTTGCCTGCTGGTGGTAGGCTGCCATACCATCCGTGTGCGAATGCATGTGTGAATGGGAGACTGAACATAGTGTAAAGTGCTTTGGATTCCTCTACACTAAGAATCTAGTCAGAACATTGGTGTGAGATATCAGCTTATTCTGATACCCTTGAATAAAATCAATTTCAACTAATGCCTTCAAAAGTAACATGATCAGTAGATAAAATTCACATGTGTTTGATATAATCTAAACATACATTAAACCACTCTATGAAGGCATCAAAGGTCTGTTTAGAGAACCTCAGTGAACTTAAGTAACATCCTCATGAAGGTCACGGAAAAAGATGGAGAAATTTAAAGCCCATTAGGTTGTGAAACAGGAACAGTAAGCCATGAACATGTGGGACATTGGAACGAGTGTGGCAAAACTGCAAACTTTATAAATGGTGATGGTATCCAACTATAAGAGTGAGTTCCCTCAGACTGTATGAGTTTTTTGAGAGGAATAACTTACAAACGACTTGTCCTCTAGCTTTTACATGCTATCCAATGACTGTTTATCATTGAAATGGAAGAAAACACAACATGTGCTGACCTAATTCATAACTTAACATGGAAGACAGTTAGATTAGACATGGAGAAAGGGACTTCAGGGTCAGTGAATGACAGCAGGATGGAGTTGGATTAGAGCGTGGACAAGGGAAGAATCCTGGAAGAAGTTGAGGAAGAGAAGAGTGATTGAGGACATTATGACAGATATGTAAATGATGGAGAAAAGGAATGCTGAGAGTGGATGCTTAGGGTGGTGGAAGAGGAAATGTCTATCTGATGACATGTGCATTAGCATCTTGTCAGTGGCAGAGGGCCATGACATTGAGGGGAAGAGACACAGTGGGATGTGAAGTGGCTGAGTAAACCACTATAAGGTTATTTCTTGTCTCTCACCCTCTGTTTCTTTCATATAGTTTGTCAACTTTCCTTTCCTCATGGATGCCCTATTTTCTCTGACTGAAGTTTCTCCTTCTGATGACATCCTCATACTGTTTGTAATGTATTTTTGATGTGGCGTTATCCTCTTTATGACCCCGCTCTTCACAAAAAGGGGAAAATAGCATGGAAACCATGGATTAGTCATTAAATGAATCACTTTTCAGTGGCCAAACCATGGTTTAAAATACCAAAACAAAGGAAAACCTTCAAAAAATGTCTTTTAGTTGAATAAGACAGGCTGCAAACCCATGAGAAGAATGTGAGTGTACAACAAGATATAGATGACCTAAATGTCAGGGTTTCTACATAATATTAAAAGGCCTGGGAAAATATTACATTTTTTAATGTGTTTTCTAGGTATGGATTAGAATAGAAAAGGGAATATTAGTTTTGATTCATCCATCCTTTATAAGTGTACCTAAAGCTGACTATAACATTTAGTTATCTGAGTCTTAAATATGTAGATGTGTTGGAGACTATTGCCCATCATCCAGACCAGGAGTTACCATGGCAACTGAATGCAGGCTCACAGACAAACTTGCAGACCAAGGAGTGTGATGTATGATGCGACTCTATTAATATGTACCGGACAAGAGAATTTCATTTTGTCATATGCTTTGCATATTTCTGATAAAATAAATAAATTACTACTTTTTTATTTAAATACTAACTTTTAGATTGCATAATGTGTTTTTAAAACATAGAAATTGACACAGTATGCAAGATGGAAATGTTCTCATTCACAATGGTGTCTATGAACAGTAATATTAGTGCACTAATCCAAGTACGAATGCTGTCTTTTTTGTATTGCATTACTGAATTGCAAATTAAGACTGAACAGTAATAGATATTATATCAGAGCAACCAAAATGTTTCTTGTCTTTTATGTCTGCATGTCGTGTGTTGGGGGCGTCTTAAGCAAATGCCCAGGCAGCATGGCTCAGCCTGTTTTTGTGTGCCCACAAAACAGGCACCATATTGACACACTAATTTAGCACAGCCATAGTCATGATGATTCATAATGAAATTTGTAATGTATAATATAATTGATTTATCACAGAACCATGCGTGTCTTTATTTGCACCACATGCTTTTTTGCAAGCATCAAAAGGAGTAAATGCTGTTGTTTTCTGACTGCAACTGAGGGTATTTTTGTATCACAGTTGAAACATCAAAGCATCAAAGGTCATTTAGAGAAAAGTTAGAGCACACTCACACACCAAAAGGAAACATATATACCACTGAGGAGGCAGGCAAACCCTTTGTGGTTATCATGAATGAATTGCATTTATTTCTTTTTTCCCCCATGCCTCTTATTCCCTCCACACAGCTGGAAAAGCAAATGTCAGTGAGTTGTTAATTGCTGCTGCTCCGTCTCTCAAGCCCATGTGCCCTAAAAAGCACATGAGGATGTCCACTTTGCATGTGTGTGTGTGTGACCTTGAACTTGATACAATGTAAGGACCGTTTTTCCAACAGATACTACGCTGTAAGGACCTACTGCTCCTTATAGGGTCCAAAGCCCAGGCAGTGGCGCTGTTTTTGGGTTAAGTGTAAAGTTTAGGACTAAGGTGTGAATTGAGTTTAAGTTACCATATGTTTAGGGTTAGGTATGTACTGGTAATGGTTAGGTTTAGGGCAAGGGTCAAGGTTAGGCTATAGAAATGAATGAATGAATGGAAGACAATGCAAAGGCCCTGTGAGGATAGAACAACATGGGGTGTGTAGGTGTGTGTGCGTGATCTGGGCATAAAAGGCAAAGATGACTAAGTGCATGTTTTGTTATGTAACTAATGTCCGTATGATTCAGAGCTCCAATAACCCTTTGACAGTACATTCAGAAATTGTTCAAAAACAGCACATTACTGTGTTTTAAAGGCACGACAAGACATACCTACTGGCCACCTAAATAGAAAAAGGCACAACAGTTAAAGGTAAAAAGACTAAAAAAAATATGACCTTTTGCAGACATGTGACGCTTTGATCCGAACTTGCCATTAAAATATGGCAAATGCGCGAATCAATTTTTTCTTTCTTTTTTTTCACAAATGATGTTAGAACCACAACAAGAAATATTTGACCTGATTAAAAACTAAATTTAAGAGTTCAAACATAGGTTCTAGTTTTAAAATTTCACTGCAACAGGCAGGAATGATTCCTTCTACAGCCCAATTTTTATGCTGTGGCCATCTGAATAACCAACAGATTCAACAATCAATCCATTGATCCGTTGATGATGCAAGGGATGTGAAGAAAAGTTCTACATTGTCCTGATTTTGGACAACATTCTCCTCTCTAGCATCAAGTCCAGGGAATGTAGTTCATCTTATAAAACAGGACTGGCTTTTCTAATGATTTTGTTGACCTTGTTGATGTCCTTGACTCTGAAGCCCTATTTTTGATGAAAAAACATCTTCAGTTCTACTTAAACCCCAGCCAAGTTGGACTCATTGTTGCTTCTTTTAACTTACATAGCCAAGATCTGTTCCTACAATCAGCCAGGGAAGGAAACAAGGTAATCCTACCCATTGCATAGTCCAGGACGTGTCCTACACAGTACATAGGAAAATTATGAGCCCATGTACTGTATAGGACAAAACAGACAGTTAGGCAAAGGGTCGCACGCTGTAATAGGCAAACTTGAGAAGTCCGAGTCTGAATACATACTTATTTTTTCTTCTCACTTATTTGTTCTGCTGTTGTTTACAACTTTGTGACTGCAACAATTTATCCCTCTCATCATTGTAGAAGTGTCATCCTCCACTGTTTACCTATGTGTGAGTGACAGTAAGTAAGGCTTGATGCGTTTCAGTCTCAGCTAAGTTTAAAAGCAAAAGGTGACAGCACCCAGCCCAGTATGAAGCTTGACACACATTCTGACAAATATTGCTCCCAAAATCCTTCCAAAGGTTCAAGACTCAGCGAGAATAGAGCAGTATAAAAAAAGATAAGATGGCTTTTGGGGTAATGTTGTATGTGAAATCTTTGCTTCTGCCTTGGAATGCAGGATGAGGAGAGAGAAGTAAGCATAACAGAGACAAAGAGAGACAGAAAACAAAAAGAAGACAAATCGAGGCAAACGCAGGGAGACAAGGTACAGGCAAAGAGTGAGCATGAAAGAGGATCTGTCTCTACACCCTTATCCACAAGAGAGAGTGATAGCAAAAGACAGGGAGATGGAGGAAAAAGAGGCCAAAAGTGGAAGCAATGTTCTTCCTCTAGGTTAAGTGGTACGCTTATCTATGGTTACTCCTCAGACTCTGAGCCTGAAGGAGAGCATTTTTCACCAGCTTGTCCCACTGACTGGGTGGAACAGATGAAACCGATCCTGTTTGTTGAGGGAATGCTAACTTCATGTCGCTGCTTCTTGTTCTGCTTTCTCCGGGTTTCTGTTTTGTCGAAACAGAGATAATGGGAACTTTGCCCCCTCTGGTACTGTCCCATTTTCATATTCCCAATTTGCTCATCAGCATGTGTGTGTATGCTTTTCCATGCATATGTGAGTCAGCAATCTGATTTATAACATATTTGGGGGAAATGCATTTCAAAATAGAGGATTACAGTTTATAGAAAGTAGTAACTGAAATTGAATGGAGAAAAATTTCATCCTGATAATCAGCTAAAGAAAACTAAGAAACAAAATACACACATACTGTATATGGAGGCCTTGGTCCTTGACGCGGCCGTCACAGATTCGATTCCTGGCCTGGCGACCTTTGCCGCATGTCTTTCCCTTCTCTCATTACCCACTTTCCTGTCAATTAACTATCAACTAAAGGCCACTAGAGCCAACAAAACCTTTAAAAAATTAAAAAGAATAAACTGCAAAATGTGAAATCTTCACACAAAAATTGTGAAGGTTAAATCCAAGATTATGATAATTGTGGAAAACGATGAATGTCAGTAATTATTGTTGTCATGCCTTTATGAATGATTTGTTCTTGACCCTTGTTTGCTGATATATCTTTGTCAACTCCGTTATTCATAGACACACACTTCGTTCTTGGGTGATACCTGTTCAGTTGTTCAAACAAATCAAGTTTCAGATGATCACATGATTGTCAGTGCATTTAGGCGAGTGTGGTGAAAACAACTTAAGTTCAAACCAAGCACCAGAATGAGAAGAATTGAAGGTCTTTGAAAATGACATCACCAAATGAATTTGTCTGAAAAACTGCTGAACTACTTAGATTGTTCACACACAACCATATCTTCGGTTTACAGAAAACTATATCCAAGGAGCAGCAGATGTGTGGATAGAAATGGCTTATTAGTATCATAAGTTTTAAAGAATGGGCAGATGTAATTGAGATTATACAAAAGCAACAGTTAAATAACCACTTGCTACAACCATGGTGTACAAAAGACTGCCCTCTCTGAATGCACACATTTCAGAGAGGTGAAGTAGATGAACACAGAATTAGATGAAGCACAACGCTATAACAGGTGCCTCTCCTATCAGCTAGGAACAGGAGCCTAAGGCTAAAATCTGCACAGGCTCACCAAAATTATATAGTAACAGCTTGGAAAATGTTGCCTGGTTTGATGAGATTCAAGTTTATTTGCCACTTTCTGATGATAGTGTTTGAATATTGCATAAGCACCATGAAAGCATGAATCCTCCCATCCCTGTTTCTAGCTGACTGTGAGTGACAGTGTATTGGAGTAGGATCTTTTTTCAATAATAATAACACAGCCTCATTGAAAATGTGCAGTATGTCAAAATATTTATGACCACAGTGAACCTGTATTCTGATGGCAAGATTCAGAAAGCACTGGATCAAGAATTTTCAAACTTTTTTTAGTATTACAATAAGGTTCCTGTAATCTAGGATCAGGAATCTCTACTGTCCCAAAATATTAATTTGAATGTGCAACCATCAAGTACTTAAGATTAGGTAATTCCTGAGGGAATTACAATGTAGCTTCTTGTTACATATACATAAGACAATTCTAGTAATTGTGTGATGATATGAACCAAAACCTCTGATAAATATTTTAACTCAACTGTACTCTATTTAGATTTAAAGAAATTCTGAAAGCAAACGTCAGTCCAAATCTGTATTGACAAGGTGTAAAAAAACCTGACTCGTGAGTCTGAAGTTTATTCATATTTTCAGAATTTCCTTTATTTATTTATTTATTTTTTGATGTCATATGTCAACTACTGACTGCAAGAGGAAAATATTTTGGAGTTTTAGAGAGATGTTTAAAGACTAAGCCCATGAGCTTGTTCATTGTTGTATTTCAAGACACAGCAATAGTGATGCAAGATCAACTGCAAAATGCTGAAGATAATGTCAAAGTGTTGTAGTGATTGCTGAGTGCTTTGAAATGGCAGATCTGACAACCATTATGAGCACAATAGGTGACTGATGACAATAATGGATGAGTAAACACCGCTGTAACACATTTTACGTCTGGACAGCAACATGTTAATACCCATTAAACTGCTATCAATTTAATGGGTGAATTTTCCTTTCAAAAAAGAACTTAGTCTTTGGCTTAATAAGATAAAAGTTATATTTCAGTGTAATGATTTACTGAGGCCACTAGCACAGTCATTAAAAAGCAGCACAGACAGAGCCTTGTCAACAAACACAATTGTGTCAAATTTCCCTCCCAACCAAGGTGAAATTGGATATTAGCTATTGTTATTCCCCACAGGCTATTTCTGGTCACTCAGTGGGTGCTGTCACCAGGTGTGCCCGGATGAGCAGTGGCCTGCCAAGGAAAATGTGAAAAGCACCCAGTTAGCATTTGGAAGCTGTCGTGGCTTAAATGCTTCAGTTAGCTCACTGTCTTCTCTCTTGTCTGTTTTTCACCACTAAAACCATCATTTGACTGCTTAGAAATTGGGAAGCCTCATCTTTACCTGCTGCCTGAATGCATGACGCCAACAAAAAAGCTAGAAAGATCCAATATTAGGAAGGATACTTACCAAATCATCCAATTTTTTGTTGCTATTTGAATGCGTTTTGTTTCTCAAAATCTGTTCAAAATAAAAATACCACTTTGAAATCTCACCAAGCTGTAATTAATTCACAGACTCACAACTTTTCCAAGAATCCACTTGCCACCTGGAAACCCAAGGAGTCCTACTGTGTTTGAGTAGATGTTTGTGCTTGTGTGGCTGTACTTATTGTCCACATCATTAGAATCAAAGCACATGTTTGCTTGGTTCTGACAATATTTGTAGAGATCCTGTGTGTGCACACAATAGTGTCCTCACTGACCCTCAAGAGGGCGAGACTAAATTTGCAACAAGCATAACTAATGAATGCATTTCTATATCCTTGTCAATTATTTTCACACTTCTTAAATTGATGTGTTTGTATTTGTGTGCATGTGCTTATAGTTTCACCATAACATTGTGTTTCAAGTTGTCCTTCAGTAATGCCAATAACATCCAAAGTCATTGTGGTATATTACTTTTTATTTTAAAAACCTGACAGGGCAATCAATGATACAAGTTTTTGAAGAAAACAATCAAATAGAAATCATTTTATTTAGTTAGTACTATTTTGTGCATTCCAGTAAATCACTTCTGTTTTACTATATTATAATAAAAAAATAGTAAGTAGGTATGATCTGATTAGCAAATCTTGTTCCTGACCCCGTCACTTAGAATTAGCCATTTTGCTTTCACCAAGTTCAAGATCAATACATCCTAAAAAAAAATCCCATGTATGATCATGACAACTTTACCTTTATAGAGTGACAGTAAGCTGACCACAAATTTTTTTACATATTAAAATCTATTTTACATAGACAATTTACATTACACTACAAACTTTTAATTTAAATAATATACAAAAACTAAGTCATATAAAACTAATGCTTCAGTCCACTTCCACTCTCATCTCGAGTCCAATTGTCTGCACCAATGAGGTGGATGATTAGAGAATTAGGCTGTCATGTGTGCACCCCATGAATCCTGGCTTCTGGAAGTTGACCTCAAAGAGAGATTGGTTAGTGGTCATCAAACTAAAAGCATTACAAAACCACAAAATTTAACAAGTTTGTGTGGACCCTTTATAAAGTTTTGCAAAATTTTGCCAAATACTCTTTCTTGCTTTGAGGTTGAATTACAATAAGGCATCTAGTGAGAAGGAAAAAAAAAAAGTTTTGTTATGGATCTTGCCTCCCTTGATTTCCAGCTAAGCTGACCACAATTTTTTTTAAGAAGAAAAGTCAATGTAAAAAAAATAATGGTTTTTTTTTGTGGCAGACCTAGCTGCTAGAAAACAGAGACTAAACAGAAAAAGCAGCTGGACCTGTAATTTCTTTAAATATTTAATCCATCTTTTTTTGTGGAACCAGGTAAACAAAATCAAAAAGGATTGTTTCTTTAAATATTAGCCAGTCAAAGAGGAAATGGGTAGGAACATGACACAGCTGGAGGCACACTACGCATGAGGACCTGCTTAAATCTGCTCTTGAGATGTGAAGACTGCTCTTGGCTCCCTTGGGTACTTTTACAGCCTTCATTCTGTCAAAAGATGGCACTAGTACCACACCTGGTATTTTGTTAAACAATAAGAAGGAAGAAAAGGTAGAGGGAAAAAAGAGAGACAGATAATGGAGAAGCTCAGCCATTGAAAATACTAAGATAAAGTATGCAAGTGTATAAAGGATAAAAAAGCTGAATTAAAATTGCACATAGTAAGAAAAAAGGAAAGAGGTGAGTTGCATAACAGCCTGATCTTGCTAGCAGTATAATTTATTTAGCACAGCAGATTGGGCCTAAATCTGGACCTGTTTTTCATGCAGGAACTAATCAGTGACTGCTCATGGGGAAAGAGTGATCATTTTACGGCGCTGCTCTCCTTGGACTCAACCTAAAAATCAGATGTGACTCCTACTCCTGTGAGCCACAGCAGTAGTGTAAAGAAGCACAGTTCTTCACGCCATAAGTGCTTGTCACAGTCACTTAGTATGCTATTGTTGCAGGACAGTAAGTGGAAGAGGAGAAGATGCTCATTCTGACAGATGGAGTCCCTGATTGCTTTCGCTTATCATATTTGATAGACTGACAACCTCTAGAATACCAAAAACATGCAAATACACAAGTGTTCAATTCAATTTGACTTTCAAACAAGTTTATTCTGCAGTTTCTTTAAAGAATGTTCTATTTTTTTTTTTACCCCTCCAGGGGGTCTTTTGTGGGCTCTAGTGTCCCTTATATGACAGTAGGCTGACAGGAAACGGGGAAGGAGAGGGGGGAAGACATGCGGCAAATGTCGTCAGGTCCGGGAGTCGAACCCGCGACGGCCGCATCGAGGACTGAAGGCCTCCAAATATGGGTTGCGCTAACCCCTACGCCACCATGTGAATGTTCTATTCTACAACAAAATACATGCAGGTTGATATCTTCATTTTTGACACAAAATATTAAAAGTGATGAGTGTGCATTATTACTTTCAGAAAAAGAAAAAAAGCACATCAGATCCACTAACATATGCACAATGTTTGACAAGAAAGTTGGTGAGTGTTTTTTGAGTCACCCAATTGTCTTTCTGTCTCCCTAATTCAAGCATTCCTGATGAAAAGATGTGGTCAAGTTGTAGCTTTAAAGGCAAGTGTTCTTATCTCGAACTATTTTTATTTAAAGACTGTCCATGCTGAAGTTAGGGGTTTTCAGTGGTGAACAGAGCAGCTTATTTCTTCTAAAACTGTCATGGCTCAATCATTTTTAGATCCCTCGCTGTCTGGCGCTTCCTAATTTACTGCCTTCCTAATTATTAGTGAAACAGCTTCCGGTTGGGAACAAACCATATTCTATCTTCTATATATAATCAATTAGTATCGTTGCTTCTAAAAAAATCCAAAAACAAAACAAACAAAAAAACTTAACCTTAGCCTTCAACTATACCAACAGGAGCTAAAAATAACTATATTTTCCGGCATTATACATATAACTGGTCTCAAACAATTCTCTGAAGTACATATCATTGTTACCTTAAATATCTGAAACTGTTCTTCCACCCAGAAGTCAAGAAAATCCTGCAACTTCAATTTCTAGCCTAAGGGGGCCCTTTTATTCACTACCCAACTTGTTTTAATAGCCCACATCCAAAATGTTGTTTTCTAGCTGCAGCTTGCTCTGTTCTGATTCAGACACTGAAGATGTGAGTCATCTGCTTTTTTGCATGTCACTACCAGACTTTCAAAAGTTATTTTTTAAAGTTTATTGATAAGAAGTCAACAAACACATTATCCACCATTAAGTGTTTCAAAGTTTGAGGGCTTTAGCTTCTGGGGATCATTTGACTGGTGTCCCTGCAGAAACAACATGATCAGAATACACTGTTTAAATGAAAGAGAGAGAGAGATTAAATGGTATCTCTGTCTGTTGTCATTATAATAATAATAATGACAATTTAATGACTGTGATAATGATGATCTAATTTGATGACACATTTTTTTGTGCCTTAGAGACATATCTTTTTTTTTTCATTTCTTGTCTCCAAGGTCTTCTTGGCACTGTACTGAAGAAGAACAACCTTTCAAGCAGTATTCCTCAAACTTTAGTTTTGACTTTTCTCTTATGACTGTTTTCCTTCAGCTCAGCTAACTTGTTCTTCTTTTACATAGTTTAAGTGAAGAAAGAGGAGTGCACACTACTATAGTCAGAAAGCAGCGAGTTCTCCCCTACCCCAGCCACAACCCCAAATTTGATGCATCTTAGACATTTATAGAAACATTTCATATTACCACAGATTCAAATGCGGGTAATGGGTTCCAGGGGCTCGGTCTGGTCCTTTTGCTCACATGCCAGCGAATGGGTTGTCAGCATTGACTGGAGGTGTTAACAAGGAAGTTGCTCAAAAGGGTAGATTTGTGCAGGGACACTCATAGCTCTCTTAACCTACTTCTTCTTCCTGTCACACCCCAATCTGTGTCTCCTTTTCTGGAGGTTCGATTCAAATCAATGGTCTTTGAAATAATAATTTGCTGGTTTCTGACAGAAAACAGTTTATAGATTTATATCAAGATAGAACACGTTTTTTTTTGCATCACATCAACAGCTTTCTTAAACCTTATTTTACAGAAATCAGATCATTTTTGTTCCAGGTACCTGCTCATTACCCATTGGAGCAATATGGTTTTGTGAATGTGACTCAGTGAATAGTAATGGCGCCTGCAGGTGACCGTCATTAGAAACAGAAAGTAATAGGTGCTGTGTAATCCAGTGGTATACCCCCTGTTCCCACCCAGCAAAAAAACAGAACCCCAAAGTTTTGAGTTTGTTACATGGCCATCTTGCCTACATTTCATCTTTGAATTTGCTTTTAACTTGTCCATTTGTCTTGTCTTCCTTTTCTGCTATTCAGATACGTCTCATCAAAAATAATAAGGCCAGTGAAATACAACTTCTTTTTCTTTGCTCTACTGTCATTCATTCTTTATTTTTTTTTCTTTTTGTACTCCATGGCTATTTCTCTCTTCTTTTCTCCCTAGATTTTTCTTAACCTTGTTATATAATTTTTCTCCAAAATTCATCCTTCCCTGGTCTTAATGAGATCTCACCAAAATAACTGGCTGTTGCAGTGTCTGACATTCAACCCAGATTTTCTCAGTCTTTCATTTCAACTATGTATTTTTGATAATATATTCAGTAACAATACAGTAATTTACAGGTGGAATATTACTGTAAAATGTGGGTCACTACAAGGCATAAAAATGGCACAAGTTATCTAAGAATAGTCAAACCAATATCAGAGATTTCAAATACATGTATTGTGCATGTTGATGTCTCATACCTCTTGCAGTTGGGTTACCCCTACTGAGTGGCAAATTAAGAGTTCAAAAACACAACAAACTGACAAAGAAATGGCAAAAAATAAGGTCTAACATTAGAACTTTAGTCTTGTTTAAGCAGAAAAGTTACTTAATAACTTAGTTACTTAATAAAGTGGAGTTGAAGAGAAAAGCAAATACAAATTTGGAGATGGTACTGAGGCTTACTTTTGATCAACTTATGAGGTTGGGTAGAAAGGCAGAACTGTTAGTGATATGAAAAATAAATGGCCTGGTTATGTCCTCACGTTGTTGATTAATTATTGTTCTCTCGTTCATAATATTTCTGCAAAGTTCACCACATGCTTGAATTCCCAAACTACTGCACAATTATGTAACAACCAGCATAATTGCTTATATTAAGTGGGGCTTTTGCTTTGACAATTACCAGATGAAAATCTGATTTTAATGACTAATTGATGCCTGGCAGTGCAGAGACATATACTTGATTACCTAGGACATTTTTGCTTTTGTTTTTTTAAGTATATATCTGAACACACAAATGACATTTTAAAAAGTACTGACTTTTGTTTGGGAGATAAAAGACTCAGTGTATTTGTAAACATATGCTGTCTTTCCTCAGTTCTTCTTTTGCCTCTGTCATATCCTCAATGTCTTTAAGGGGGTCATGATCGATGTGCGAATCTACCAGACCATAACAAGGTTAGGAACTCTGCCCTGTGAATATTTGTGTGTAGGTGTGTAATAAACCCAGCTCTTGATTTCAGGGTGTGCACTCCTTCACAAGTAGGATGCACATGTACTCTGCAGGAAGGAATTTATCTGAAGTCAACCTGACTGTGAAGGACGCATGTTGAAGAGTGTTTATTTTTCTGTGTATATTCCTGTTTGTGACTGTGTGTGTACAGAGTGTTTGTAACTGTCAAGATAATGATTCCACCACTCAGTTTCTTGCTGCTCTAGCAGTGAACTGAATCAATAACTATGACAAACCTTGAGTCCATTTTTGTCTTGCTGTGTGCGCACACATACACACACAACACTCAAAGCTACCATACTTGTGCTCTCTGTGTTTGAAGCTGGCATATTGATTGTTCTGCTATTGAAACTCCTATAAGGAGTTTGCCATAGATTTTAGTACAATGCTTCCACCTCTGACAGCTTAAAATGCTGCAGGCTTTTGTTTCTGCTAGCTGAGGGGAACATTCACTAAAAGGAAGCACACATGTACTACCTTAATGTACATTTGCATTTTGCTGTATTTAGTTGTTTCACAGGTCTTCACGTTGCAGGTCTTTGTGTTTTTATTTAGAGACTTTATTCTGTTTTGCATCATGTAAAGAGAAAAGTTACCATATTTTTCTTTGATAAAACTGCTCCTCATAACACAAAGAGGACTGAAAACAGAGTGGCAATGATAAAATATCGAAGGATCACTTATCATATTTAATGTGAAAGTCACTCTGGTCTCTGTCAGGTCTGTCCCGGCTGAGTAAACCCACTAGCGAAGGATGAACTCGCTTTGGGTTCTGGCTGTCTGAGCATTCCTGCATTTGCCACTTTGCTTGAGTTAACTTCTCCATCTTACTGACAGAGCTGGATGGGAGTCAAATAACATGTGCACTTTGTTTACAGCCAAAGTCACACATCTGCCATGTAGAATATGTAGTCAAGTTACTGAAGGTTAATCTTATAATTACTCAGTTGTTGTGTATGTAAAACAAAGCAGTGTGAGCACATAGTTTAGGCTTATAGTTCACTAAGTTAATCATTTCATTGTCCAAAATAAAATATATGTGTAAAATGAGCAAAAGATAATCCAATGCAGTTGACGACACAGGTGAAATTTGCCAGTGACCATGCATTTCCTGACTTGCAAAAGCAATTTTAGCACAGTCTAATTTGATTCTGAGATCATACAATGAAAACTGTAAGGTGCCCAGTGAGGAGAAGAAAGATAACAGGTAACCTATCCAGGGGTCTAAGTCACGTTCAATGGGAAATTCATTCTGCCTGTTGGAACCAACACAAGCAACACAGGCACATCATAGAGTCTAATGTTCCTGTTTAAACTTTAGGTTAAACATTTAAACTAAACTTAATCATGTTGGTAGAAAAAGTCCTAATAATGTCCTTTATCTGTCACACCAATAAGCTGCACCTTTGTTTAAAGATCTTATTTAAATCAATAAAAACTATCCCCTATCTAAAGCCACAAGAAATGACAGGTTAGTGGACCTGATTCAAAAGCATGTTTTAAAATTACATATGTTTTGATAGGCTGATGTTGCTGCAGTAATGGTTCTTATGTCCTATATTTATCCATTTTCTGGCTCCTAATTTGTGGAAATTACTTTCCACAGTTTGTAAATGAGCTTTTCCTTCCTTATTCTCGAGTTTTTGAGGTGCTAAAGCTAAATAATAATTATCGAAATGATAAGGTAAAAGTTACTGCAGAGAATTTTCCATGGCACATATTCCATACAATGTTTAGTGGGTAAGGATAATAGTTCAAGTGTTTGCCCCCATCTCACAAAAATTGTAGCTTAACTCAGCTGTCTGGTACAACATCCAAAACTAGATCTCACTTTTAGTGTGCACCAGGTATTTGTGGGCTTGAGCAGAGAAAGCTACATTTATATGAAAGGGATATCATGAACCAATCAAAAAAATAAATAAAGACGTCATGATATCAGACAACCTTCCTTTTGGTAACAAGTTACCATGGAGATAGTGTCTGAAATTGTGATGCAATCCAATATACTGATAATGACAGGCAAAAAGGGAGATGACACTGACGTTGAGGTAATAAATTCCCCCCAAAATTTTTCTAGAATTTGTAATTATTAATCATTTTTTCTTTAACCATCTTGCAGGTTTTTTTTTTTTTTGGAGATTTTGTGGTATCCAGCTTTACAGAAATGTTATCTGTCATGGTAACAAGTTCTTCACTAATACGTTCAAGGACACTTCAGCAGGGAAAATGCTTAGAGGCACAGAACAGAGCAGCAGCACATCAGAATCAGTGGAGCAAAAAGTGGGTATGCACTGTATGCAACGCATAGGGGCGCTGCACTAGAGAGGGCGCCAAAAAGGGACATTTATTTTCTAGTAGGAATATTCTGTATTTAACGGTTGTTTGCGAATGTATGAAATGATCAATAACAGAGGGACGGCACTGATTAAGGGCCCTCCGCTCCTTCACCTCCCCTCCCACACAGGTCGTTTGGGCATGTGCCCCTTCGAGAACGAGCTCAGGCTCGTTTTTTTCTTTATTTTAAATTTTAGTCGTCTTATCTAGTGCACTTGACCAGGTAAAGATGGAGCAATAGGGGGGAAAATAGCTATCAGTGGTACAATAAAACAGAAAATGGAAGAGGGAGGGGGATAAAGATGTTGGAGGGACGAAGAAAAGCTTTTCAAAATGACTGAAAGACACTGACATTACTTACCTATAGGTTATGTACTGTATATATTTATACACACACACATATATATATATATATATACTGTATATATACATACACACACAATTGCAACCAATATAGAGTTGTTTGCAATTTTAGAACCAGAGATAAAGGTTATAACAGATGAACATGGATGTTGGACTGAATGGGGGAAGCTGGAGCACCCGGAGGGAACCCATGCATACACAGAGACACTGTGCCACCGTGCAGCCCTTACTTTTTTAGACATAACTACTACTACTACTACTACAATTAAAACTAAACTGTATTTAACTAATAATAGCTAATAAAAAGGAGCAAATACAAACTAATTAAAACCACTTGAACTAGACAAACAACAAGTCACTACTAAATAAAGCTAGATTATAATAACAAACCCAAACTAACTATGGAGGCCCAGACTTCTCACCCAGCCCCCAACTCTCTGATAAATTAAAATCACAGAGCCCCATGTTAAAGTTCACTGTGGCTGTTTTCCTCTTCTATCTTTATGCTGCCGCAGACATGACAGAGTGATGGCTTTTGTAAATCTCCTCAACAGTGAAATCTTTTCTACTGGGCTACTCTCTTCTTCAGAGTTGTTGTCCTGCTCTGCCTGGACAACTACTTTTGATGTTTCTGATCCCTGAGGGGAAACCGTTTTTATTTCATCCATGTCTCCAGAAAATCGTACATTGGTGACTGAGGCTCGGGGACGGTTTCCATTTGTGACTTCCTACTTCCTGATTCTTCAGATTGTAAGTCTTCTCTTTCCTGGCTGGATTTCTCTTTGGTTGTAGAGTCTTTTTCTGCTTCACTAAATTTCTGTGTTTTTTTGCTCCTGATTGCTCAGCACTTCACAGGAAGCTGCAAGTTGTGTCTCCTTTTGCTCAAACACTGTCTGGAGGTTCTCTGCTTTTATTTCTAAAACAGTTTGTGGTGCCAGAGTCTTGGGTTCTTTACCCGAGTTTTGAGTTTCAGAAGTGTCCATCTTGATTTGGTTTATGAGAGCTTCCAGTTCAGCGGCAGCTTTCAATGCTGCCCTTCCCCTTTTCTCATATTCAGATTTCCTAGATAGCTCTTTCTCCACTTTCTGATCCTCATCTTGTTGAGTTTCAGACGTCTTCTCTTCTTCAGTGGTCTGGTGTAATTCAGAGAATTTTTAGGTCCCTGGTTCTGATGCTGCTGCCCCAACAGGTGATGGCTGAAGAGATGACGCTCTCAACAACAGACTTATAGAAGATCTGCAGCAGGTTTAGCTTCTTCACAAAGTCTAGTCTGATTGTCTATTCACAATGGCCAAGAGAAAACGCTTTGATTTTAAAAAGGGCTATAAATCTCCATAAGGCTTGAAGTTGAGAAGTCGTTTGAAGAGAATTTAAGCATGAATTGCTAAATGCTTAATTTCCCATACAATTATATGATTTTAAACAAACAAACAGAACAAATATCAGGTTCTAGTTTTTTTGTTTGGTTGTTTATTTGGTTATTTTTTGCTATCTGGTGTTTATAACCAATATGAATCACCTTAAACCTGTTGCTAGGCAACATTCAAACAGGGCATCCATTTCTTGGTTTCTTTTGGGTTTACTACTGTTCTGTGTGTTCTCTCTGATGTTTCTCAGTGTTTAAGCTCGGTACTCTCACCCAGCTCATCCACATCCATCAGACTCACTGGTTTATGGAAACTCATCAAAACATACCTTCGTTCAAATATGAGCAATGATCGCTTGTCCCAGTTAGCAGTGATCTCTACTGAAAACAGTGTGGCACGGTCTATTTCATTTGATGCTATACTTGACAAATGGGCAAGTGCAAAGTCACGGATTGTAACAGTCTAAATGTCATAAATGTTAAAACTCTGACATGGAGTGCAGGCTGTTAAGATTTCATATTTCCGCTACAGAAAATGTTGAGCACTGAGTGCCACTACTGTTATATGTTTGTACTGTATTAAACTTCTTATTTGCTTATGACTGAAATGATCACCTGATATAATATGTAACATAAAAAAAATTCCATAATATGACTACTGTATTTTGTAAGTGCATGACTAAGGGAGGAAAGCTATATGAGACGGGTAGTGGCGGGGGGGCGATGATGTGTTCGCATCTACCTCAAAAATATGTAGTTGCGCCCCTGATCAGAATCATATGGTTAAAGGTCTTTCAATACATTGGAGCACCATCCCCACTCACATTCAAAACAGAAGGACATAAATACCATCACCATGCATCTATTTCCTTAAATTAATTAGTTATTACTCTTGCTTGTATTACAACAATGATAAAATCATGATTCTATGCAGGTCGAGCTGCAATCAAAGTGGACATTCATCTATTACATAATAAATTAATTAAAAAAATATATATACATATAAAAATCATTATTATTGGATATTATGATAGATATATATTAACATTTGTAACACTTATGATTTTTCCTAAGTTTGTCAAACCATGCGTTCATTGTTACTCTACCTATTCAGAGAGAGAGAACATTCTTTAAGCAGTGACGTGTTCTCTGGTGTGTAAGAGACTGAAGTACACACAAGAAGTAATGAACAATTTGAGTGTAGAATAGTTTTTTTACTTCTCTTAAAATATGTTTTGGTTTTTCAATGTCACTATGTAATTATATTAGTTCCTTGACAAAGACCATAGAGTGAATATTAGCAGGAGTGTGTGTGACGAGAAAATTTTGACAAAAAGTTATAAGCTGATCTTGACTCCAACGGGGCCGGGGCAGACACCCTGGTGCAGGAAAGTTGCTGCAGAGGCATACAAGACGTTAAAGTTTGTCAAGCTCATGAATAACATTCATGGAGTGCTTTGCATGGCTCATATTGTTTCATGAATTCAGATTGCATCACAGCAGGAAGAGTTCATGTTTGGCGTCAGTTCATTCTGCATGGTTCTTCGCCTGTCAATGATGAGCTGCGCTTCCTTGTGTCTGTTTGACATGTAGATCTGAAACAGAAATTCAAATTTCTATTTGGATAAGAATGAATAATCTGACCTCTGCCTGGTAATCAGAGATGTGTCCTGCTTCCCAGGAGTGCACTATTGCAGAGTGTGCTGCAAAAGACTGTTGGGGAATATATATATTATTTTCTTGTGCCTTTTTAACATGGATTTAAATTGTTTTTCTCCACATTGTTTTGTGATTGATTACACAGTATGAATCATAATGTAGAACTGACAAGTTAAGCAAGTGGGAAGTGTGCATGAGAACGTTACTCCTTTAATTTGGAGTCATGTAAAATGCAGAAGCATTTATGTGTGCAACATGTGTCACAACATCAGGGCCTACATTCCTCAGCAGATCTTTAGTGCTATTTGAGGTAATTAGATCATGGGATATTATGTTATGGTGGGTATGTTGTGTGCAATATTTTTTCTATTCTCCAATATGAACCATATGAAATATGTCAATCTGTTTTGTGTTATGTGTATTGCTTACAAAAGATTTTCTTAAATATGACAAATCTTTATTAGCTTAATCTCTTAATGTTTTTCGTAAAGTTATCGTACAACAATTGTGAAATGTTAATCCATTAATTAAGAATGTGTATCAATTAGCATTGATTGAGTGATAATCCCTTTTTCCATTACTTTTTGCATTTTGTGGCGTTTAAAAAGCAATGTCCTGAAATATGAGTCAAAGTAAAACATTCGGCCTTGATCTTGGTAGGTCTGTTCTTGGTCTTGGAAGAACCGGTCTTGACTCAATCCCAGATCTCCACTGACACGGGTAGGGAAAGGAAAACATATTCACACAATTTTCTAGTTTTGGTTTGCGTATCATGATATCCAAATGTCTCCCATGGCTGAATCTAAATCTAAAACAGACATGTCAACTCCTCAGTTGTGTGTAATGAAATATTAAAATAACTGATGACAACTTAAATTTTCAAAACAAATCAGCTTAGAATTTGTCCAGATATTAAACTAGTTACTTACTGTAAGTCCAAGATTTAAAATGGGTAGTGAAAATTTTTGTTGTTGCAGAAAACCTTAATTGGAGATGATGCAACTCTGGCATTTGTGAGTTTCTTATTAGAGAGGGAAGGCAGCGACATCCAGAAATCATCACTGCAACACCATTATGTATCGTGGATAATAACTTCAAATACTCACTGATTTGTTTGGGGGTTTCATATTTAGCAATTACTTTCTCAGAATAGGTGTCACATTTCATTACTAGTGGTTACCTCCTGTGAAATCAAAGTCTTCAATTACACAGCACTTCAAACTGATATACTTTATTATACTGTACACTTCTAATTGCTTCAATTCATTTTTATCTCCTCATTAACTCACAAATTGCTCCTTTCTTCTACTTTTAAAGCTATTTCAAACCATGATACGAACATGAATAAATAGCTAAATGATGTACGGCTTTTTCAAATGAATTAATTTAAAAATACAACTTTTCCACATCCATGTCAGGCTAGAGTAGGTTCATGACAATAACCAGTGCCTTTGCTGTGATTTTAAAGAACCATGTCTTTGCACGCTGAAGCTTCAGCAACTTTTAGGGGGATGCATTATGTAAAATTGAATTTTTTTAGCTTTATATTATGTTACAATGTTATTTCCTTATCAAAAACCTGGAGTGCTGCTTTGATTCCTTCATGCGTGTTTGAGAAATCCTTTTAATCTGCTGTGTGCACACCTAAGAATGGTTGTAAATCAGAGGTCTCAAACTCCAGTCCTCAAGGGCCGCTGTCCTGTAGTTTTTAGATGTGCCACAGGTACAAAACGCCGGAATGAAATGGCAGGTGTGGTGCAGTAGAGGCACATCTAAAAGTTGCAGGACAGCGGCCCTCGAGGACTGGAGTTTGAGACCCCTGTTGTAAATGGTATAATGAAGGAGCATTGTTGTGATGATGCAAAAGGCAGAATTGGAAAGAGTATGAGTTTCTTAAAGATACAAAGGCCCAATTTCAAGGTGTCAAATTGTTTGCAATATAAAATTTTTGTAACAACTGAAGGTAACACAGTCACTTGATTTTTTAGCAAAATCAAATGACTATGTTGTTTTGTGCCTGCAAAATACATAAAACTGCCCCTATGACATGGAAATTGTGCTTTGTTGCTATTAGCAAAATAAAACTGCTAGATTAATTTGGACATTTGTCTCCTTTTAATCAGCAAGCAAAATAAAAACAAGCATCAAACACAACAAACATAAAAAACTGCTGCCTCAGTTCAGAAAACTGTGCTATAACTTTGGAATTTTCTACATGTTTACGTAGGTTTAGTTCAAAGCTTTGCTCACAGTTTGACACTGATAAGTTTGGGGAATCAAAAGAAAATACAACACAGGAAGTGAAGGAATGATGATCATATAATCATTCCTTCATGATTATATCAGTCATCACACAGCAGCATCCAGCAATAACATCCAGCAATGCAGTCATCACTGCATTCAAGTGTCACAAAAATCACCCTTGTTATTTATGTCTCTCAGTAAAGTAATAACAAAAGTAAACTAAGAAAAATTGCATATCCCACGCTTCATCCAGGTCGTGCATAATTTTGTGACTGTCAACGAAGTTTTGGCAGAAATTCTCAACACTGATCTTTTAATAATATTGTGGTCAGAACCCTGACGGGTTCCGAAAAATCCAGGAGCACTGCATCAAAAGAAAATGCAATAAAATAAAATTCTGTTCGATCAGTTTTTTTCTGATGTCTTTTCTTTTCCCAAAGGTAATTGTGATTTGATAATAAATGAAGAAAAAATATAACTTCATTAAAAACTTCAATCAAATAACTGGCTTGACAACATAAGAATGGCAAATACGTTGCAGTTCTCCCAAGTGAATAACCTGTCACCTAAATATATAAATAGCTTACAGTTTATCGCAATATCTTAAAAGCAGATTTGATTCATATTTGTTCAAAATATATCAGCAGCAAAAACACATCAACATGACGGACAGACTCTTCCACTGTTGTCAATTTTAGCAGAGTTGCTGGAGCCAGCTGCTCACACTCGAGAGATGTCCACCACAGGTACTTTTCCAACAACTTTTGTCAAATGAACTCGAAAGGTCTTTCAGTCTTCACTGCTTTCTGTACAACATCTTTACAACAGAGCCGCTAATAATATCTAAGGTATTTGTTTGTTGAACCATTCTCACTACATTTTTCTGTGTTGGTTTGGAAAATGTTGTAATATTATGTAATGCAACTGAAAAAGATTTAGTATTATTGTTGCAGGACAGTGACTATGGCCTGTCCACTATGAGGGGAGTCAAGAGACAGGAAGCAAACAAGGACCAGCTGCAAACAACAACAATGTCTCTTCAAGGCTATATTAGCAGCTACTTATTCTATTACTGGTAGCTGCAAGCACCTAAGGTCACAGAATGCACTGAAGATGTCTGCACACGACTCGGACTTGTGAAAACAACAATAGATTGTATGAAGTGAAAAAGGAAGGACTTGCTCTGAGTGCCACTCTTCCCATAAACAACTGCATGCAGTCAATGAATAAGCTGGAAAAAAGAAGTAAGTCTCAAGTCAGCAACAGTTATGTTTTGTTTGTGTGCCGAACATCTTGTCAGGTTTTTCTCCAACAGGAGAAAGTGTTGATGTCACCATTTTATGACTGACAGGCTGAGAATCATGGCACAGTATGTTTTCTGATTCTACAGCAGATGGTACCCATGCCTTATAAATGATAAAGTCTGCAGAAGAAGAGTTTTTGAGATCAAACGTTTAGCTGAATCAACATCTGCTAAAGATTCCACACACACAAATTTGTGCACATGCATAGAGGAAGAATATTATTGCTATCCTTTCTGTCTTGATCCATAAATCCTGGAGGCTTGTCGGCAGCAAACAGAGCTTATATAAAAGGCTTTTAAGTTTTTAGATAACTACTGAAAAATTGTAATAGATTTCCACTGTGTATGTGCATGTTTTTTATGTGTCTTCTCACATAAGCAGATACTTTCACTAGGTATTCTCTTTTAACTTTAAGAAAACTACATTTTTTCCAATTCAGACAGGCTATCAGTAATGTTTTTTGTTGAAATCATAGATATTAAAAAGAAAATCTCAAATTATGTTTTTATGGTTTTACTGGGAGCAATATTTTAAGGAAGGTTCAACACTTTCCAAAGGAAACTTTTTTTCTGTTCTGTAAAGTATGTTAGGGATTTTTTAAAACAGGACTGGATTGTAGCCTCATCTTTGCATCTATACATCTAAAAACATAGATAAAGTAGCATCACTCTAAAGTGAAATTTACAATGATTCAATGAAGTTTTGCTACATTTCTATGTTATTTGGATGTGCTTCATACTTAATTTTACTATAATTATGGATAACGTATTAATTTCATTTGTAAGTCCTGCCATTTCTCTAAAATGTTATTTCATTTTAATATTTAATGTATCTGCAGATGAATTTCAACACAGAATAGTCAAGTCAAGTTTATTTGTATAGCACATTTCAGCAAGATGGCAGTTTAAAGTGCTTAACACCATAAAAACATAATGCACTAATTATGAAACAAGCAATAAACCTTACATTTTGTCAAATGCCATCACCAAAATCAAGATGAATAAGCAGGTAATAATTAGTCCAGCTGGCTTCTGACTCAATGTATTCTTTTTCTCATTCATCAGCTTCTTCTGAATGTCTTCTTTCTCTTCCTGTGACTCTGAAGCTTTCTCATCTTTACCTCTTACACTAACATAATTTCCATTATCTTCATTATTTTTTCCACCCTGTTGCTCTTTCAGTGACCTTCATCTGTGATCTTCCTGTTTTTTATTAAAATACCCCCTCTTCAGTTTTTGTTTTCATTTCATTGTCTGAATGCCTGCCAAGGGAATTCAAAGATTTCTCAAACATGCATGAACGATGTATGTCCAGGTATGTTTACGATGAGGGGATAATATTATAACACAATATAAAACTCAAAAAGTTGATACACAAATCCTCCCCAGACCCCCTTTAAAGCATGGGCTGGTTTCTTCGTGACTTCAACCAGTAAACAGTACAGTTCAATACATAGCTGTGAAAAAGTGACAGGAACAATGGCACAAGAAGTCCCATCTACAGTTTTTCACCAGTTATGTTGGACACATGAAACACAGAGAAGAAGATGCTCTATGCAAATGAGACTAAACTCAAAACATTTTGACTTAAATGCTTAACACAAAACACGCCATGGTAAGTCTTCCCCCCAATGTCGTTTTGGCAAAGTTGCCCACAATGCCAACATAAAACTGTTCCCCTAAAATCATTCAGAAATCTGTGATGACTGTCATCTATCAGCAACTCAATGTTCCTCTGATTTCTGGGAAATTAATTATGTTGTGTCTTTAAAGTCATATTCTTTCATTAGAGAAAAGCTCATTGGTTTTAAATGTGTTCTCTTAAGGTTATGTGAATTATATTTGCAATTATATTTAAATGAACTTTTTGGCATTTCTAATACCCTATTCTGTTTTTTTTTATATAAAAGAAAACAAATCACTTGTCCAAATATAATTTTTGGTCTTGCGTTCCTATCCTTTTCTCTTTTGTTACCATCATATGTTCCCTCTTACATGTCTCTTCACTCTTCGTCTTTGTTGCTTTTTTTCTCTCCTTTCCCTTCAGTCTGGGCCGTCATCCAAACAAATAGTATGAGGTTCTGTCTCAGGCACTAATTGACCATGACAGGACATTTATCACTAGTCACAATGTCCAAAGCTGTGTTGCTGTTGGGTGTTTCATTTCTGCTCTGGAACAATGACAGAAGTGTATACACACACAACAAAACACACAAAAAGTAACCTATCACAAAAAAATAAGAAATGCTGCAAAGTTTCCCAAAACAGGAATACAGACCTGAAAATGATGAATTTTTAAATACAAACAGACACATGAAAGTAATGCCAAATATATATATATATATAAATATAAACTGGCACAGGCAGTTTGACTTCATTATGCAGATTTTTTGAATTGAGCATTTTTCCGGAGAGCCCATCAGTAGGAATTAAATCCATCAAACCTAAATTCAGTGCCGCTTCATCTAAGCTTCCTTTGGTGTGGATCATTGGCTGTATTCGCTAGTCAGAGCTGTTTGTCTTCTCGATTCATCCCTCGTACTTATTATTCACTTTAGGATGCTGGTGCCTAATTAATTTGCACTGCATATTTTGATGCCAATTTCTAATTTGTGCTTTAAAAAATACACAAGAATAAAACAGATGGAAGGCACATGTTTTAACACTTGGATAAATCTGGATAGCATATGTTCTAAACACAAACTTAAACTCCTCTACATATACTGTATGTATTATGACATTCATGAAGCAAATGGGTTTAATCGCAATTGTTGCATACACTCAACTAAAAGCCCAAAGAAACTGAATTACTGAATAGTGATTTCATACATTTACAATAAGAACTTACTCAACAAAGAGGATCGAGAACAATTCACTACCACCTTATGCCCTCCTTTAATTTCTAATGAGCAATACAGTACAATTTCTGCTAAACCTTCCAGCTTGGATCAGTGTACTGCTTGTCTTATGATCATGAACAGATAGTTGGACAGCCTCCTTCAGGATTTTCTGGCAGAGAGCAGAATTATGTCTTCAATTAGTTACAGAAAGTCGTCTAGGTCCAGAATTAGCAGAGCAGACACAGAACATCACACCACCATCACCTTTACTGAAGGCGTAATGTGTTTGATTACACCAGATGTAACTGTTTCATTACCAGTTCACCAGATATGTTTCCAAAAGTCTTGGAGCTCGTTAAGATAGTTTTGGGATGTGCGAGACGGGGTTTTGTGTTCTTGTTTTAGTCAGCAGTGGTTTTGCTCTTTGAACTCTCCACTACATGTCCTTTCTCCTCATGACAAGAGACACATTGTATGTTTAAAATCAGAGGCCTCTTTGCAAACTTTTTTTTTCCAGTTTTGCTGACACCTAACTTAAACGAAAGGCTGAAACCACATGCAATCTAAGCCTTTTTGAGTAATTGAATTTCTGAAAGAAACCGGGTATAAGATATTCAGTTGGTGGTGAAATGGAGACTGAGCGATGAAAGATAAAGTATTTGGGTCAAGTATTCATGGAGGATTCTTACCTTAATGTAAGATCCTACGACTTTTAATAGAATACACATTTTTTTCACTTTCCGCTGAACAGACAATAGAAAAGGCAATAGTGAAAAATGTATAAGCGTAAAAAAGGAAGAGAGGGACTCAGAATCTAATCAAAGCAGGGACACTCTGCTGATTGCCTCTTCAAAAACAATAGTGGGAAAATTGGTTTGGTTTGCTCCTGTCAAGAAAGCAGGAGACAACTGATGCTAAAATGGGTAAAATGTTGCCGGGAAGTAACAAAAGGAGCTTAAAGTAAAATGACTAAATTACTTGTTCATGAACCTCAGTGGGGAAATGGGTAATCTCAGGCGCCAATTCTATTCCCCAGTCTCTTGCATCGGTACTTTTCTCCATCTGACAATTACAGAGCTTTTCTAAATTGATTCTTCTCCTCTCCTCTTTATCCTCAACATTTATTGTTGTATTTATATTCGTATAAAAAGGCATAGAAATGGAAGTCATCATACAACAATTTTTCTTTAAGTATGTCCTGCTATGTGACCATTGAGGTGTATATTTCACCCTGCTAGACAAACTGCATACACAAAAACAACATTAATTTACAAATTAAGTTTTACACCTCCTTTTGGGATTAAATGCCTGCAAACCTGCATTTGAGAAGTGATGAATTTCATATTTACCTAATTTCAGCTTTGCTGTAAGCTTACAGCTGTAAGCAATGTAAAGCTTACAAATCCAACTGTAAGCTTTACATTGCTTACAGTTGGATTTGTTGAATTAATTACAGTAAATAAAGTCTAGACTCCAATTGGGATCTAGCATATAGGACAGCACCTAGTCTACACCATATTAACATTAGACTGTGCTCAGCTGAGGCAATAGCCTATGCAGGAAAGATCTGAGCAAAACAATTATTGTTATGTTTAAACTGCAAAGAAAACGTGTCACTGACCAATTAACAAGTAATGTCGAACGAAGGGGAAGCAGATTTATACTTAAGCAAATGTCCCACTGTGGAAGATCTTCAGCACTGCAAGATGTGAATGTACTGAAGACTTTTTGAAGACGTCTCTAGCTAAGTCAGATTGTCCTTCAGATATGATGGAAAAGCTTACATGTATTTTAGATAAAGTATCAGTACAACACTGTAAAATCTTTCTCAAACCCAGTTAACAATATGTTAGTAGAACAACAGTTTGTTCTGAAAAACCACAAGATCAAAATACTGGTTGTTGTGAAAAAAAAAAGGATCCAAAACTTGATTATAGGTGAGTAAGTCAGATAAAGCCAATCATCAATCATGTAATAATAGGATTTAAGTTTTTCTTTGTTGCCTTTTCTTCACGTTGATACCTTCTACCAATCTTCAAACATGAATAAAAGAGAAGCATGTTTTCACGTGCTGATATGGCCACTCTGCCATATAGCTCCTTTATTTACATTTCAACATCACATTTCACTTGAAAGTGAAACATAAATATGTCTCAAAAGTCCCAAAATATTTTAATGCAAATGTTTCTTACAACCATTTAAGGTTTAAGAAAATAAGTGCAGATTTTAAACATGTCAAATTTTTTTTAAAACATTTTTTTATCTTTCATATGAACCATGTGTGCTATTATTTATAGAAAAAAAAATCGTACTTAAAAATCCCCAATATGCAGGGAGATTGTTAAAAGATTTGGAAAACAATCATTAAATTATTTAAAATACATTTTTATTATTGTAAACAAATGTGTTTCCTTTGTAAAACATGAAATTACACAGATTTAAAACAAAAAATTTCATAGGGCCTTAGGTTGCTTTCAATACATTTCACCTCATTTTCATCAGTTAGTGTCTTGTTGCACTTTTTTGTTTAATTTAATTATCTGTGTAACAAAAGGCTCCTTATTTTTGAGAGAGCAAATAAATTTAACAGTTCTACATAAAATTATAGTACATAATTTTTACTCTTATGGACTAGAGTCATTTAGGGTCACAAATAGTGGTATTTTTTAAGCAAACTTGGTGACAAATCTTTGCTCATTATTTTTAAAGTCTATATAAACATGTCTTCAACATGCATTTGAATGGTCAATCAGGTTTAGGTCATCAAAAATTAGGCTGTATGTGTGTACCTAAGCCCTGAATGTCAACTGAGAGGCTAGATTGCCTCTTGAATATGCCATGTTCAGCCAAGTGCAACAACCAAGCAAACATCAGCTCCATTAGCTACAACAGTAACTACCTACATCAGTATGGGGACAATGTCATCAGTGCAAAGGGTGGTGTCACCTAATTAAAACACAAGTAAATAGCAACTTAATGAGTTGTAATAATAGCTAATTGGCGAGTAGTTGATGAATCAGGTCTAATTGGCTTGTATGGCTGAGATAATAAAAAATGTTTGATTACTTTATGCTAAACATGTTAGCCAGGTAGCAGGTGTTGTTTCAAGGAGCTGTCATGAGTAATCCATTACCTTACATCTCAATCTCATCACCCACCTCCACAGAGAAGGAGAGGGCATGGCTTCCTCAGCAGTGGGTTTCCTAAGACTTTAATTATACAATGAGCTAAAGGCGCTGGCTTTGCTCTCCTTTCATCCCAGGTAAAACTCTTTCTGGAGTGCAAGAAACTTGAGAGTGGAAGTTGTCATGACTGTGCAACTGTGACATGTTAATTTCTCAAATTTTTGACATTGATTTCAAAAGAATCAATTGTCAAGTTATTCTACAACAAAGCCAGCTTCTCGGTCAAGAAGCATCAAGCTTAGATTTACAGGTTTTGCTCTTTGTAGTTTTGATCTGTCAAGGTTCATCCTGGGATTTAATTATCAAAACACTGTCTTCTCTTCCCTTTTGATCTCCTTTCATCCTTTCATTGTCTCTGAAAAAGCCAAAATCAATTATCTTCAAACCTTATCTATATGCCTGCCTATGGTCCTAGGGATGAATAATATTCAAAGCTTGTCATCTTAAAGCTAACAAAACTTTTGATACATTAACTATCTATCTATCTATCTATTGGTTGAGAGCTTCTAAGATCAACTAAACCATAACTTTCTCAAAGAAATCAAAACAGATAAAAAATATCTGTTTAGCAATGAAGAGCATATTTGTGCAAACATGCTAAAGCTGAACTTGTTTCCTATATATTGTTTACCAGCACTTATGTTCTGATCTGTTAACCTGTGAAGCTGCTGCACATGAATTTACAAGCAAATTCAGAACATCTTTCATCAGCATTAATGAGATGGGTGGTGATGTCGTATCCCTGGTGGAATGATCTTGCTGCTGATAAGGCTGATTATGGGTCGTCTCTACAGCCTTGGGGAGGAATATGTAGTGCCTCTTATCAATGGTTCTATCAAAGCCAGGCTGCACACCTTTGATAACTACCTGAACTCTGATTCACCGATTGACACAGATGTGTGAAGATTATATAAATAAAATATTTTTTTAACCTTCAGACAGCAGATTGGAAAGATAACAGAAGCAAGCGTGAATTTCATGAATATGCAGGGCTAATGCAAAGTTTTTAGGCTTACAGAAACTTGAACAGCACACAGCATCAGTACACGTATATTACCTTGAAACTTTCAGTGACTAATAGATAATAGCATAAACCTGATTAGCGTTCCTCTCTGTGTTCACTTTGCTCATATACTACATGGTGTTGCATAATATAGTCTCATTTCCTTCCTCATACTGCAAACATAATTTTACAGTTTTCATCCTTGGGAAAAAAAACAATATAAGGGTGGAGAGTGTAAAACGCTGTATAGGGAAAAAACAATGTGAAAAATTTATAATAACAGACAGAAGTAGAAACTGAAAAGTTGTGGAACAGAAAACTACAGCAAACTGTTTAATTTTTTCCGCTCTGCCCACTGTCTCTTGCCATTATTCCCCTCCATTTCCCCTCACTTGCCTCACTGCTTGGTCAGGTCATTGAATTTCAGTGGTGAGTTGGGTTTCTGCTCTCTTTGAACTTCCTGGAAGGTCATGGGTGGCAGGGCAACACCGTGTCACAGCTAATCTGTCCCTGGACTATTCTAAGAAAGACAGGAGAAATGACACTGCGTGTGCGTGTAAGTGAGATAGTGAGTAACATAAGGGTCATCGTTCCTCGGTAGTCTTGGTATTGTTGAATCGCGAGAAGAAGATAGGGACAGGAGACAGACAGAGATGATCTGCCTAAGTAATGTATGAAGAAGTGACCCTGAAAAAGTCTCCCCCCAAAGATTCGAGCCAATGAAGCATAAACTTACTCACTTACATTTACCCACCATGCTCATATTCTCAACAGAAAAGGTTTAAAAGTGACTTGATACTGAAAGATGATATGAGAATCAAACTTAATTGATTTTCATTCCTCTCCACCTTTTACTACACTACAGACTTCTCAATGAACTCCCCAGGCTGCCATCTTGGAAAGCTCTCTGACAACTCTGCCACAGTTGGCCTTATCAAAAGTGAGAATGACTGAGAGTACAGACAGTGGACACAAGACTTTGTGGACTGGCAGCAACAGAACAATCTTCTGATCAATGTGGTGAAATCCACCATCCAGGAGCTGGACTTCCACATGCACAAACCCATCACACTGACACTGGTGAACATCCAGGCAGGGGACATAGAGAATGGACCCTTATAAGTACCTGAACCTGAACAATAAACTGGACTGGATTCATGACACTGATGATCTTTACAGGAAGTGTCAGAGCAGACTCTACCTGCTGAGGAGGCTGAGGTCTTTTGGAGTGCAGAGGGCGCTCCTCAAGACATTCTCTGACTCTGTAGTGGCATCAGCCATTTTCTTTGATGTATTATGTTTGAGCAGCAAACATAATTCTCAGCTTATCTACAGCTGAGAAGAAGTGGTTAGATAAGCTCATCAGGAAGGCCAGCTCTGGGGAGACCCTACATCCAAGTGCAAGATAGGTCTTCTGCCTCCGACCACAGAAGATAGGAGGCACTTCACTACAGACTTCTCAATGAACTCCCCAGACTGCCATCTTGGAAAGCTCTCCGACAGCTTTCAGTCAGAGAGCTTTCCGCCACTGGACAATGTCTCCTACCCCAGTGGCGGTTGTTGAACTGGACAGCTCCTTCAGTCACAGACTACTGCATTTTAGGTGAATAAAGGATCCTTATCACAGATTCTTCCCCCAAGCAGCTGTAAGACTTTTAAACCACCACTGCTCCAAACAAACTCAAGAAGTGCTTAATTCCTGCTGTTATTTGCAGTTTTTTTCATTTCTTAAATAAACCGAAACCGAAAGTCTTGTATCTATGCCTACAACACACCTGTGCTCTACATATTGATAGAGGGTTAATACAGAAGTATTATCATACTTTAAGATTTCTAATTATAGACAAAAGTCGAATTTTTGTAAGTTTTTCCTTAAGATCCTACTAAAATAGAATAAAAAAATTGTGTCTTGGGTCCAACAAAACAGAAAAAGGAAGTGGTAGGAATAGTTTTGCAAAGGCACTTCACAAACTAAAGTTTTAAGAATATAAGTTAACTCAAATGTTTTGAAGAGGCATTCATAGCATCTAATCTGCAGTCTTCCCCCCTCAGCTCAATAGTCTTCAGCTTCAGTCCCCTGGAAATCTGATGAAGATATACCAGGCATGTAGAGTTTGTGAAATTATGCTGATGAATAATTTAGGTTATTAGTTAACAGATATGGACAGCAATTATTTGACATATTTATTGTAAAAGTTGTTTAAAATAACAGAAAATGCCTGGCTCCCTGTAGAATTGGCTTTCAGTAATAAGGTACATATTTAACTATTTGGTGCTCATGTATAAAAACATGAGAATTTTAGGGTTTTTTTTTATAAAGCTCAACATCTTGCTCTTGAAAAACATCATGTTATTTTTTTGCTTTTTGAATTTGGAGATTAATTTAGATAACATGTGCTAATTTTGTACTAAGTACTGATATTTGGGAAATCCCATAGAAGTTTTTCTTTTTAAAAGCAATATTCCTATTCATTCCTTTCCCAAACAAGGTTTCATCTTGACACAACACCAAAGCCCCAAGATTTGTTTTGGTACATACTGGATGTGCCCCTGCTTTTGTGTGTGTCTTATTAAAAACTGAGCATAATATTTAGGAAGGCTCAAGAGATTTATCATGCTAATGAAAATTATTCAGAGGAGGGGGGGGGAGCACAAGATTCTGGGCTAGAGAGAGTTTATGAGAAATCTGACTGAAATAAAAGAGAAGCGGAACAAACTTGTATAGAATAGCACTCGAGAGGAGAGGATGAACACAAACATAAATTGTTAACATTTTATAGGAGATAGTCACAAGTCACCAGCTGTGTTTTCATTGTAAATATGCACAAATCTTTGTCTATAGCCCACTAATGTCAAAAAGAAGAGCTATGAATTCAACACATTTGAATGACACACAACTTTTAATGACCGGGATGCTGTGAAAGCTCTGGTGGAGCCACTGTAATGCACTGTCCAAATGAAACACACGGTGTTTCACCTTGTGGTCGGGGCGCCAGGGTGGTCCACCACTATGAACATGACTAATCAATTTGACTGTGTTATCAGTACACAATGAAAACAAGGACTTGTTCATTGACACAGATATTTAATTTTAAGAGACTGACTAAGGATTGTGAGAAAGAAACTGAATTTTTCATGGCGTCTTGCTGTTTGTACAGATTGTTTTAAGAAACGCACTTGCTGTTTTGCAAATGTCAAATGATTGGAGAAATGCACCAACACAACTAAGAAAAACTGTAATGCAGCAAATGGGATAGATTTAACATGATGAGCTACTTTTCACAAGCTGAAATTAAAAACCTCAAAAGCAAAAATAAAAAAAGTGAGTGGTATTGAAGGGATTTGCTTTTTAGCCTGTGGCATTTGAATCATACTGGACAATTTAGCATAATAGCACTCAACTGGCACTCTGCCGTAATTGAAGTGATTCATTAACATAAACTCTGTGTCTTGCATCTTTCAGATGAATAAACTTCAATAAACAGAAGTGGAACATCTTCACATTTTATAATAGAAACTGAAAAACAATTTATATATAATTCAAACAATAATGTTGACTGACTGATAGGCAACCTTGGAAAGTTCATAAAGGCTTTGCAGTACTATATGGATAGGTAAATATTGTGGCATTTTCTCTAATTATTATAGTAATTACAATGGGTTACAATTTGAAGGGATAAATAAGTGCCCAAATCACTTTAAACTACAAAATACAATTTTGTTCATGGAGTATAATGATAGCCCACACCATCTCACTCTCATTATTTGTCTGGTTGCTGTTATTGCCATTGTATAATAAGTACAACACTCAGACCTTAGTTTTTCCCAATAAACACATTGGCATTTGGAATTTTCAATTTTGATGTATGAGAAACGTCCAATTTATTTGCTGTCACAATGTGACTGCTAAATTATTTTTTTCTAATTGATCCTCAAGGGAATAAGGAGGTGCAATTCATTATCCATGTCTGTGGTGAGGCATCATCAGCAAGCAAAACAAAGTACTGATCTTCTCTTGGAGTGCAGGCTACACTATAAATGATACTCCTTCCATTTATTGTGCCTCAATGAAAGTGCCATATGATAAAGACAATGTAATTACTCTCTGTTCTGTGGAATTTCACTTTGTCTTACACTGAAAGCACTCATGGGAAACCTGGTTTATGTTGTATAATTACAGGTTCAATCTGATCCTTGTATGTGTAATCCTCAGGGTAGCTTTTATTTTACCGTTCCTTCCCAACACAGATAAAATACTGCAAGTAAGCAATCTACCACTGCCGCCAACAGATATGGTAATAAAATGTTCATCACTTGTGGCATTAGAATGCTATAAAAAGCAAAGGAACTGTACAAAAGTGGAAGCACAAAAATACAGCAACTAAGATATAAATAAACATGAAATTGTGCATTTTTTTTGTTTTGTTTTGTTCATTAAGACAATGCTGGAGAATTTTGATTGAGGCTGTGTGTTTATTTTCCTTCCATTTTCTGCAGTTTATCTTCCATTTCCTCTGTCTGCGCCGTCATGTATCTTCAGGTGTCTGAGCTAGATGAGAAGTGACTGTGGTGTCTCCAGATGTCATTGATGGAAACGGGGTGATGACTCTTCTTAATAGACAGCCTGCAGCAACTTTCATCCAGACGCTCATTTGCATTCAAATTCACAACTTGTTTGGCTAAATGTGCCTGTGTGTATGAGTTCATCATCAGGTTTTTTATTTTGTTTTTTTTTTCATGTGTTATCTTGTACGTTGTATGCAGAACACGTGTTCCTTGTGCCGCTAATGTGTCCTATGTAAGGGAACATAATGTGTTCTTCGTGGTATATGGTTGTAAAAATGCAAACAAGTGTGGACATTTATCATCACACACATACAGGCACACGCACGCACATACACCCCGATATCACCAGGTGTCAGTCTGAAAATTGGTTTCTCTCCTCTGGGCTGACAGAGTTGACAAGCCCTTTATGAGAGGCATAAAGAGGGCTGCCTTGCCACCCTCCCAATTCATTTAGTCTTTTTAACTTAAAGTTTACAATTTCCTTCTAAATCAGTGAAGCCAATGATATTCTAAGCATCCACCATTCATTTGTAGCACGTTTAAAATTGATCAGATTGCACTTAATTCCTGTTTGTGTTTGACGTGAATGTTATGTGTGACCTCTAAGTAGATGTATAAATAAGTTGCTCATGGGGTTCTTGGTTGTAAAGGCTTTTAGGATTCTATTACACAGTGGGTTGACATGGAGTGACAGAGTTAACGAATGTGTATATAAAATAGAAAATAATGTTGTAAAGTTTCAAAATGACCATAAGAACACAAGTACTATGACGAAAATAGTAATAATAATTCAACCTCTTACGTCAAGGGCAGGGAAGATCCTTCAGGCTTTTATGCCTTTGGGACATGCATATAGTTTCATTGACTAATAAAATTCACTGGGACTTACAATAATTAACATTATGAGCATACCGAAAGTTAAATGATCATGCCCAATAATTTTATCATATCTCAGCTGCATGATATTCAGAGTTCTTCACATTTGTTGGCACCAGTATATAAAAGTGAAGAGCAATACATGTACAACCAGCACTAAAAACTGAAAGGCATTAAACAATTTAAACTTGGAGAACTTTTTCTATTCTTTTAGTTTGTGTATATATATATATTCAGTGACTGGGACAAGGGACCAGTTTTTAAGAAGCAAGTACAGAATGTGAGAATCCGATTACTTGATTATCACAGTAATTGATGATTACAAATACTAAAATAATTGTTCACAACAGCCCCAACCATAATCACCTTATTCAATAAGACACGTACAAGAACAAGGGAGATCTTGTTTGCATTCAAAATCTTTATTATATGAATTTATAATACCACCATCTAAGTCGTATCCCTTATGCAATAATTTGCCAATTAATAGTGTAAATTAATTCATCATACTTGCAGCAAGAGAGATAGAGGGTGAAAGAAGGTACATCAGAATGGCAGGAAAAGACATAAGGGAGAGAAAAAAAGAGAGGAAGTGAACGAATTTGATTTTTAGAGCGATGGCAGCTAAATGAAGCCATCGAATGTAGTGCAAATGGAGAATGGCTTCAGACACAAGGTAATTATTTCCTGGCTGGTGGAATAGAAAGAGCAAAGGCTCCTTCATTAACTGGCTGTTCATTACTGATGGATAGAGGGATGGGCACACATACACTGGAGTTCATAAGCACGAGTGCTCATGATTTGCACACACATCCTCTGATGCTCATTTAGATTCGCAACCCTTAAGTCAGCCAAAAATGTTGTTTTATAAGTAAGCTTGTGCATGATAATTTGGTACTCCAGACACTGAAAAAAATGTAGATACACAATTTTCTTCGAATAGCTTCTTGGATCAGATTTAAGGTTATGTAATTAAAGTCAAATTCTATTAGGTGAGGATTTGTGTCTTTTTATTTTAAAATGTATGTTCAAGATTTTGTACTTAGTTTACCTCTGTTATATACAGTACTGTATATATACACACACATATATTCCTGTATTATTACAACTTTATTCTGGTAATAATGAGTTTATTCTAGTATTTCTTAGACTGTCATCCAACCGTTTTGCTCACAATATTATGATTTTATTCTTGTAATTGCATTTTTCTCCTAATGACTAACACTGCATTGCGAATATGGCATTTAGAACAGCAAATATAATTATCTGGTTTATAATAAAATAACCAATGAAATTACCAGAAGAAACTAACACTTCTGGAGTCGTGTTGCCACAGTTGTTGGGTGACTGAAGAGGTCTGAACCCAGGAGATGCCCTAACTGACAGATTTGGAGTATTTTTGCCAAACATTTCAACAATTTTTTTATATCCTCTATGATTGTGCAGTTCACATCTGTTTACATTTGTACAATATTTATCAAGTCTGTGGTCAAGTCTGTAAGACTTCTATAGCTTGCCTGGAGACATTGTTATATTAATTTCTGTTCATGTTTTTTATTTAACAAAAGGGAAGTTAAAAATGATTTGTTTTCTTATCTCAATAATCAAAGGAACAAATGTATTTGCATTACAGCAGTCAAACCTGTATTATAATTGCTGACCAACGTTTTGGATGTTTACACTAGTATTTTGATTATTTTTGTTGAGAACATTTCTTTACTTTTGGGAATCCATTTTCTATAACCCTGAATCTAATCTTTTACCTTCAAGCAAATAGTATATGATTTTCATTAAGCTCCCTTTTTTAATTCAAAGTTTTTTTTAAATGCATCTCACGTAGTATTATAGTTTTCCTAAAAATAAAATGTCCTGTTTTTAGTAGCTGTAAGCGGAAAATCATAATTTGAAGACGTCAAGGCTTGAACGCATCAGATTGTGTGCAATTATTCTGCGTTTTATTTAATGAATTGCGTTACTAGAACAAAGGTTTTTCAATAATGTTTCAAGTTATTGAATGCGCGTGTATACAGTTACCATGAATTTAGAAACAGTTTGCAGCATGGTGTTGCTGAGCTTACCATTCACATTGTTGCGCTATAATGTTATTTTATGCTCTTTCAGCTCAGGTTTTTTGTCTGTTTCTCTTCCATGCCATTTTGACTGCCTCAGACCTTTGGCAGCAGAAATGCAATTTCTGATAACTCAGTTTTGTGTTCAAAATGGCATGTAATGGGATCAATCAAAGGTCAAAAACCATGGACTGAGCAAATTTTCTCAGCTTTCATCGAGTTTAAAAGACAGTTCCCTGCACACCCCAATTGCAAAGAATGTTTTTTAATCCTTTTCCAGGCCACACTGACTGCTTTCTACTCTGAACTAACATAATAGTGAATCATTTGAAGGACAAATGACATTAAATCATTTATACACGGTATTGAAATCATAAATGGATGAAAGACGTGCAAAACACCGACAAATGAAATTAGAGATCAAATTGCTTTTTCTTTATTGTTTTCAATGCAGTTTAGCACAATCTATGTTTTTCCACAATAGTTCATAATGTTTAATATTGTTCAGATTATTTTATTAATAGTTAAGCATTCCTGTCTCCATTTTAATTATCTAGATTCTATTTTCTCTAATTGCTATTAATTACAGATTAAAGATTAATCACAAGGGAAAAAAAATCTACTTTGCAAAGAGTTTTTTTAATGCCGGTACCAGACTATTTAACAACGATCAGAGAGGTGCAAAAAAGACATTAGGACAAAGATATTCAACACTTCATATTTTTACGCGAATCAAAAAAGGTTACAGATATTTGGCTTTGAGATGAAATCTGACAATAAATGCAAGACACACCATACATCATGATTTGTAGATTGTTGATCAAAGTGCACCTTTGTATTTTTATAACAACTGAAGGTAACATAATGACTTGATTGTGCTATGGAAAATACTAAGCATTCACATTCAGATCTTGGTTATATACCTTAGAATGATGTCAAACAAAATTAGAAAATCTGTTAGTTCTAAATAGAGACGTCACTGGTAAATAGAATAGCCCATGACATTAGAGGTGGGTGTCCTAAATATATACCTCATTGACACATCTCATTATCAATTTGCTTTGTCTGGGCACTGTATTGAATAATATGCACTTGGGTAGTCATTTTCTCTCTGCGTGTGCTGGAGTGTGTGTGGGGGTGGAGACAGATAAGCCAAACAGTTATCTCTTGAATTCCTGTTCAGTCTGCAGCTGTAGTGTGTTTAAGGCAAGTACACTTGCAACATGGCATGATTAGCTCTGCATCAGGAGCGTGTGGGTTTCCAGCAATGGTAAAGCTGTGCTTCTCAGCTCTCAAATGGTCATCCACGGCAAGGGGCCACCATCGATGAGGTTATATTGTTCAGATCTGGACAAGCAAGGCGGCATGGGCAGGCATTTGGAGCATTTCCTGTCCACAAAGTCAGCTTCCTGTGGAATAATTTTATTATTATTATTTCTATTTTATAACTTTCTATTATTCCTGTTTTGATTTGATACAGTAGAGTCTCCCACACTTTCCATATTTGTGTCCTCCATCTCCCGCACTTTTTTCAGTCATTACAACCATTTAATCCTTTGGTAATACGTCGATGCGTTTTTCTGAGCTGCCTTTAAACGCAACATGAGTCCTAAGTTCATCACACTAGTGTTACACCTGTGTTGCAGCACAGGAGACATGATGCTGTGCTGAGCTGCACCGGTGTGTGTTAAAATCATGGCAGTAAACCAGAAAAAGACAAAGAACTTTCCACAATTGTTTCCTAAAAATTAATCGAGTGAGTTGAGTAATGCTGTTGGATACAGGTAATGTTAGATAAATGATGACTAGCCAATGTCATTATATTACTTTAAGCTTGTTAACAAGAATAGGCTTAACAAGCCTATCCACCCCCAGAAAAATAACCAGTGGTCCTCCAGCTAAATTCCTCTGAAGCCAGGGTTGGCTCTGGAGCACATCTGAATTGGCTGTTTCCTCTTCTCGCTTTCAGAGGTGTCAGCTAGCGTAGGGTTGTCGATACCAATCTTGAGAACTTATATTTTGGATCTAAACCTCCTGGAGTTTTAGAAGTGGGCTCTCTCTGCCTGCAGAGGAAGGGGGAGGGAGTTTGCACACTTTGTCCTTGGATACAAGAGGGGTTTCTCCTCTCTAGATGCAGCTCTGCTGCAGAAAAGGCAGTTTTGTCCTATTCCTGGGGTTTAAAGGTCCCTGTGACATCACAGTTTCCTTCCTGAAACTCCTCTTCCTGTTGCCGGATCCAGAGTGGGTTAAAATGCAGTTGTATGGTGGTTTTATACAAGACAGGCTGTTGATGTGCTCAACTAACTTTCTCCTCTGTTAGTTCTGTTGCCTGGCCTCCGTGTTCAGCACACCGCATTCAGAGAGTTCTTACACTGCCACTAGCCCACTCCCTTCACTATCAGCCATGCAGCTACTTTTCCACTACAAGCCATCCATCATCCTCTTTACATCACAAAAGGCCATCTATCACTCCATTGGAAGCCTAAGAAAATTCTTGGTGGCAAGGTACAAAATAAAAAATGTAACATGATTTTCCTGAAATGTGGGTGCAAACATGTGGGCAGCCATGTTCTACTAAAATGGAAGGCATAAAAAAAAAGTAGAACAAATCTGGTACTATTTAAGTGAGTTGTGTTTTTTCTTTTGTTTTAAATAAAAAAGTACTTTGTACCCTTGACCCAGGTTATCTCCAGTCGACTTTTGTCTGGACCTTTAAGCGAACAGAAGGAGAAGTTGTGAACGATGTCAATTTTCTATGGCGTTTCAGAATTGTAGTCTGCCTATAGTTTTAACAACTGCAGTAAAAGAAATGAACAAAGTCATTCCGTCCATGTTGGCCATGATTCCAAATACTGAAATAACATTAGCAGCCGCCTCGGTCGGATTGGCACTTCTTTCTTTGCAGTGGAAAATGGTTGTTTACAGCGCAGGCGATTTCTGGTAAGCTTCTTGGCATCAAACATATTACATATGTTACGGGCAAATGCTAGTGATTGAGTAAAATGTTAACCTCAACAGACTCCACGCCTCCAGGAAGCAATAATTTCCCAATAGCCAAGAGCCCAGACCCTCTGTATGAATGAAGCAAACATAGCAAAGGGGTTGTTTTGTACCTGGCTTCTGTCTTCCTACCTATCTAAACAAAGAGAAGGTGAATGCTGGAATAATTTCCAATTCTGAAGTCAAAAGTGGTGCCATCCAATCAGCGAGACCTTTTTTATTTTGTTGTGTTTTCTTAACATGTGGTTGTGCTTACTTAATCTTGTGCTTTCTCAATTTGTAAGTGTCTTTAGTGATTTGTTGAAGTGGCCTCCACTGTACATTTTACATTTGTTTTTTCTTAGGAAGATGTATGTGCTGTTGTTTTTGGTTAGTGTGTTCAGAGGACTTTGTGTTTCCTTCCAAATGTTGGGTCGTTAATTAAAATCCTTGTCAACACATGGAATCATTTTGGAGGACTGCCATCTGTCTTTTAAATGAATGAGCAGCCTTCCTTCTCATGAACTTCACAGTTAATTGAACATTCATTGGAAAGGTCAGTCAACTGTTTTTCTTTTTTGTTTTTTTTAAGAATACGATGAGACAGCATCTTAATAAGTTGAAATGACATCACTTCCTCTGCTCTGCTACAATAGTTAGATTACCTAAAAGGCCAACTGGGTATTTGTGTGTAAAAGATATTTAATTAAACTTTCAAAACAAAGATTTTAAGGTTTGTACATTATTGTCTACATGGTGTTAATCTGTAACTGCTAGCATATTTTTATTAGGCATGCGTAATTTTCCCATTTTATTTTATTTATTTAGGGTGATGCTTCTATTTTCAGCTCCAGATCACCCTCAAACCTGAAAACTAGAGAGCCACATTCTCTTAATCTCCATCCGGATTACAGCTTTTCTCGATTGCTATGACCTGCTTACGGAAATTTGGGTCCACTTAGTTGTCATCATCACTGTCAGCATCAGCAATCAAGGCAAACTGTAGAGTTGTAGTCATGTTGTAGGGTCAAGTGTGTGCAAAATCACTGAACTAAGAAATACAGTTTTCCCGATGGCTTTGGTGCAGTTGTCAAGACTCCACATGTTTCAAAACAGTTAACACAGAGACCTTTACATAGGCACTCATGGTCAAAGTGACACATTTTGTGATATTTTTTAACAATAGCTCAGGGGGATTATGCTTAATTTCTTCATAGCACAAAATGTTTGGTTCTACTTTTGAATAATTAGCTACGCTAACCTGACACCTGTCACAGATGATATGTTTTTAATACAGAAAATCAACAAGATTTATCCTGGATATCCAATGAGCGACAAGCCACCAGCATTAAAATCATTTGACTTCCAAAAACTGACTGGCTATGTGGAGTTGTTACAGACATTTCAGTCTTCCTAATTGGACTGCTCTTTCATCCCTCTACCTCCCTCTCTCTCATCAGGTAACCAGTCTGCAGTTTCCAAAATAACTGCTGGCTGTCAGTGGACAGATTTCAGCCTTATAAAGTGCAGTGCTTAAGAAGGTCTCAATTTGCCTCGTCTCTCTCTACATCAAGCTCAGTTTCAGTACTTCTCTGCCTTTCAGTCTCACAAATGTTGTGATGGTAAGGGGTTCACCAGAGTGACAGTCTCAAAGAGGATGTTGGAGAAACGAATGTCTGAGAGCTCCCCTGTCTTTTCTCCACTTACGTTTTTTGATGTCTGTACATTTTCCAGCCAAAAATAAAATCATTTTGGAAAAAGGAGACACATATGAGGAATCACAGTTAAAGAGGAAGAGCTAACAGCACAAGAAGCTTTGGTGTAGCCCTGTCTCTGGCACATTCTCTACCAGCTTGTCAACGAAAGCTACATGTTAAGACGGATAATAATTTACTGCTCATTGGCTCAAAGGGGAAAGTAACAATGTGATACCTGCAAGATGAAAATGGATTTTACTTAGATTTGTCCCTATAATTGTTTGCATTTCACAATGTAAACATTGTTGAATCTGAAATAATTCAACAATGCCTGTAGTCCAGCAGATTATGGAGTTTTATAGCTCAGCCAAGATGAATGCAAATTTAAACAGCTGGTACCAGGAAATGTACGCCTTCATATCTTAGAGTGTACATTGTGTTGACCTTTTATCATGCAGCACATTATTTTATCATACATTTAATTATGTAAAATTTAATGCATATGATTAACAACTAAATATTCCTGCCTGCTCTTGTTTGGGGGTTTTTTGCATAAGAAAAGATTTGGTGCATTCAGGTGTCTGATTAGGTCTTCTTATATTTCTTGATCTGAACAATAGAATTTAGGAGATTCAGTTTACATAAATTATATATTAATATGCTTACTTTATGTTATATGGTTCTGTCTTCGTCATCTCACATGACAAAGATTGTCCAGCAGTTGTCCTGTTCAGAGACAGAGTCCAAAAAAAGAAAAAAAAACACATGCAGATGTGCAAAAGGCACATATATTTGTAGTGTTGAAACCAAACAATTTGCTGCGACAGATTTTTGTTAGTGGTCAGAATGGTGAGAATTAGCAACCCAAACTGCCTGTGTTGATTACCTTCAGAGATATGGGAATACAAATAACAGTACTTAATCTTGTTTAGGGAACACAAATTCATTGTGACAGCTCGGCTGCTTCGGCCCTGTTGTGTTGGAGTATGATTTGAATGGGCTGATTGTAAAAGAGAAGAAAAAGTGAAGTGCTACTAAGTTTTTGTAAAAACCAGAAAAAACTATTTGGGGTTTATTTCATAGTGAGAGCAAAGTCTGAGCATTGCTTAACTTAACATTTTGAAGTATTACAGACAAATGAAAACGTTGGATTTAATTGTGCCTTGGCTAAAATGTTAAGAGGGTCACGGTATGTTTGGGCACAGTATTATCATGCCATTTTTCATAGTTAACTAATAAACCCAGAGATATTGGACCCATTAAAAACTTCTCAGCTTAAGGAAGGAAGAAAAATAAAATAAATACAACAACTTGCAAAGCACTCACATATATAGACAAATGTTGTATTGGAGCTGGACAGTAATTTGAACATATTCCCATTTAGTCATTCTAGATAATTTCTACAGAGTTACAGAAATAAAAATAACAGGCAGAAAGGAAAGAGCAAGTATTGCCTGACAAATTGCTGTAATGATTAACAGGGTCACAGAGGACCAAAGATGTCAGTAAAATCTTCACCCTGAGGGCAGTCCACAATATATATAATTTTGGTGAAACCGAGGCAGATCAGTGGGGTAGTGCAATAAAAGAGATAGTTAATCATATATGTTGCAATAATGTGGTTCGCTGTGAAGCCAGATAAAGGAAGCGGAATAGCTGAATAGTCCTCCCAGGGAAAATCATTGAAAAATAACGCAAAGGTTTATTGTAGATCTCAAAACACCCACTCACATGGCAAACACTAAAATATTATGAGGTACAAACAAGAGGAACAATAATATAGAAATGTAAACTGTAAAACAGTGCCTGTGTTTTCCTGTGTGGACTATTAAAAAAAGAGGGAGAAGATTAGTTTCTTTTATTTTCAGAAGTTGGTACTAGAGACAAAAGGGTGATTTTGTTGTAAGCACACAGCAGAAAAGCTTCTCCTGTAACAAAGATCCAACAACTATTATTGTCTTACAGCTCCAATTATGCTGTCATCCTAAAACATGTTTTGTGCTGCAGGTTACCATTGTATCTCAGAGTTTGTGTTTATTGTTTCTTTTCTTTTTTTTTTGAGGGGTGTGTTTTTCCCATTTGGCCTCCAACAAAAACATTGATTTTTAGAACATTTACAATAACTTTGAAAATAGTTCTTCACAATTGTTAGCTTGCTTAATGCAGATCTGTGATGATGGTTTAAAAATCCTGCGCAGTTTTCAATCCACATTGATTTTTTTTTTTTTTTCCCCCCATCGGAGACAAATGCTGTCAATGTCCCCATCAGGTATGTTTGAGGCAACATGGAACAGCTACTGCGCATGTTACACATCAAGTTGTTGTTACGCAACCAAAGAGTGAGTGAGCTACGATGCCATTGTCAATTTATACAGGTGGATACATACATCAAAAAATATTTAAACTGCATCATCTGAAGAAAGGGCATGCTAGACAACAAGGCAAATCTTACAATTAAATAAATAATGAATACAGGATTTTCCTTTCTAAATTATTTTGAATTTAATTAAGCATACCTCCTTGCTTTCTTGACATTAGTGTGACCACATCATAACCCTGAGTCAATAACATTCAACAGCCACTAAGGACAAAACCAGGATTAGTAGTACATTTTTTAACCACATACCTAAACCAAATACAAACGTTAACTTGCCCATTCAGATCCATTTTTCCATCTACCCTTAATTGTAAACCAAGGTAGTCTCACAGTCTTCAGTGTTTACTATGCTATGATCACGCATTCAGTCAGGTGATTTTGAATGTCATGGGAAATGTGTCTAAAGTGAACTCATAAAGGGAAAGAAAATCTCCACTCCCCGCTTGATCAAGGTCATCAACTGAGCCATTTGATCCCCTCAGTGATAATTCACTTAAGATAAGAAATTTAATTAAAGCTGCAAGCAGCCTCGGGCGGCCCTCGCAGCAAGCGCCGCTCCGGCCTATTGGCCACCGCGGGGGTTCCGGCCACCGCAGAAGCTCTCGCGCGTTTTCCAGAGCCGCAGCCCGCTCCCCACCGCGGAAGCTCCGCCGCAGTTTCCAGCACCGCCGCCCGCCAGCCGCCGCAGAAGCTGTCGCGCGTTTTCCCCGCCCGTCCACCGGGCGACAGGCGTGAATGCGTTCGGCGGCGCTGCCCGACGACTGTCAAAAAATCTGGCGCAGATCGGTCGATGCGTCGAGGAGATACGGCCGATGTATTAACTTAGGGGGCGCAGTGGAGTCAAATTACATCTCAAACCCGTTGGGCTCTTTAGAGGTGAACAAAGGTCATACATATCCAGTTTGGCGCCAATCGGATGATCCATGTGTGAATTAGAGCCAAACGTATGTATATGGTGAGGGACTGATATTCGCCGTTTGGCCACGCCCACACGGTTCAGCCAGCAGCGAGCATTGACAGAGTTTATCATCCGAATCATCTTGATTAGGTCAAGAGAGCCATAAACAGAGCTTTCCAAGGAAAAAAATTGCACTTCCTGTTGTGAGGGGGCGGGGCTTAGATGACGTCATAATATGATGATGTAGGATCGACGGGCATACCACCAGGATTACTCAGGCAAAGTTTGATGCAGCTCGGTCAAAATATGTGGAATGTAGAGGCAAACGTATACGAACGGCGTGGCCGCCATTGAAAACTCTTGGCACTTTAAAGCAAGCGAGACCAACTTCCTATCTGTCATCCAACACAGAATCACCTTGATTAGGTCAAGAGAGCCATAAACAGAGCTATCCAAGGAAAAAAAACGGCACTTCCTGTTCCGAGGGGGCGGGGCTTAGATGACGTCATAATATGATGACGTAGGATCGACGGCAATCCCACCAGGATCACTCAGGCCAAGTTTGATGCAGCTCGGTCAAAATATGTGGAATGTAGAGGCAAACGTATACGAACGGCGTTGCCGCCATTGAAAACTCTTGGCACTTTAAAGCAAGCGAGATCAACTTCCTATCTGTCATCCAACACAGAATCAACTTGATTAGGTCAAGAGAGCCATAAACAGAGCTTTCCAAGGAAAAAAACGGCACTTCCGGTTCCGAGGGGCGGGGCTTAGATGACGTCATAATGTGATGACGTAGGATTGACGGGCAAGCCTCCAGGATCACTCAGGCCAAGTTTGATGCAGCTCGGTCAAAATATGTGGAATGTAGAGGCAAACGTATACGAACGGCGTTGCCGCCATTGGCACTTTAAAGCAAGCGAGATCAACTTCCTATCTGTCATCCAACACAGAATCACCTTGATTAGGTCAAGAGAGCCATAGATGAAAGTTTCCAAGGAAAAAAATAGCACTTCCTGTTCTGAGGGGGCGGGGCTTAGATGACGTCATAATCTGATGACATAGAATTTTCATGCATCACACCAGCATCACTCAAGCCAAGTTTGGTGCAGCTCGGTCGAAACATGTGGAATCTAGAAGCAAACGTATGGCATCGGCGTTACAGGTCACTTCGCCACGCCGCCACGCCCAGCTGCTAGCTCAAAGCCGGTCAGGGCTTGAATCCTCAACACACCAACATGTCTTCTGTGTCTGGACACAGTTTCATGTTGATTAGGTCAAAGGGCTAAGAGAGCGACCGTTCACAGTAAAACATGACACTTCCTGTTCTCAGGGGGCGTGGCCTAAGTGATGTCATCATTTGACCATATGGTATTGTAGGCCACCCGATGACGATCAATCACTGAAAGTTTGGTCCCTCTATGTGTTTTTGTATAGGAAATATAAGAGTTTCGTGTTTCATGGCGAGTAGGTGAACTTTGACCCCTGCTAACCCCCCTTCAACATCCTCCAAAACTCACCAATTTGATAACTTTAAATCAAACATGCCTTATGATCAGACTGACCGAGTTTGAAGCCGATCAATCGAAATCCCTAGCAGGAGTTCGATCAAATACGAAGGCTGTAAACGTCAAAATCGAGGTAAAAAATGGACGTTCAATACAAAATGGCCGACTTCCTGTGATAGTTGGCTTATAACATTAAATGTAAGTTCTGAGTCTTTTGGTGAGCTCTATAAGTGTACCAAATTTCATGTCTCTACGATGAAGTACGTTCATACCATTGTGTCAACAGAAAATTGCTAGTTGCCGCCGTTGAGCAATTTTTTTTGCGATTTTTGCGACAACCTTAAAATTCAAAATTTTTAAATTTTCTAGTCGCCACCGCCAAGTTTGGTGAGTTTTTGAATATGATAAAGCCCCCAAAAAGGCGCCTCTTTGGGGGGGCAGAATCGTAATAATAATTAAAGCTGCAAGCAGCCTCGGGCGGCCCTCGCAGCAAGCGCCGCTCCGGCCTATTGGCCACCGCGGGGGTTCCGGCCACCGCAGAAGCTCTCACGCGTTTTCCAGAGTCGCAGCCCGCTCCCCACCGCGGAAGCTCTGCCGCAGTTTCCAGCATCGCCGCCCGCTAGCCGCCGCAGAATCTGTCGCGCATTTTCCCCACCCGTCCACCGGGCGACAGGCGTGAATGCGTTCGGCGGCGCTCCCCGACGACTGTCGAAAAATCTGGCGCAGATCGGTCTATGCGTCGAGGAGATACAGCCCATGTATTAACTTAGGGGGCGCAGTGGAGCCAAATTACATTTCAAACCCGTCGGGCTCTTTAGAGGTGAACAAAGGTCATACATATCCAGTTTGGCGCCAATCGGATGATCTATGCCTGAATAAGAGCCAAACGTATGTATATGGCGAGGGACTGATATTCGCCATTTGGCCACGCCCACACGGTTCAGCCAGCAGCGAGCATTGACAGAGTTTATCATCCGAATCATCTTGATTAGGTCAAGAGAGCCATAAACAGAGCTTTCCAAGTAAAAAAATAGCACTTCCTGTTCCGAGGGGGCGGGGCCTAAGTGATGTCATCATTTAACCATTGGATATTATTGGACACAAGATAATGATCAATAACTGCAGGTTTGGTGTCTCTGTCAGTTTTTGAGTTAGAATTACAAATTATTTAATTTTTTCCTCTTTAATTCAACATTGAACTGTCATTCCATAGGGCAATGCTGCCCTCTGGTGTCGAATTACTGAAATAATGAAACTATTTCAGTGGGCAGCAGAGGGCAGCATTGCCCTACAAACAAAGAACATGGACTGTTTATTATGTAATTACACAGAAGATCTCTCTAATTCATTCTGAGGGGGCGGGGCTTAGATGACGTCATAATATGATGACATAGCATTGTCAGTCATCACACCAGGATGAGTCAGGCCAAGTTTGGTGCAGCTCGGTCGAAACATGTGGAATCTAGAAGCAAACGTATGGCATCGGCGTTACAGGTCACTTCGCCACGCCGCCACAGCCAGCTGCTTCATCGCAGCCGGTCAGGGCTTGAATCCACAACACACCAACATGTCTTCTGTCTCTGGACACAGTTTAATATTGATTATGTCAAAGGGCTAAGATAGCGACCGTTCACAGTAAAACATGACACTTCCTGTTCTCAGGGGGCGTGGCCTAAGTGATGTCATCATTTGACCACAGGGTATTTTTGGACACCTAATGATGATCAATAATTTAAAGTTTGGTATCTCTGTGAGTTTCTGTGCAGGATATATAAGAGTTTCGTGTTTCATGGCGAGTAGGTGAAATTTGACCCCTGGTAACCCCCCTTCAGCAATCTCAGACAGTCACCAATTTGATAACTTTAAATCAGACATGCCTTATGATCAGACTGACCGAGTTTGAAGCCGATCAATCGAAAACCCTAGGAGGAGTTCGATCAAATGCAAAGGCTGTAAACGTCAAAATCGAGGTCAAATGAACTTCAATCTAAAATGGCCGACTTCCTGTTGGGTTTAGAGCATGGCTCTAAGAGACTTTTTTGTACGTCCCGACAAGATACACATGTGTACCAAGTTTCGTAATTCTAGGTTTAAGCATGGCTTGGGGCTGTTCATTTAAAATACTCTAGGGGTCGCTATAGAAAAATTAGGCCACGCCCACCAAATATCGCTATGGATTCCTGTTCGGGGATGGATAAGGATCCATCCTAGTGAGTTTGGAGCAGCTCACCCCGAAACTGTGGAATTCAGAGCCAAACAAAATTCGATGGCGTTCGCAACGCCGCCACGCCCACCTGCTTCATCGCAGCCGGTCGGGGTTGGAATCCACAACACACCAACGTGTCTTCTGTCTCTGGACACAGTTTCATGTTGATTAGGTCAAAGGGCTAAGATAGCAACCGTTCAGAGTAAAACATTACACTTCCTGCTCTCAGGGGGCGTGGCCTACGTAAAAAAAAAATTTCACTGCAGGGTATTATAGGACACCCGATGCCGATCAATCACTGAAAGTTTGGTCCCTCTATGTGTTTTTGTATAGGAAATATAAGAGGTTTTTGTTTCATGGCGTGTAGGTGAACTTTGACCCCTGGTAACCTCCCTTCAACATGCTCCAAAACTCACCAATTTGATAACTTTAAATCAGACATGCCTTATGATCAGACTGACCGAGTTTGAAGCCGATCAATCGAAATCCCTAGGAGGAGTTCGATCAAATACGAAGGCTGTAAACGGCAAAATCGAGGTAAAAAATGGACCTTCAATACAAAATGGCCGACTTACTGTGATAGTTGCACTATGACATTACTTGTAAATTCTGAGCGTCTTAGTGAGCTCTACAACTGTACCGAATTTCAAGTCTCTACGATGAAGTAAGTGAATAGCAATGGGTCTGTTGAAAATTGCTAGTTGCTGCCGTTGAGCAATTTTTTTTGCGATTTTTGCGGCGACCTTAAAATTCAAAATTTTTAAACCGCCTAGTCGCTTCCGCCAAGTTTGGTGAGTTTTTGAATATGATAAAGCCCCCAAAAAGGCCCACGAAGAGGGGGGCAGAATCGTAAGAAGAATTAAAGCTGCAAGCAGCCTCGGGCGGCCCTCGCAGCAAGCGCCGCTCCGGCCTATTGGCCACCGCGGGGGTTCCAGCCACCGCAGAAGCTCTCGCACGATTTCCAGAGCCGCAGCCAACTCCCCACCGCAGAAGCTCTGCCGCAGTTTCTAGCACCGCCGCCCGCTAGCCGCCGCAGTAGCTGTCGCGCATTTTCTCCGCCCGTCCACCGGGCGACACGCGTGAATGCGTTCGGCGGCGCTCCCCGACGACTGTCAAAAAATCTGGTGCAGATCGGTCCATGCGTCGAGGAGATACAGCCCATGTATTAACTTAGGGGGCGCAGTGGAGTCAAATTACATCTCAAACCCGTCGGGCTCTTTAGAGGTGAACAAAGGTCATACATATCCAGTTTGACGCCAATCGGATGATCCATGCGTGAATTAGAGCCAAACGTATGCATATGGCGAGGGACTGATATTCGCCATTTGGCCACGCCCACACGGTTCAGCCAGCAGCGAGCATTGACAGAGTTTATCATCCGAATCACCTTGATTAGGTCAAGAGAGCCATAAACGGAGCTTTCCAAGTAAAAAAACGGCACTTCCGGTTCTGAGGGGGCGGGGCTTAGATGACGTCACAATATGATGACATAGGGTCGTCAGGGTCCCGCCAGGGTCACTCGTGCAAAGTTTGGTGCAGAAGCTATCGACCGTTCACAGTAGAATTACAAATTTTTAATTTTTTCCTACATTACAAAATTGAACTCTGTCTTTCCGTAGTGCAATGCTGCCCTCTGGTGTCGAATTACTGAAATAATGAAACTATTTCAGTAATTTCAGTAATTCGACACCAGAGGGCAGCATTGCACTACGGAATGATAAAGGATCCCCTTTGTAATTACATATTACACAGTCGATCACAGGGGAACTTTGAGCCCTGCTAACCCCGCTTCAACATGCTCCAAAACTCACCATATTGATAACTTTAAATCAGACATGCCTTATGATCAGACTGACCGAGTTTGAAGCCGATCAATCGAAATCCCTAGGAGGAGTTCGATCAAATACGAAGGCTCTAAATGTCAAAATCGAGGTCAAATGAACTTCAATCTAAAATGGCCGACTTCCTGTTGGGTTTAGAGCATGGCTCCAAGAGACTTTTTTGTACGTCCTGACAAGATACACATGTGTACCAAGTTTCGTAATTCTAGGATAAAGCATGGCTTGGGGCTGATTTTTTAATATATTCCAGGGGGAGATGTAGAGAAATTAGGCCACGCCCACCAAATTTCGCTATGGATTCCTGTTCGGGGATGGATAAGGATCCATCCTAGTGAGTTTGGAGCAGCTCACCCCGAAACTGTGGAATTCAGAGCCAAACGAAATTCGATGGCGTTCGCAACGCCGCCACCCCCACCTGCTTCATCGCAGCCGGTCGGGGTTGGAATCCACAACACACCAACATGTCTTCTGTCTCTGGACACAGTTTCATGTTGATTAGGTCAAAGGGCTAAGATAACGACCGTTCACAGTAAAACATGACACTTCCTGTTCTCAGGGGGCGTGGCCTACGTAAAAAAATAATTTCACCACAGGGTATTTTAGGTAACCCCATAACGATCAATCCCAGAAAGTTTGGTCCCTCTATGTGTTTTTGTATAGGAAATATAAGAGTTTCGTGTTTCATGGCGAGTAGGTGAACTTTGACCCCTGGTAACCCCCCTTCAGCAAGCTCATACAGTCACCAATTTGATAACTTTAAATCAGACATGCCTTATGATCAGACTGACCGAGTTTGAAGCCGATCGATCGAAATCCCTAGGAGGAGTTCGATCAAATGCAAAGGCTGTAAACGTCAAACTCGAGGTCCAAAATGGACCTTCAATCCAAAATGGCCGACTTCCTGTTGGGTTTAGAGCATGGCTCCAAGAGACTTTTTTGTACGTCCTGACAAGATACACATGTGTACCAAGTTTCGTAATTCTAGGATAAAGCATGGCTTGGGGCTGATTTTTTAAAATATTCTAGGGGGAGATGTAGAGAAATTAGGCCACGCCCACCAAATTTCGCTATGGATTCCTGTTGGCGGGTGTATAAGGATCCATCCTAGTGAGTTTGGAGCAGCTCTCCCCGAAACTGTGGAATTCAGAGCCAAACGAAATTCGATGGCGTTCGCAACGCCGCCACGCCCACCTGCTTCATCGCAGCCGGTCGGGGTTGGAATCCACAACACACCAACATGTCTTCTGTCTCTGGACACAGTTTCATGTTGATTAGGTCAAAGGGCTAAGATAGCGACCGTTCACAGTAAAACATTACACTTCCGGCTCTCAGGGGGCGTGGCCTACGTAAAAAAAAAATTTCACTGCAGGGTATTATAGGACACCCGATGCCGATCAATCACTGAAAGTTTGGTCCCTCTATGTGTTTTTGTTTTTGAAATATAAGAGGTTTTTGTTTCATGGCGTGTAGGTGAACTTTGACCCCTGGTAACCCCCCTTCAACATGCTCCAAAACTCACCAATTTGATAACTTTAAATCAGACATGCCTTATGATCAGACTGACCGAGTTTGAAGCCGATCAATCGAAATCCCTAGGAGGAGTTCGATCAAATACGAAGGCTGTAAACGTCAAACTCGAGGTAAAAAATGGACCTTCAATACAAAATGGCCGACTTCCTGTGATACTTGCACTATGACATTACTTGTAAATTCTGAGCGTCTTAGTGAGCTCTACAACTGTACCGAATTTCAAGTCTCTACGATGAAGTAAGTGAATAGCAATGGGTCTGTTGAAAATTGCTAGTTGCCGCCGTTGAGCAATTTTTTTTGCGATTTTTGCGGCGACCTTAAAATTCAAAATTTTTAAACCGCCTAGTCGCTTCCGCCAAGTTTGGTGAGTTTTTGAATATGATAAAGCCCCCAAAAAGGCGCACGAAGAGGGGGTAAGAATAATAATAATTAAAGCTGCAAGCAGCCTCGGGCGGCCCTCGCAGCAAGCGCCGCTCCGGCCTATTGGCCACCGCGGGGGTTCCGGCCACCGCAGAAGCTCTCGCGCGTTTTCCAGAGCCGCAGCCCGCTCCCCACCGCGGAAGCTCTGCCGCAGTTTCCAGCACCGCCGCCCGTCAGCCGCCGCTGAAGCTGTCGCGCATTTTCCCCGCCCGTCCACCGGGCGACACGCGTGAATGCGTTCGGCGGCGCTCCCCGACGACTGTCGAAAAATCTGGTGCAGATCGGTCGATGCGTCGAGGAGATACGGCCGATGTATCAACTTAGGGGGCGCAGTGGAGTCAAATTACATCTCAAACCCGTCGGGCTCTTTAGAGGTGAACAAAGTTCATACATATCCAGTTTGGCGCCAATCGGATGATCCATGTGTGAATTAGAGCCAAACGTATGTATATGGCGAGGGACTGATATTCGCCATTTTGCCACGCCCACACGGTTCAGCCAGAAGCGAGCATTGACAGAGTTTATCATCCGAGTTACCTTGATTAGGTCAAGAGAGCCATAAACGGAGCTTTCCAAGGAAAAAAACGGCACTTCCTGTTCCGAGGGGGCGGGGCTTAGATGACGTCATAATATGATGACATAGGGTCGACGGGCATACCACCAGGATTACTCAGGCAAAGTTTGATGCAGCTCGGTCAAAATATGTGGAATGTAGAGGCAAACGTATACGAACGGCGTTGCCGCCATTGAAAACTCTTGGCACTTTAAAGCAAGCGAGACCAACTTCCTATCTGTCATCCAACACAGAATCACCTTGATTAGGTCAAGAGAGCCATAAACAGAGCTTTCCAAGGAAAAAAAACGGCACTTCCTGTTCCGAGGGGGCGGGGCTTAGATGACGTCATAATGTGATGACGTAGGATTGACGGGCAAGCCTCCAGGATCACTCAGGCCAAGTTTGATGCAGCTCGGTCAAAATATGTGGAATGTAGAGGCAAACGTATACGAATGGCGTTGCCGCCATTGAAAACTCTTGGCACTTTAAAGCAAGCGAGATCAACTTCCTATCTGTCATCCAACACAGAATCACCTTGATTAGGTCAAGAGAGCCATAGATGAAAGTTTCCAAGGAAAAAAATAGCACTTCCTGTTCTGAGGGGGCGGGGCTTAGATGACGTCATAATCTGATGACATAGAATTTTCAGACATCACACCAGCATCACTCAAGCCAAGTTTGGTGCAGCTCGGTCGAAACATGTGGAATCTAGAAGCAAAAGTATGGCATCGGCGTTACAGGTCACTTCGCCACGCCGCCACGCCCAGCTGCTATCTCAAAGCCGGTCAGGGTTGGAAACCTCAACACACCAACATGTCTTCTGTCTCTGGACACAGGTTCATGTTGATTAGGTCAAAGGGCTAAGAGAGCGACCGTTCACAGTAAAACATGACACTTCCTGTTCTCAGGGGGCGTGGCCTACGTGATGTCATCATTTGACCATTGGATATTATTGGACACAAGATAATGATCAATAACTCAAACTTTGGTGTCTCTGTCAGTTTTTGTGTTAGAATTACAAATTATTTAATTTTTTCCTTTTCAATTCAACATTGAACTGTCATTCCGTAGGGCAATGCTGCCCTCTGGTGTCGAATTACTGAAATTACTGAAATAGTTTCATTATTTCAGTAATTCGACACCAGAGGGCAGCATTGCCTTACACATGACAAAATAATCCCCTTTGTAATTGACTGTGTAACATATTACACAGTCAATCACAGGGGATCTTTGAGCCCTGCTAACCCCCCTTCAACATGCTCCAAAACTCACCAATTTGATAACTTTAAATCAAACATGCCTTATGATCAGACTGACCAAGTTTGAAGCCGATCAATCGAAATCCCTAGGAGGAGTTCGATCAAATACGAAGGCTGTAAACGTCAAAATCGAGGTCAAATGAAATTCAATCTAAAATGGCCGACTTCCTGTTGGGTTTAGAGCATGGCTCTAAGAGACTTTTTTGTACGTCCCGACAAGATACACATGTGTACCAAGTTTCGTAATTCTAGGTTTCAGCATGGCTTGGGGCTGTTCATTTAAAATACTCTAGGGGTCGCTATAGAGAAATTAGGCCACGCCCACCAAATTTTGTTATGAATTCCTGTCGGTGGGTGGATAATGATCCATCCTAGTGAGTTTGGAGCAGCTGGGCCCGAAATTGTGGAATTCAGAGCCAAACGTATGGCAACGGCGTCACAGGTCACTTCGCCACGCCGCCACACCCACCTGCTATGTCAAAGCCGGTCAGGGCTTGAATCCACAACACACCAACATGTCTTCTGTCTCTGGACACAGTTTCATGTTGATTAGGTCAAAGGGCTAAGATAGCGACCGTTCACAGTAAAACATGACACTTCCTGTTCTCAGGGGGCGTGGCTTAAGTGATGTCATCATTTCACCACAGGGTATTTTAGGACATCTTATGACAATCAATCACTGAACGTTTGGTCCCTCTATGTGTTTTTATATAGGAAATATAAGAGTTTCGTGTTTCATGGCGAGTAGGTGAACTTTGACCCCTGCTAACCCCCCTTCAACATACTCCAAAACTCACCAATTTGATAACTTTAAATCAAACATGCCTTATGATCAGACTGACCGAGTTTGAAGCCGATCAATCGAAATCCCTAGGAGGAGTTCGATCAAATACGAAGGCTGTAAACGTCAAACTCGAGGTCCAAAATGGACCTTCAATACAAAATGGCCGACTTCCTGTTGGGTTTAGAGCATGGCTCCAAGAGACTTTTTTGTACATCCTGAAAAGATACACATATGTACCAAGTTTCGTAATTCTAGGATAAAGCATGGCCTGGGGCTGTTCATTTAAAATACTCTAGGGGTCGCTATAGAGAAATTAGGCCACGCCCACCAAATTTTGTTATGAATTCCTGTCGGTGGGTGGATAAGGATCCATCCTAGTGAGTTTGGAGCAGCTGGGCCCGAAATTGTGGAATTCAGAGCCAAACGAAATTCGACGGCGTTCGCAACGCCGCCACGCCCACCTGCTTCATCGCAGCCGGTCGGGGTTGGATTACTCAACACACCAACATGTCTTCTGTCTCTGGACACAGTTTCATGTTGATTAGGTCAAAGGGCTAAGATAGCGACCGTTCACAGTAAAACATGACACTTCCTGTTCTCAGGGGGCGTGGCCTACTTAAAAAAATAATTTCACCACAGGGTATTTTAGGACACCCGATGACAACCAATCTCTGAAAGTTTGGTCCCTCTCTGTGTTTTTGTATAGGAAATATAAGAGTTTCGTGTTTCATGGCGAGTAGGTGAACTTTGACCCCTGCTAACCCCCCTTCAACATACTCCAAAACTCACCAATTTGATAACTTTAAATCAAACATGCCTTATGATCAGACTGACCAAGTTTGAAGCCGATCAATCGAAATCCCTAGGAGGAGTTCGATCAAATACGAAGGCTGTAAACGTCAAACTCGAGGAAAAAAATGGACGTTCAAGACAAAATGGCTGACTTCCTGTGATATTTGCACTTCTAAATCTATACCTTATTCTGAGCATCTTGGTGAGCTCTACATGTGTACCAAATTTCATGTCTCTACGATAAAGTAAATGAATAGCAAAATTTCCTTTGAAAATTGCTAGTTGGCGCCGTTGAGCCAATTTTTTTGCGATTTTTGCATCGACCTTAAAATTCAAAATTTTTAAACTGCCTAGTCGCGACCGCCAAGTTTGGTGCGTTTTTGAATATGATAAAGCCCCCAAAAAGGCACCTCTTTGGGGGGTAAGAATAATAAGAATAATTAAAGCTGCAAGCAGCCTCGGGCGGCCCTCGCAGCAAGCGCCGCTCCGGCCTATTGGCCACCGCGGGGGTTCCAGCCACCGCAGAAGCTCTCGCACGATTTCCAGAGCCGCAGCCCGCTCCCCACCGCAGAAGCTCCGCCGCAGTTTCCAGCACCGCCGCCCGCCAGCCACCGCAGAAGCTGTCGCGCATTTTCCACACCCATCCACCAGGCGACACGCGTGAATGCGTTCGGCAGCGCTCCCCGACGACTGTCAAAAAATCTGGTGCAGATCGGTCGATGCGTCGAGGAGATACAGCCCATGTATTAACTTAGGGGGCGCAGTGGAGCCAAATTACATTTCAAACCCGTCGGGCTCTTTAGAGGTGAACAAAGGTCATACCTATCCAGTTTGGCGCCAATCGGATGATCTATGCCTGAATAAGAGCCAAACGTATGTATATGGCGAGGGACTGATATTCGCCATTTGGCCACGCCCACACGGTTCAGCCAGCAGCGAGCATTGACAGAGTTTATCATCTGAATCATCTTGATTAGGTCAAGAGAGCCATAAACAGAGCTTTCCAAGTAAAAAAATAGCACTTCCTGTTCCGAGGGGGCGGGGCCTAAGTGATGTCATCATTTGACCATTGGATATTATTGGACACTCGATTATGATCAATCACTGAACGTTTGGTGTCTCTGTGAGTTTTTGTGTTAGAATTACTAATTATTTAATTTTTTCCTCCATTACAACATTGAACTTTCATTCCGTAGGGCAATGCTGCCCTCTGGTGTCGAATTACTGAAATAATGAAACTATTTCAGTGGGCAGCAGAGGGCAGCATTGCCCTACAAACAACGAACATGGACTGTTTATTATGTAATTACACAGAAGATCTCTCTAATTCATTCTGAGGGGGCGGGGCTTAGATGACGTCATAATATGATGACATAGCATTGTCAGGCATCACACCAGGATGAGTCAGGCCAAGTTTGGTGCAGCTCGGTCGAAACATGTGGAATCTAGAAGCAAACGTATGGCATCGGCGTTACAGGTCACTTCGCCTCGCCGCCACGCCCACCTGCTATGTCAAAGCCGGCCGGGGTTGGAATCCACAACACACCAACATGTTTTCTGTCTCTGGACACAGTTTCATGTTGATTAGGTCAAAGGGCTAAGATAGCGACCGTTCACAGTAAAACATGACACTTCCTGTTCTCAGGGGGCGTGGCCTACTTAAAAAAATAATTTCACCACAGGGTATTTTAGGACACCCGATGATGATCAATCACTGAACGTTTGGTCCCTCTATGTGTTTTTGTATAGGAAATATAAGAGTTTCGTGTTTCATGGCGAGTAGGTGAACTTTGACCCCTGGTAACCCCCCTTCAGCAAGCTCATACAGTCACCAATTTGATAACTTTAAATCAGACATGCCTTATGATCAGACTGACCGAGTTTGAAGCCGATCAATCGAAATCCCTAGGAGGAGTTCGATCAAATGCAAAGGCTGTAAACGTCAAACTCGAGGTCCAGAATGGACCTTCAATACAAAATGGCCGACTTCCTGTTGGGTTTAGAGCATGGCTCTAAGAGACTTTTTTGTACGTCCCGACAAGATACACATGTGTACCAAGTTTCGTAATTCTAGGTTTAAGCATGGCTTGGGGCTGTTCATTTAAAATACTCTAGGGGTCGCTATAGAAAAATTAGGCCACGCCCACCAAATATCGCTATGGATTCCTGTTCGGGGATGGATAAGGATCCATCCTAGTGAGTTTGGAGCAGCTCACCCCGAAACTGTGGAATTCAGAGCCAAACGAAATTCGATGGCGTTCGCAACGCCGCCACGCCCACCTGCTTGATCGCAGCCGGTCGGGGTTGGAATCCACAACACACCAACATGTCTTCTGTCTCTGGACACAGTTTCATGTTGATTAGGTCAAAGGGCTAAGATAGCGACCGTTCACAGTAAAACATTACACTTCCTGCTCTCAGGGGGCGTGGCCTACGTAAAAAAAAAATTTCACTGCAGGGTATTATAGGACACCCGATGCCGATCAATCACTGAAAGTTTGGTCCCTCTATGTGTTTTTGTATAGGAAATATAAGAGGTTTTTGTTTCATGGCGTGTAGGTGAACTTTGACCCCTGCTAACCCCCCTTCAACATGCTCCAAAACTCACCAATTTGATAACTTTAAATCAGACATGCCTTATGATCAGACTGACCGAGTTTGAAGCCGATCAATCGAAATCCCTAGGAGGAGTTCGATCAAATACGAAGGCTGTAAACGTCAAACTCGAGGTCCAAAATGGACCTTCAATCCAACATGGCCGACTTCCTGTGATACTTGCACTATGACATTACTTGTAAATTCTGAGCGTCTTAGTGAGCTCTACAACTGTACCGAATTTCAAGTCTCTACGATGAAGTAAGTGAATAGCAATGGGTCTGTTGAAAATTGCTAGTTGCCGCCGTTGAGCAATTTTTTTTGCGATTTTTGCGGCGACCTTAAAATTCAAAATTTTTAAACCGCCTAGTCGCTTCCGCCAAGTTTGGTGAGTTTTTGAATATGATAAAGCCCCCAAAAAGGCCCACGAAGAGGGGGGCAGAATAATAATAATAAACAGTACAGATACAATAGGCCTTCGCAGCGCTTTGCTGCTCGGGCCTAATAATAAACAGTACAGATACAATAGGCCTTCGCAGCGCTTTGCTGCTCGGGCCTAATAAACAGTACAGATACAATAGGCCTTCGCAGCGCTTTGCTGCTCGGGCCTAATAAGAAACAGTACAGATACAATAGGCCTTCGCAGCGCTTTGCTGCTCGGGCCTAATTATGTCATGATAGCTAACAAGGTGGTTTCTCAAGAGCTGGTCAGTGTTAACTAGTTTGAAATTTATCTGCTCAGTGAACATAGCAACTCTTTTTCTTTCCAAAGAGTCATAAAATATACTTTGTAAATTTTGTTTAGTTTACTGGCTCACGTACTGGCTGTGCATATATGTTACATTAACAGGTGAAACACATCATCATATTAGCAACAGGTCCACAGAAGTACACTCACTCCATGACAGGTTTTCATATACGTTACATTTATCCACTAAATGCACAGATGTTACCCTTCATTAAATCTGGCTGACATTTACAGAGGCTGACAGAAAGTCCTGATGACATTAAGAGTCCAAGAGACTTGGAATATTCATCGTCTTAATGAGGTCCAAAACCAACATGATGCAAGTTATATTTAGTTCAGTTGCATTTTTAACTACATTTTCACCTTCAATAACAAAACTTGCATCATTTCACTAAACTCTACCTTGTAGTTTTGACTAAAGCATGAGGACACTGAAAGTTGAGTCTTTTCATACAAACTCTTCAAATTCTAACATTGTGACTAATATGTCAGAAACATAACACTATATCACTATTAAATTAAATCAAAACTTTGCCTTCATTCTTAATTCATAGCAAAAGATTTGACAGAGCAACTACTGTAAATTTCATACTATTTAGAGAACATTTCATCCCATTCTTTAATGAATGAAGGTGTCATCCACTTCATCTCACTGAAACTCTAAAAGACATTCTCATATATGTTTGTGCTTGAATCCGTATATGTCTGCAATAGACTGTGCTTATATAAGTATGCTTTGCCAGAGGTTGAGTACATAACTCATGCAAACCATCATGGGTTGTAGATAAAGTGGTTATTGACCCTGCTGACTCCACATCTCCTTTAGTTCATCGGCTTGATTTTTGAAAGCTCTTATGGGTGGGACATAGTGGGAATTAATGGTGATTTATTAACAACCATAGCCAGCTTAGAGAGAGCTCATCTTTTTGGTCTTATGACAGAGCTGTTTCACAAAGGAAGCTGCTGGCATAATGATCCACCTAGCGACAAAAAACAAAGTACAAAAAGCTAATTTGGAACTGAAAACATAAGTAAATATATCAAAGAGGAGTATCATGGTCATAATATGGGTGACCTACCAGGTGTGACAGTGTGCTATAAATTTCTAGATATAAATTTGGCCTTAAGAAAAAAGGAGTTTCTTGCAACACTCGGGCAGTTTGAACCCAAGTCTTGCACCTTGAGAAACTAAAACAGAGGAAATGAGGCTGAGGGCTGTTCAGGACCACCAGACCTGCTACCTAGTACAAAACAACAAAGACCATTGTTGGTCCATGAGGAAAATGCCCCTTACCAATACATTGCTAAGTTAAGACCTCGGGCAATAGAAATGCAGAAAGGAAGTGAAGGAATATTCAAGGAAATGTATTCCCCTGCTTAATATTTACACATACCGACTGAAGAAGCAGCTGGTATAAAATTAATAAATATGATTTAACTACATTTTTTTATGAGTACACATCCAATGAGTCTGTCCAGGAAGAAGCTCCAACATTCATCCAGTTATTGTTTGCTGGATTCCTGGAAAATAAGAATTTCCTCAAAATAAAATGCCTTTTAATGAAATTCAAAGAGCTGACAAGGCCCTTAACCCGATTCGGGCTACCAGATCGCCGGCGATCTGAGATGCATACATATTTTTCAAATGCCGGTAGAATTCGAACCACGTAAGGTAGAGCAATTTTTTTTTTTGCATATTAAACTGTAAGAATTGCGCTTCCTTTTCCGACCCTAAACATCCCCCCCGAGTTGCTGTGCGCGCGCAGACGAGTTCACAGATTTATAGTAAAAAGGATGGGTCCACAAACATGATGTGGCATCCATCCCTATATTTGTAGATCAGCTCGGGTCTGGCCAATCACTTCCTGTGTTGTTCTGACGTTGACAGAATGAAATACTACGAGATTTCATGAAATGTCACATGACTTCAGGTGAGATTTCATGAAAGTCATTTCCGTTTCCTGCACGTGCTATTTGGCTCTGCTCTTGCAAGGCAAACACCCAAAAAAAAAAAAATTATGGAAAGACACGGAGTAAGAAGATTTTACTCTGCGTCCGAAGTCTTGGAGCTCGTCACCGCTCAAGATGGCCAAAATGAGGAGAGGTATTCTTCAGACCCTGATACTGCAGACACTGATGAGGAAGAGGACTTCATCGAAGGGATCGATAAACTTCATGATATGTAAGTGGGCTCTTTTTCGCTCATATATATATATATATGTAAAAAATATATAATTTTTTATTTTTTTATTTTTTTTTTACGTAACACAGAACGTGTGATTGAAAACTCTAACTAATCTGTAATGTTACGTCTGTGTGAAGTACTGGCAATATCGTGGAGGAGAAAGATGGCGATCTGAATGAGGATGATGAAGAGGACAATAACGGTGTGGTGGCAGGTGCAAGTAGAGGAAGAAAAAGAAGTCGGGAGGGTCCAGCTAGTAAAAGGAGAGGCAAAAGGTCAGAAACTCATGTGGACACTCAAGTCAAGTGGAAAACAGAGAAGGAGACTGATCATTTGCTGCACCCCCCACTCCATTTCCGTCCAAAGAGGACACCAGGTGTTCAGCTGCCCCTTTCCAATACTGAGATTCCGTCACCTTCAGAGCTATTCAAATTATTTTTTGACCAGGCTACCATAAAGACATTATGTGAAAACACTAACAAAAATGCAGCCAAAAATTTAGCTGCTGGAAAAAAATTTCGTTGGACTGATGTCACAGCTAATGAAATGTATGCATATATTGGACTTACTCAATTTGTGTATTCACTCATGTGAATACACAAAGACTGACACACTTTCATTTAAATGTTTGTATTTTATTGTTGATGTACAATGTGCAATGTATCTTCTGCACTTCTTTTTTCTGATTGCACTGATAAAAGCATTTTTTTTATTTTCCCTCGTTTTATTGTTTTTAGAAAATTGGCTGTAACTTTGAAACGAAGCTTTGAAAAAACTCCAAATAAATTGTGTTTGGTTTAGAAGGCTTGTGTGCAACTTTTTTGTATTGGGAACTTTGGTAAATAAAGTTAGGAAACTCTTCATATTTACAAAAATATGTCAAAAAAATTATAAACGGATGGAGTTCTTGTTATTGTTTTGCAAATTTTCTATTTTTAATCAGTTATTATTGATAAATGGCATACAAACTTGGAAAGGAGGACTTATAAGGATTTTATAGATGTAAAGAACATTGGAGTGCTCCTAATAATGACTCTGCAGCATCCAAAAATGTAAAAAGATGCTCATGCGGACTTTTATAATGGTAGTCCTACAAGGGTTAAGCTTTTCTCTCTAGCATTGCTCAAGAGCTTGTAACTTCAAAAAGTATTATTTTACCACCGACATCATCTCCCCAAGATTTGTGTGTACTTGACAGATCAAGAAGGAAATGGAGTATACTGAGAAAGGGTTGTTTTCACACATTTGATTCCTCTAGATACCATTCACACAAGGGATCAAACACAAGCTAAAGTGATTTTCTCCAGAGCCGTGTCCTTCACAGATCATCCCCATTCAAAAAGAGCCATGTGTGACCCTCTCGAGGTTTCATCTTTCAGACAGTAAACAGTGACATGTAAAAGATTATTTTAAAGCTGCAGCACAGAGAACCGGTGCTATGCATAATACTGTTAGAGTGGACATTATTTAGATTGCAGGCTGGCTGAACATGTTTAATTACAAGATCAAAGTGAGGATCCCTAAGTTGAACAATGACACACACTACATGTCTCATTTACAATTTTCACTTTGAGTTTATATAAATATTGATAAGTGTAAGGAGGTTACACTGCTTGGAGGTTTTCCCCTCATGTCCTCAATAATTTCAATAGAAGTCTTCATTAATATTTGGAAGGGAACCTATGATGCAAAATTTACTTTTTGCAAATTTTGGACATCCACTTGGTTTGATACCACTTCTAGAAACTTTCCCAGTGGTGAAAAAAGAGCAGTCAGTCATTGTCTGGCAATATGTTTTTTAAGTGTCTGGAAAATGAGCCATTTAAAAAACAACACCATTATTAAGTTACAATTGGCTGGCACAGCTTTCCACCTAGCAATCCCAGCCTGTCACTTAGCAACCGAATTGGAGCTACTCTAACTTAATAATTGGAAGATGAGCGTGTTTGGTCAGCTGGTTTTTCCACTGTATGTGTTCTGTATGGGCTGCTGGGAAAGGCAGGTGTTTTGTTGTTGACTTACTAGAAGTAAACAGCAACCACTGCTGCGTCCTCGATGACTGTGGAGAAAAATCCGCTTCTTTAGCTTATGGGTTGAACTTGGAGTCAAAGACGTACAGTCATACAATTGCACACCTGTTTGCAGCCATTTTCACGTGTAAGTGAGAATGTAAACAGTGAGTTGGAGGAAGCAGCGAGCTTAAAGCTTATTTGCATAAAAGTGACATAGCCCTATTACAGCTCAATCCTAAATATGATTATTTAATAAGCAGAACTGAGCAAGTTAAATCTCATTATCTGAGAAGGATTTTGTGCGATAATGTGATGAATATGTTTTGTAAGGTCCACAGTGCTATCCTAACTTGTTTAAAAAGAAAACACAACTTATGGGGTATGGTAGCAGTATAGTGGGTCCCCCATATACTAGAAGTGAGCAGATCAATCCAAAGTATCCCTTAACTCAATACCAAATTTGTATCAGTATCAGATTAGGGCTGTCAACATTAACATATCAACTCATGCAATTTATCAGAAAATTTTAACACGTTAATCTTACATAATGCATTTTGAGAGGCTACATTACCTGCTTTCTGCTGCAATAAAACAAATAATTGCTTGGATATTAATCGGTTGGACTGCTGCAGAAAGAGGGCCTTCCCTAGTGCAAAATTCAGCAAGAATCACAACTGTGTGCAAATTTATATTTCAAGCTTACCAGTGATTAATCACAGCACCATAGTGTGATTAATCTGACTAAATGTTTTAATCGATTGATAGCAGTATATTGGATCACAACTAGCGTGGTAAGATTGATACTTTAAATTCAGATTCTCTCAGGAGGCAAATGAACTGTGGTCACTGCAGAAAGTACTTCATACTTTTAACACTGTAAATGACAAGGCAACTGAAGCATCATTACGTAGCTAAAGCAGGTAAACCCAACAATATCAGTGAAACGGCAACAACAAAACTTTTACTGAAATAAGAACAATAATTGCAGTAGGGATGGGAGAGAGTGGGGGCGTGCAGTTGTCCATTTGCTCCCAGAGGGGGTAGCTAGCTCTCCCATGTTTTGAAAGCCCCTGGTCTAGAGCCCAGATGTAGTTGTGATAATTTTTCACCACTTTTCCCCTTCTTCTTTCCTTCCCCAAGGAGTGGATGACTGGGTACAGTGTGACCTGCTAACCAGCACTGTAGTGATTGGTTGACTGAAAAGACAAACAAACAAAAAAGGGAAACATTTTTTTGGCAAGAACTGCTCCTTTTCCTAAATCCTCCCTTCCTTGTCCATAATGAGGCGAGAGGGAGTGTAGAACAAAGGCATAAGCATCCCTTTGTTGGGATTAGGTGAAAAAAGGAAAGCCTCTTGTCTTTGAGGCACTGGGCACAGGTTTCTCCATCTAATTTAATAACATCTTTGTGTCTAAGAGATTGTGGCATTTTTTTCAGTGCATGTTTGTTTTTAAAGTGCAAAGCAAACATGTCAAGTATTCTTTTCATGTTGATATGTTGATATCCTCTGGCAGCAGATAAAGTGATTTTGAAGAATCCAATCTGACCTGTGAAATGGACAGTAAATGCTTTGAAGGCACTTATTTTTCAAAAGATCCCTTTATGTTACCGTATGCATGTGTTTATTTGTGATAACGTGTCGAAAAAAATTAATAGACGTGCAATATTATTTGGTTTGATTGGATTTGAAATGGCTGTTGATTTCAGTTTATTTTCTAAGCTTTCAATGAAAAAAAAAATCGCTCAGCATGGAGATTTTCTCTCAATCCGCAGTTACGAAGCAGTGTGCCACAAAATAGATAGCTCTCTTAAATGGAGATGAGGTATGAATATGTTACAAGTCATTTTATAATTAACAGTGAAGTTTTGTTTCTCTATTTACATATCTTGCATAGCAGACTTATTCACCAAACATCTATTTGCAAAAATATTTTTGTAATGCATAATTGGGAAGTGAAACTAAAAAAGGCATATGCTTTTTATTTTTAAAAAAACAAAACGATAAAATACAAAAATGTATTCAGCTCACTTTGTTTTTTGCCACATACAGTGAAGTTAACCACTGCAATATCAGTTAGCACCAAAGGTTTAAATGAACCTTAGCAGCTTCTTCTGATTCCTTATGGACAGGGTGGTGACAAATTGTGACAAAGAGAGTTAAAGTGCCTGGAAAAGGTATATATACTGCTTTAGTTTTTTTAGCATGTTGACAAGCTACAACCACAAAGCAAACACCAGATCCAAACACACATTTACACTTGCACACCAATGCATATAACCCAAAAGGTTGAGTTTTATCTACAGGTTCAACCTGTCTACTTTCATGCCAGATGAAACCCTGATTTATCAGTTAATCAAGTCAACCCAGCAATTAAGATGCATTAAATATGTATTTTTTGTAGAGTAAACATTCCCCCAGCATATGGAACAACCAGATTTTTCCATATAGTAAACATAATTTGACTAATCAGACTAGATTGCACGCACATTTGGTCTTGCGTGTGCACGTCTACACGAGTAAAAAAAAACAAAACTTGTGGGGTCTAAATGACTCGTCTCTTAAGATCACAGGAGGGTGCAAATGATTGCACAAGAAATTATGGCAGTTTTGAGGTGAACCTTCATATTAATTTTAAGATATTGTTTTAGGTTTATTTCCTTTGTCATTTCCTGATGTGTCTATTCTGAGTCTATTCTACAAATTTATTCAAACTTTTACCACCTTCCGAATAAACAAAAAAGAAAATGTTTTAAGGTGCCTTAAAAAAAGAAATTTGTTTTGTACCACTTAGTTGATTTTGTCCCTAAGCTTGCCTTTGACCAATGAAGGAAATTTCTTCTTCTTTTTGTGTCTGGTTAATTTATTATCCCAGGCACTATGATTTCGTTTTATGCTGTTACTTGATGTGTAATTGTTTGCTTAGTCATGTAATATGGAACAAATTATGTTTGCCAAGAAAGAAAGTAACTGTACAAGTATTATCACAAACTTAAACATGAGCAAGACAGTAAACAGTGAGCTGTGCATTAAATCCAGAAACTTGAGTAGATGTTTGGAAATTCTGAAAATCGGACACATTGAATGAGTTTTCCTCTCAAGCCTATAAGCTTGTGGAGCTCTGGGACATGAATGTGTTATGACACTCTCTGCAGACATGTAAATTTAAACAGGAGCTCTCATGGGAGGAAGAAAACATACTTAAGTTGCGATTTTCACTTCTTCATGTACTCCAAGACATGAAGAGCAACTGCCTTGACACACTCACTCATAGCCACACAGACCAAGACATTTACACAATCTTGCAAAAGCCAAGCTTGCATTATGCATCCCTGCATTTTCTGAATACTGAATGGATAGTCTTGAATTTGTCATACTGCTGTATGCATTACTTTAACACGCTGTCAAACTTGGACCTTCCTACATCTTATTCCAAGTTGTTGTTTTTTTTCTTTGGTTTATTTTCGATGGCGTGAAAAGACACCGTCACAAATTTCTTTGTTGTTGTTGTTCATCTTTTTTTGTCAAGGCATTATTAATTACTTTCCAGGTCTATGATGACATATTTAGTGGCAGACTTGCACAGAAATTGTACTCAAGAAAAAGCAGCATTATCTCATTAAAGTTACAGTGCAATACAACTAGTCCTAAAAGTATATTTTTTCAAAAACTCACTCAAGCAATGTAATGTTGTACTTCTAATTCCTTAACCTAAGTATTCAATACACTTAAAAAGTGGAAAAAAGTGCTATAACAGCTGCACCTTTTCTCAGACAATGTAAACATTTTGATCTGCAGACTAAAACAGATGGTGCACATTCTGATGTTTCACAAAGTTGGAAACACAGAGTTAAATATGTTCTGTCACCCCTTTTAGAACCGAGGTTCATTTGAGAGTACTCCTCTGTTCTGATTTTTCATATGTTAGCAGCTGCAGCAGGTGGTCCGTCCACCGTCTCTTCAGATCACAAGGGCAGAAAATCTGCTCTGCTCTCATTATCAACCCAAATTCAATTATGTAATAAGAGGTCTCAGCTCCTATGAAGCTGAATGGAATTGATCTTGATAAGGAGCAGAGACCCGTGAAATCTGCAGGGTCTATGACCCACAGACCAAGTAATAAGAAAAACTGAGAAGATAGATGAGACTGCCATGATGAGCAGAGCCCTACTGTGTGAGAGAGTGGGTGAAAATTACACTTAAGTCTAAAGTTTGCTTTCATATTCATGACTAAAGGTGCACTTTTGCTTGAGTCTATCTGTGTGTGTAAGACACTTCTTAGTTAAAATATGGATTTGCTGTTATTAGAACAGAGAGCAAACTGAAGACAAACACATATCCTAACACGCCTCTGTGTGTCTTCTGACTGAGCCTCCCATGCCACCCAGGGGTCTTTACTTGTCCAAAGCACTGTACTTTCATGTCAATTTACCATTTCACAGTGGATATGCAATGCTCTGTTCCATTCACACGATAAAAAAAGTTTTAGAGTAAAAACTTCTGGAAATTGACAGAATCACTGACCTCAATATTTTGCTAATCTTGTTAAATTTTAAATAATTACGATAAATTAATAATAAATGTCCTATAAAGATAAAGCTGATCTTTGCTTTACACATCTTAAATTTATTTATGGACATGGAATAAATTTCATGCTCAGTATTTGTTTCCACTGTCAGTCCTGTACTGTGTTACAAAACTCTCCAAACAATCAGAAAATAGTCAGGATTCCACTAATTTTCATGCAAGATGATTAAAGTTGACATTTTACCCATCTTGGCAATTAGCAAATAGGTTAGGTTTGCATTACTAATAAGCACCAATCTCTGTGTGTTTCTCTAGAGTTAGCAGACCTTGGCACCAACTGTGGGATTTCAGAAAGATTGCCAACATTTTCTAATTCAACATGATTCATCACAAACAGATTTGGACTCTTCAAAAATGATAAAACATAACATTCAGCTTCTTATTATCTGCTGATCTATAACTCCCTATTGTGACAGCTTGAATAAACAGAAGACATGCTGCCATAGAAAATAATCATCACATCTCTACATCTCTCTGATAACATAGTCTTCTTCAATCAAACAACTTTCATAATCTCATTTCATTAATAACGGACTACAGGACTCTGGACAGCTTAACAGATGTTACGTTGATCTGTGTCGTGTTTCCCCCACAGCTCTATACCACTGTAAGTAAAAACCACAACTACTCATTTCAAGCTGGCCCTAACTGATGTGTTATGCTCATGCTAAGCCACCGTAAAAGCTTAAACATTACCTCGGCGGTCCGGAGCTGCAGGGAAACACTTATTGATGGAGAAAAGATGATCAACTTAACACTGGCACTTTTCACCGAAATTGTAACTTACGATTTTTGCGGGATCTTGCAAAAGTAAGGTTGGATCCTTTTTTTCCTCCCTGTCCCTTGAGGATTTCAGTCATAAACAACATGGCTTGGTGGCTGCATTATTAAGCATGTTTTAAATATCAAAAAGATTTCTCTAAACTTCAAATTTACTTTAACATCCGTCAAAGAGAATTTATGTTAGGATACAGATAAACCTACACATTATTTTGAAAAGATAAGGTTGTCAAAGCATTTGTACATATGGACATTGTAACGCTGTTTTTGGGTGCACAGGTCTGACTGCACTATTTTGCTTTAATAATCAGTTTGTACTTTAATTTGATCAGAAATAGGAATCACATGGAGTCATGATTAAGGTGAATGATTTAGACTGAAACAGATATAGTATCTGCTATTTAGAGATCTCTACTACAGCAATAGACTGCTATTTATTACTAATGGTAGTAATACTACTACTAATAATAATAATAATAATAACAATAATACATAAATTGGCTCAAGAGATGGAGAAAGAATAAATAAATAAATAAATAAATAAATAAATAATTAAATGTCAGTGACACTTCAAAACCCAATACAAGTCAATCATGTTTCACAGAGTCCTAAGATAGTCCAAGAACAAGGGGGTAAATAATTGTTGTTTTTTTCCCCTTTAGTGTTCCTGAGGTCAGAGTTTGACTCAGTTCCCTGTGTATAGAGTGTGGTACAGTTTCCTACCACCAGGTGGTGTGAGGGTAGCTCGCCATCTTCAGTCAGGCGAAAACAATGGGGGAGGGGGGAACCCTGACCTAAAAGGCCAGAAAACACACATTAAGTCCATATATACATATATAGTCATATATTAGCTAAATAGAAAAGAAATACATACTTTCTATGCGTGATAGCTGATTCTAACTTCATTATATAAAAATGAAAAAGGAAACAAAAATTGCTTTTCAAAAGTGCACTTCATAATTCCAGCTCAAATGTGTTCAATAAAGGAATTGGTTAGAAATAACAACAACAAATAAATCAAATCAATCAAACTTGCAAATCTGATTGATCAAAGTAGCTACAAACAAAATTATCTTTGGTACCAGACTCCATTGCTGCACCAGCATGAAATTCAACAACTAACAAAACAATCATAAAAATGATCAGATCTAGGATTGGAGGAAATGCCTTTAAATATTAAAGTTATTGCCTTTAATTCGGCTTATTTACTGTAGTTTTACATTCAGTCATTAATCGAATAAGTGAATTGAATTGACCTGAACGACTGACAGTCGAGCTAGTAGCTAATGCTAACTGGCGGTAGCGCCAGAAATAACGCTCTACTTTATGCTTCAATATGATATTGACTCACCGTCGAGTAGTGAATTGTTTGAGGAGGTTGATGCGATGTTAACCAGAGGGAAGCCATGCCAGCTGTCAACCTGATCACAACGTGGTGAGAACCACAGCGGGAGGGAAATAACATTAGCTATTGTTGCAGGTACAGCATCTGTCAGATCTTAGTTAATAACATAACTTACCACCGATGATCAAGTTTCATGTATTAGTCGAGTCAGATTTGGAGGTTTCAGGTTGTTTTACGAACAACACCCGCCAACAGCCACAATGAGCAGCAGCATTTGGAAAAACCCGGAAATACACAGGAGGATCCTGGAACTTAAAGGGAAGGTGGTTTGGTCGTGGCGGTCACGTGGGTTGCAATATGGTAATAATTGTGTTCCTTAAAATTGTTAAATTATGTAATTTACATTTATCTCATTGACAGTGGGTTAAATGAGCCTATTTTTCTCTCCTCCATGCTATTCTGCTCAAACTAGAGACCAATTGAATTTTAAGACAAGAGCAATCAAATCTGAGTTATGGCTGCAACATCAAACAATATTTTTCTGTTCAATATTTCCTTTCTTAATTTTGCCCCATGGTTTCGATTAATACATTACTTTCTGTCTAGACTAGTTCGATTGTCTGCCAAATTTACCTTTTTAACTGACTGTCTTTTTATTTTGCACATTTGTATTCTGCATCTTAAAGACATTCTAAAAAGTTCCATCTAATCCTCATGTTTTCACCTTTGTCCATAGCTGTCATAATGGATGCAGTATTCAACTTACTGGCCCAAGGGAGTCAGTTGCACAATCTATCTGTTATGCTGACCTGTGTTTGCCACCCTCCCTATTACAGTCGAAGTAATATTGAATGTACTTTGTTTCTTAGAATTGACTTTACCTTTGTGGGTTCATTAAATGTCTTTGCTGGATGCACTTTGGGAAGTCAATTCTTAGAAAGACTGGTGAGCAGTACCAGGATGTGTAGCAGTCATTCTCATGATGAGTGCTGATAATTATCCATTACCAATTATCTCTCGGCTGGTCAATAGTGATGAGGCATAGACATTAGAGTGAAGGATTGTGAGTGCATTATAATTATATAGGGAATTACATAGGACCATACTGTTGTATTAAGCAAGAGAAAGTGGAAAGAAATATCCAATGTAACTTCGGGGTTTGGTGTCATAAACTTCATCATAACGGGAGAGTTGTGCAACTAGATCTTCAACAAAGTAGGAAAAAAGATGGTGGGGAAAAAGTGGCATTAAAATGAGAATTTAAACATGTAAATCACAATATTTTGCATGGGAGAAAGTAGAATCACAAGGAATGGAAATAATAAATTGACAGTTACAGCTTTGATTTTAAAACTAATCCATTAGGAGTCAGAAAAATAAATTTATTACACCAGAACTGCACCAGCTCTGCAAACACCACTGCACCACCACTAATAGTGCTGGTGTAGTAATACTACTATTAGTAGCTATAGTACTATTGTAGGACTGATATCATAAAGTAATCTATAGGCCTGCAGTAATCCATCTGATCGTATGACAGAATGCTGCTACCTCAGAACCTTGTAGAAATCACAGAGAGCAGACAGATAACCGACTTCAAGAAATTCAGACACTTGGATCTTATCTGTGTTCTGCATTCATGGGAAGGAAATAGAGAGGGAAGAGATCTTAAAGTTTCTTGGTGTGCACATCTTGCCTGACCTCAACCTCACACATCTCCCACCAGGTGGAGGAAGACACAGAGGATTTACTTCCATGGGAAGTTCAAACACATTGACCTTTTTGCATCACCTGCTGACATAGATCCACCAGGAAGGAATAGCGAGTGTTTGTCTTATTGCTTGATACAGTGATTCACAAACTGCCTGGCAGAGAATAAGGAGCTTATTGGAGTTATGAAAGTGGAAGAATGTTCCACATGGTTTTTGTAGAACAATAATTAAATGGGGAAAGCATGCATGCATCCAGGTTTCCTCCTAAATTAAACAATGTCATACCAAAAATTGCTTACGTATTTTGTTAACAAAGAAGAAAAATAATAATCTACGACATTTCTTACTTCTTACTTACCACAGTAAAATTAGTAATAAAATTATTACTCATATTACATTTGGAGTTAGTAATTGTTGCATTACTACTAATAATGGAAAACATAAAGAAGGAATGAAAAACAGAAATATATTGTTGTTCATTCATCAGGTTGAATGAACAACCTAACTTCATATATTTTGCTTTGTCATTTAGATTAATAATATAATTAACAATTGTTCCAAGAGATGTAGATGGAGCAATAAAAAGATTTAAACATGGACTCATAGCTAGAATAATTTTGTCCTCCTCTATCTCAGAGGACCGCAAATAGGAACTCAGAAGCACAGTACTATCAGTAGATTCAGCAGAATTTAGAGCAACAGAAAGGGCCTGGTTTCTACACAAGGTTAGTTAACCATCTGGTGTCTGCCTCATGAAACCGCTCCTCCTTAAAGCTCCTCCTGATTGCTCTTGATGATGTTAAAATGGGGATCAAAATTGCCCATCATGCCCTGCAGAAGAGGAAGGTAAGGGAGACAACACACATTCACACCCACTCTCCTGCACACAATCTCCCTTCTTTCTTTTTAAAATTTTCATGACCGCATGTTCCTTTTTTTCAAGGTTTTATTGGCTCTAGTGGCCTTTATTTGATAGTGAATTGACAGGAAATTAGGTAATGAGAGAAGGGGGAGGAGATTCAGCAAAGGTCACCAGGCCAGGAATCGAACCTGTGATGGCCGCGTCGAAGTCTAAGGCCTCCATATGTGGGTTGTGCTTAACCACTGCGCCACCACAACACATTCTGCATGTTCCTTTTGCCATAAAACTATATTTCTCCAAACCTTTAATTACCGGTTGCTCATCAAAAATAAAGAGCAATAGAGCAATCAACTTTTCATGTCCATTTTGACAGGTGATCCACCGTTAAGTAACAGTTGTGATTGGAAACATATAATAATTTACAAAGGTCTGGACTTTGCTGCTCCTCCTCAATCTGACTCGCCCTACATGAGAAACAAACAAAACAAATGTACTCATATTAAGGACTGACTTTGAACAACGCTGCACCACTCCTGGCTGCACAGGGAGAAAGGAAACATTAGAAGTACATTTATCTGAGTCTTCATTACTGCTGAAATGTATGCCATGCACTGCTTTATATTTAATAGTGACAAATATAGCAATTTCTCCATTGCTCTGTTGGGACATGCACATATATCAACAGAAAAATTATGTCCATGCACAGGAAGTTTATAGTCTTCATACTGCCAGCTGAGTTTCACTTGCACGATAAATGTTCTAATTTAAAGGTTAAGTTTGATTCACACCTTCATTTAATGAATAATAAATTATGTAGCAGATCATTTTCATTCATAAATAATCACACTAAATAAAATTATAGAGGAGGGACCATACATTTCTCTGAACCTTTGTCATTCACGTTTAGTGGTGAAATAATTTTAAAGTGTGTGTCGTTTGAACTGGAAATTTTATCAATAGTCTGGAGTCCAACATGTAGTACTTAAATATGCTGATGTAAGCATTACAAAAAGATATGTTCATGGCACATTGTTGATGTCTCAACTGACATCTCTTTTTTCTCAACTTTAATGCATATCAAAACCTTAATCTAATTTTACATAACATGAAGATAAAAATATTGAAAATATTTAGTTATTAAATATCAACCTGCAACTTAGTCAATGAGTCCAACATAGTTTAAAATGCAAAACTTGATGTTAACACCAGAAGTTTGCATACATTTTTTTTTCTCTGAATTTCTCTTGTCTGCCACCACCTGTTTTGGAGGAGAACTGCTGGTTGCCGTGCTCTGTTGCTGAGTTTCCTCCGGATGGGAACAACTTGGCACTTGGCATGAGTAGCAGTGGTGCTGGCTCTGGCCCTGCTGGCCCACATCCCATTTCTCAAACTGCTTCATTTCCATCAGTTTTGAGAAACATTTTAACTTAAACTGTCACATTCACTGACCTGTGTGCAGGTTGCTTGTTTGGCTGTGAGGTTTCTCTCCAGGGTGTGACGGCTAGGTGGAGCCTGCGCAACTTCATGTCATCACTCTCTGTAAGGAAGTTGCATATAGTAAAGCCGACTCCCTCAGACAGATGCCAGGTCATAATGTTATCAAGTGGTAATCAGGCCTTGGTCTCCACCTTATGTTGTGCTCCAGTTGTCCTGGCGCTAATTCCTTGTTTCTCTCCCCAGAAAGCTGACAGTTTCCTCCCTGGGGCGATCAAGCTAAGGCTCGCTATCGCCTCCATGACCTCTTTGTCTGTAGCAGTGCTCATTCACCTGGATCCTATTCATGCAGCATTCCTGGTAATATGCACACTTACCTGTCTGTCCACTGCTCACCTGCCAGTCCACCCTCCAACGAGTCCTGCGATTGCCCATCCTGGCTGAGAAAATCAGAATAGATCTGCACAGTCTGCTTAACTGCAGCGCCAAGCATCTGTCAAGTTCCTGCCAACCTCGGATCAATGGTGCGACCATCTCCTCTCGCATCTTCTGTTTATGCCGCACACATCCTTCCCTGAGAACCAGGTATGAGAATCTCCACTGCACATTTCATTCCTGTGAAAATCAATCTGTTAAATTTTCCGCCTGTTTAGTTGTGGCTAAATAGATGGAACAGTCACGACAAATACAGGTTATATGTAGTGCTGGGAATGCGGCAGGAGGCGACTGAGGCTTCTGGGAATACGGAATGATTTGGTCTTTTAACAAAAACTACAAGTGCTGAAAGGCCTTTCTGATGTTTATCCTCTAAAACCTTTTTGGAAATGAATGATGATCACATCCAAAAAGATAAAAATCAATGGAAAAAAAATTCTTTTTCAGTATGTGAAGTAACAAATAATATATTTTTAAGGCTAGTGAGTAGCATTTGTGCTTTAGTTATTTGTTACACATTCACACCTACTATGTTGATTTGAACTATGGCTTGTTTCTTTGAAAAGTCTAGTTTGTTTGGCAAGGTGTGAATGTCAGGAGAAATAGCTCGCGGTCACAGGTCAAAGAAGGTCGAGTTTAAAGTTCTGACAGAAATAGACGAAAGAACATTACAGCTGCTGGTAAGTATTTACAAGAACAATTAAGTTTTTAAGTTAAATAACAGAAATTGGGGTTGTGAGATTCATCTGTGCAGTAGAGTGATGCTGCACAAAGCTGAGGAAACTTAATAATAATGTCTTAAAAATCTCTATTTTGTTTTACAAAGTGCACTGTCACAGCAGACTCGGATGGGCAAAATGTGGAAACCCCAATCGAACCGAGTCCCCAAATGTACCAGATATACTAGACAATTATATGCTTTTTTTTTTAATCTATTAACAAGTTTGCAATATTTTGCTGATTGCAATGCTCTACCATTATGGATACAACAACAGATCAAAATGTGCAGTTTAACCCTCCACAAAAACATTTGTCCACATTTTAACAACTTGTCCTTTCCTACCCAAATTGCAATGTCAGATGAAAAGGCGACAGTCATTATGGAAAAAGCAGAGTTTAACCATTTGGATTAATTAATTTGTTTTATGGTATTAGTTAAATTAGCATTAAACATATCTGTCAAAAATAAGTTATGTTTATTGCAAATAGGATTAAATTTGCGTATGCATGAATCAACTCCTGATTCATACTACATTCTCAGTATAGCTGTTTGTTAATTAATTAATCTTAATTAATTAAATGTTAGGGGAATAAAATATGTCAAAATATGTAAATATACTGTACATAGAAACAATTTCACAGGCCATCCTCACCCAGACATAATAATAATAATAATAATAATAATAATAATAATAATAATAATAATAATAATAATAATAATAATAATAATAATAATAATAATAATAATAATAAACTCTGTCTATGTTTTCTGACCACTTATACAAATCTTTGTTTTTATTTTCTCAAATCTTGAAAATTAGCACAATATTCAGACTTAAAATTGATTGGGTCCTTAACAGATTTTGAAACTAACTACAAGTGCATATAAAATAAATTTGATTTGACAGTCATTATTTATGAAACAAATACTTTTTCCCCCCTGAATTTTCCCTTGTTTTACAAGATGCACTTCTCTAATTTTCTTCACAAGGAGATCACCATTCTAATATCTGAAGTGCTAATCCTCTCTTCAACTAACTTCCTTTTCTGAGAGGTCAACACATAACCAGCTCTCCTAAAAGTGCTGAGATCTGCAAAGTATCACCCATCTCAGTATTAATACAGAATCTATTTAGCTGGCTTACTGGAGGAGACTCGCCTGTATTTCTTACAGCCTACGTCTGAATGTCTCATCCCTATACCCTCCATGAACAAACAGTAGAAGTTTGTGTGGTAAACACATCGGTTATTTGAACATTTTTCTGTATCTGTCTAGTCACTTTTTATCCTATTTATGCTCTTGCAGTTTTTCTGGGCCACAAAATGTCCAAAATGTCCATTCATTTCTCTACACCAGTCAAATGAAATGGCACAATTTATTTTTAATATACTTTTTTTGGTTAAATTACAACAGCCAACCCATATATGTGCATCGGCTCACCAGTACGTCTGACTGCCAGTCCACCCCTGAATGGGAGCATTTCACAAGGTAGAAAGATGTAAAAACAATGCCAAGTATATAGAGAGAACTGGACTGAGGCTGGGGGCATTTCCTGACTGGCTAGAAACAATTATCTGGTGATGAGTGTTGGGAAGCTTTTTGCAGATATCCTGCACGGTCACAAGCAGATGAGCTGCAGCTTTGCCAGGAACCATGCCAGGGAGTAGAAGGCCAAGCTGCAGAAGCCAAACAGAGGTAGACAAGCTGACAAAGATGTACAGACACAAAACAGAAAGAGACAGAAATTCATGAAGAAAGAAGCACACCTACTGCCAGCATGAACTGTCATACAGAGGCAGATTGGACTCAGTATCTGAGGATACAAAAGGCCAAAAATATTTGAAAGACACATCTAACAATAATATAAAAAACGTGGAAGTTGCAGACATTACCAAAATCCTCACATAGGACCTATCCCCTATAGCAGGTGAAAATATCAGGATGCACAGAGCGATGGAGTTCCACATTCAAAATGGAGAGGATGACTTTCTGTTTTAGAATCCAACAGAAAGTCTTTTTTGAAAAGATGGGAGGGTTGGATTGAGTGCACAAAACATGTGAGAGTAAATTGAGTGTAATAGATGACCACTTTATTCTATTACTTGTCTGGGCCTAGAGTAAAGTTACTTTATGGAAGACACACCCAAGTGTTTATCATTTTGATTCTATTGAACAGAAATACTTATTAATAAATTATTTTTAGGTTGTTCTGATTTACTGCCAGCTGTTATTATATGGCATTTTAATACATAACCAAACTGTGAAATCTCCATCCATCCGTTCGTCCATTATCTGACATGCTTATCCTTGCAGGGTCACCAGGGGTGCTAGTGCCTATCTTCAGTGGCCAACAGCTGGTGAATTCTCCAGTGATTCTTAATTTTTACCAAATACATTCTTTAAGTTATAAGATTTTGCTTAAACAAATCCAGAGTAAATACGATAGTAAATATAAAAATAGGTCTGGTATGCAAAACGTGACAAAATAATGATGTCATCATTTTCTTTTTCAGCATACTGTATAGCAAACTATACAATAGAACAATGCAGGAAAATGCACACATGCACATACTTGTATAAATGCAGATATACACTAAGAACAAACGTGGATTGACACAGACTAGCAAAAGAGATGTTTAAGCACCGTATTGAAACACTGAGCTAATGAGGCAGAGTGAATAGTGAATAGTCACAAAAATATTTCAAGGTAGATTTTTTTTTTTCTTCAAATCCTGTGGAACGTTATTAGTGTACTGCTTAAGAGCTAGTATTGAGCAATTTACAGATAAAACAAAGTATTCCTTTATGTGAATCCCATGCAGGATCACACTTTTTTAGAACATTGAAGTGAAAAAACAGAAATAGTACATCAGAAATGTTTTGGGTTTTTTATCCAGACTTTTTACATTTAGAAAAAAATAATAATAAAAAATAAATGTAGAATAATCATTGTTCTTAAATGCACAGCTCAGAGTGACAGAAAAAAATGGTGCTCTTGGCAAAATGCTGCAAAGGGAGAAAATTACACTAAAGTACAGGCTGAGTGAAGTGGCGGCTGGGAATGGATGGAAAGAGCCATAGGCAGAGAGAGGAGGGGATAGAAAGCTAAAGAAAGCATTATTTATGCGGGGAAACCAGATAAGTTGAATAGACAATGAAGAAAACAGGTCAGTAATGCATGGGAATAGGATAGAGGGGCTTAACAGGAGTCGTGTGTTGCATTGATTACCTCCATCTATCATTTGCTACAGTCACCACACCTAGAGCAAACATAGAAATCACAAAAAAGATGAGATTGCAAACTGCTTGGCTTCTTACTTATGAGAAACATCATTGCATAAAAATCCAACAGTAAGTTATATTATGCTACTTGTGTATTTCTCTTTAAATCTAAAGACAATTTGATGCTCGCAGATGTGATGTAATAGGTCTAATACAGGAAAAAAAAAACTGGAATAGACATGTTCAATTTGCCAAACTCACTTTCACAGCTCAAAAGGACCCTGAAATCATTTATGAAAATCATATGCAGCAGGCAGGCTAACATGAATCAAGTCTTCAAAGAAGCACACTTAGGGCCTAAAGGTTTGCAGGTACAAAAACAGGTGCCAACTTGCTCTACAAACAACACCTACACAGGATTACGTCATGAATATGCAAAATATATGCTGATCAACAGAAAGCTGTGTTTGCGTCTATATTTAGTATGTTTGAAAAGAAGGTATAAACTGGCATGCAAAGAAAGTCTGTGGTCACTGTGGCGAGCAGGAGGCATAGATATAATGACAGAAGACACTGCTTGGCAAATATTTGTAACATTTAGAGAATATAAAATAAAAATAATAAAAAAAAAAGATTAGAAATATCCTCCAGCATTGCCGATTCTGAGGTGCAGGATTATTGAATAATTCCAGCTTTCCATCACTTCATGGCAGCACACTGTTATGTCTTGATCCTGTGAATGAGTCTGTCTATAAAGCCCAGAAAAAGTGACGCAAATGATCTTTATCTGCTGCATGTTCCACAAACTTAAATATTGTGTCACGTTACTTAACAAAAGGAGTTGAGGGGACAATCAGGGTAAAACAAATAAAAGGAGCCCCTTTCGCTCCTTTTCTCAAAGTTCCTCTACAGGCTCGTCTGAAACTCATTCTTGTAGCAAATTACTATGAGCAAGTTACAACTGCATGTGGTCATTTAAATCCTCTTCCTCACCTGTCACTAAATAGCTGTCTGTGTTTGTATTCATGTGTGTCAAAGACAAAGCCGCACAAAAAATTGACTTTGTTTAGATTTTTCTGACTCTGTAAAATACATTTAGAGAATATAAAATAAAAATAATAAAAAAAAGTACCCTCCCTGTACCCTCATAAGTGAACTGATGTTGATGTTGATAAGTTGGTGGTGGTCATGTTCCTGCCAACTCTTCTGCAGAACTAGCCCAGTCTTTGAGTGTGCTGCAAAGGCTTAACAAGGGTCCTCCACTTAGTTAAGAGAGGTATAGTCAGTGAGCGGTCTGTTGCCCAGCGACTTGAAGCCTCTATTAAGATGTGTGCCCAAGTATTTGCTGTTGTTTGATGGTGCATGTGTGTTCAATGAGTCATAAGTGCCAGGACAAAATTAAACCACACAGACCAGACTCATAAAGAATTCAAAGAGACATGAGCTAATGCAAGGCAATGGCATATGCATACACACACAAAGACACAGAGGAACATTCATACACAGACATTTTGAACCATAAACAGACCCGTAGCCCGAGGCTACCTTGGAAGGGTTGTTAAATGCAATCTTATTGAAGTATTTTTTCCTGTTTAATTTGGGTGGTCAGAGAGCAGACACAGTTTAATTGGGTTTTGGAAGGGCAGAATGAGGACGTGACAACTAACAGTTTAAGACTGTGACTTTGCCTCCTGGTCTTAGCCTGGGATTATTCTTTTTCTTTTTTACATTAGGGAGATTGAAAAGAAAATGTTTTGCTCATATTTTAGAAAAAAGTAAAACACTACTACAAAAAGAAAAGAAAAAAGAACAAGATGTTCTCACCTCCCTGAACCTAAACAGACAGGATGGCAATCTGTCAGATAATGGAAAAGAAGTCCAGTATATTTATGGATGAACTGCTGAAATTAACCTTTAGGAAAACTATCAGTCATACATTCCACAGTCTGGTCTTTATTAAAAGTCTAGCAGGAAGACAGTCCCCGTTGAAAGATAGTTACTGCAGTTTGCCACTGGCCAAGGAGGGACACAACAAATATGCAGATGAAGAGTGCACTCTAGTCAGGTGAGACCAAAATAAAACTTTTTGGCCTATGTGTCAACAAACTATGTGTGGCAGAAACATTCTGAAAACACAAGTCCCAAATGGTAATGGCATGGCAGCATCACACAGTGGAGCATGCTTTGCTTTAGCAGGACATCACCACGGTCACTGATGACGGGAAGATGCATCCATCCATTTATCTATTCCCTGTACCCGCTTGTCCTTGCAATGTTGCTTGTGGGCTGGTGTCCTATCATTCATTAGGTGTTAGGCAGAGTAAACCCTGGATACATTGCCAGCCCATTACATGGCAACACAGAGACACATAGGAGAAATAACAAAGCATGCACACACACACACACACCCACCCACGCCCACACACACACCCCACACGCCAGCACACTTAAGGACAATACAGACAGACCCAATGGTCATGTTTTGGGACCTGTGGGAGATAATCCATGCATGCAAACTCAGATAGACCTTTTAAACATTGATGGGAATTTGAAAATTTGTGTATGTTTGATTTGTAGTAGGGCATTTACACTTAAGGAATGTGTAAGTAGTACTTTATATTATGTGTTGTTTTCTCTTGGTAAAATGTCTTAAATAGAAATTTATCATCATTATACTTGCGATTAAGCAAATCGATGCCCCTCGGGGTTAAAATGTTAACACAGCAGTGACATACTTTGGACAATTAAACTTATCATTATTCGTGTTACATTGCAAAATAAATTAGCTTGTAAAATTAGAAAAGTAATTTTGTGTGTATGGTATTTTTCCACAAGCTCTGGGGTCCTGACTTTTACAGAGATGCTCTGCAGAATTTGTATAGAACATGAATGTGTGCAGCATTAATTCCACAGTTGTCGCAGTGGTTTTCCAGTCAGTTCCCCAGTAAATCTCTGGTAGATCATGGAGTCAGATAATTTGTGAAAGTAGCAGTTAGTCTTCTGGGGCGTGCACTATGTGTTAGAGAGTAAGTGTTTAAATCGACTCTTTTGCAAATAGTCAGCAAAAATAAAAATAAAAATTAGCACATTCCCCAGAAAATATTAGGTGTTAATGCCCGGAGAAAAGGCTTTTGTCAGTGTGAAAACATTTGGGTGTATCTGCTTTTATATGGGTGTGGACTATAAGGAAGAATGGTCAGCTGTCCATTAGCAAAAGTCAATTTGTAATGCACAATGTTTCTTTGGTGTTTAACTTGTTCTTGACTCACAGTAACTATATGGAAGTGAAGACTTAGGCATTTGGACAACAATCTGTGGATCTCAGTTTAATTGCTTTTACAGAAGCACACAGTAGTGCACAAAATTATAAATTGGAGTTAATTTATAATTTATAATTCCTCCCTGCCTAGATAGAAAAATGTGGCTTGAGTTAGCATGGATGTTGTTTTCAGATGTCTCTCCAACATTGGGAATTTGGCAGAAGAGAACCAAAGTTTTAGAAATGCTTAACTTTGACATTGAAACACTAAAGAAACAGTACCAGTTAGGAAATTTAAAAAAAGAGCATGGTAATAAAATTTTCTCTGAATCATAAGATTTTCTCACATTCCTCTTTGGATGTTGGAGAACATAGTTTGATTAATGACATTAGCCAAATTTTCATTGGCTCCTAGAATGAGATATTTGTGCGCTTTCAACATCTTGATTACATTTTTATCCATCAAAACAAAGAGCATTACTTCTGTAAAAAATCTGCATTTTTTTCTGAGTCTTACATTTCTTCTCCACCTTAGGGAAAATAGAGCATCTTTAACAAACCAGTAGTGAGGTTAACAAAGCAGTCACTGTTCATTTTTAAATATTGCAGCTAAGACATCCTAAATGCAAAAACAACACTCCAGGTTTCTGACATGAACAAACTGCATCTGCTCTGAGAAACCCAGCCGCAACATCACTTGGTTTCGTTATTGGGATTGTGCAACATTACAGCAAGAAGCGTTGGTAAATTATTTAGTCAATAATAGTAAATAATGCCAATTATTTAAATGAATTATAATCATAAAATCCTATTTACTATACATTAACATTTTTAAAACCTCTGAAAGATTGATTTAAGATATTTTAATTCAAATTAAGACCTTATTTTTAGATTAATTCAATGCCTACTAAGACTTTTTAAGGGAATCCTGCTCGACTTGTCCATGTGTCCGACAACGCTCCACTGCCTGGCCAGCTACAAACCTCCAAAGATCCTTCTGCTCCAGCGGCTCCAGGTTTCTTACTCGGTCTCTGCTCAAGCAAGCTGGATCTCACTCACATCTCCAACCACATCCCCTCACAAGCCAACCCTTGAGATTCCACTCATTCCTCCCTGGCGGACATTCACACCACCTCCAGTAACACTCTTATCTCTATATCTCACCCTGCATATTATATTCCTCAACTCACCACCTTTCATCTGCTTCCTCTTTGTGTTCCTCATCCCCTGCGTCGTCAAGGTTCTCCCCGCTTCCCACACAAACTCATCTCACTGTTCAAAATTCTTGTAAAATAAAACTTTGCTGCATTATGAGTTCTCCTAATATTGCATGCATATTTTCTCATTTGTGTTTCTAATTAGAAAATATTGTTGCATTTTACACTACACAAACCCCTCTGCAATGAAAATTAATATTTTCAAGTTTACTTCTGTAATAATTTTGCTTTTAGACCAGAATTATTTAGTAGTCTTAGAGATGCAATTGGTTCAATCTCCCACTAAATCTACCGCTAGCTACTTCCTGTCACATTTAGCTCTCTGAATTTTCACTCATCTCCTTTAAACTCAACTGCTCCACATTTATGTGCAGACACATGAATGTACAGCAATGTTGTTAAACTTAAATGGCATAACTACTGATACTGTCCTATTAAAGGTCACCATGCTATTGATTATTTCACAAGGGGATATTTTAAAGGGAATGAAAGAAAAGAAGTGATGGGGTAGGAAATATGTACCGCTGTTGAATTCTAATATTAAAAAAAAATAAAATCCCACTAGATCACGGATATACAAGTTTTTTGTGGTAGACAAAAGAACTAATAGAACCTAGAAGTGAATGTTCATTTCTTTAATATATTGTAATATTAGACCTTATAAAACAAATGGCCATTTAAAGAATAAATTGTTCTAATAAAGTTTAAGCCAAATATCTACATACACAGAATCAAAAGACATTGTCTGAAGTTAAATCAGCTCAAACTTCTCTTGTTTTAGGTTAGTTTTATCGGAGGTAAAATCACCAAGGACCAGGGGGAATTTGATAAGTTAAAGCTGCAGCATGTAACTTTTATTAAAAAAATATTTTTTCTGTATTTGTTAAAACTTTCACTACGTTGTGACGTTATAGCAGAAGAGAGCTTGGCTGTGACAAAAAATCAAGCTCCTCTGCCTTCTCCCTGATGACATGTACAAAAAGATAAAAGTGTAATCTGAAATTCCAGAAGAACCCAATGATATAATGCCATAATGTTATTATTTTGCTCACAATAGACAAAACAATTACATTTGTTTTTTGTTTTGTTTTAGGCTAATCAGTTTCACATGTTTAGCCTAATAATCATACAGTCTATGGTATGGTATCAATATTATTATGTTTAAGGTAGCAATCTTAAACCTTCAGACACTGTTTCATTGTCTCAAAATGTGAGTTAAACCACAAATTGTTTTGTAGCTGCCGCCACAAGGCATGACCGGGAGTTCTTGGCAGACTCTGACAACGACTAACATAACATCTTTGGAACTTACTTAAAAAGAAACTCGAGAAGCCATTTAGAAAATACATAATACGTATTTTTTTCTTGTTTTAAAATATATCTAATTCCTACAGGATCCTAAAATCCTGGAATTTAACTTTTATGTGTTCTGGCGTTACATGCTCTCATGTAAAGAAAATGTTTTAATCCCCTAATATGATTTTATCTACTTCTGTCATCATAAACTACTGCTTTCTTTCCCCTGTGTGCTTTTATCTTTTTCAGGTTTTTTTTTTTACATTGCCTTATTCACACTTTCACTCTCCCCTTCTGTCCTGCCTTTTACTATCCTAGTTTACACCCAAGTATTCACGTGTAAAGCAAACGCCCCGATAACTGCAGTGGCTGAAATTGATGTGACATGTTTCAAATTTTCTTCAGTTCTTTAATATAGCATCTGCCCACCCCATCTCCACCCTCGCTCTATTCAATATCTCACTCCCTCCTCCTTGCGCTCTTTCACTGACTTGAGCAATTCTAAAGCTAGCAAAGTCATTCCATTCTGCAGGCTAGTTATTAAATTTGTTTGCAAATCTCTGTCCCTTTCACCCCCCCCCCTCTCTCTCACTCTCCCGATATTTCTTTCTCAGGCGTCTTCGTCTCTCCATCCCTCCCTGCTCTTGGCGAACTGCCACATCCCCAGCTGTCATCAGCATTCAGACCCATAAATGCTGTAATGGCAATGAGAAATTGAGGGAAGGAGAAGGAGGAATGCCACTGTTGAGACAAAGAAACGGGGAGAAGCCATAGGGAACAGAGAGAAACATATCTCCTGGAAAAATAGCTCAGTACGATATTTTCGAACATGGAGCAATCTTTAATATTTTTTTTTATAACAGCAATTTGTCACCAACTCTCCTGACTACACTGGGGATTGAAAGTGAAGGCAGAAAACCAGGTAAAGATGCAGAAAAGTGGGAGTAAGGTTTGGAGAACTTTGGTTTGGGCCAACACATCTACTGACATGTTTGAATGATTATAAAACATCCCAATCAAAAGCCATACATGAATAAACTGAGATACACAAATGTATACATGAAAGACTGCGTCACTGCCATACAAACGCTCCACTGCTTTGTTAAATTATCGAGATTACTTAATATCATCTATACATCCCTTGTTTTCCTTTTACATTACTGCATTAACCCTGAGTTCATTATTTACATGTTGAATGAATGAAGAATTTCCAATGTCAAATTTTGATCAAAAAGGAAGTGAAAGGTTATGTGACAATGTAAAATTATTTCCTTAGTCTTCCTGATGCAATATGTAGTATAAAGATGTTTACCATTATTGTTTGATGTACTACATACTTGTGGCAGTGCATGAGTAAATGGCTTGTTAAAATCTTTTTATTCACCTAAAACCCATGTTTACATGGCTGTAGGAGCTGTTTAAGGAAGGGTCACAAAGGTCATGTTCAGTAGACAACTTGTTGTGGCATGGAGAAAAAAATTATAATTTAAAAAGCAAGACATATTCTCTGACTTCTCCAGTTGCTGAAAGCTGCAAAGTGAAATAATAATAATAAAAAAAACAAATAAACAAATGCAATTTTGGTTTGCTTTTCTTGTTTAAATTTCTCTTGAAAATAAAAATTGTGATTTTGAACAGGTAGACTGAAATAATTGTAACAGATAATTTGAGTTAAATCAACTCAAAATATAGCTAGGATTTAAGTTTCAGCTATATTAAATATAAGAATTTGTCTTTGTTAGATATTTCTATTCAAATCAACTTAGAAATAATTACAATGGACTTAAGCTATTGAATACATTATTAAAATATGAAAATAATACAACATTGCAAAAGATTTTAAGTTGACTCAACTTTTAATTGAGAGTGTTATGCTTAAATTAATTACATATTAACCAATGCATTTGATTCTTAATTTTCAAAAGTTCTCCTGAACATGTTTTCATTCTGTGAGATGTTTCACAGCTCACAGAAATATTGTTGTCTTCCTCTTTGTCACTACTGCATCTGTTGCTTGTGGTTCAAATTCATGCTTAGATTGTTCAGTGAGAACAACCACAACATAGCAAAAAAAACAGTATTGTAGATCTACTGGGAGTGACAGGAGAATCAGACTTTAAAGTTGTAAAAGTAAGGGGCAAACTCTCACCATTTAATATACATAATATAAAGTCTTTGCTATATTTTAGACTATAAAAAATATATTTTACCATGTTATTTATTAAACAATAAAACAGAAACAAATAAACAGAAACTAAAGACTCCACACCATTTTGTGGAGTCTTTAGAACACACACACAAATAAAAGAAACTAAAAAAAGAAAGAACATAATATACATGAAATCCAGAATTTAGAGATATAGTGTCTTTTTGACATGACTGTAGTCGGACCGATCTGCTCTGTGAAACTTCTTTCTTTCTTAACATTTTCTAAATGTGTTTATTTCAAAAAATGTGAACATGTTTCTATGCTGTGTATGATTTTAAGATTTGAGTAGGATCCCAGGAGATGCAAAATATGATACTCATCTTGATGTCTAAACTAACTGCCTATATACTTGGATAACTGCAAGTGGAGCACAAGTTAGTTTTCTCCACAGTTTCTATCTAATTGGATTTAGATGGACACAAAGGACCAATGTACCGGCTAACGAAATAATTATTATGTTGTCTGGGAATAAACACTGAAACTCAGACTCTAATGATGGTGGGATTTTGTAAAATAATGTTTTCATATAGAAACCACTAATTGTAGCTGTAAAAAAAAAACTGCAACAGAGACCTCAGAGACTTGTGGAAGATACAGACATGATCTTCTGCAGACTGGGAGAGACTTAATTTGTTTTTGTTTTGTGGTTCTCTGTTTTAGCATTTTTCTGGATCTTTCCCATTACATTTCTGTGGGTCAGGTTTGATGGCTTGATATTTTCTTACTAGCTTCACTGGGTCAGTGGAAGTCACCGTCCATGCTAGGCATCCAGACACCGTTCGCAACTCCTTAGTAAGGAAAGTAGCTATTGACCTTCCTAAAAGTTGTTTACTGATGCCATAGCCTATAATGTGCATTTCAGTCATGTGTGATTGGGCATTATAAGTAAAGGAATATAAATGCTGGCAGGGCAAAAAGTGATTATCACATTAAAAATACTCCAAATATAGCTTCAGATGAACTTGTGTAAATGTAATAATGTCGATACTTTGCCTGAACCTAAAGTACATAAATCTGTCTTGTCTAAAATCGAATTAGACCAGAGGCATACGCAATGCAAGAAGTATGTATGCCCTGCTTACATCCTTCCCCTTGCTCTCTCCTGCACAACCTTTCTCAAAGAGGAAATTAGTTAGCATGGCCACCGATGATGCCAATTAAATATCAGTGATGATGTAATTTAAACTGTTTTCCTGCAATGTAGGTTAGGTTGTTTCTTTGCCATTAGCACAACGGTAGCATCTTGAGCTTCTATGCACTGTATCACTATACAGTGCATCCCTATACAGTATCCCTATGCAGTGCATAGAAGCTCAAGATGCAGCATGCACAGAAGAATCATAGGCAATTCTAAAACCTTCCTTCTCGCTCTGACTGGTTGTGTTTGACCAGGACTGGTGTATTTCTGCAGATGGCAATAGGAGCACAGTTTTTTCACAGATTATCTGTCGCATTCTGTCAGAATATAGGGATGTTTATTTATTTTTATTTTAGACACTAGTAGCCTTCATTGAGCAGTGAACAGACAGGAAATCATAATAAGTCTGAAGGGGAAGATATACAGCAAATGGCCCAAGACTGGGAATCAAACCTAAGAACTGCATAGAGGACTACAGCTAAGCTCAAATGGGGACTGCAGCTCTAAGGAGGAGATTGTGAGAGAGTCAAGGCAACACTCTAGGTATAGTTTTAATGAGGGAATATTATTATAGCATGATATAAAGCTAAATTTTACATAAAACACCTTTCACAGTTCACTTTGCCCTTCAAGGCAAACCTCTGCTCATATCTTAGCTCAGCTGAACTACAGTTCACAACAAGCTCTTGAAGCTCTGGTTTAAAGACTGTTTACTCAGAAAACAAGAGGAAAAAAACAGCCAAGAGGAAATAATGAACTGATTTCTCATTTGAATATCAATGTTTTTATATCATTGTTGCTCAAGAGAGACAAAATATCCACAATGCAAAATCACTGTATTTGTTTAAAACAACGTTTGTTGTATTTTTGTCTTCATGATTTGACCCATTGTTTTTGTTATCTGTGTACCATGCTCTGACTGGGACTATTTTTGTTCCTTGCCGGCACATGAAGCCCATGTAGTAACAGAAATCCTGGCTTCATGCACATATAAACAGAGAGTCCTAGCCAAGCAGCGACGTCGCTTTTTGATCCTTCGATGTCAGTTCTTCCTATCATTGTTAAGCAGAATTCTCTGATAGAGAATGGGAGCCGGGTTTAGACACAAGAGGGAGAATGTTGATGATGACCTTTTACAATCGAGTGGGCGGTAGAGTAGACTAAGAAGCATAAATTAGGCCAAAAGCACTACAGACCTCACCAGCCTCAGTCTTGGTCATTGTATGTAACTTAATAAGAAGCAGACAGAGCAACCATTGAATCTAATGAAGAGCAGTGATGGTCCAGGACTGACGGGTCATACTCATGGTGAATCAGAACAGCCAACTCCCATCAAATAAGTTGAGGGCACTTAAAATAATGTTGTAAACCAGTTGCCATAAAAAAATTAAGTAATGTGTAATGAAAACCCAAGTGTATCTAAATTTAACTTTTGAGTGGACCAGAGTAATGATTTTAAGTAAGTATGTTCTATTTGTTTAGCACCTTTCACAGATAAAATCACATAGTACTTCATGAAACACAGGAAAAGTACAAAGATAGACATCAAATCTCTCCCACTCAGCTCCTTCAGACTAGCTAGCAGAAATTAGCAAACAGCTGGTGGAATTGTATATTGGCTGAGCTCATATATGAACTACTTTTCAATTTCAAACATTCTTGAGAATGATGTAAAAAGCTTAAATGGAGGAATGTTGTGATGCATGACAGAAAGAGCAGGAGTTTCTTGAACAGAGACCCAACTTTCAAGGTGTTAAATTGCAAAGTGCAATTTATTTTAAGCCCTGTTTAATGTCTGCAGCATTTTATAACAACTGGAGATGACAAAGTTATTTGACTGTTGAATAAAATTGCACCATATGCCCACAAAACACATGAAACTACCCATTTGATACATCATATGAGCAATTTCACAAGGCAACAAGAATATGACAAAAGACAGCATCCTGCAGCATGTAGAATGCTAGTAAATGTCACTTATTCAGAGAGTTGCGTGAGTGACAAAAAAGAAAAGGTGAGTTTATAAATGGGATACAGAGGATAGTTTGGCAAAAGGCAAACAAAGTCAAAGAGAGAAACAATGAGAAAGTTTGACAAGAAGGTAGTAGACATTGAAGTTGAGAATGGCTCCAAGAACGGGGATTAGTAATAAACAGCGGTGTGGTGGAGACGAAAATCCCAGGGAGCAGAAGATTGTCTCTTCTTGTTTCCTTTGAGCAGAGCACCAGGCTGCCCTGCACCTTTGTAGGGAGTCATCTACCAAATTGGATCAATAAGTAATTAACACTCTGGCTCTTTGCTGGCAAGTTCTCTTACCTCTCTTAACTGATGCTTGGTCTAGTGTGCTAGTCTATGGAAAAACAAGCAAACACTGAAAGGATGAAGATAGCGATCCAGTCATGTATAAATACATGCAAATTTTTCATCTTTAGATTATTCTGTTCATTACAGGTTGAGCATGTTGAATAAAAAAAACTCTCAGGTCATCTAAACATCTTGTGTTTTAAATTTCTTCCATTTTCCACACTGTGCTCTACATATTGATCCTTCTTCACACAAATACATACAGTAAAAACTTGCTTCCCTTCTTTTTCACTTTTTGTCTCATTTAATAACAGTGTGGTAGAGGTTTTAAGGGATAGTGGCACCTGGTAACATACATCTAAGGCTGTGTTCACACTGTAGCCTGAAGTGACCCAATTCAGATTTTTTTGGACGTAATGCGACCTGTATCTGATCTTTTCATGACAGTCTGCACAACCTGTGTTGTGCAGACTGTGTTTTCGAATGCAACCCAGGCCACTTGGATACCAGATACTTATCCGATTCAGATGTGACCTAATGTCCCGGTCGACTTCATCCGACTTGAACGTCACTGATACTCGACAAACGTCACTATTGTGCGTCTTGATATGCACAAACGGGAAGAACAACAACAACCATGACGGACTATAATGAGGATTAAGTCATTAATATGCTGGCTCCAGTCAGACAACAACTTCAAATGTGTCGATAGCATCCATGTTTATTTCCGCAAACACTGAACACGTCTTATGGCTGTTGGCAAAACACCACCGCTGACATTATTGCGCCCTCTACTGTACATGCGGGACAGTTTCAGGACGTTTGCCCATTCACACTGGAGAGCACATACAGGTTGCATATATTTGGAAGTAAAAGATCTGATTTGACAAACAATCGGAATTGGGTCACTTCAGGCTGCAGCGTGAACGCAGCCCAACTTGTAAAAATAAGAAAAACAAGTTGTGCATGGATGAATCAGATGGAGTAGATTGAATGTGTAGCAGGTGAAATGCTGCAGAGGAAAATATACCAGGTAAACCTCTACTGTATGCTAATAAGACAAAAAAGGAGGATGAGAGAGAGGGGTAGCGACTGATAGAATGACAAAGGCAAAGACAAGAGAGGCAAGAAGACAGGATTGGAAAGATAACATCTCTGGGCAAAGTAGAGGATTGATGTGTGAGGATTCAGCACAGAGCCCTATCATCAATCCTATTGGCTAATCACATGTACAGCTGAATTATTGATAAGAGAGCTTCATCAATAATTGCAGTGCTGCTGCTTGTGGACCACAGAAGAAGGGAATCAGAGCTGGTGGCTTGCACAAGGAAAACATGGCCTGGACATGTTTTCCAGGCCATATATATATATATATATATATATATATATATATATATATATATACAGTATATACACTTATATATAGGTGTGTGTGGGTGTGTGTGTGTGAGGGCGTGCATTTGCGTGTGTGTAGAATCATTTTCTTCTCCACTTGTCATGTGGAATAGACTGATTGACAGGGTCAAAGAACATTGAGTGAACATTGTGGAATATTTGGCAGCTGAAGAGTCAAATATTTCTCTCCCAGGTTTATTCATACCAGGAAAAACAGCTACAAGTAGAGAGTAGATTCACTAGAGGCTCAGAAAGACAAGTCCAAAAGCAATTGCAGTAAAACAATAAGTTCAAAGTTTCTGCTGCCCCCAAATGGACATAAATTGAGTTGTGCAAATGTAATATAGCATAGTACAGTGTGACTGCATGTGTCTGCATTTTGTGAGCTGGAACCTATGAGGCTTTTACTGTAAAGGTGGCTAATTCCTTTAACATATTGATTCTCTACACTGCGTTGTAAAATGACACACCTCTCCATAGGCTCTAGATACTGGCAAAATATGGAAAACGCATTCAGACCTGTTACCTTTACCTTTCATTTGCAGTTTGCATTCATATGCGGATTGCCATCTCAAAAGTAAATGTATTATTTTTATTTGCTATTAAATTAATTTAAAACTACAATTTATGCAGATGTACAGCTGCACACACCGTAAATCTACAGTTTGTCATGAGTTACGGTGTAGGTGGTGAAGCAAAACACTAGGAGACCCAGGTAAGAGAGATGTGGTAGATTTAATGATGAAATAATGCTCCAAAACAGTCCAAATCCCTGGCAGCACTGCTGAGCAGAAGCTGAGGCTCAACACAGGTAGAAACAGAGAGCACGAATGGACTAACACGACACACGGCAGAACAGAAGCCAAAATGAGACGAGGACCCGACAACGACACAGACACACAGGTGACACTAAATACACAGGAGGTAATCAGGGAACGAGACACACCTGGGAACTAATCAAAGGGAGCCAGGACAACACGGAGACTCAGAGACACAGGAAACTCGAAAAAAACACACAGAAAAACACGGAACATGACACAGCTAATAATATACAACTGAAATAATAGAAATGAAAACATATTGTGTAGAAAATAAAAGATTTTTCTTAATCTGAGTTTTGTGACCCCAGATTTACTTTTTTGCCTCAACTAAAAGCTCAGTATGCTGGACTTCTAAATCTTATATGTAACACTCTTTCTTCTCTGTCTCTAGATGAAAGTTGAAATGAATCTAAATTAATGAATATCATTACAGCCTCTTCAATAGCTGCACTGTGTTACTAACCTCTCTTGGCTTTATCTCCCTCGGCACATGGGTCCTAGGCAACCAAACCTTTCTGGGACTTACAGATAGAAAAGTGTAACTACTGTTTTATATGTTTTTTTTTCCCTTCCAAATGGAAGAAATGCTGATTCTTTGATCAATAGGGAGCAAGACATGCCATAATGAGCTTTACACTTAACAAGGGTGCTTTAATGCCTGCCAACATGTTTTACACTGATATCAGTGTCTTACATTCTGTTCAATTTTCGGTGGCATTAGACTATCAATTAATGTTTTAAACTATTTAAAAAATAGAATTTATTTGAAAGTGCTACATGTATTCAAATAGTTTATTTGCTCTTGAAAAGTCATGTTAATAAAGATATACCACAGCCAGTGGTTGTTGTTTCCTTAAACAGTTAAATCTAAATACTTATTTCAGTTTGCACATGTAGGCTAGTAAATATGGTATTGTGTAACCTTTTACTGATTCTAGGTTTTGCTGTATTATTTCCACAGCATTGCTAAAATTACAGAGAATAAAATCCCATTCATTCAATCTGAGATGAAAGATAACATTCTGACAGCTTTTCCTCACCCCGCTACTTTTCACTAATATTTTCTACTTATGATTTATTTTCAGTTCACGTTTTGCTGAACCAAATCTGCAATTGCTGTGTCCATCGCTGTGTCCTTCCTGGTAGAGTCCATATGTTTTTGCAGCCAGGAGCCTTATAAACTTAGCCCCATCCTTGTTTACCCATTTCAAAACCACTAAAGGAGCTACTGATGTCATCAACTTCTCAAATTTTTATTCCATATATAGTATTAGAAATTAAACATTACATTTATACCTCTCTTGCCTAAAATAACAATAATGGGTGCCATTAACTCTGGGCAGAGTTATACTGCTGGAGGCTTCTTCCTGTTTAAAGGGAGTCAACATGTGACACTTCGGCCACATGTTTTTTAAGTCAAGTTTATTGTATAGCACATTTCAGAAACAGGGAAATTCTCCAGAGGTTGTTGCGACAAAATGAGTAGAATAACAAAATGGCAAGATTTTCATCACACAGCTGCAACAAGGAGAACTGATTTTGGCCGTTCAGTCTTAAAGTCTGAAAATTTTAATCTTCACAACTGACAGGTCCCTTCCCAGTGCTTTCTGTGAAACAAAAGCTCTTTCTCCACAGCAAAATCTGAACAGAACTTGATACATTTATAGCTTTCCTGTAATGTTATATTGTTTCCCCACCACTAGCACAGCTGAAGCACACCAGCATCCTTGAACTTGAATGATGGTACAGGAGAAGGGTTTGAGCAGCACACACAAGAGCATGATCGACACTGCTAAGATCCTCCTCCTGGATCTCAGTTGTTTCTGGTTTGGAGCAGTGTATTTCTGCAAATGGCAGCAGGAGCACAAGGAGGAGCCAAAGGATTTTGATCTCGTCACAAATCTCATTTTTATTGTCTCATTTTCTGCTGTCATCACATAGTGATAGTTTTAACAAATCTGTAAGAAAAAATATGTTTTTATAAAAATTACATTATGCAATTTTAAACGTGCATTTATAACCACACATGCGTATTGTAGTCAAAGCTGTGTTTCTAAGCATAAGTATATGCTTTTTTTGTACCATTTCCCTTGATCAATGGCCCCTGCCTGTGCTTCAGCTGCTTCGTAATTACACCTGTCTGCAACATCTGAGGGTTTAAAAGATCAAACATTGTCTCAATCCTCTCACAAGGAACAGATCTAAGAGTCAGACATTGCAGTAAAAGGTCACTTGCTGTGTTTGGATGCTACACAATAGTTTCCTTTTTTTGGTTTCTTTTTATCTATTTGCCTCCCTTTTCTGTTTAGTCCCTTACTCCCATGTGCGGTGAATGATCCTGTAAAATGTCACTCGCTCTAAGAAGTGATTATTGAGCAGAGGACAGCAGGTGGGATAGGCTGACAAGCAATCAACAAGCAAGCAACCAAGCAAAAAATAAATTTTATTATGGTTGTGATCAAGCTCAAGCATATAATATAAAGGTTTTCAGTGTAGTCAATGTTGTGTGAAACACAGAGAAACACCATATGGCTATTATATAACACCACCAATTTAACAGGTGGAGGTGATTAAAATCCTTGTAAGAAAATGGCATGCATAGATTAAATTAAAGGAGTGGAAGTTACAATCATGTTCTATCTAATACGTATTCTTGTTGGCACTTTAAAGACATTTCAATGTAAAAATGTATTTCTTCAATTTACTTATGTTCGCAGGCAGATATCAGGCAAACTTATTTAGTTTGTCTTTTCGATATCACACTAAACATATTACAAGAAAACATAATAGATTAAGAATAGAGAGAGGGCTTCAAAAGATGGCGCATTGGGGCATGCTGTGGTGGCGCAGGGGGTTAGCACGCCCCACATTTGGAGGCCTTAGACCCGCAGACGTCGTGGGCTCGACTCCCGGTCCCGACGACCTTTGCCGCATGTCCTCCTTCAAAAATGGCGCCGGTTCAGCTGGCTGCCTGCAGACGTGGCTCCTGTCGTGTGTGTGTTAATCTGTGTATAAAAAAATTCTTGCTGTAACTGCGAAATAATTTCCCTGCTGGGATGAATAAAGTAATTCTTCTTCTACAAACAAAAACAAGAAACAAAAGGACTGATCCAGGAATACTTTCTACGTTGAAGAAAATTAACAAGTTAATGGCAATAATAGCTTTTTAGTGGTTTCATCTATAACAGAAACACATATAGTAAGATAGGTTCTGAGTCAGCTTTCAAATCTATAGCATGAAAGACATTGTTCTTGAAAGTAAAAGCCAGAACAATCCGTGTCCAGGATGTGTGGGGTGTGCAAAGATGTTAGCTGCCATTTTTCTGAGTTTAAATCTGTACAAGTCCTGGCTGGAGGGAAGGTCAGTCCTGATAAACTTCTCTCCAGACCTGATTGTTGATTGCAGTTTGGTCCTGTACCGTTTTGTGGCTGAGCCAGATCACACTTTGATGGACAAAAGGAGGACTGTCTAAATAATAGCAGTGTAGAAGTTAATGTTGAAGTTTGTACTTAATGTACTTCAAGAATTATGATGTCCACTGGCCCTCCTTCTGAACCATGTCTATGTGCAAGAACCATCTCAGGTGAGGGAAATGGTGGTTCCTGTAGGAACCAGATGCTACCCACAGTAGACTCAGTGTGGTTGAGGAGGGCTGTGTAAGGAAGCATGGAGGTTGTTCTCTGTAAGTCCAATATGAGCTCCACAGCCTTGAGCTGGTTAAGCTCCAGGTGGTTCCGACGGCACCAGAGGACCAGCTGATCCACCTCCTGTCTATATTCACTCATCAATTTCCTGGATTGGACTATCACAGTGGTGCCATCAATGAACTTGAGGAGTTTTGTAAATGGATCTGCTTGGTGCAGTCATTTCTGTACAAAGAAAAGAAGAGTGGTGAGGGACCACAGCCTTGTGGGTCACCGGTGCTGATGGATCTTGTGTTTGTAAAGATGTTCCCCAGTAACTACTGTTCCTGTTAGGTTCTGGTAGATGACGTCTGGACTGATGGTGTTGAATGTCTACCAGAAGTCCACAACTGCATTGTGGCATATTTCCATTAATAGTTAAGATGAAGTAAAGTCCCAAGTTGACCTCGATACGCAATCTGCTTGGTGTCCAGCAGAGGCCCTGTGATGCCCTACAGATACTTCAATATAGGAAAGGATTTTATGACCACATACATTAAGATGACAGGCCTGTAGTCTCAGTCACAGGCTCTCAGACAGAAGGTGAATTAAAAACATGAGCTCCTGGAGCTTTTCTTCCTGCCATTTTTTATTTTCTGCCATCACTTCCTTTTCATTGAGTCAAATATGAGTTGACAGGACATTTAACTAATGACAGAGACATTCAATTCCTACAGTGAAAATGTATAATTTTCCAAAAAAACATCTGACATTGTTGGAATCCAGAAGCAATAAAGTAGTATTCAAATGGTTCAAAGTCCCACTTTGCAGGATTTATTCTACATTTTAGTTTATACACATAAAACAAAAGTTCCATTCAGATAGTTTACAAACTTCTTTGTTTTTATTAACACACATGCACGAACACCCCCACTCACATGTAATCGATTGCATCAAGCCCCAAATAGGCAATTTTAGTAAATTACATACATTGTTGTTGAATATAATGAATGTCAACTGTAGCAGCAGACAGCTGGGTTGAATAAGCAATGTGGCCAGCTGGTACAAATATGTAATAGCTGACAGATCTGATTCATCATAATTCTCAACATTTTGTGACCCTCATCAAAATCACGAGCAGAGTGGCTCTTAAAAACCTCTCCATTACTTAGTGACCCACAAAAAACATGGTTTGTATGGAGCAACAATAATAAAGATCAGAGCAAGCTGTTCACTTATGCTTAAGGATTATCTTCCTGGAGAGTAATTCATCACTGTGGTCCATGTGCTATGATCTGTTTATGAACCACATCTGCTCAGTGGGCTATTAATAGGAATTCTTGTTGCGATCATGCCCACAGACACCCAACCAAGCAAACATTAGCTCAAGCATCCAATGAGGTGCAATTCTTATACCCGTTCTGCCTGCTTTATTTTTAGACAGTCGCTACAAGATCATTAAAGGACAAACTTGTTTAGGGGTTATTTATGGTTAACTTTATTGTTTTGATTTGAATTCAGTCTTAAGGCTTCATGATGCTTTCACAGAAAAAGAAAACTTAACAAGGACTTCCCAATGGTATTTTATGTTTCTCTACTGACACTGGTTTGAAAAAGGACAACTTTACAGAGAAGACAGACAGCCAAGTTTAATTAGATTCCCAAGACTAAGGAATTTTAAAGATCAAAATACTAGCATGGCTAGAAATATGACTTATTTTTAGAAGTTCATGCAAGATCAATTTAATCATTAAATTGTGTGTTCTGTTTTCAATTAAAACAGGGCAGATTTTGTTTCAGATTTCCAATTGGTCTTGAATGCACAATTTGCTTTTGTCCAACACTAACGTAACTGTCATATATTTAGGATACCAGACAATTGAGTATCCTAAACATATATAGGGTGAGTTTGTGGGTGGTGATAGGTCAAGATGTTACCTATCACACCCACAGCTGATATGCTAGCAAGAACTGAATGTCAGCTGTAACTGGCTTCATAGAAGAGATTAAAAAAATAAGATCTCCTTTGCAGGGGAAAAAAATATGAGGTAAATGTTTTTGTTCGGTACCAAGTAGAGTTTGGAGCTACAAAAGTTTTTCCTTTAGCTTATTTTAATGTTTATCTGTATGATGTAGCACTGGAAAAGTTTCTAAGCCCTTGTAGGGTTTGGAGAAGGAGACAAGGGACAGGTGTGATTGGTGTTGCACTTGAGGCTTTGTCCATGGCAACGCTCTGAGGAAACAACACAGATGATGGAATTTCATGAAGAGCATATTGCATTTCAGCACAGTATGTGTTATGTCCTATTGTGCAATTCTGTATCACAATGTTATATTTTTGTAAACAACTATATAACGTGTTCTGTGTTATCATTGCAACAACCAAACCAACACAAGAAAATAGAAGGCAAATGAGATACAGGTTCAAAAGATGGAAGGAAAAAGTCAAAGTAAAAACACTTAAAATAAAAGGAAATATGGGACCAGAGGGAGTGGGTAAAGTGGGAAACCCAATCCGAGTTGATGGGGTTCCACAGCACAGCTGCAAAATCAATTTGACTGGTGGTGCTTCTGCTGTGAATGAGAGGCAAAGATGATGGACCAAGTAAGTGGAGAAGGCAGAGGAGAAGGAGAGCGGGATGACTGAACAAGGATGAAGCTTTGACGTTAATAAGACTGTGGCAATAAAGAAGGGAATATGGTAAGAAGGATTGAGGGGGGAAAGAATGAAGAGAGGTCATATTGGGGACAAAAGCAGAGAGAACGCCAACGCACAGTATGCAGGTGATGCAATGTAGCATACACAAACACATAGTGTTTACTTGCTGATATGAATGAGGACAGCTTTGACTCATACTACCGAAAGATAGAATGTGCCCTGTACAGACAATATGTCCCTAATAAACCAGGTACAATTTTAAAACAGAGTAATAAAATATTGCTGAGAAAATAAAGTTTAGGCCATTCTCGTATTGCTATCAAACTGAGATGAGCTAGTAAACAAAACAAAAAGTGTTCACTCCATTACTTTTTTGTTCCGCTTATTAAATAAAAGCAAGAAGAGAAATGGCTGTGTTCCTTTAATGTAGTTACTATAACACAGTAAAGGCAATTCTGAGCCCTATATTACCTTGTCCTGTCTAAAACGAACCTCAGTGTAATGTTTTAAAGTGTCCTCTGCACACTTTATCTACTGACTTTAATGTTAATACATGGACTGCTGAGGATGTACATTCAGGAAAATTTATTTTTACACGTTATCAATGGGGTTAATCATGCTTATTGCCTTTTCTGGTGGATGAAACAAACCCCCATGTAGTTCTTATCCTGTTTGCCTAAAGCCCTATAGATTTACAAGAGTAGCACTTGAATTAATTAACTCCACAGCTTATTAGCTAATTGGAAGAGGAGAAACAATGATGACCCACATTTTGATATCAGCAGGTACCAGAGTGGCTTGCCATCTCTCACGCCGTCTCTGGCTATGTTTGAATGTGCTAATATTTTCATAAGTTATGGTTTTATTATCCAAGTGGGCTGCAAAGGAGCTGCTTTGCCTTGCAAAAGTACTAAAAAAGTGCTCCTTGAAATTTTAAACATGTTATTACATTAAAGCAACAAACATTATAGTTTACAGGGATTTTATGTGAAAAATAGGGCATAATTATGGAGTGGAAAATCATTTTTGAAATAAATAGGGCAATGTACTTGGATGCGGCACATTTTTACCTATTTAATAGAGGGTACCATAATCACCTTTAATGTTAGCTTTTTTTTTTTAATACAATACTTTAAATGTTGTAAATAAGTATTTGTCAGTAGAAAAAAAATACAGCTGCTGTGACAGTTACAACTTCTGAAGGTGGGCAGTGATATGTCTGACAGCAAAGATTCAGTAATGATTCTGATTATGCAGATTGTGAGCTCTGATGAACAGGGCTTTGAGACCAACTGCAGGAAATTGGAGGGCTAATGTTTGCAACCAGTAACACTTAATTCACTTGGGTAAATAAAGGTTAAACATAAAATAAACTCCTTTATGTTTTGTTGCTGAGAAAAGGCCACTTCAAAGTAGCATGGAAAATTAAAATATTTCTTAAACATGCATGAAAGAATCTAGGCAACACTTCAGATATGTTTTTGATGAGGGAATAATATTATGACATGATGTAAAGCTAAATAATAGTCAGTTTTACATAATACAGCCCCTTATTAGGCCCATTGGTCTTGAGTTGGATGGAGGGAAAATAAATAAATGTAGTTATTGGGACCCTAAATAGTGTATTTCTTTTTCCACTGTGGTAAAAGGTTACATGTATTTATCTGCTTGATGTGTAGATGAGACGATGTGGGTCCAACAATCCACTTGTTGAACATCATTTCAACCTAAAGAAAATACAATGCAGATGAATTTGTCGTTATTATCCTGTAAAACCTTTTGGGTAAGAATAGATTATGATGGTAAATTTTTGACTCCATGTATCAAATTACAGACATCGAGAAAGTTTAGCACTCCTCTTACAGAGTTTTGGAAGATGATTGGTCTCTTTCCCGCTCTGCAGTCAATACACCAATTAACAGCTGACTTCAAACCAGTGCTGACTGGCCGGCCCGATTGGAACCACATGCTCCAGGGAGTGAGGTGGAACTGGACCCTGCAGTGCAAAAGGGGCTTAAATGCACCAAAGGAGAAAAGGAACCAGAGTACATCCATTCTATTGTCCTTAACACAAAGTTTGTGCATTTGAGGCAACAGTGTGTGCCGGTTTAGTTTAGTGCTTTCCCTCAGCCACCATATCCTTATTGTATTATGAAGGGTGCGACTTCCAGAGTGGAACTCCTTATTTTTTCATTGCAGTTGACAGCCTCAGCCAAGAGGTTGCTATTTTTGAAAAGGAGTGGGTGACTGTGGAGATAATAAATGAGCACACACAGAAATACATGAACACACTTTCACTCATTTAAGACACAAAAACGTGGCAGCAAAACAAACTAAAAACAAATGCATCTGAACAGTTTATTTAGAAACTGTTTTAAATACTTTTTTTGCTTTAGGATAAGAAATATTCCAAATATACATTTTAAACATGAACAATTACATCCACTCACACACCTGCATACTCTATTGTAAACTGTTTTGATTTTCTGTCTTGCTTTACAAAACAAGACAGACAACCATCAGTCTAATGCTGTTAAATAATTTGGACAATTTTCCAATTTTTTTGTATGCTTCTTTGCCTTTATTTTACTATGACAGTTGTTGCTTTTGACTAATATTCTCAGTGATAGCTGTTGAATCTATAGAATGTCTATTGGGGTTCTGTTTCAGCCTAATTGGATCCTCTCACTGACATCAGTCTAACGTACGGCTATTGACCAGTAGGGTCAAATGCATCAACTATTGTGTTGCTAAATGCCTCATTTATATCCCACCTCTAAAGGCAGAGCTGTTTGGTGGATTAGGCTGAGTGTTCAGTAGAGCTAATGACTCCCTCAGGGTTAAAACTGTGAATGGATAGTTTTTTAGTGATACAGGTTCCAATACATCTTATTTGAAATGTTAGCTATGCAAAATTTAGCAGATTTCAGGCCTGGATTCCTCTTCTTTCATTGTGGTGATGCTTGGACAACCAAACCTTTGTCTGCGCTGTGTTGTGTGCTTGTTTGCAAATTCAATAAATTGTCAAATTATTTCTCATACCACACTATTTAGATATACAGTAGTGTAGTACTAACTGCAGAAAATATCTAAAGGCACAAAATTGAATACATTTAAAATTATATTAAACTGAAATATTTTGGTCAAATTTTGAGAAATCTAATGTGGTAGTAAAAATTATATTAGCAAATAGCTGTAGGAATGTGGCTGTAATTTAGGCCCTGACATTGAGAGGTTTTGTGTGTCACATGCACTGTGCTTCTTCTGTCTTTTAGCTCATTCTCTTTTTTGGTGTGACATTGAAACTGGCCGCTTATCCCTTGATCACACTTAGCTTCATTTGTCTCAATTAGCAGTGACAGATTTTGCTTTTCTCATGTCCACATCAATTAGCTGAATACAGAACATTGCTCGTGGGTTTATGTCAAGGATCGGTTCCTGTATGTGTGTGTTGACCAGCATATGAATGTCGGGTAAAAGTCATTAGTAGGGAAAAAAGATTTTTGCTAAACCTGAAAGCCTGGATATCTGGAGAAAAATATTGTAAAATTAAATAAAAAAATTAAGGAAGATCTAAAGTAGAAATTTGTGTCTTAGGCAGTCTATGTTTGGTTCACATCTGCAGAAACCATTGAGCAAGAGGCAGGGCATACCTTGGACAGATTGCCAGTCTGTCATAGAGCAATGACGCACACACACATTTGCATAGTACATGACTTACCCTTAATCTGACCTAAACTCAATTCACAACCTGGTCGTAAAGCCTCTAACACCGCATACGTGTTTAAATTTTATTGATGATGCATTAATTTATAAGCAATGTAGACAAAAAAAACCCCCAAAACAAACATTCTATACAACTGTAAGAATAAGTACACATACACAAGTACACAACCTTATTTAATGAATATGTATAATAAGGGGTATGAAGAAGTAGAACTTATTTAATCATAACCCTTTTCCATCTCATGGTCCTTAACTTAAATAATCTTGTACTTTTTTCTGTAGTTGTGACATTTAAATAGAGCTCTTATTTAAATAACCTATTGAAGATTTCCATGCACAATTTAATGTGTTTTTAATTCAAATGCCAAAAATAGATAGCAGTACACAGAATTGGGAATACTGGCAAAATTCTGGTACCCAGTGTCAAAGCAATCACACAATTTGTTTCTCACTCTTTTACTCTCATTTGCATGCAAATGAGTGTGAAAATAAGGAAAAAGTGAAAGATGGTTAGCACTTTCTCCTGTCTAAGTAACAGGCTGAATGAACCATATGTTCTCTCACCAACAACATCACCTTGTTTTCGCACCTCCTGAAGTGTGTTTTCTTTACTGGATAAGACACTCTTTCAAAGGTGCTACTCTAAAGTGTGGCTGACTTAGCTTGTAAGACTAGCAGGATATATTTCAGGGGGGGGGGTTATATTCAGACTTTATAGGTATCCATCTGTTGTCTTGCTGTTGTGTACGTTCATTCTTAAATGATCAATGTTTCTCACCCAATAAAAATGTGCTAAATGTATATGATGTTTGATAACACTCCATTTAAAGGACATCAATTTTACTATCATACTTAATGTTCCATTTATTTCTATTATATTCTATGCATAACAAGTTTACTATCTTGCTGTCAAGTTTTTTTTTTCCCATTTTGTCTCCAACAAACAATTTCAGAATAACACAAGATAAGAGTGTTTTTGTGGCTTTAAATAAATTGTAAACACCTGTGTTGTGACACATGTTGTCTTCTGTTAATTGTTTACCGTTTAATAGTTTTCACTGGGTAAAACAGACAACAGAAGTACAAGTGCGGTTTACAAAAGAGACATTGATTGGTCCCTTACCTGTGGCAGCAGCTAAAAGATCAAAGCAGTAAGCCTAGACATACCCTGGGGAACTGAAAAGAGAGATTTTCCACAAAGCAACAGGAGTTCACCAGTATCCTCTGCTGCCAAGCAATTGATTTTGGTACTGACAATGCAATTGTTCACAATGCCAGCTCAGGACAAAAGGGTGACACTTAGTTATATAGTCCAGAGTCTCTACTGAGGATAGATAAGATGGAGATCTATCCAGGGGCAGGCTGGACTGTCCCAGATTCGTCTCCTCAACTCATTCTAGGACTGTGTGACTAACACCACAACTCTAGTTTTCTTTTTTTTTTTTGGTCCCGTTTTCCTCCTCTTTCTAGTCATGGGGGGGCAGTGTTCCCTTTGTTATGCTGGACCTCCTCCTTCATTTACTCTCAGGATGTTACCATGGCAACTACAAGACACTAAATCACCTCAAGTAGAAGTTTCACTAAGAGTGCGTGTGTGTTTCAGTGTGCTCATGCATGCAGCTTCGGATAAGTGTGGTTGCCACCCCCTTCATTGCTACTGGAGCCATGAGTCCTCTATTCCCAACCCCAGAGAAGATGCACTCAAAAACACAAACATACATACCAACCAATTTACTAACTAGACACATTTATCAGCACAAAGACACGACAGAAAGTTGTGGTAGAGTGCTCGTGAAGTGTGATAAAGGACTACCCTATTTCTGGAAACTGTTACCATGGTAACTAAGGTATAGTAGAAATAGGCTTATGTTCTTTAGAAAGATGGGTGTTTTGTTAGTTGTGTTAGGTAATAAAATAAGCAGCCACAACTCTTCAAGAGTCATGAATATTAATAAACTAATGCTTAAAATGTAAAGTTTTGAGGTAAAAAGGATGATTGTGAGTCTAAATAGAGAAAGATAAGAAATGTAAAGAAAAACACGAAAGTCTTTGCAAAAAAAAACTTATCTCAAACTGCCCTTGTGTACAATAATGTGTGATATGAGGCTCTACTAACCGAATAGGCAGTGCTAAAGCCGTCAAGTTCAGTGTGGGGCAGCTGCTTTTTCAGTGCAATGGGGCATGGGATTAAATGCTGACAGTGAATCAACTGGTATGACTTGTGCTGTGTTGGGAAATCTCTATGCACTGCACCAGGTCAAAGAGATTGAGTGGGTTCTAATTAGAGTTGTAGAGAAGTCACACAAGCCTCACTTGAACCATCGACTACCTTTACGAATCATTCTCGTCACAGAAATAAAATTGTATCTGCTGTGTCATACATGTACATATAACCTTGTTTTTTTTTTGTTTTTTTTTTTAAATAACAATGAAACACTTTCATCTCTGAACTACCACCAGAAAGATAATTTAGAAATAACATCCTGTCAGTACATCTCTTCCCTAAACTGTTCTCTGGGTAAAAACGTATCCAGTCTTTAAACTTCCTCAAAATTTTCTCTCTCCCCTGTCTACTGTTTTTTTTTGTTTTGTTTTCTATGCGCTGTTTGTTCACTATTATTCTCTAAAGAATCCACTAAATTATACAGACACAATTTAGTGGACCTGTTTTTCTTAGGTGTTTATAAAGTCAGTTGATCAGTTTATTTAGGTTAAGCAAAGTAAAAGGATCTGAATATATATGCAAATTATATATATATATATATATATATATATATATATATATATATATATATATATATATATATATATATATATATATATATATATATATATGTTTTTAGCCAAGTATCCTTTCCCTTTAACTCCACAATACTTTGTATCGTTCTATTATTTAAACTCTTCATAGACAAAAACTGAGGTTATCAAATAAATGTTTCAATCCTGCATCAGTGGCAGAACCTTCTGACAGATGAATGAAATTCTTTTAAGCACTGTAGAGTTTGCTCCTTGGCATATTCCAGCAGATTTTTTTAACCATGTAAGCACTACAGCAAGCTTTACATGTTAGGTTTCGAGTGTGTGGGTTTCTCCATGCTCTTGCTATTTTTGTTCAGGTAGGTGCAGCCGTGAATATGAGCTGAGTGGCTGAAACTGAAAATAAACTGGGGGTGGCAAATCACGTCAATTGCAGCCAGTCACATGAGAGACTCTACTCGTCTGAGCAGATGAGCACGCTACAATAAGGAATAAATGCAATATCCCACAGCTGCATGGAGCAGCTCTTTATTAAGGTTCACTTGTGACTGAATAAATTGAAAAATGCTAAGAAAGCCATTAAGAAAAAAAAAAGTTTTAAACAATTGTAATTTTGCAGCACTGTATAACTAAATGATTCAGCATAAGGTGAAGGGATACACTACAATTCTAGTGTGATGCAAGCACCTTTAAACTTTGATGTATTTCAAACACATTTAATCCAGTTAGTTCTGATGTCGTTTTTTTCTTTAGTTATGCGTTTCTTAATTATATCATAATTAAGAAACGCATTTACATTTACACATTTCTAAACAGGGGTTTACTAACAGGACAATATATGTTAACAACATGTTATATGTTAACAGACAACATTTGAGCAATATTTTTGGCAAACAAAATATAGAAATATGTAAATATTCCTCAATGAAAATGCGGAATGTATATTCCTTCCCTGCTTATAAATTTAGCGGCAATAACAAACTATATGGCAGAGGTCAACTTTAGCTTTGTTAGCAGCTCAGTAACACTATTCTCACAGTGCCTGTAAATTCTTCACATCTTGTCTGTGACTTTGTCTCATTTCGCTTTTTACTGAATACCCAAAATTCTGTCACACAAATTATTTAAAACTGGAGCAGGCTTCTTCAGAGGTTGACACCTAGTACGATATCTTTAGGTAAACTACTTCCCAGCTTACTTAAAATAAGAACTTAAAATGAAGATACATGAAAGTATCAAGCCTAACGTAATCACCTTCATATTATAATAACAGCTTATACTCTGTGAAGTAGGATATTTACAAAAATGTCACTTTTTGTTACAAAGTTGTCCATATAACAAGAAATGTGCTTTAATGCCTAGATATAAACCATGTTCTGCTTCCTCTTGTTTATATGTAAGCAAGGCTAGTATGACAATCAACAGACATTAAGTTCAAACAAAGCTTAAATGAAGCAATGTCACATCAAACTGATTAACCACACTAATGCAAAATATTTTGTTTTAAAAGCAGCAAAATTGCAGGTAACAACAGAACACTCCTCTTTATAATTAGCTGGAAACACTGTAGCATCCTGTTATTGTCTGTACACAATTCAAAAAAGATAAAGATGCAAATTACAGGGTACTAATTTATCAAACTGCCGTTCACTGCAACAATTCAATGAACTGAAAGTGTCATAAAAATGTGCATATATAAAGAGCCTGTAGACAAAATGTGATGTAGATATCACTTGTAGTGGTCTATAAATCACTGTGGACTACCCAATCAATGATGCTGGGCGTTCTTAATTAATTTGTTTACTTGCGTTTTCTCCATCATTCCTTCATCTGCTTCAAAATGGTAAATGTTAATAAAATGTGGTAGCAGACTGCTGCTGTGCCAAAGACAAAGATAGTTCTAAGTGTTTAGTCTGGCGCCAGGGTTGCATGGTCTAATCTGCATTTCATGGCATAATCAATCTGATTACTTCTGTTTAATTTTTTCTTCTTACCCATCTTTTCTGTCTCTTTTATTTCTTTTTCCTCGAGTCTTCCCCAGGATTCTGTAGCCTACTGAACTAGACTAAAAGAGCATTTGAAGGGTGTTGCAGGTATTTTGAGTTAATTAACTGATTAGTGTGGCAAAAGGTGCCTTCAATATTGAACCTCTTCACAATATTCAAATTTTCTGAGATACTGAATTTCTAATCATCAACATTAAAAGAAACAAACATTTGAAACATATCAGTCTGTGTGCAACGAATGGATCTAATATACAAGTTTCTCTTTCTGAATGGAACTACTGACATAAATCAACTTTTTCATGATATTCTAATTTTATGACCAGCACCTGTATATCTTATGATATTTTTATTTAATAGTGTAAAAGTCTTTTTAGAAAACAAAAACTTGAACATAGACTGATGATGTGTCATGGCTTGATAGAGTTGGAATGATGATTTGGTGCATCTGTTCTTTTGCATACTTGTTTGTGTTTATTTACATCCTTCATGCGTCTTAGCATTGCAAGCATTTCCACAAGTCATGGTGTCACCCTACAATCTGGAACTTAAAAATGGTGTAAAAACAGAAAACGTTGTTATTGCCCCTCTTAAAAGCAGCAGGAGGTGAATTCTTCACTCTGACTTGCAAAAAAAAAAAGAGAAATTTATTCAGAAAACTTTACAAAGTGTTGTGGGGAACTGAGCTTGGAACATTGCGTTTAATTTAAAGAAAAGTAGTGTGTATATATATTTATATGTGTGAGTCTCTGTGTATGTGTATTCGTGTTTTTATCTCCTTACGGCTGAGAGCTTGAAGACGTATCCCGCTGCTGGTAAATTACCCAAAGCAACATGGTGTGGGGGGGAAGCAGTGGGGGAGAGTGTGGAGAGGTGAAGTAGGGGATTGAAAGACAAGCAGAAAAAGACAAAGACAGAGGAGTGATCATTTGGAACCCTGGGTCTTATCAAACATTGTTAGAGCACCCTACTGCCTCTCATTTACAATTTTATCCTCTTCTGAAACAACCGTAGACAGAAGTTACACAAACATATTACCCAGCATTGGCAAAAAAAAAAAAAAAAAAGCTAAAGACCAGTTCATTATCAATATTGAAGGAAAACTTTCAGAAAGCACTTCGATGGTGCAAAGAGAAACAGTAACTGAAATGACTACTTCTGTCAATTCTTCATATTAGCAAATGAACTGGCTGTGCAACATTGCTGGAAAATGATGATTAACAGCACTAACAGAATAGAAAATAAAATGTGATGGTGGCATTCCTAGAATATAGAATAATCTTATACATTACTTTTAGTTGATTTTTAGTTGATTATTTAAGATATGCCGCTAATAAGTTACCTATAAACTAATTATCTACACAAGTAAATAGCATGTGTGCAATCCAGGAAATGGTTGACCAAATTGCTGCCATACAAACAGTTTAAATTATCTTTCATTCTAGCATCACAAGAAGTGAATTTTAGTCACCGACATCAACAGGGCAACTCAAGAAGCGATCAGATTTCAGAATGTTGGCTCCATTTCAAACAAAGATCCATATCAGCCTCAAAACTATAGTGTTGCAATACTAAAATAACTCTAGAATATTCACACTGGGAAGAGACAGCCATCCCATCCGCCAACCCTCACTCTGTGCTGCTGCCGATTGTTGTTTGGTTGACTTTAGTTGAAGTTTAGGCTTAAGACCAAAAGCTGTTGCATATTCATGTAATGAAATATATCCAATAGTTTCATATTTATATAAATAAGTCTTTCTTTGCCAGACGTCATAGAGTTTAGGCAAAACAGTGGAACCTTTAATGAAACCTGTAGCTGGAGAAGTTTGCTTGCTTAATGTATCCGTTGAAAATATATTAGGGCTGACACTGTTTTTGTTTTTTTTAGTTACCTTCTATCTTTTTGTTGTTATTCAGCACTTTCTGCTTCAAAATATAAACATAAAAAGACATTATGCTGACCCCAAGAGAGGGTATTGTTGCGCAAATGTTATGGCTAAGGGGTGTTCAAATATTGGGATGAACATTTTCCTCCTTTTATCATTAGATCACAGGATTTTCTTTCTCATGAAAGTACATTATATGCCCATGTGATGTGCCAAAGGATGGCTTTTACCTGGCTACTCGTTTAGAAGAATTTTATGGACTTGTGAATTGCTGGTAATTATTCAGAACTAATTGGCAGTTGTTGGCCAATTGGCATATGATTCCAATATACTGACCTAGAATAGCTTCCTTAAATACAGTAAATAAAAAAAAAACCTCTTGTGGAATGGTGGTAAATTTCAAGTTAGTGAAAAATAAAAGCAAAAAAGTAACTCTTCTGAATAGGAGTCAAAACTATAAACAAAATAAGATTTCTTTCAGTCTAATATTTTGCAAAGCTTGGTACATCAACTTTTGAGTGAGATTGAGCATCTGTCTCATATGCAATTGAAATGTCAAAAACAAAAGCAAAACATAACCTGAAACTCAATTCAGTTTTTATTGTTGCTATGAAACCTTTAACGTTATTCTGACAATTTAACATTTTTATTATTTTTGGAGCCAGTTTGCTGTATTCTTCTTCACAGTCCTATCTATAACTGAATTTTTGGATAAGCCTGCATGAACAGTCAACAAATCATGATAAAAAGAACTATCCTGGGGAAAAAAAGATATAGAAAGGGAGAGATGACAACATGGAAAACCCAAGCAACAAAAGAAGATTTCTTTAAACAGTCTAATATTTTGCAAAGCTTGGTACATCAACTGTTAAGTGAGATTGCACATTTGTCTCATATGCAAATATTTGTAAATATTTTACAGAGAAAAAACAAAGAGTGTAGGAATTGTCAGACTGCTTGAAAATGTTGTGTATGTCATTGACTTTGACTAGTAGCTGATCAGTTCCGACATAATGGCAACAACTTCAAAAAAGACAAAGAAATTATTTGTTTGTTTGGAAGTACAAATCAGTTTTTATGTACCTCAATGATTCTGATTCTAATCCAATTTTAAATATAACAGTCCTCCAGATATGGTGGTTAGTTAGCAGATAGAACATTACATTCATATTCTCTTTTTGGATATCCATGATCACTGACTGACTAATAATTTGTCACAGCATTATGTTCACTAACAGTATAGCGTTATTCAAATCAATTTGAAGATGTGTTTCAATGAGGGTTGTTTGAAAATAAAAACCTTTAACCAGGTATTAAACACACTTATCAATAGACCCACAATAAATTGGGCAACACTTTGGAATATAAAGAGATGAATTATCTCAACAAATGTTATAGGTGTACTGTATATGGCCCCCTTTGCTGGAGACATTATTTATGATCAACTATATTATTAGCTATTTTTCTGTAAATATAAAACATATACAACTAGTAAATTCAACATGCAAATTGATTTGATATGCATGAACAAATCTGAATGTAGAATGTAAAATTATAATTTAATTACTAGCTTATCAAATCATATTCCATCTCTCTGTGTTAGAAAACCTCCTAGAATGAGGTTCAGAAATGCTGACGCCTTCTGCACCAACTCTGTTGGACTATCTTATGAAAAGCTTTTCAAAAGCAACAGCCTGCATCATGACTTTATTAAAACTCTGGATGTAATGGCGTGATAAAATGTGCATATATGTATGCACAGTGATAAAGTCTTTAATACCCCACACAGCATATGCAAATTATTGCCTTTAAAATATATGAACATGTTTGACCTAATGTAACCAGTAATTTATGTTTAATAGGACGCTTATCCAAATTTAAAATAATTTTTTTATGCTGTAATTTTGCTAGGCACACAGACATACCCACTGACATATTAATTTTGGAGAGACGACCATGACCTGAGATAAAAGAATGTACAAGTTGAGACGATGGATCACTTTAATTAGTATTTGGTCTTTGCCTGATGATACAAAGACGCAAATGTTCTTGCAGACCATCTGTAATGATAATGAAATGAACAAGTTCACGTGTGTGGCCATGTGCCACCGGATGAGCACAAACCAGATAGAGTTTGGCTCCAACAAATTCTATCTGTTATTTATTAGAAGATGCCTGCTTAGCTAAAAGCAGAAAATAAATCTGAGTTTCACAAGAATAAGACAAATGGGTGATACTGCCACACATTTGCAGGTATAATGTCATGGTGACAGTGTTAATAAATATGTAAAAATAAAACATTTATATAACACACATACCCCACATTTAACTAAATATTCTTGAGGTCCAAAAATTCAAGTAGTTGCATTTAGATATAGCATTGTATTAAGTTTTCTCATGTTTTCCTAAATCCTACTGCTTTGCAAAGTAATGTCTGCTGCTTAGTGCAGTATTTTGATTTGCTGGTTCTGATTGGTTGCTATTTATCAAAGTGAATGTGGTTTTTGCAAGGAATACACTGATTGGATGAAAAAGACCTGTCTGTAATTGGCTAGCTGTGTGGCTCATTTACATAAACATTGTCCAGTTGCAAGGACAGACATAGAGCCAAGCGCATGTGAGAACACATACTGGGCGAGCATGTGTGAGATGTGAACACATGCCACAAGATAGATGCAGTCACATCAGTCGCACTGCACGCTCAGATTGGTGGCACAAATATGATCCTATTGGTTGCTTTTACAAAGAACTTACATCAATGCTAGCTAACTCTACCTCATCTAGCAGCGACTTGGCTAACATTAAAAATGTGGGCTAGGCGATGCACGCCCCCCTCCGTCAGTAGATGAACGAGCAGCTCATTGTCTTGCATTTTTAACCATTTCACCAAAAATACCCTACCCGTCTTTGCAATCACTGTTACTGGTGTATAAAAATATATATTTCACATTTAATAAACAAATAATGCCTGGTAGCCTGCCAGCCTTATAATTCACTGGTATGGTCATCTGAAAATAACTGAAAATATTTCTCTTCTGGTCATTGTGAATGAACTGATTTAAAATAGAAAATTGTCAGAAACAATTTTCAATAACCCTTTTTCCTTAATAAATGATGAACCTCTAGAGAATAATAAAAAAAATAAACATGGTTTCAGTCCCTTTCTTCATCTCAAGTTTTATTTCAATCCATCTATGAAGGACTTTCCCCCCTCTTTTCTTCCCTGCCACCTAGTCCCAGTCTTTTTCACATTTTTTCTTTGCTTCTTATTACCCAACCTAATGATAGCCCGTCCGCAAAGAAAGAGGCACTGATGGCAGTGTGTGCCTGTTGTTATACTTAGATCTAATTAAAGATCATTATAATCCATCAGCACAATCGAGGCTGGGCGCTGATAGTCAGAAGAATGGGGATACAAGAGTGGGAGGGAAGCTGTGAGGGAGTATAAAAATGAGATGGATTGTGGGATGTGTGCTGAGGGGGCTTGATAACGTGAATGGATCTCAGTCAGATCTCAACCTCAAATACCCCCCCACTACTTGATATTATTCCATAACTACCCCCTTGATTTGTCAATTATCTAAATGTGATTACAACACATTACAATGATTGCGACCCTTGTACTGCCACAGAGGCAAAAAGGAGAGGGAGGAGAAAGGAGAAAGAAACAGTTAATGAGAGGTGTTCAAGAATGTACTCCAGAGAGTTATTAGCTAGAGGCAAGGCAGTTATGGAATTAAAATGTAACTGTAAGAATCTGAGTTAAGTGATCATTGTAACACGTACTGTTAGCAATTTAAATATACAAAAATTCTCTCTAAAATCCCATTTTCTGCAGTGATGCTAAAACCTGTTGTTTGCTCTAGCTTTGAAAACAACAACAGGCAAACAGAAAATAGAAAACATCACAGACAGAAATGGTCTAAAACAACAAGTATTTTGGCATAATTTGGAGCAAACCAGAAGACCTCCAATAGAACTGCTTTGTTTTTCAGAACCATGCCGGTGGAGGCAAGTGGGGCATTAGTAGCCTCTATAAATTTATCACCCCCAGGATAAATAATCTTATTAATTATTTTTATGCATCCAGATGTTTTCGTGAGTTGCCATAAAGTTCTTTTATTATTTATGCTCCAGAAATTCTAGTTAGTTTTTTTTTTCCTATGCAACCCGAACGATTTTGATATTTAAATAATGATTCATTTTATTACATTAAAACACAATTGATGATGCGGGAGGAGTGATAAACTCATAAATCTCACTCTTATCCTTTGTTTCAGCTAAAGCATCCAACTTTTGTAGATCTTTGCAGTGGTATAATTTAAGTACTGGATTCAGGCTGGTTTAAAGACATTCCAGATGGCTCTCTGCAGCTCAGAAGCAGTAAGTTTCCAGATACCTGGGAGTCACAAAAGTATGACATGCACAGCCCCCTTTCAATGTCTTATATTGTTCTGATGATCAAAGAACAGAATCTCCAATTCCAGTATTATTCATCCAACAAGGCGACCACAATGCCAGTAAAACTCAATTGAACAAGAGAAATATGGGTGGAAACGGTGGAAAATAGTTTGATATTAATTTCGGATTTAGTATAAATGTATTTAGGAACAAAACAAAAGAAACTCCATAAATTGAGGCAAAGGCATGTCAAGGCATGGCCCATAGTTACTTCATAAACATGAAAATAACAATTATTGCTTAAGTAAATATCTGATTACTGGTAAAGCATAGCTGTTAACTGTTGTTCTTGTCACTGACCTGACTTCTCAGAACTTGTCTTACACAATCTAAATATTTGTCTGTTGTTGCTTCCCTTGTGGCCTCTTTGTGGTTGCAGTTTCACAATTTAACATTCCTTGCCATCTGATTTTCTTCCTTCTGGGACTGTAATCCCCACTGTGTGGATTACCTTTCCTCTCTTTGTCGCCATCCGGCCACATTTCTCCAGTCCAAATGACGTTCTGATGTCCGTGCAATAGATCCTAGGTCTGACAGTTCTTCATACCTGAGAGCCTTTGTTGAATGTCTGCCACTGGACTTTGTTCAGACAGATTAGTGTGGTCTGCTCATTTGCCTACTATTTGCCCCTTTGTATCATTGTTATGTGGTTCTTTCTTCTCCTATATATTTTACCAGTATTGCTCAGTCTTGTACGTTTTTCTATTAAAAGGAAATAGGAATTACTTCCCTATCTTTCTCTTTGTTAATCTCTCATAAAAAATAAATATCTTTTGAATTAAACAGCAGTATTGTTGAACATTTATTTTCAATAAATAAATTCTCACACCATCATATACAAATATACATTTGTATACAAATGTTTCTCAGTTTTGGAGACTAATTATCAGATTCTCTTGTACATGATGTACAATGAAGGGAAGATTCTTTGAGCTGCAGTTGGACCCTTGCTAAGTTTTATTACCTTCAGAAATCTTTCAGTTGTATAATAAACCCCTAATTATCCAAGGTCATGACTCAAGACCATTAACTTATAGCACAGCCGGGCACTGTCTGATTTCCTCAAGAGGTTTCAGAGTTTGTATGTGTTAGTATCAATATTTATATGTATACACATTTTCAGTTTGCTGCGTACATGTCAAGCCACAGTTTCCTTTTCATTGCTGTGGCCTGTGTTGCTGCTGTTATCACCGGCTCCAGGCTGTATAAATTAAACAAGGCCAAGGAAAACAGAGGATAACAAGAAGAGGTTACGCACTGTAAAGCAGAAACATCATACTGACACCCATGAACTGGGGTACTGATGTTTATTTTTTCTTATCAGTTTGTTTGAAAACTCCTTTCTATCTTTCTAGCAGAACCAAAACTGTTGTGCACAGTGCAAAAGAGGAATTCTATCTGAGTACTTTAGTTAGCAATCCATAATTAAAGACTGTGAGGTATTAGAGATTAGCCCACACCCTAAGAGTTTTGCAACAGGCATCAAAGCATAACGAGAATAAGAAGAGTGAAAACGTGAGAAAACCACTGAACTCACAGTTCATTATCTGTGAATAATTTAAAGCATATGAGAAAAATACACTGAAAATAGGAATTGCTTGTTGAACACAAATCAAATAATGGAAATAATAGAACATGATCCTCAGTGCTATGCTCTCTGGCCAGATCCCAGTGGGTATTAAAAGCAGGTGAATTATGGAAGTTTCAATGCCAACCCCAACACAATAAGCAAAATGCAGCAGGTCCTGAAAAATGCTTCTTTGCTTACTTGGAATCTCTCTGGCATTTTTCTAATCAAAATGAAATCTATGCTTGAGGTAGTTATCTGTACTAAACTATAGTGTTGCTGAATTTATACACAGCTAATGTGTTCCTAATATATTCATATTATTAGGGTCTTAAATCTGACTGAAATAAAAGCACCTTGTGAGCATCAAATGGCTTCTTAGAAAGGCCAGTTCTTTGAATCTTTCCTCTGTTACCCCAAATCAAGACGCGTTTTGAGCGGCAGGCACATCTGGTTTACATTCAAAGTCTCTCTAGAGGCGCGTCGAGGGCTCTTGTGGCCTGTTTGGCGCATCGAGCACGTCCAACATGTCCAACACTCCGCAGACTTTGATTAAACCAGACGCGCCTGACGCTCAAAAAACATTTGGTGTGAACGCACCAAAAGTGCACACGCAACTTGAAGCGTCAGACGTGTTTTTGATGCACGTAACGCACTTAGTGTGAACGCACCATAAGTTCTCAATACGCCCTCCATAATTAAGACTTTTATTCAAATATGGAGGCCCAGAGATGTACTTAAATGAACACTGAATATTTTCAGGACTACAAGTTGCTCCGGGGTATAAGTTGCATCAGGCACTTGCATTATGAAGGGAAAAAACATATATAAGTCGCTCTGGAATATGCTATATTTATTTAGAAATTGTCAAACGAGAGGTGGTCGTCGTTCATATTAATGAAATATTAAGATTAAATCAATTACTCTCTTGGCAGTAGTAAACTGTAAATTTGACAGCCTCACTCCCAATACACATAACACAAATAAGCATCAAAAATAAAACTCATATCTTAAATACATCACACAACCTTGTTACACAAATGTTCATTTATTTCCTGTTGGCAATAATGTGTATTGTTAGATACACCAATCCATACTGCAAGATTAGAAACATTGTGACAGCAGATTTAAGAAAGATTTACGCCTGAGGACATTGATACACTTGGTTCAATCCAAAAGCAGGAATCCGGAAAATGCATATGCCTGCTGAGTTTGACTCAGTATATCTCGTAAAATCTTCTGTTCGGGCCACTGTGTTTCTGTCAGAGCTCATCTAAACATATCTTATTTGTAAAAGTTATTTATTAGTGTACTGAATAAATGTACACATATGGCTTGCTACAACTGAGCCTCACATGTTGATCGTCTTCCTCCTCTGCCCATGTGTGTCTGCCTGTATGACTCCTTTCACTCAGCTGGAAGCAGCTTACCTCATATGAGCTGCTGCACTGGCTGCCATCCTAAACCAAAGCAAATAGCTCTTTCTCTTTGAATCTTTCCTCTGTTACCCCAAATCAAGACTGTTCAGTGTTTCAGGTCTTTTTTTTCTTTCCATGCAGCTTTGGAATTCTGTCATTTTCTTGTCAATTTATTTCACCCCTCTACTTAGCAACCCTTCTTCCCCTTTAAGATTTAGTCCTCTGACAGAAACCTGTTTATATAAGGTTAATTTGCCTCTGACAAAAGTGTCCCACTATACTTCTTTGGGTGTCCTGGAGAAACACTTTGAAAAATATGAGGAACAGATTTAAGGTAAGACCTGGAGTCAAAAGCTCTTTATATCTCTCTCTACCAAGCTTTCAGAATCCAAATAGGCAAGCTGATGCACATTCACCATCTTATTTTACTCTGCAAAAGACATTCAGTGAAACTTCACTTAAACATTTTTGAACTTCACTTATTTAAATTCTAGGAAGCTATAGCATGGTTACTCTGTAGGTTGTCTTTTTTTTCATAGCAAATGAAAGTACACCATCTCTAAATTATGTGCTTTAATGTCTTTTGGGCTTGTGCCTAACTCCATTGTTCATTTAGTGAGTGTTGGGGTTAGGCCTGGATAGGCTGTAGGTCCAGGACAGGGCCAAAGGCAACATACCCACAGTTCAAGATAATCCAGAGCAGTGACTTGTGCAAAAATATGTGTTTGGACTTTGGGAGTCAGACATTTTACCCAGACCAAAATCTACACATGCACATGAAGAACTTGCAAACTGCACACAGAATAGTGCCTATTTGTGTGTCTTGTATCGTGTCTCGTACAGGATGTATTGGGATGTGATTAACACCCCATATCAAACCTGTTTGAACTTTTGATCACTCCTCATTTGGGTATATCACTGTTAAAGAAGCACCATGAGCCAATTTTACCTGAGACATATACTCTCACCAAAATGTTACTCAAAAAATTATATAACTAACCTGACTTACTATATAATAAATATATGAATATAACATATTCATATTAAATTTAATACTTGCTTGAAAGTAGATGTGTTAGTGAAAAGGACAGGCAGAAATTTAAATATTGAAGTTTAGGATCTTCAAATGTCTTCAAGCCACATAAAAATATTTTATCACCAAGTATTTCAACTTGTATATTTAATTCAAAGGGCTCACAAATCTCTCTCGTTTGCGTTTGTTTTTGCATTCTCTTCTTTTTGGACCAGCATCTCCTCACCTCCGGATTTTATTCTTCTTTGTAGTCCTGGATTCTTGGCTCCATGTTGCGAGCACAAATACTGCCTGAGCAATCAGGTTGCATGTAAGCATTGGTTCATACGGTGTGTGAGCATCATTTGTAAGCTGTGAATTATTGAACCCTGCCTGTAGTCTTACAGTTTGAGACTGAGCTGAATATGACTGAATTGAACAAACCGTGTATGCCTAGCCTATAGTCCTCTCAAGTTACAGGTGTGAGTAAAGTTTGCTATTTATTTATTAATCAAGCTCCCAGACTGTGGAAGAAGAGAGGAGAGGCATAGACTCTGCTTGAAGTCCAGTGTGAAGCTTCCACTATCAGTGATAGATTAAAGTTGCCATGTCATCTGCTGGTGTTGGTCCAATATGTGGACTGTGCATTGACTGTGATCCTGAATTCCACAGTCAATGCATTTGTCTACCAGAGAATCCTAGATCACTTTATTCTTCCCATTTGCAGAGAAGCTTTATGGAGATCCTGATGTTAGTTTCCACCAGAACTTGACACCAAAACTTCACACATTGCCAAAGCTAAAAATGCTGGTTCAATGACCAAGTGTGCTTGATAGGCCAGCAAACTTGCCTGACCTTAATCCTCTGGAGAATCTGAGGTATTTTCAAGAGAACAATGACAAACACCATACCCAGCTATGCAGATAAGCTGAAGGCTACAATCTAAATCTAAACAAAACAGGCTGACTTCCTCCTTGTCCCACCATGTAAGTGGTGTAAACAAAGTCCCCAGCCAACTATTGACAGAAATTACACTTTTCAGAAATAAGGATATTTAGAATATGATCCTAAATATCCTTCTTTATTGATTTCATGTACTATTCTAATTTTCTGATCCAGAGCATTGCAACTAAATTCCCAGATGATCACTTAATCTATAAACACAGAAAAAAAAAGATATTGAGACTGTGATATAAAACAAGTCATGTCCTTAAGTAGTACAATTGCCAATACCACATACGTCATCCTTAAATACATGCCCCATCCTGAACTGAAACACCACAGACTGAACAATAGCTTTCAACCACAAGCTTGTCATATTACATGTTCAAGATTTTAACATATCACTGACCTCATGTTTGCCCCCTAATTTGTAAATATTCCAGTTTATAGGGTACATAGAATATAATTTGTTCACTATTAGGTTTCCTGCATAGTAATCTTATTCTCTGTGTATTTTTTGTGAATTTGTCCTACAAGTAATTGTGTATATTGTGTACAGCTATTTTTAGTTTAGGATGCTATACAGAGAGTTACTAAACTGCTCTATCACTGTTGTTGCAACAACAAAAAGTTCTATTCTATTCTAACTAGACTTAAAAACAACATACCTACTCAAAAAAATGTATGTTCTACAAAATCCTTGTCATTTACACAATTTTCAATGCACAGTGTACATCAGCTTAATATTGATACTGTGTATTATGTCTGTTCAAAAAGCAGTCCTTAACATTGGAATGATCTCATCTTTAAAGCATATACTTTCACATACCTTTGTTAGTGAATTTTAAAACATGATTTTAAAACTTATGGATACTCAAGCAGATGAAATGGTCACAGTGCCCTGTAGGAGATTAAAAGGGATACCTTATATTTTAAAATTAGTTATGAAGTAACTTCTTTTCATTAGTCTTCTATTAAGCATGTATACAATAAATACACAAACCAAATATCTTTTTCCAACTAATGTAATTCAAATAAGTGAGAAAACAATAGACACTGGGCCAAATCGCGTTTCACCCTAAGCAAACCAGAAAACCCACAGCAGCGGCTAATCGGGGGATTCTTTCTGTGATCGGAGCCCCCATGCTCCCAGTGTGCATGGATTCTCTTGGATAAACGGAATAGGAAAGGGACTTTGAGCTGTTTTTGTGTGCGGGTAGTTTTTCTGTCCCCCTCCACCATATCCCCAGAAAAACCTGAAATGTGGAAGATTCTGGATTTGTGTTTGGCCCTAACTAATTGAGTCCTTAAAAACCTTCCTGCCCTGACTCCCGGACAGCTTTGCTGCACAAATGCATCCCACATTCACAAAGACACATTCACAAATCCAACTGCAAACACACATGTGCTCCTCTTTGTGTCTTTCTGTGCCAAGCCTAATCCTGCTTTACCAGCTGTAGAAAGAGGGAGACACAGAGAGAAAATCTCCTCCCTGCACTCCGTTCCAATTCACTTTTCAATTTCAAGGTGCTTTATTGGCGAGGCTTTGCCTGAGTGATGCCAAGGCAATTAGCAAGAAAAAAAATCTTGCTTTCAAAGCAAAACGAAAGGAGGAAAAAACAAATTGGCTCACATGACAAGCACCACAATCAGAACAATAATAATCAGCATTGAAATCATTTCAATTTGCCTTTCATTAGTTTATTTTTGTACCCACAATTTTAAATGGTTTTGTACAGCTTTTTTGTTGTTTTTTTAAGTGTAATGGCCCATGGAATGTGCTCCATGAGAAGCGCAGATGAAAGCAGAGAAAAGGCAGCAGTGGAAGAGTGATCCTGGGTTTCTAAGGAAATGTTGGACTTTCTTACACCCTAATTGTAGTCCCACATTTCAACACAGAGCTTCAGTGTGGAGACACATAATCTTTAAATAAATTAAAACATAATGCTGTTAAGTCACATTTGCACATGTAAGCTATAAATGGAGAAATAAGAAATTTGACAATAACACTGATGCTATTTTATTTATTAACTTTTTGAGAATACATTTTTTGTTTAGAATTTAGTTACAAATTGAGAGGAGAAAAAAGGACTGCCTTGGTAATATTTGAGATACCTGGATTAAAAAGTAATATTTGGTCAAATATGTGAACAGGAATCATTAAAATAGGCTCTTAAGGATGAATTCCTGGAGATATTTTGAACATGCCAAGATCTCATAATGGAAGAAAATAAAAAAAAAAGGTACTTGGTGTGCTTTATGAAAATCCTAAAAAATGACTAAAATATAATGTGTTTATCTAAAAACTAGCACAGATGTTTGCTTTTATTCTGTTTTTGAACTCTTTATTTAAAAAAAAGAGTCATTTGCATGTACACACAGCACCGAAGGAATGCCTGTTTGAATCGCCCTGTTCATTTGTGAATATTGAGACTCTTTTAGCTCCATATGACTGAGTGTAGCTGAAATGGAGGAGAAGAAAAAGTTTTCTCCTTTCCATTTAGTAGCCAGTAAAACGTTATACAGATTTTTTTTTATGTTGACTTATTAGGCTGATCTGACATGTTTCTGGCATTATATCTAAAAACAGTAACAATTTCTTCTTCAGAGCAAATTAATAAAAAATATCAAATTAATAAAAGCTAACTAGACAGCATAGCAAACAACCTCTTATTATCTTTATATTATTTTTCTCCTTATCGTGGTAGAGAAAGATCTAAAAGATGAAACAGAATGGCAGAAAAGGCAAGAAGAGACAGAGAGAAGTTAAGTTATAGTGGTAAATATATTTTTCTAAAAATAAGATAAGGTAATCTAAAAATATTTATCTTTGTCATGTACATAGAAAGAAATATACACAAGAGAAATATTAAACGTGATCATAGAAGCCCACCAAGATAGTTTATACATGGGCTCAAATTCCATGTCATAACTTTATGTTTCAAAGTTGTAATTATCCAGTCACTTGAATTGATAGCAATCATGTTTAAAGGCTGTTGTCAAGAAGTGACCATTTGAGGACCCTAGCAGGTGCAAGAGTTGGAAAATGAAGTTATTAGCACTGCCTTCCGAACAGACAAACCCTAAATGTCAACTGAAAAAAGAGACTTATTCTGGTTCCTTTGCAATGTAATCTGGATAGTTTGTACATTTGGTATGGGCCTCTATGAAAAGTCTAAGAATTGAGTGAAGGGTCTGAGCATTGAATCATGTTGACATAACCTTACCACATTCTTCACATCATAAAATGTCATGGAGTCTTCCAAACTGCCCTAATGGCTAATAATAATATCGACTTGTGACAGTTCTCTAGCTCAGATGGCTCAGATGGCTTGTGGTATAGAGCTGACAGCAGGACCTCTAGATTCAAAGGAGGGACAGCTGGCCTTTTGTCGTGGAGAGTAACACAATTTACACTGGTGCCAAAATAAAACTAGGACAAACAATCCCTCGGGGGCATGTGTCTTCCTAGAATTAAGGCTAGAAATTCTACTCTGACATTCAACTACGTGCCCAGGAACATCATGGATTGAAAGAGCAAGTGCCAGCCAGTTGTCCATGGTACTTAATATGGATCGAAGGCAGTTACAGACTTTGCGCATGCATGAGTGAAAGCGTTATTACTTGATCCAAACAGACACACCAAAGCATTCAGATGTCAGAGCAGAATCTGCTCAATAGCAGAGCGTTCATCTCATCTGTTTGCCCAGGGACAAAGTTGAGTCACAACAATAGCAAGTAACCCTATATTATGTGGGTCAATCTTATCCCAGAGAGAACTGAAAGAATCCATTGAGTCATGGGAAGAAAGTTTGGTTGGGATGTCTCTCTGATAGTTTGCATTGCAATGTAGGCATGGATGTTGTTTATCAAGTTGGGAATACAAATAAATCTCTCTCCCACACACAAATAAATGCACCTTTTGTAAAGAAAGAAAAATATAACTTCACTCCAGTGTGCATGTGGTTCGTCCAGATTATAGAAGTAAAATGGGAGACAGATCTTGAAATCATTACACTTCTCTCTTATGCCATTGAAGACTGCCCTTAGGAGTGCTGGACTGAGTAGTTTATATGACAAGCCCAGCAGATGTGGTTTTCCACCAGGTGTTTGCTAACTGCTGCTGCCGCTAGTCTGGAGGAGCCGAGTGGGGGAGTCACGGGGAGTGTACCCTGTGAGACGGAAGCTTACCTGGAGAGTGCTGCTTTAAGGAGGAGCTTTGTAGACATATGTCGCGTTTTGCTAGAGCAAGAGCTTAAGCACCCAAGAATGGCTGCAAAATGAGATTCATGAATTCCTCAAACATGCAAGAAGAAACCAAAGCAACATTCTAACTGTGTTTTTGATATGGGAATATATAGACCTCAGAAAAGACAATTTTACATAGTACCCTCCCTTTAACAAGACATATGTACTGTACATTTTGATAACAATGGGGAGTTTTTGTGAGGAGACCACATTACGGACAGCAAGCTTCCAACAAATGTGAGACATTATTTATCTTGTCTCGTTGATCTGTTGTTTTATCAGTTTCTGTTTCCTAGTCTTGCTTTCTACAGACCCAAAATATCTGGTCCTCCTTTATTATTTACTTGCTCACTGTCACTGGTGTTTGGTTAGTTCTATTCAGATCTTTAGTTACTTTAGTTCCTTTGTGTGTTCCCTCTGTTCCAGTTCTTGGGTTGCCTCAGCCAGTTTCACTGTTTTGAGCTATGCGTTTTGGGAGATCATGTCTTGTTTTAGTTTCAATAATTCCTATTTTTATCTTTGCCTGTCTCTGGACTAAAGCTTGAATCCTGTGCTGTTTACATCAATCTCCTGACAGCAATCTCAAGAAAACAGCTTTCAGAATACATGAATATTTCTCTTTTTTGCCTTAGACATATGAGTGAAGGGTTGATGTATTTGGATATTACAATATGGAACTTATTTTTTAAATTTGTTATGATAACAAATTCATTATTCTGTAGCAAGAGAGTTTCAACATGGTTTCCATGTGAAACATAAACAAATTCTGACACCATGTTGCACACCATCAGTGTTACAGTTGAATGGCTCTGTGTTGGGCTGTGTGTGCATATGGTACTCCAGTTTCTTGTTTATTTTTGGGTAGCAAGCCTAGGGCTACTGGTAGAGTGGTTGCCATGGAGTTTTGACATCATCTCATAAATGAGAATAGATGAGTTTGGGAAGTCAATATGGGCTGGAGCAGCTGAGGGGTGTTAGCAGAGGAAAAGAACCCTTAAAAAACATTGCTCCATTAAAATAACACTCACTTCTCATTGAGTCACTTGTGCATGCTCATGAAGCGAAGGGTGCCCATTAAAATGGAGATACATTTTTTTTCTGAATTTTTCGACATGCATTTTACAGGAGTCTTGTGTAGGCCATTTTACTAACAGGGTGCAAGAGTGTCTGATTTACTATATTTCACATATATATATATATATATATATATATATATATATATATATATATATATATATATATATATATATATATATACACACAATATATTTGGTTAAATATATCAAGATATAAATTGAATGCCTTGAGATTGGCTTTTTTGGTGAATTTGGACAGTAAGAATGAACTTAATGTAATTTAATTGTTTTACTGTTATTTTTAGTTAAAGTCATTACTAAACAAGAGACACTTATAGTATTCTTTTTATATTCTAGTGTGCTATGGATTAATGTCTGTAAATAAGACAAAAATAATCTAAAGTTGGTGATCTCAAGATTTGGTTGTGTGAAAACAACATAAAACATCTCAAAGGCATGGCCACACAAACATGCTGTGCTAATAATATTTATCGAGTTTTGAATATGTGACTACAGATTTGACAAATGTATTTTAATGATTGTCCAATGTTCTTGGAGTATCTGTGCCTTTCTGTAAAGTACTAAAATGACAACCAAGAAAGTTCAATTCAATTAAAAAATTCTAATACATATCAAGATGTATGCATATCTGATACATATATGCAGTTCATATACATGAACTGTATATGAATAAAAAACAAATTGGGAGGAGAAAATTAGCTTTGTTACCCATGTGTGGTCCTGAGGAAGGAAGCCCTACAAATGAATTGTTTTTAACATTAGCTTATTTTAATTAGGGATATCAGTGTAGTTAAATCTCTGAGCCATGTTCCAGACTTAAAAGGATTTTTTTTGTCATTTCCTTTCAACCCACTTTTTCTTCCTTAAATAATTTCTTTTCCTTTCATTATATGTGTTAATTCTCTTCTCTGTGAATCTCACTTTACTTAATGTCAGCAAGAGTATGGTATTAGCCAGGAAGTGTAATCCTTTTTCACTTAACCTTCCAAAGAGTATTAGCCAAATCATAGGGATATATAATTTTCTCAATGACTTGTCCAATTTCACAATGCACATACAAACAGACAGTAAGCTGGGTTAATGTTTGCTCTTTGAACATTTTACATCTGCACATTACATTTTGCACAGACTAATAAGCACCATAAAATAGACTCCACTAGTTTTCTTTTTGTCTGGATATCTTGTTTGGAATATCTGTGCTACCATGACCATGCTTTTTTTTTTTCTTCTTGTGAGCATGAGTGCTCATGCAACTGTTTCTCTTCAGATACAATATCAGGCTGGAAATAGAAAAGCAATCTTTCAGCTAAGTGATATGTGAAAAGTGTCACATTCTCACCTGGCAGTAATTGCCTACTGGCGTTGCTCAGCTATGGCAACGGACGTTGTCATGGTTTGAGGGTTTGGCCGTGCTTGGATTTTGTCATTGGGTTTCATGAATTGCAGTCATGTGCTGTTATTTTCTCCTGCTTTGCTTAATGTTAATCTTGTTTTATTACTGCAATTGTCTTTTACTACTAATTATTACTATAATAATTGGTTTATGTTGAAGTTTTCTTAGTCATATTCTGAATGTCGTTTTATTTGGTAAAATTTGCCACTCCCTTGTAAGAAAAAACAGGTTCTATTTGCACTCTAGTTGCTGTATTTCTCACTTAGCCTTCTTTTACTAGTTGCCACTCACCCTTTGCAGTATGTCTTAACACATACTGTATACCAGCTGTATTTTTCATTATCTGACACTTTGAACTACCTTGTTGCTGAAATGTCCTAAGAAAATAAACTTTATTTATTGATTGATTTAGGATTCTATCTATATGTTTATGTGTGACCTTTGACATTTTCATGTAATTTTTTTAATTCCACATCATTTTGCTTAAAACAATCTCAGTGCTGGCCTCCTTCAGTCGAATGGATTCTATTACGCTTTTACGTCACGAGGCACCGCTTTTTGTCATTCTGTCCTGCGCCCTGCTTCATCCTGATCTATGTCAGGATGAAGCTATGTTCTATGTTCTAGAATCTAGATCTATGATCTATAAGGTGAGAAAAGAGGGGATGGGGTAAGAAGATGTATCTTACTATAACTACTCTGAGGTATGTAATAAAATGCTCACATCACAAACTTACACCCTGCTAGGTGTAAGGATTGTGCAGTTTCACCAAATTCCTGGTGTCTATAAGTGTTACTAAGAATACGTGTGTGTTTGATGAAAGGGATTCATGTGAATCACACTATGCTAAAAGACTAGCAAAAAAAGTCATCTGGCCATAGGCACCGAATTAATGACATCTGCTGGGGCTGTGCAGCTCTACAAAAGGCAGAAAAGTAAAAAAAAATAATAAAACATGAATGAAAGACAGAAAATGAATTGGTTGGCAAAACCTTTCTTCTTTCTCATCATCACTCTTTGATTTACATCATATTTTTGGCTGAAATCATTGTGACTGGTGCACATAAAGCTAATCAAACTTGCCAGACACGCTGTTATTACTTCCAACTTATCTCTCATAAAAGAATGCTGAATGTGAAAGGTGAATAATCCAATGAGCATAAAGACTTAGGCCAAGGCTTAAACTGAAAATGTAAAAGTTCTTTGTCTAAATTTTATTTATGCTAAAGTGGTACAGGTTTCACATAAACAAGTTGACCACAGGAATTATTGATCTATAAAATGACAATAGACCTTCTTTTAATACTAGTGTGACCCATTCTGCAAAGTAGACAACAGGTATGGTTGTCGACCAAATACCTAAAACATCAGCAAATAATCTTAGGAGAAGCAATTGTTGCTTCACATCAAACAAGGAGTTATAAGTCCATTTCCAAATAATTTAAAGGGGATCAATTTACAGTAATAAAATTGCCAAAGACAACATTCTTCAATGCAGTACAATGCTCAAATTGTACAAATGCTCTTTCAAAAACTTCAAAACTTTTTGCAATGTTAAATCAATTTAATTAAAAAACTAAACTAAATATGTTGAAGAATGCATGTCTTCAGTCAGTCAGTGCTAACAGTTTCTTACTTAAAGCTCTTCAGAGCAGCAGACAAATGATGCAGTCAAGTTCATCAGGATAAGGCGAGATGCTAATCTTTTCCAGTGAGATCCATTGCATGGTTTCAGAAATAAGGAGCTTTTGAACACCTTCCTGATAAATATATGACCTTTGTTCTCTCATTTATGATGGTCACCCTATAATTGTCTTATCTTCAGGCACCTCCTACCACTTCAGTGGTATTGCCTTCTTAAGTTCCACTTATCACACTAGTAGACATAAAGTTCATTTAGCAAGAGATTGCTGGTTATATAATCAACACTGACTGGTAAAGTCAAAAGCTTTGTAAACATAATGTGCCGCAAAAATTGAACATAGATAAAATGCAAATACATTGCAGTAAGTCACTATAAACAAGTGGAAATAGCTTTTTTTTCCCCTCCTTGAGTGACATTTAATTAGTGCTGGGATCTGGCCATGAAGGATTGAAACACAGAGGGAACAAATAGACGTATTAAAACTATTAATCCGAGAAAGAACTGAATTAACCCACCTTCATTGTGACTATGCAACATGATTAACAAAAACCCCATCCTGGATGAAGTAGTTCTCTTTTTAATCCTAAAGCCTACAGAAGCCACATTTGCATCTTCACTGGCATTGACCCTGGGTTTTTTGAAAATTTGCTCAAGGAATCTAAATAATTATAAATTCCCCAAAAGAAACGCTGGTCCAATGTCTCAAGATCAGAATGAAAACCACAAACAAATGTTCACTTATGCAACAAGTAAAAAAAAAAAATCAAGTCAACTAAGGAAAAAGGAAGAAAATTGCATACGTTCACAAGCCTCGTTCATCTCATCGCACAGTTTTTAGATGCCTGAAAGTGCTTCAGGCTCATTCACATTTACATTTCTTTACTCTGACAGAGCTTTTAAATTATTTAGTTCCATATCTGTGTTTCTGCATCTGGCAAACCTTCAGATCTATTAAAAACACCAACAGGCTAGCCTAGGAAACAATCAAACCTCATATGTCATTGGCTATGGCAGAGTGCAGCTGGTAATCCCTTTGTTCAAAAAAAATTCCACCTGGCCTTGTACATGCAGGGACAATCAATATTATTTATCTATTGTGATCAAGTTTGTTAAACGACTCAGCCAGGAATAATCTGCATTTGCTTATCCATGTAGATACGGCCAGAAACAGGCAGCTGGGGAAACAAATGTCTCTCATCGTGCCACTGACAAGCCACATACAATTGCCATGCTTTGTGGTGAAATTGCTGTAGAAGATTGAGTAGCTTTTAGTTGCCATGTTCTATTAAAAAAAAATAATTGTTTGGTTTGTTTTTGGTTCTAGCTGTTTGTTTATGTTCCCAGAAACTTGAGGTGGGAGATGATTTTTTTAAGCTTCTGTAATGTTGGAGATCATTGCTTCTGGTATGGAGTGGTGGTACAGTTACAAGACAATAGGGAATTCTCAAAATTTTTAGCCTGTTTTTGTATTATAAAATGATATCAAACTTATGAACCTCTTGTCCGTGCACTCAAAGCTGCTTTACAATTAAATCAAACATTCCCATTCACCTACAAGCTGCTGGGTTGTAGCCACAGCTGCCCTGGGGCAGTGTGACAGAAGCGAGGCCACCACACATCAACATCAACAGCCCTGCTGGCCACCACCACGGCGGGTGAAGTGTCTTGCACAAAGACACAGACTCAAACCGACAACCCAATGATTGCAGGACAAATTCCTGCCACCGTCACTACCATCAACCCTTATGCATAATTATTACGGTGCCTGAAATCAAATTAAGAGAAAACAGCTCACAACTGGTAGTCAGAGGCAGTGCCCACAAGGAAATACTTCTCATTTTTGTGGAAATAAAAAAAAACTTGAAACACTCTACATATTATTAAGTAAATTTGAGTGTGTAGAGATGTATGTGCCTGCACTGACTGAAAACTACAGAAATTGTTTTTATATCAATCTTCTTGCACTACACAGGTGCTGCTAATGTCTGAAGGCAAACTGATCTCAGGCAAATATCATTCAGCAGACAATAGATCCATATTGAAAATAGGTAAACAGAGGTACAACACTTTGTATGACAAGTTGAAAAAGATTGACTTAAATGTTACAAAAAATTAGCAAATTCACAGTCTAAATAAATAAAAGTAAGCACATTCTGAAAATGTAATTTAGTGACATACACTATTTTATGTTTAAAAACAAGTCTAAAAAGAGCAGTTCTTTAACAAAGAAGCACAAGGATGCTTTGGTTAAAGTTATTCCATAGTACTGTTATCAGATATGTGCTGAAACGACTTGGCTCTGTCACCCTGAGATAAATTGCTTTTGTCTCTACCCACTGTGCTTGCTGTGTTTTTCTTCTTTCGAGTAAATGCTTTTGTGGAGGAAACATCACTTATCAATCTTGTAATTGTTCCTATTTCTCTTGTATATTATGACTGCGGTGTAATTGTTGTTGAAATGTATTTCTAAGGTGAGTTGTGAAAAGTGTGAAAAGCTTGTCATTCAACATTTTTATTTCAACATTTTGGCAGGCAAAGCCTCTGCTTGTCTGGCATGCCCATCTCTGTGGTGTGGCAATAGTTGGAATCTCTTATTGATGTAAATCAATACATTTGCATCGATATTTTGTTTTTCTGATAACTTTTTAGGTTTTATGAGTTTGCAGTCAAATACTGTACATTTATAAGGTTGAAGAAATAAGTGACTTTTTTAACTCTAAATGATTATGATCCATTTTTAAAAAATATGTAAATGATAGAGTGATATAATAATGGAATTCTAGGACGTGCTGCTCATTTTGGAAGCATGTTTAAGTAGCTTTGTTACATTAGTATTGATTTGATCTTTTTGTAGACTTTTGTTCAAACTGATTTTGGTTAGGGGATTAAATGTTTGGATAGTTATTCCCTCTGGGTTTGAATGCTGCATAGTTGGAAAAATATTTCCTTTTATTTAATTTTGGACAACAAAAATGACAGCAAGATACTCTTTTTAAATATCTGGGAGCAGCTAATTAGCATCTCAAAAGCTCAAATAATACTTGAACTACGACCCCAAATCCCAGATGAGTTGAAAACAAATCTTCATGGGCCAAAGAGCAGAGAGAGAAGAAGGAAGCTCAAACTGTCTATTGTCAATCATAACCATACAGTTAGAGATTTAAAGAGGAGCAGCCAAACAAATGAGATGGATTAGCATTGCTTGCCAACAACTGATGGTGTCATTCAACATTCAATGCGTGTTTGTGTGGAATGTTGTCTCTTCTGGCCAGCCGTTAGCTGTTAGCAAGTCATGACAGTCATTAGACTATCATACTACAACATACATAAACTTTATCACCAGAAAGCAAAACTGAAATCACTAAGTTATAGTGCCAGTGGTAAATGTTACCTTGTGTGCAAGGAAAGATTTTTGTTACACACAATAAACAAATGGCAAATAACTTCAAACCTCCATTTTCCCAATAACATGATGATGATTAATGACCCAACTAGCAGGTTTAGCAAAAGTGGAACGAGTGTTGTTGTGCCTAACCACAAAATTAATATAAAGCTATTTTAAAAGTCTTTTTAAATTACTATGCAAGTTGACATTTCCAGGTAAAACCTTGTGGGTGACAAAGGCTTCTGGATTCAGAAATAAAAACATAGTAGCAAACACAATCCAAAGTGTTTTAGGTGTTCTCACTTTTAAACAAAGGTGTTTTTTGATTTGAGCTTTTTTTTGTTTTTGTTTTGTTTTTTTACTGTTGAGCAATTTTCAGTTAAATGGGACCTCAATTCTGTGTCCTCCTTTTAAGCCCAAATAGAATCCTGTCTAATAATAACCCATGGGAGTTTAGAGTGATAACAGTTTGGGAGAAGTTCCTAGCTGCTCTCAGGTCCTAGATTTTTTTAATGATATATATGAGACAGATTTCAGAAAGATATAAATAATTAAATAACAAGAGAAATGTAAGTAGGATTACAAGTAGTTAGAAAATTATAGTGCCTTCCAAAAGAGTTATATATACCTTAACAAAATATGCTTATTTAAATGACATTCAGGGGTGCAAGATGTGACTAGTAATTGCAATGCTGTATTCATGCGTTTGTGATGTGGGTTGACTTTTCTTTGACACATACTGATCTAGCATGGCAATCAAGCCTGATTCATTGAATAAGGCATAAACATAATCCCTTTGTGTAAAACAAAGCAAGAAGAACAATTGATTTAGTTGCGTTTTTCCCCAAAACTAACTTTTTATTCAATTCTAGCAAACATGTTATTAAATATGAGGTCATTCTTGTTCCAGAAACCCTGCGGGTTGTTTGTTCATCTAGGAACTTGACCTTTAATTACAGTGCCTTGCAAAGTTATACAGACCCCTTGGCATTTTTCACACTATCGAATAACAACCACAAACTTTATTGTACTTTATTGCATTTTTCGATAGACCAACACAAAGTAGTGCATAATTTGGAAGTGGAAAAAAAGGATGCATAATTTTCTTGTGGTCATACACTTTGATACAACCCCTCCTAAATAAATACCTTCAAGAGCTACCTTTTCTTGACTTTACTGTAGCTACAACCTTTTATGGAAAGGTTCTCCAATTCCAGTCGTGAGAGCTATTGTCCTGCTACAGTTAGATGCATCATGCTCTACCACGCCTCTATCAAATGCTGGCAAGATAACTTGTTGATTTTATTCAGGAAGGTAGTGACCCCTGCTTTAGGCGAAGTCTCATTTAGGGCTGTAACTATTCCTCGAATGATTCGAGTACCTCGATTATTAAAATTAAAATGTATCTGCCCTGAAGCTTCGTTAGATTATGTTTCATCACACCGTGTTCTGGACGGATCATTATTTGTGTTGCCCGGTGCTCTCATTTTCACCTATGAGTTGTTGCTACATGCTAAGTCCAATTTTCAAGTTTGGTCTGGGAGGATTTTATTGATTGATGATAATGTCCGGATTTTTATTGTTTTTTGTGGGGACCAATAAGCATCCTTAAAATGACTGGTGCCTGGAGTACGGCAGCCTTTCTCCTCTTGGAGCTGCTGCCTGGTGGCCGGGTCAGAGCGAACGGCGGAGAAGAGAGCAGTATTTATACAGGTGAGCGGATAAACTGAACAGAATGTGCATGGTAAATATAAGATTTAATATTCTGCACATTTATACTCTCTCTGTGTGTGTGGCCTTATACTTGGTACATTGTAAGGACTATTTTCCTAACACATACTACATTGAAGGGAACAACTGCCCTTTACAAGGCCAAAAGCCCGGACCCAATAAGGGGAGGTTTTTGGGTTATGACTTAGGTTTTAGGACTAAGGTGTAAATTGAAATTGGGTTAGGCTTATGCTTAGGCATGTACTGCTGATGGTCAGGTTTAATAAGGGTCAGGTTTGGGCTATGTAAATGAATGTAACATGAAAGGAAGTCAATGCAAACTCCTTGTGAAGATAGAAAAACATAATATTTGTGTATGTGCATGTGAAAGAGAAAGAGAGAAACCAAGGGAGAGAGAGAGAGATAAAGAAAGATGTATTCAAACTGCCTGTCTTGCCGCAGACTACGCCTTAAGTAAATAAGGGCCAGTCTGACCCTGTCATTGCAGACTTGGTTTTGGGGGAAACAGGATTCCATAGAGCATCCTTTTTTTTCCCTTCATTTGCAGCAAACCTGGTTTAGCTCACCATTATGTGACCAAACTCTTGGCAATCAGGATTAAAGTGTTACTACAGGGTAATTGAGCTGTCTTTCTCCTGGCTCCCACACATACAAACTCTGACATATTAATTATAGTTTCTTCATTACTGGGCCTATGTATTATGTGTGAAGAATGCAACATTTATACGACATGTTGTATTGTTTAGAAATGATGCCTAATCACTGGATATCTTTTTTTATTTACTTAAAACAGATTTGAATTAATATGTCAAAGAAGTTAGCAAGATAAAGAACACTACAGCAAATCTGAAGTATATTCATATGGCATTTGTACAAGTCATCTGGGGCCTTTACTGTAAGTTGATTGCACCTCAAACATCAGAAATCCTCTGATTTAAATTTAATGTCAACAAGTGCCCTCATTAGAAATAAGTTGGCCTTTAGCAACCGTCTCTTTTTTTACTCTTTTCTTTGGGTTTGACACATGCTGCACGCAGGATAATTACTCATTTCTAACTGTGCCAGATTAGCTGACCCCATAAAACAATAGTGACACAGAATGCCCAGAAAAGAATTACAATCTCTAAATGAGTTTTTATTTTTGGGTTATATCCATTTTTAATACAGCAGTTAGAGACTGCGCATGGGCAATATAATAAGCTCATGTTGAGATCAGGCCTTACGAGATGTCAAAAGGGCAAAGAAAGGACAAGATATGGGTTAGAGGACACGGGGAGTTCAAGGATCAGCTGGAGCATCAGTGAGTGATACTGTATCTGCTACCATGAAGGAGCATAGATGCTTCAAAGAGGCTTTCACATTATTTGAAGCACAAATTCACAACACTGACAGAATAATGCAAAATCTTCATAGACGTATTAAACACACCCAAGAGTGATGTGAACTTTTGTTCATGAAACACTTAACACAATGTGTCGATGTTAAAGAATCCAAAATTGGCAGAGTTTTTTAGACTGAGCTCCTGGGGAACGTTATGTTGTCCGAGTGCTGAGTATAAGGAGGACCCATGTGCATAGAGCTAGAAGGAAATGAAAAAGAAAAGAAGACTAACGTACAAGGATGAATCACAGGAACAATGGTGAACATGGAAATTAGCCGGAGTGCAATGGAAGGAGCCAGTGGAGAGGCTAGGGGGATTAATATAAAGAGAAGGGACTGGAGATCACAAAATAACTGATTTGAGAAGAGAATTGAAGGGAGAGCAAATGATGACTAACAGCTGGGAAGAGGGTCGAATGGAAGGCTGAGGGTAAGAACCAAAACAAGGAGAAGAAAGAGACAAAGAAAACCTAGAAGTAAACAGTAACTATTAACTCAGCTTGCAACATTTAATCAAGATTGCTCTATCTGTGTGATTCTTAAAAGAGAAAAAGCACAAATAATCCACTGGGATGTGCATTTTTTGCACACAGTAACATTCAAAACTTTTTTATACTGTAAGCATTAGTTATTTGTCAGCTTAATCAGCTTATTCCTTTACATTAAGGTATATGTAACCCTGTACATGTCTCTGATGTCAAAAAGGCACACATCTGCAGAGTTCTTTTGATGATGCCTTTTAATTTTATCTTCATTTGTAGCTTTTTAATTACATACCTTCACAAGTTCTTAGTTTTTTCTAGTACTAAAACGAGTACTAGAAAGTACTAGTGTCTAGAAACTAGTACTAAGTAGTACTAGTTTCGAAAGTAGGAAAACACATGGACTTATGAACAATTTGGGAATGATAAACAAATTAAAATCATTTGCAATCATTTTTTTCTGAGTGGTTATTAAAGCCAGAGAAGATGGTTGATGTGTTCCATTAGGAAGCTGGAAGCTGAAAGGTGATTCTTTGGTCCAAAACATGTATCATACAAGTCTTGAAGACTTCCTGTAACATCTGCCACTACTAAAAAGAATGATTATTATTCTAACACCCTAAAGGTACAGACCATTCATACCAGTCAGACCACTCATACCAGTCATCTCTACCTGGTATGCACCTACAATACAGTCTATACCACAGCCCACATTTCTGCAACACAATTACAATATGGCACAAACAGTATGGTACAAGCAACTTTATCTTAACCATAACTCACAGAGTAGCTCTGGATTTGGGTTAAGTATTTTTTTTACTTCTACAGTTAAGCAGGATAAACTTCATCTTCTGGTAATATATCCAGTAGACTGTTTAGTTAAAAACTTGGTGTCCTTTCTAATCATAAATATTATTTACCAAATAAAAAAAATTATCTATTTCCATTCAACTGAGAAACAAATTCGCAAACACAGTATGTTTGTGTTTACAGAACATTTATGGAGAGATGAGAGGCACTAATGCCTAAACTAATACTTACACTAACTCAAGGATGTCAACAAAAATGAAGATGAATGAAGGACAGAAAAAGAAGTTACAAGATTTAGATAAAGACTAGTAGGGATTATTACATATGTGTTTATTTTAAGGAGGGCTGCCTTAGAAAAAAAACTAAAAAGCTCATGAAAACAAACTGCAACTTTAAATGGTTGTGTATTGACCATTGTCAGTAATAAATTTTTGTGAGCCTGGGAGAAATGGTTCTCACAGGTAATGATAAACTCTTCTCTGGCTCAATTACACAGCACTGTATGACCTGAGGGGACTGTTTGATAGGTCTATTAGCTCTTAGTCAAGATAGCAATGCTGCCTATGGGACCTTTAGTTTAACACACACTCTAAGCACTTGAAGTTGCCTACACACAAAATGCACAGCAGCACACACACATTGCTGAATTATTAAAAGGAAGTGACCAAGTTCAGTTTACATTGCTTAACACTGCAGAGCTGTAGAATATCTCGGGCGATTTGGCCTGATTCTTTGAATTTCAAAGAAGCACAAATCTTGAATGTCTGTTTATGCTCTCTGTTTAACATGTCACTACACTATCACATTATTTATCAGTTTTGAAAGAATATATACTTAATATAACAGGGTGGGAAACTGGAGAAGCAGCTAACGTTTTCAGAATTGTAATTCTTATTGACACATTTTGCAACAAATCTGAGAAGCATGAGTCACAGCAGATTTATACCACGAGATATCAGCTTGACTCCTGCCTGACTTCAGAACAGTTATGATTATTTAGAAAGAGCAGGAAAATTATCTGTATTCCAATTTTTCTTTCTGTCTCTTTTTTTCTCCCAGGTGGATCGCCACCCATATCCAAATCTATAAAAGTTTAAATCTACTAACATGCAAAGCATGCTTGAATAAATTTGTATGTGTAAAAAAGTACTTCTAAACTAGGCCTACACACAAATTATTAAAACAACAACTGTTTTTAAAAATAGCACAATTTCTTTAAGTGATCTTGTATAAGCTATGGGTTTTTGGATGTGTACTTCTGTTTCTTTTATTTTTTTTATTAATTGTTTTAAATTACTGTTTGCAGACAAACTCTATATTGTCTTATTTGTTAGTTTTTATGGTACTAACTGCTGTGACCCTTCTAATTTCCCTTTCTGTGATTAATAAAGCATAATCTGTCTATATATTGTCTCTAAAAAGGTAACAAAAAAATGTTTCACTTGGTAAAAAAAATAAAATCACTGAAAGAAGCAAAAATACATTTAATTAAATTCAAGTTTTCGTATGAAGCAATCCTTTTTTCAAAATATTAATATGAACCACATTTTCATCAAGCAGACATTCTCTTTGTATATTATCTTTCTTCTTATGCATTTCTCCTCAGTTTGAAGTGAAGATGCATTATGCAGTAATAACCATGCACTTTGGCATCTTGCTTTAAGTTTTTCTTATGTTGAAAAGTGCTGTCATTGCAAGACCGCCTTTGCTCTATGATTCTCTCTCTATATATCCACTCTAATAGCCAGAGAGTAAATAGCCTTACAAAAATGCACTTTTGAAGACATTTGGAAAATGAGCCAGTTATACAAAAAACATTTAATCATCTTTTAGGGGACAAACTACAATAATAATTTCTTAAAATATACTTTTGCGTGAAAAAAAAACACACTTTTAAATCTAACTTTCAAAGTTTATTGTTACAAAGCTTTTCAAACTAGACAACCACTTTATAATGTAGAGCAGGAGAGTTAAATACATTTTAATTTTGGGCCATACCAAGATCACAAATGCTCTCATATGGCCGGTTGTGCCAGAATATATTAATAAAACTACCCAATAATATTTTTGACATCTAATTTGGTCCTATACAAAAGAAAACTGATCTAATTTTAATGATAAAATAATACTGAAGCACACTGTTATATTAAAGTTCAATTTATGTGGTCTCCTAGAGTTTAGAGGGCCAGATAAATAGTTACGCAGGGACAAAATCACAAAAATCCAAGACAACTAAAGAGCTAGATCAGCCCAAGCAAATATTCATAGACCCTGTAGACTCTGTATACATTATTATTTTACCTAATGAATTTAAAAGTTGATTGCAGGGCGTGCCATGGTGGCGTAGCGGTTAGCGCAACCCATATGTGGAGGCCTTGAGTCCTCGACGCGGCCGTCGCGGGTTCGATTCCCGGACCCGACGACATTTGCCGCATGTCTTCCCCGTTTCCTGCCAGCCTACTATCATATAAGGGACACTAGAGCCCACAAAGGACCCCCTGGAGGGGTACATAAAAGTTGATTGCTTTTACAACCTTTGTTTTATCTTAACAAAAAGAAATGATCTTGAGCACACTTTTATGTTCATGCCCACTAAAACCCCATAACAAGCGAACTACGCTTGGCATGTCAGTACCGTGTGGCAATTTGAGGCTCCAGTGCTTTCCATTAGGAGTTTGAAATTGATTGTAAATGAATATGGATTCATTATAATTTCACAACTAAATAACTGTACTTTGATTTGCATCCACATGGCGTGCAGCCCACCTGATGTTAGATGTGGGTCCCGTGTTTTAAATTGGTTTCAGGATTGCAATGATTAGCATGGAAAGACACACATCACAAACACATGCAGAAACAAACATACAATGTGGATACTGAAACTCAATTGTGTCAAAGGCCATAGGGATTTTATAATGAGTTCCCTACTGCCATAAATTGAATATTGCCAGTAAAAGGAAATATATTCATGAATGTTTTAGCTTGTGTGGGAAAACATTTTTCTTGTATTTATGTGTTTTTAGTTGCGTAAACCTCTGTGTTTCTGGGGAAACGGATTGCATTTCCGGGATAATCAATGCCTTAGTCAATATAACGTCTTTACAGTAAATGTCACATTCACATGTGGCCCCTGGAATTTCTTTGTTTTCAATAATCTGAACTTAAAAACATGAATTAGTCACAAACATTTTGAGAATGGTGATGCAATTTTGGAGAATGGTGAAAGTACTTGAATAATTCAACATTTTTACATAATCTATTTCAACCAATAAAAAGTGGAACTGAGAATGGGATTGCACACATTTATAAGGACCTTTCAAGCACCATAAAAGTTTATTTTTTGCTCCACATACTTTACTTCAGTCATCCCCATTGCCCTGCATGTTTTAGATATTTCCCCTCTCCAGCATAGCTGATTCAAATGATTGCACAACCTTGTTAGGATTTATGTAGAATGTTTTGGGGGACATTCCTCTAGATCAGGGGTGGGCACTCCTGGTCCTCGAGGGCCGGTGTCCTGCAACTTTTAGATGCATCTCTACTTCAACACACCTGAGTCAAATAATGAGGTCGTTAACAGGACTCTGGAGAACTTGACTGCACTTAGGAGGAGATTCAGCTGTTGGATTCAGGTGTGTTGGACCAGGGAGACATCTAAGAGTTGCAGGACACCGGCCCTCGAGGACCGGGAGTGCCCACCCCTGCTCTAGATACCACTGTAACTTAGGAATAGGAAGTGAGAAGGACCGTCATTTTAGCCATGGTATGCATTGCACAATGGTCAAAGGACATTATTTTATGATACAGAAAAGAAATTCTTGATTTGACTTGATGCAGGTATCAAAAAAGAGTGCTTAGACATCAAGACATTTGATAGGCGCTGGTTCCTTTTGAAGTTACATTTGATCATCATACTTTGGAAGAAATATAATAATATATAAATATTTTCCAGACAAGAAAAAGGACAATTTTGTTTAAATTTACTTATTTTTATGTTTATGAAGTGTCACTTGAATAATGGCATTCTGTTAAAGTATACTTCAGGTTTAGAAACAAATATGTACCTATAACTAATCTATGAAAGTGTTTTTTTTTATTTTTTATTTTAACTCAATCTTACTAAAAATGTAAGTCATCTTCATTTTTAAAAATCTTTTGTGTAATATATACTGCTCAAAAAAATAAAGGGAACACTTTAAGTGTTAAACACCTGTTTAAGTGTTCCCTTTATTTTTTTGAGCAGTGTATTTTTAATTTCTTCACATTTAATTATTTGTCCCACACATAATTGTCCGTTCGTCTATGAGTACTAATTACTTTAAAGCTCTTTGTGCACTACATAATATTAAGAAGAACAGAAAAAGAGTAAAAGACCAAAAGAGATAAAACACAATAGGGAAAGAAAAACATACAAATAGAGTGAGAGAGAGGAAGGTACAGGAAATGAATAAGAACATACACAAGTCGCTCACCTCACTTTCCTTTCCTTCAGTCTCATATATAAATGTGATGGCACCTCTCCCCATACAAAACCCCATAGGCAATTTAAAAGAAAGTAGGCCAAAATGAAATATGGCTGCAATATAAAAACAACACTTTAGACACATACAGTGTCTGATAGGACCTTTTTGTGTGTGCACATAAACAAAAGCGTATGCACATGACCACACAGTGCAGGACAGCTATAGATGCAATGGTACATTAGGTGAGCTGCATGACAGAAAAGTGTTTTATTAAGATTGAACAGTACGTAAGATTTGAAATGCAATTTTATGCCACTAAAAGTGCTGTATAATGAATCACCCACTACACCAACACACACACACACCAGTGCCACACGCAAACTCCATTATTTTCTCCCTCTTATGTAGACCCTGACTCACAAATAGAAACACACACATGTGATTTCTGTGGAGTCAAACTGCTTTCACAGTGTCCTAACCTTTAGCCACCACCATACTGTCATATAAACAGGCTAAATCCCTGATAATCTGTGTGACAGCCACAGAGTTCTGTGCTGAGTTACATTTTAAGAGTGAGGCTGACCCAAATATGGATGTGGGCATTAGCCAAGAAACTGACCTATTAGCAATGTGATGTCATACATGACTCCATATAGACTAAAGAGCAGAGAGTGGACATGGAAGCCAAGTGCCAGTAAGAGGTGACTGCATTTCCTTGTTTGGAGCTTCAGGGCTTAATTACTCAGAAACTACACACTGCAACATCAGTAAAGTGGACACTAATCTGGCTTAAACATCCTACTGAAAATGGTGTAAAATCACTTTAAGGAAAAAAAAGTAAGTTCAATGACCTCCAACAAACTTAGGACCGACCAAAAAAATATTTAACTGGTTAAGGTTAGGGCTGCACAGTGGCACCGTTGGCACCGTGCAATCTGTGAAAGTGTATCAACTTTCAGAGATTGTTGGTACACTATCTTGATAGTAAATCAACTATCATAGATAGTTGGTACAATAACTACCTATGACAGTGTCAGTGTCATAGATAGTTACTACAATAACTATCTACACTGTATGTTGCCCTGCAGCATGAAGGTTCTGGGTTTAAATCCCGACCACAGGCCATGTTCTCCCTGTGCACGCCTGGGTTCTCTTCGGGTACTCCGGCTTCCTCCCACAGTGATTTGTCACTCTAAGTTCTCCTTAAGTGTGCGTGTAGAAAACCATGTGTTCCCCTCGTTACTTGTTAACATTGGGTTGAAGAAAGTTCATCGCCAATTACTGTAAAGACCTATTTTTATCTATTACAGAGTTATTTTCTATTGCTTAACCTTTTGGTTCAGTAAAAAATTTCAACTATTTCTTTGTGTCTGGAAACAGCTGGTCCTGTTCAGGCCAATTTACTCTTATCAGTCTACAATCCCCAGCAAGTTATCTTGTTAGAGTGGTGCAATGGAAACCAGTTAATAAGATGTCACACACAGTTTTTCTCTTTTGCAGTCCACTGGTTTTTAAGTAAACTTCCTGCTCCATCTCCCTAGCTTTTCCATTCTCTCTTCCATAAACTGAGAATATTTATGCTTATACAATTCCAACATTTTGTATTTTCACTATGCTTTCACTGTGAAGGATAAAGAAACCAGAATGTTTAAGACCATTCTGATTGCTAGGCCAGTGCACATGTTGAGAAGGGCTGAGTTAAGAATTCAAAGAATTTCCTCCTCATAACTTAGAAATAGTTAATGAGCAGGCTTGTTTATCACCACATTTTTCTCCAAAATTGAGAACAAATATTTTGTAGACAGATTTATCACTGACGCATAAGGACATATTTTACATTTGAAATTATGGTTTGAAATATTTACAGTTTGAAATCAGATAGATGTGAAGTACATGTAAGAGTGACAGACAGAAAGAGCATGACATAAACCAATATTCTTCTCTCTGACACCATGATTGGATATTTGCTATCGCTTTGCTCCAAGCTTTTACTCGAGAAATGAATTAAATGGGTTTTTTTTTTTCCCCTGTCTTTTTTTAAAACTTCTGAGCTCATCCTTCATAACAGCATATTGATGTTAAAGGGGCATGGGTGAAATTAACTTGTATGTTTGGGGTTACATTTCACAACACAGCCTATTCTGATGATGCCAGAATGAGAGACACTCTCTCAAAGGCCCCCATCAAATTCCTGTCATTTCTTCCTTTAACCACCTAATCCCTGATGGTGTGCAGTTAGGATGGAGATGAGGCGGTTCCACATCTCAAACAAATTGCTTCATTCATATCTCTCTAGTTTTGTATGTCTGTCTCTTTCCTACCTCCATCTGTGCAATTGTCCAACCGTACTGCTCCTACATGACAGAACTCCCATGGACCCATGCATACAGATTGATGTCCACTTTAAGGTTCACTTGCAGGCTGAAAGATATAAAAAAATAAACAAAAATGAATAAAGCTGAACAAGTTGAGTCAACAGAACTGATTCTAGTCTATCCGGTGAAGATAAACATACCGATCTGACTGATTCTTGTGTTACTAGCTTAATCTTATTTAACATTAGATGATTTAGTTTATTTTTAATCAAAATTATTTGACTTTGAAAACATATATATAACAGCAGTACTGTCATAGTATCTCTCCAAAACTATAATCTCAGAAATGAAATTTTTCCATAACTGAAAAGAAGGGGCATCACACAAAATATATAATCATTATGAACTTTCTAGCAGCATCCATAGAGAGATTAACAGTCAACGTCACATTGTGTGTGCATTCGGAAATCAGGCAAAAATATATTATTGTAACTATTTAGAATATTTACAATTAAGCTAATTTACAACTTGCCACCAGTGTAGATCACCTCTCTTTGTCCGGTGCAACTCCCACATGCAGCTTTTTGCCGTCTGCAGTTTTTCTTTTCAGAGATTTTCTTTTCAGCACATCGTCTCTAGCACTGCCTCCCTTCAAACCTGCTGCATTTTTAATTTTTGATGGCTTAGTTTGTCACCTGCCTTGATAGATGCTGCTACATCCTCGTTTTCCCTCTAATTGTGACCAAACTAATGGCACCGGAATAGGGTTTTCCTTAAACACTATTTGTTTTTATTTTAAAAAACACAGCATTTATGTCTAGCTTGCATAGGACAAATACAATACTATAATTTCTTCCTACTTTGGCCACACTTAGAGGGAAAATGAAGATGTAGCTGCATCTATTGAAAATGCAGAGGGTTGAACGTCATGCAGTTGAGCCAGACAAAGTGAAGTGATCTGCTCTGGCTGCCAGTTGTAAACTACTTTAATTAGTGTATTTGCAAATAGTTTAAATAGTTAGAATAACATATTCTTGCCTGCATTCTGAAGGCAACATTCACAGTAGAGTGGCAAAGTGACGCTGACTCATAAACCCTCTGATTTTGATTTTTCCATACAAAATGCCTGACTTTACTTTCACATAAACAATGAAATCTAGTGCATGTAGTTGATTTTAATTTTTTATCTGGCATCTGTTATGTTTCCTTGAACAGTTTAGGGTACGCCTATGAGTTATACAAAACATATTTGTTAAATTTTTTTACAGAAAATTATTCTTAGATAATGAGATTTTAATCTGGTCAGTTTTGCCTATTTTGTATCGGGTGGCATTTGTAAAGTTACACAATAAAAAAATCAACACCAATATTTTGGTTTACTAAGGCTATAGAGACAAATAGCCCTAGGCTAAATATTTAGCCTGCTAACTAAATATTTAATTTGAAATCCAAATATTATTTTTTGCTTTCCACAAACAGAATAGTTAATACAGCAGTTACAGCAGTTGAGACTGAAGTTACAGCAGTTAGTATGCCACTTTGTTTCTCACTGAGCAACAAGAAGCATTGTGTCGTACTGGAGGTCCCTCCGAAGAATCAAAAGGTGTGTCAATTCTAAAAGGTACTTACTTTAAATGTGTATTTTGTTAATATGTTTATTTGACATAAACTTAAAGTAGCATATGAATGGAAGCATTGAAAAATGATTAGTTACACACATTTTATATGTCTCAGCTCTTATAGTGGTGATATGTCGTGCTTTTGAAGGAATTAAATCTCATAAAACCATCAGTTAAATTTCATCCTTGTTCGGGGTGTCAGGCTACAAATAACATGGTGAAATTATGACTGATTTTTTTTTTTTTCCTATGACAAGCTATACAGGCCAAAATATTGCTGTTAAAATGTTACTGAGTGTCTTTATGAAAAGGCCTCCAAAATGTTGAGCTCCTTTCAAAATGATGTTTTAGGCCCTCGTCACTTTAAATCCAAATAACCTGCTGTTGGTCAACCATTCCCAGCCCCTCCCCTGACTTTTACACAAACACATTTACACAAACACGGGAAAATAGCTGCAGATGTGCAACAATGCGTTTTAGCCTGTTGCGATTCCTAGGAAAGGTTAGGATAGATCTATGAGCTATACAAAACATGTTCTTTACATTTATTGAACTGAATCATTCTTAGATAATGTGATTTTAGTCTGGTGAGTTCTGCCTATTGTGTATGGTGTGCCTTGGTAAAGATAAACAATAGAAATTAATAGCAATATTTTGTTTTATTTAGCCTGTCAGAACAAAAAATCATTTTATTTTGTTATACCATATCTGCTTATAAGCATGTTAATTTGAATATTAGCTAAGTATTTAGCTAATATGCAAAATATTTAGGTTTCTAAATTGGCAAGCAACCTAGATACCTGGAAAGCTACAGATTTAGGTGTGAGCTAAATACTTAGGTTCGAAAATAAATATTTAGTTTGAAAATTAAATGTTTAGCTTGGACAATAAATATCTAGTTTGGAACAAAATATTTAGTTAGAAATACAGATATTCATTTTGGAGTTAAACACCTAGTTGGAAAGTAAACCTTAGTTTAAAGGCTAAATATTTAGCTTCCTAACTAAATATTTAATTTGAAATGTAAATATTTATTTTGTAAACTAAATCATGTGGGTTAAAAGATTGGAATGCTAACATTTACAAATATATGAATAAGATAAATGATTAGTTTTTATTGCAGAAAATTTAAATATGTTTTATTGTGCCAGTAATTTTGATGTTTATGTAGTGAAGTCCTTGATTTCTATTTTGAGCTGTATACATTTCTTTTTGAATTTGCGCTCTGTCTAGTGCTGTTGTATAACAGTTACCTGGTTTTCCCCAAATAGAGCAGTTGGTATAGGAGTTATGACAGTTACAGCAGTTGCAGCAGTTAGTACAGTTGTTACAGCAGTTAGTGCAGCACTTTGTATTTCACTTTGTATTTCACCTTGCAACAAGAAACATTTCATACTGGCAGCCCATGCCAATACTGAAAAGGTTTGTTAATTGTACATTGTATTTTCTTTTCATGTGTATTTTGTCTGTTGATAGGTTAATTTGGCATAAACTTAAAGTAGCGTATGAATTTAAGCATTGTAAAATGATTAGCTACTCACATTTTATATGTGCTTCAGCTCTTACAGTGGTGATATGTGGATTTTAATGCTATGATGAATGGAATGTGCTTTTAAAGGGATTAGATCTCATTAAATCGTAAGTAAAGCTATATCCAAACAACATGGTGAAATTATGACTTTGAAAAAAAACAGACTTTTTTTTCTATAAACTAAAATGTTACTGTAATTTATTTATTTATTTTTATTCTGTAACTTTACAAGTGGCACGCCATATTTTTGAGCTCCTTTCAGAATGAACTGCTTTGGGCACTCTTGTCACCTTAAATTGAAACTGACACCCAAATCAACTTTTATTTTTGCTGATAAAACTATCTAAATATGTTATTCAGGGTTCTATCTTTATGTTTCTGAGTGAAGTTTGACATTGTGGTGCAATTTGTTGAGTCCAGTGTTATTTTGCCCGAAACCGTCTCATTTGCTGGCCTCGTTCTGTCAAACGGTTCTCTGGCAGTTGAATATTCTCCTGTGTTTACAAACAAATAATCCTGTAGTTGTCATGTGACGCCACACTTCCGGAAACTTTGTAACTGACAGTCTTTCTGGAAGGCAGCTGCTACGGAGTTGCTATGACAACAAGAAACAATCCGCAGGCTCAAAACCAGCTCTCATCTCTTCCTGTCTAATTTGAAAACAGCATAAGTACACTACAAATATTACTCGACCACTATTTTTGAGTACTCTTCCACCTCTCTGTAATACTAAGATAAATATCAGTGGTATTTACTGTAGTACTTACTGCCGAACTAGCAAAATTAGCTTAGCTAATGTAGCTTTTATCTGCAAGCTAAAACGGACATAGCCTACAGTATGTGTACGTTACTACATGTATTTACTCTGCCAGTCACCAGAACCTTGCAAATTATGTGAAGATGTCGCACGTAATTTACAAATCCGTTTAAACACAGATTGTATGCGTCCATGAGTTCCAGGCCATAAAGCTCCCCCATGCTATGCACCCTTCCTGTTTACTAAGCAATGAACTATGTCATATAGATCGGAGGCAGCTTGTCCACACTGACTGACCTGTTATCTATCTCATAAGGGTTGATCAATACAACAGCTATTTTGTTGATTTCTCTTGCACATTGGTCGACACTCATATGGTTCATCTATGCTTTGTGCCGTATAGGTTGTAGCGGATGGTACAACTTCGTCACAGCCTGGTTCGGTCAACCTCCCCCGCCCACACACACACACACACACACACACACACACGCCCACGCACACACCAATGTTGTCGCCATAAAGGCATCCACCAATACAGAGAAAGAGTTGCTAAATTTACAATAAATGTTTTGAAAAATTTATAAATATAGAGACAAAGTGAGTAAGCGGGCAACGTGCTTCTTTAGTCCTGATCACAACATACCATAAGCAAACATGGCCGACGATGTGGCAATAGCGATAGTTTGTGGACTTATGTTAAGCGATAAAAGACTTACCAAAAAGAAAAAGCCTTTGGAATGCATTTTATTATAGCAAGGATGGAGTTGGAATTTGTGCTATAATTTGCTTCTGTTTTGTTGGATTGATGTGAGAATGAATTGGGTGTATTTGTCCCGTCAGTTGTACATTAGCAAATTAAAGTGAACAAGAATGGGCGTGCCGTGGTGGCATAGTGGTTAGCGACCCGTATTTGGAGGCCTTGAGTCCTCGTTGCGGACCGACGACATTTGCCGCATGTCTTCCCTCCTCTCCTTCCCCGTTTCCTGTCAGCCTACTATCATATAAAGGACAAAAGAGCCCCTGGAGGGGTAAAAGTAAACAAGAATGATTATAATTTATCTATCTTTTATTGTTATTAATATTTAGAATAAGTGACCAAAAATGCTTCTATTAGTAGTTGCTCTTTGCTGCATTGACTGTGTGTTGGCTGCAGCTATTGAAGTGATATTAAGGGTGGGACAGCCGGGTAGGCACTCGGCTAAGGGTGTAAACGCCTACCTCATTCCATTAAGGCTGTGCCCCGACTCAAATATACACACACACACACACACACACACACACACATATATATATATATATATATATATATATATATATATATATATATATATATATATATATATATATATATAAAGTACATTTCACATGACAAACGTAGACTTAATGTGCCAGGAAGAATATATAAAATATAAATAAATAAATAAACAACTAGATAAAGAGAGATGTGATTATTTAAAACGACACACAAAATAAGATCCCATAAAATCAGACAGTGAAAGAAGTGAAGATAGTTGAGCATAAGATACTGCTCAGCTTGATAAAATCAAGTAATTTATTAAAAGTATTAAGTTTTGTAATAATGGGTATCTGTTCCTTTGCTTTCTCCTTAGGTTTCCCATGGCAGCCTTTCAGCCTTTGCTTCTTCTCATCCTGACTGAATTAGTTGCCTCTCATCCTATAATCATCACCAAATATGGACGAGTTCGAGGGAGGTTGATGACTGTGCTAGATGGTCAGGTTCAAGTATTTCTTGGTATTCCGTATGCAAGACCGCCTACTGGAAGTTATAGATTCCTTCCTCCGACCCCTAAACCTAAATGGGAACATGTGTTGGATGCCGCTGCATTACCAAATTCCTGCTACCAGGTGCGAGATACCACCTTCCCAGGTATGATTCAAGAATACACAAATTAAGTTATTTTAAAATAAGTTTAATTTCATCTTGCACCTCTATATTATTTGTCAGTAAAATTACTTGTTCTGTTCTTTGCACTGAGACTGCCCTCGTCAAAGTGTTCAGTGACATTCATATAAACGCAGACTGTGAAAGAACCACAGTCCTGGTTCTATTGGACCTCAGTGAAGCATTTGACTCTGTTGACCATGACATACTACTGAAACGACTGGAAAGTTGGGTCGGAATCACCGGTCCACTACTCAACTGGTTCTAATCTTACATAAAGAGTTCTCATCAAAGCAGACAGAAGTCCGGTGTGGGATATCCCAGGGTTCATTCCTAGGATCTCTCTTATTTAATATCTATATGCTCCCACTATCTCAGGTTATAACATGAAATAAGATTAGCTATAGGCAGATGATACACAGCTCTACATTATCAGGTCACCAGGTGACTCCAAACCCATCCAAACTGAACAGAGGCTTATAAATGACAAATTTGTGGATGTGCCAAAACTTTATCCACCTAAACAGAAACACAACTGAAATTATTATCTTTGGATCTAGATGTAGGATCTAGAGTCAATGCATGGCTTCTGTTATTACAAATAAAAAACAGCAATCAGGCCTGAAATCTGGGTGTAGTGATGGACCCTGACCTGAACCTTCAGAGCCACATAAAGACAGTTACAAAGTCGGCTTGAAGAACATTTCCAGGATTAGAAGACCGCTGTCTCAGCTAGTTCTAGAGAAACTCATCCATGTGTTTATCTTTAGTCATATTGATTACTGCAATAGTGTCTTTACAGGTCTGCATAAAAAAATCAGACACCTGCAGCTGATCCAGAATGCTGCTGTTAGCATTTTGACTAAAACCAGGAAGATAGAGAACACAACCCCATTTTTAAAGGGCAGCTCATAAAATAGACTGTAAAATACTGTTACTAGTTTATAAATCACCGAACAGTTTAGCACCACAATACATTAAAGATCTGCAGTTGCTGTATCAACCTTCCAGACCCTTCAGGTTTCCTGGTTCTGGTCTGCTCTGCATCCCCATAATTAGAACCAAACATAGAGAGGCAACATTCAGCTTCTATGCATCACAAATTTGGAACAAACTTTCAAAAAATTGCAAAACAGCTGGAACACTGAGTGCTTTTAAATCTAGACTTAAACCCCACCAGTTTAGAGTTGCTTTAGAAACATAATCAATTAAAAATGTAACAATGGCATTTAATATTTCAATTATTATGCTTCAAAAGCAACTCTAAACAGGTGAGTTTTCAGTCTAGATTTAAAGGCACTCAGTGTTTTACAATTTTCTGGAAGTTTGCTCCAGATGTGTGGTGCATAGAAGCTGAATGCTCCTTCTCCATATTTTGTTCTGGTTCTAGGGATGCAGAACAGACCAGAGCTAGAAGACCAGAGAGGTTTGAAAGGTTGATGCAACAGCAGATCTTTATGCATTTTGGTGCTAATTTATTCAGTGTTTTATAAACTAATAATAGTATTTTATAGGCTGTTCTCTGAGCTATAGGGAGCAAGTGTAAGGACTTTCGAACTGGGGTGAGGTGCTCCATCTTCCCAGTTTTAGTGAGAACTCAAGCAGAAGCGTTCTGGATCAGCTATAGCTGTCTGATTTATTTTTTTAGGCAAACGTGAAGACACTGTTGCAGTAATCACTGTGTCTAAAGATAAACGCATGGATGAGTTTCTCTAGATCTTGCTGAGACATTAGTCCTCTAATCCTGGAAATATTCTTCAGGTGATAGAAGGCCCACTTTGTAACTGTCCTTATGTGGCTGAAGGTTCAGGTCAGAATTCATCACCACATTCAGATGTCGGGCCTAATCTTTGCTTTCCAGCTGTTATAGCTGAATTTGTGCATTGACTCTAGATTGTTCCTCTTTAGGCCCAAAGATATTAACTTCCGTTTTGTTTCTGTTCAGCTGGAGAAGGTTTCGGCACAACCACGTGTTTATTATTTCTAAGCATATGTTCTGTGCTTGGATGGGTTCTAAGTCACCTGGTGACAAAATAATGTAGAGCTGTGTATTATTTGCCTAGTTATGGTAGATAATCTTATTTCCTGTTATAACCTGAGCCAGTGGGAGCATAGAGGGATTTTTCATTTGTAAACACAGGGGATGCATGCACATGACTACAACAAGAGCTGGGCCAGCCTTTAAACACTCACAGGTGACCGTGGTTACCCGCATTTATCTTGCTGTTTTAAGATTAGCTAGCATGTAGTCATCGTCATGGTCAGCAGTGCCAAATGCTGCATTGAGGTCCAACAGAACCAGCACTGTGGTTCGTCCACAGTCTATGTGTACGTCATTGAACACTTTAACCAGGGCAGTCTCACTACTGTGGTGATCACGGAAATCAGATTGAAAGACATTAAGGCAGTTGCTTACTTTTAGGAAGCTATTTAGCTGCAGAAACACAGCTTTCTCCATAATTTTGTAGATAAATGGAAGGTTGGAGGTTGACCTGTAATTCTGCAGTATTGATTTGTCCAGATAGTTCTATTTATCTGCGGTTTGATCACTGCTGTTTTAAAAGTCTGAGGGGAAACACCTGATGAGAGGGATGAATTCATTAATTGAATCAGATCAGATGCAAAGACATTAAGGAATTTTTTTTAGAAAGTTGTGGGTTTGATATCCAGACAACAGGAGGAGGAGTTTAATTGATTCATAATTTCTTCTAAGCATTTAAAGTTAGGTAGTTGAAATTGAGTAATTTTTTTCTGCATTTATTATGCTTGGTCATAGCATCAGCAATGGATTTTGAGTGGATGTGCAGGTTACTCTAATTTCTGCAATGTTTCTCTGCAAAGTGGTTGGCATATTCATTGCAGGCCCTTTTAGATTGGAGTTGAGGTAGTAAAGTCACAGGTAGTACAGTCACAGCTTTATTTGCAACAGTTGACAGGCTTGTCAACTGTTGCAAATAAAGCTGGAGCAATTGTTAATGTTTTGTTTACAATTTTCTTTGTGTGGTTTAGTATTAAGTGATAGTTAAGCAGTCTTATCAGTCGACATCACACTGATAAGACTCTACTGTACTCTACTGTGCATGTCGTCTTCAGAATGCAGGCAAGATTATTCTAACTATTTAATGGAATTACATTTAGGCTAATAAAATAAATTACAACTTGTGGCCAACCCACTGCATTTTTAATTTCTAACGACTTAGTTTATCACCTGCCTTGATGGATGCTGCTACATTCTCATTTTCTCTCTGATTGTGACCAAAGGAGGAAGAAACCATTGTATTTTATTTGTCCTTTGCATAATAAATATGATTTCTTTTTTCAAATAAAAACATACCTTTTAGGAAATCCCTATTCCGGGGCCCTTATTGCTCATCATATATATGCTTGTCTTATTTGGAGGGCCTCAACATGTGATTGCTGATGATCCTACTGTCAACAAATTGATTTAATGAAGGTATTGAGTAATGTCCGACGCTTGGGCCACTCATTTATCGATTCACCTACATTTAAAGCTTATACCTATAAGCTTTAAATGTATTAAAGCTTATACATAAGCTTTAATACCCATAAACGTATGGGGTCTCATTTGCATCTCATTTGCATCCAAATGAGATGCATTTGATCTTTTTGTAAAGACTGGACGAGGTAGTCTGTCCTACAGAAGGACAAGACTTTCTTATCAAGAGAAAGTAGGGTGACCTAATCTGTGGCGGTTTGTACAGCCTTGGTATAATTGACTAAGCAGAGTAACTGTCCAAACCTCCTAGTAGAAAAGTTTTGCATAAACAGAGGTTTCATTTTTTTTTTTATTATTTCAACAAATCAGGCATTCCACTGTTCACTACTAAGATTTAACCTTGACAGCAGCAGCTGTAATTTGTTATATACATAAAATTCTTATCTACTGTTTAATGTAGAGTGTATAATATGCCGATACTGGAGGTCACTACAGCAGGGACTGTTTTTTTATTGGTATGCTTAATTGTTCCATCTGTGAACATTAAGCTTATGTGCCTTACCAGAAAGCTCCAGTTTTATCTCATCTGTCCAAAGGTTATTCTCCAAGAAGCTTTGTGGCTAGTCAATAAGCCTTCTCCTACATCGCAGTCTCATATTTTTATGTTTTGTTTTCCTCCTTGGTCGTCTCCCATGAATTTCACTTTGCTCAAATGACTGATGGTGGGTTCTGACCCAGGCGTAACTTGACCTTTAAGTTTACCTTCAATTTCTTTGGATGTTGAGTTCTGGACTCTTTGGTTATCATTCATGTTATCCTTTCTGTAGCGAACGTAGTCACATGGGCATTTTTTGTGCATATTTTGGGGGGTACTGTTTGATTGGTGGCATCATCTGACCATCTCAGTAATTAGGTCGTCACTTGGTCACGTGATGCTTTCGATAGAGGACTTTAAGTTTCGTTTTATACTCAGTTGGTGTGCGCAAGCGGCAATAGGAAAGACAAAGAACTGAAATAGGGAAGAAATGGACTTCTAGCAACTCCTAACCTTCTGGTTGGAGGGGCATACGGTATGGACAATTGAGTGGAATATTCTTGTGTTTGTATATGTGTAATAAGTTTCATTTGAATAATTCATATAAGGGAACATGACGGTTTTACTGATGTATATTTGTCACCGTGTATTTTATTGCAGTGTTCACGGTGGTCTTGGACGTTTATGCGGCAAAAAATTCATTTAATAAAACGTTTGAAACCATCAGTCGAAGTGTTGCACCTTCATCAACCAGCGAGAAAACGTTGGGAGCAGCTATACTTTCCTTCAGTTTGTCATCAGTTTCCACCTGCGGCCACAGCCAGAGAAGTTTACTAAAGTCCTGTGTACCTTAAACGTCTAAATAAATTATGTGCAGCTGTAGTCGCAGGAGCATCATTGACTGACTACAAGCTTTAAGATACCTTTAAAGACATTCAAATAATTTACAGGAATTATTTGTAACTGTGAAAACTTGTAAAAAGCTCTCTTCCACCACATGCCTTGTTCCTAGCTTGTCAATAATCAACAAATTATGGAGTGATTCATAACTTTGCACATTATAGACGTTAGACTTTAAATAGACTTTAACCTTAAGATTATAATAGTTAAGAGCTAGTTCAGCATATCTAATCTGTGAAATGCTTGTGATAAAGGCTAAGGATTCAATGGACTCAAAGGTTTTATAATCTTGCAACTACTCTGGCTGTAATCAAACTTTATTGTTAATAACAATGTGATATTGTTGCAGGGTTTGAAGGTGCGGAGATGTGGAATCCAAACACCCCTGTGAGTGAGGACTGTCTGTACTTGAATGTTTGGGCCCCTGTGTTCAAGACACCCACACCCCAACGCGCAGATCGTGTTCCCGTATTAGTTTGGATATATGGAGGTTCCTTTGTGTCAGGAACATCCACCCTGGATGTCTACCAAGGCCATTTCCTGTGTAAATCTCAGAAGGTTGTTGTGGTATCTATGAATTACAGGTGAGAAAACATTTCAATTGAAATCACGAGTGCACCCAATCCTAGTTCTTGTGACACGGCTTTCTGTATGTTTGGCTGTTTCTGCTCAAAAGCATTTCATCAAGTTTTCATTGTTTTCAAAGAAAAAGTTTATGTCAACAGAATCAAGTTTTTACAACTCTTTTCTGACTCATTTGTTCAGACATGAGAGTCATCGAGAACAGGGAAGTTAAAAGTGAGAACAAAAGACCAGGATTGGAGAAACGCTGTTACAAAGTCTACAATAGGCATCTCATACATTTGTTTGACTGAACTGGTTATCTCAAATACTAGGAGAGCAAGTTCAATATTCATCTTAATATAAACATGTTCATATTCACAACTTACAGCCAGTAGAAGGGAAATCACTAAAAATTCACAAGATGAACTAGTTTTACAATGTTTTACATATTTTGTCATAATTGTTCTTGTTATTACTATATTTTTTATAAAGCTTCCTTTACATCACTTTATCTGCAAAAATGATAACAATGGTCAGTTTGAACACAAGGTGGAAGTGACAGTAAAATATGTTGAGTACAGCACTGACATATGGTGAATGCTTTTAGTATTGTTTTTTTTTTTTGTGGTCATGATTTTTAGACTGGGACCACTTGGCTTTCTGGCTATTCATGGACACAAAGAAATCCAGGGAAATCAAGGTCTACTGGATCAGCGTTTGGCACTTAAATGGGTGGTTGATAACATCGCTGTATTTGGAGGTGATCCTAAAAAGGTAAAATAATATTGTCTTTATTTTTCCTAAAATCAGAGAGTAATACTGTATGGACCATGAATTAATTAATGTAAATGCACTGACATTTACTTTTGCTTCCAGATAACACTATTTGGGGAGAGTGCTGGAGCAGCATCTGTGGGGTTCCACCTGGTCTCTCCAGGCAGCCAGGGCCTCTTTCAAAGGGCTGTGATGCAGAGCGGCGTCCCTAATGCAGCATGGGCCATAGCAAATAAAACTGAGATATATGACAGGTACGTGTGCTTAGTATTGAGCTAGTTGTTCCTGGATATTCTGTGTAGATCATTTAGTTTGTTTTTTTTTCTGAAGTATGATAATTATCCTGCGACAGACTGGCAACCTGTCCAGGGTGTACCCCACCTCTCATCTGAAACGTTAGCGGGAGAGAGGCACCAGCACTCTTCCCAAACCCACTAGGGATAAGAGTGTTAGAAAATGGATGTATGGATGATAATTAGCTTTCAAAATATCTTATAGCCATATAGTAAAAAATATTTGATACTGAAGGATAATTTTGAACATGTTCTACAGCAGTTCTGGCACCTAGTACTGAAGGCAACTTAGAAATAAAGCATAAAAGAATACATTCATTCCAAGCTTTCTTTTCCACTCATATGCAGTGCAATGGGTGTCCAAAAAACTAGCATTATTTGTACAAAAATACAGTGTCTTGAAATAGACAGAGCTTTCTTCTCTTTTGGCTTTTTACTGCACTTAATGGATCACTAAACTATTTGTAATATCAAATATGATCTTAGGAAATATAAAAAACAGTTCTCAAATGTTGATTTCAATTAATAATCCAAATCAACCTAGCTTTAAGTGAAAAAGTAATAACTGTATAAACACCGAAAAATGGTTGTGCCACCTATAAGTGTAACAAGATTTCCATTAGCCATATTCGTTCCAAGAATCAGTGACATTTAAAATCCTGCCACAGCATCTCAATCAGATTTAATGGTTTACTCCCAGTTATATTCTTCACCTTAAAGCAACTACAAATAAACATCAACAATTACAATGAACACCAGTGACGTGCGGTGAGGTTCATAGCTGGTGAGGCACTGACGTCATCAGAATCAGATTTGCAAATAGATGCATAGATTGACAGCAGTTTACAAGTTATGTTTCACTTCTGCATCCTTACACATACAAACTGTAGCTCACAAAACACACATTTCCTTAAAAAACAAAACAAAATAAATGTTATTACTGTCTTACCTGCTTCGATTGAAAGTCCACTTGAGAAAACTTTTTTAGTGTTGTAATGTAGTCATCCATGTCGAAAGTCGGGATAAGCGAGAGGAAAAAAATCACTATCTCTATTATAATCTATCGCTGCACTTGACTTGCTTCCCGAATCGTTTAGCCTAGCTCGCTGTCACTTACTCGGCAGTTGAGGAGTGAACAAGACGAACGTCTGGGATCTTGAGCGCCCCCTGCCATGAGGCAAGAGAACTGCCTGCCTCACCTCGAACCTGTTCTCTGCCGTTTATAATCGCTCATTACACGAAACACGTTACACAAACACAGTTGGTGACAAAAAGCACTGTACATTATATACATAAGCTAAATTATTGGAAATAAGTTCACATATTAAATTTGTTTAAACCATTTTATTGACGCCGTACAGCAACATGCTCTCTCCGCTTAGCAGCCAGCGCAGAGCCAGGGGTTGCGCAATCCAAGGTGAGGCAGAGCTCGCTGCTGCCTCACCGGCATCGCTTCCAAGCATTTGAATGGGAAAATAAGAAAATTCAGCCATTTTGAACAAATAAAAATCGAAATTGGTGAAGCTACATGAAAAATAAATATTTTTTAGTACAAACCACCGGATGAATATAACAATTTAAATTACTTTATGATTATATATTTTCTTTCTTTCCATGATGACCGCACGTCACTGATGAACACATATCTAAAATTTGAGACTAGTTGTTGATGAAGCCGTATGATGAAATGTTCACCCCTACCATATATGGAAGTTCAGAGTGAGGGAGGACAAGATGTGCTAGCTTCTGTTACTAGCAACAGAAGATAAATACATGAGTTGTTTTTTTTAATGATGAGCAACTGAAAAGTTAAAAAATAATTAAAATACTGACATACATATAACTAAGACAAATACTATAGGCACATTTGCAGAAGTAAAAACATGTTACTTTTGTAACAAACAGGACAAGCAACGAGGGAGAAAATGAGGTGAGGTACATAAAGCCATAACTTTTTCTTATCAGGAAAAGATTGCATGGCCATGCTCTAAACAGATTGACTAACATTATTATCAAGTGAAATAATTGCTTCTTTTAGTTATCTTTCAACACCCAAGGACAGCATTCTTTCACCATCAATTACTGTTAGATTTGTAGTCTTAAATAAAAACTTAAATGAAAATAATCAGTATTGGTATCAGCAATACTGCATCTGTTGGATCGACTCCAAAAAAAATGCATTATCACACATAGAGGTAAACCACTCAAACTTTTGATCTGCCGTGGAAGATCAAAAGTTTACTGCACCAACACAAAGTTTTTCATTTGACAATACCAAACTACAAATCTCCAAAGCTCACCTACTTGCACTGAAATATGATTCCATTCAGTGTCAGTTAACTTGAAGAGGATCAAACCCAATTTTCATATTATATTGTTTAAAGCTAAATGATAAAATTAAACCAGTTTATTTCCAAAAATAGTGTGACTCACATCAAAAAAAAAAATTATGCGAGACCTCATTTGGATGTAAATGACACAATCCAGGCACTGACGGATGCAGGGACTGAGCAGTGAATACAGGACAGGTCGTTTAATAAGGGATCGGCTTTTTCACAGTCAGACAGGCCAGTGTCAGAGCCAGGGAATCCAAATCAGGGTCAGGCAGTTCCTGATCTCAGGGTCAGACACACAGAGGGACAGAGCCATCAGGTACAAATCCAGGTAAGGTAGTTCCAGATCTCAGGGTCAGACAGACATTGGGTCAAAGCCAGGATGTCCAAATACAGTGGAGTAGGTCAGGATCGGGGACAGGAAGGACAACTGAACAGAAGGGAAGAGACAGACAGGTTAGTAACTGGGCAAATCGCTCAAGTAGCTACAGTGGGCCTGAATGTGTTACCGCTGAGGGTTTCACAACAATCTGATGCCATGCAGGAGGAAGATCTGTCCTTATATGGCAGCAACTGGACATCAGGGTGATGGTGATCAGGTGTGAGTGGTCACAGCTCAGCAGCAGCTGTGACAGGTCCCCCCTTCAAGGTGCCCCTCAGGACAGCCGAAGGCGTCCTTGACGACAGTTGAATTCATGGATGATCTGAGGGTCCAGGATAGCAGAACGTGCCACCCAGCTCTGCTCTTCAGGACTGTACCCTTCCCAGTCCACTAGGTACTGCAGACCACACCCATGACGGCGCACGCCCAGGAGACAGATGTGTAAATAGGGCCACCATCAACAATCCTAGGTGGAGGGGGAGGTAGAACAGGGGGACAGAGGTGACTAGAGACAACAGGTTTAATCTGGGACAAATGGAATGAGGGGTGGATCCTCATTGTTCAAGGAAGGTTAAGATGAACAGTCACTGGATTGATAATCTTGTGAATGGTAAATGGGCCAATAAAACGAGGTGAAAGTTTCTTACAGTCTGTCTTGAGAGGTACGTTTCTTGTGGACAACCAAACCTCTTGAAGAGGTTGGTAACTGGGAGCTGGGTCCTGTGACGATTGCGTTCAGCGATCCAGGAGAGAGCTGCACGGGTCCGTCGCCACAAACGATGACTCCGGCGAAAGTGATGCTGCACAGATGGTACTGAGAGTTCCTGTTCCTGAGAGGGAAATAGAGGCAGTTGATAATCCAAGGACACCTCAAATGGGGACTTACAGTACATGTGGCTGTACTGGTAAGGGAGTTGTGGGAATATTCTACCCAAGGTAGATGCTGAGACCAAGAGGCAGGGTTGTTAGTTATGATACAGCGCAGGGCTGTCTCCAATTCCTGGCTGACCCTCTCTGTCTGGCTGTTGGTCTGTGGGTGGAAGCCCAATGAAAGACTGACTGTGGCTCCTAAGGCTCGACAGAAGGCATGCCAGACTCTGGATGTGAACTGGGGCCCCCGGTCTGTAACAATGTTCCGGGGGATGCCATGTAACCAAACCACATGATGCACCAGAAGGTTGGCAGTTTCCATGGCAGTCGGCAACTTGGGTAATGCTACAAAATGGGCAGACTTAGAAAACCGGTCAACAATGGTTAAAATAACAGTTACCTTCGGATGGGGGGAGCCCTGTAACAAAGTCCATTGAAATGTGTGACCAGGGTCGTCCTGGGACAGGCAGAGGGCACAAGTGCCCGGAGGGTTGTTAATTGCTGGACTTTCCTTGATTACAAGAGGAAACATACTGACGGGTGTCTTGAGCCATAGATGACCACCAGAAATGGCTCCGCAATAAGATGAGTGTTCAATAGACCTCTGGATGGCAGGAAAACTTAGAAGCATGGATCCATTGGATAACCTTAGGATGAACACTTTCTGGAACAAACAAATGGTTGGGAGGACAGCGCACTGGGGTGGGTTGTTCGTGTGGAGCCTGTCTCACCAACTGTTGGTGAGACAGCTGGTAAGACACTCTCTGGTTCCTTTTCCAGAGCCTCAGGTTCAAACTGACGAGACAGTGCATAGGGTTTTGAGTTCTTGGAGCCAGGTCTGTAAGTTAAGACAAAGTTGAATCTTGAGATAAACAATGACCATCTGGCGTGGAGTGGAGCTAACCTTTTGGCAGACTGAATGTAGGACAGGTTTTTGTGATTAGTCCAGACTACAAACGGTTGTGTTTTTTCAAAATGGCCTACTAGTGTCTTAAAAGCCGTCTTCCATTCATCTCCCTCACGTTTCCTGACTAAATGATAGGCATTTCATAAATCCAATTTGAAGAAGATGGTTGCCCCCCCCCCTGCAGTAGTTCAAAAGCTTTGGACATCAGTGGTAATGGGTATTTATTCCTAATGGTAATCTTGTTTAATCCCCGATAGTCGATGCATGGGAGTAATGTGCCATTTTTCTTTCCTACAAAAAAGGAAGTGGCACTCAGTGGGGATGACGAGTGGCGGATAACACCAGCTGCCACAGAGTTGTTGATGTACAGTACAGACCAAAAGTTTGGACACACCTTTTAATTCAATGAGTTTCCTTTATTTTCATGACTATTGACATTGTAGATTCACACTGAAGGCATCAAAACTATGAATAACATGTGGAAATATGCACTAAACAAAAAAGTGTAAAACAACTGAAAATACCCTTTATATTCTAGTTTCTTCAAAGTAGCAACCTTTTGCTGTGATTACTGCTTTGCACACACTCTGTATTTTCTTGATGAGCTTCAAGAGGTAGTCACCTGAAATGGTTTTCACTTCATAGGTGTGCCCTGTCAGGTTAATAAGTGGGATTTCTTGCCTTATCATGTCATGAAAATAAAGAAAACCCATTGAATTAGAAGGTGTGTCCAAACTTTTGGTCTGTACTATAGGTCTCCATGGCCTCATGTTCCTGCTTGGACAGGCTGAAAAAGCGACTGTTAGGCAGCGATGCATCTGGCAGGAGCTCTATCGCACAGTCGTACGGCTGGATAGCGAGAGGGCTTGCTGAAAACGGTGGCCAGGTTGTGGTACTCAGGAGGAACCAATGACAGATCAGGAAGATCCGGACTCTCACAAAAACTCCCACAATTGGGCTGGGCAGCACAAAGGCAGTTATTAGAACAGGGCAGACTCCAGCTAACTATACTTCCTGTGACCCAATCAATATGGGGATTATAAAGTCTCAGCCAGGGATGTCCTAACACCATGGGGAAACTGGAGGAAGGGATTACTTTAAATTGGAGAACCTCCCTGTGGTTACCTGATGTTAACAGGGGGGATGTCTGACAGGTGACAGAAAAGAGAGCATCATTAAGACCGTCAGCAGATAACGGGGGGGGGGGGGGGTTTGATGGGAATATTAAGTTCTTTAATTAAGTCTTCATCAATAAAATCATCCTCAGCCCCAGAGTCAATTAAGGCAGTTAACGTGTGGGAAGTTGACCGGTGGCAAAGCTTAACATCAAGTAGTAGGCAACTGGTTGAGAGTTGGGGATTGCCCATGCTGCTCACTAGGGTCCCCACCTCTAATGAGTTTTGTGTTTTGGCCGTACAGGGCAGCTGGATATTCTGTGCCCGGACTTACCACAATAGAGGCAGTCACCAGTTTGAAGACGCCTCTGTCTTCCTGTGACAGTCAGGTGTGTTCCACCTATTTTCATGGGTTCGTCGCCAGGGGGCGCTGGAGCCTGTGACTGGGCCGACGGAATGATAGGGGTGGCGCTGCTGCGTTCCACAACAGACGGAAACAGCCGAGGATGCGCTGAAGCAGACTGGCCGGGCCGCTCTCGCTCACGAAGCCTGTGGTCAAGACTGATCGATGTTGTGATTAGTGAGTTCAAGTCTTTGGCATCATCAGTGACAGACAGGCAGTCCTTTAAGGCATTGTTTAAGGCTTGATAATACACTCCTTTGAGAGCCTCGTCGTTCCATTTTGTGTCGGCAGCCAATGTGCGAAACTCCACTGAGAACTCAGCCGCACTACGGGAGCCTTGGTGAAGTTTAAGCAGACATTTAGAGGCGTCCCTACATGATACGGGTGATCGAACACCGTGCTAAATACTTTTAGAGAACTGTTCAAAGGTAAGGGTGTAGCAGAATCAAACGCTAGCGCCCAGGCTAAAGCCTGATCCCTCAGCAGTCCCATGACATAATATATCTTGGATAAATCGGAGGCAAAAGTCATAGGTTGCTGATTAAATACATCCGACATTGTAACAGAAAACCGAGGCACTTTGACACCTCACCCGAGAATGGAGCGGGGATCAGGGACATACGGACCTCGAGAGGTTACCAGACCGGAGACAACAGGAGGTTTGGCCGGTGAGGAGACGGGTGGTGGAGCAGCCGAAGTTTCTGACGGTCCTGGATTGGGGGAAAGTATTGAGGTTAGTTTAGCTACCTGTGAGGACAACTGTGCGATTTCCAGATGGAGAGTTTCGCTGGCTGCTTCCAGTCCAGAGAGTCGATGTTCGCTTTGCCCTAGCAAAACTCCTTGTCGGCCTATGATGTCCATCAGAGACGCAGCGGATTCCATTTCAGTCAGGTCCCTGTTGTTTGGTCAGATTGTTCTGACACAATCCAGGCACTGACGGATGCAGGGACTGAGCAGTGAATACAGAATAGGTGTTTATTAAGGGATCGGCTTTTTCACAGTCAGACAGGCCAGGGTCAGGGAATCAAAATCCGGGTCAGGCGGATCCTGATCTCCGGGTCAGACAGACAAGGGGTCAGAGCCAGGATGTCCAAATACAGTGGAGTAGGTCAGGATCAGGGACAGGAAGGGCAACTGGACAGAAGGGAAGAGACAGACAGGTTAGTAACCGGGCAAATCGCTCAAGTAGCTACAGCAGGCCTGAAGGTGTTACCGCTGAGGGTTTCACAACAATCTGATGCCATGCAGGAGGAAGATCTGTCCTTATATGGCAGAAACTGGACATCAGGGTGATGGTGATCAGGTGTGAGTGGTCACAGCTCAGCAGCAGCTGCATCAGTAAATATGACGTTTTCTTTTTTGTCACATGTTATGTAGATGTAAATATGCTTCTCTGTGCCCATATATTGAATTAATTCAAATATTGAATTAGTATTAACAGCCACCTCGTTCAGATTGGCACTTGGAGGATGGTTGATTACAGTGCCGGCCATTTCCATTAGTCATCAAATTGCCAAACTGCTGCATTACACATGAAATGGACAAGTATTAATTTTTAATAATAAAAAAGAATATGATCTTAATTAGTGAGAATGCAAATGCATTCTAAACTAAACACAAGAAATGAATAATAAACATGATCTAACAAAATTAACCAAAGACAGACTGAAATAAATAATAACAAACACAAAACACACATAACAAATGATCAAAAGACTTAGACTTAGACTTTATTGATCCTTTGGGAAGACTCCCTCAGGAAATTGAAGTTACTAGCAGCTCCCAGGCAAAAAAACAAAGATAACACACAGTAAGCAAAAGTGCAAGAGAATACAAAATACAAATTAAATACTAATGTACACACCAAATGTGAGTAACCAAAACCTTAAATTATGCAAGAAACAAGGAATAAGAATATAGAATATAAGAATATAAGTAAATATAAATACAACACAAAAAAAATATAAGAATTTGGCGGATAGATTGACCAGTGATATCGTATTGCACTATGTGGTTTGACCTGATAAGCATGGAGAAAAATACAAGGGGTCACTACTCCTTCCACCCTCTGTCCTGTGTCACTCCCCCCCCCACCCCCCCCCCCAATGAGGAATTGTACAGTCTGAAGGCATGGGGGACAAAAGAGTTCTTAAATCTATTGGTCCGGCACTTGGGAAGCAGCAGTCTGTCACTGAACAGGCTCCTCTGGCTGCTGATGACGGCGTGTAGAGGGTGGCTGCTATCGTTCATGATGTCCAGCAGTTTGTTCAGTGTCCTCACCTCTGCCACCGTCACCAGAGAGTCCAGCTTCATGCCGACCACAGAGCCGGCACGCCTGGTCAGTTTGTCCAGTCTGGACGTGTCCTTCTTGGATATGCTGCCTCCCCAGCACACCACGGTGTAGAAGAGGACACTGGCAATCACAGACTGGTAGAACATCCAGAGCAATTTGCTGCAGATGTTAAAGGACCGCAGTCTCCTCAGGAAGTACATCCTGCTCTGCACTTTCCCATACAGGTGGCTAGTGTGTTTTGACCAATCCAGTTTACTGTCCAGCCACAGCCCGAGGTATTTGTAGGAGTCCACGACCTCAACCTCTGTTCCCTCTAATGCGACTGGTCTCGGCTTTGGTCTGGACCTCCCAAAGTCTATAACCAGCTCCTTCGTCTTAGTGGTGTTGAGTTCCAGGTAGTTTGTGTGGCACCAGAGAGCAAAGTCCCTCACCAGACAGCGATACTCCTCCTCTCTGTCGTCCCTGATACATCCGACTATGGCTGTGTCATCAGCATACTTCTGTATGTGACACAGCTCCGAGTTGTAGTGGAAGTCAGAGGAGTACAGGGTGAAGAGAAGAGGGGCCAGCACTGTGCCCTGGGGGGCTCCTGTGTTGCTGACCACAGTGTCAGACACGGTGTCCTTCAGCCTGACATACTGCGGCCTGTTGGTGAGGTAACTATGGATCCAGGTGACCAGGTGCGGGTCTACTCCCATGCTGTTTAGTTTATCCTGGAGCAGAAGGGGCTGGATTGTATTAAAGGCACTGGAGAAGTCCAAAAATAGGATCCTCACCGTGCCGCTGCCCTTATCCAGGTGGGAGTGGGCCCGGTGCAGCAGATAGAGGATGGCATCCTCCACACCAACATCTGACTGGTAGGCGAATTGCAGGAGATCCTGGGCATGTTCCACCTGGGGTCTGAGGAGGCTGAGGAAGAGCCGCTCCAACGTCTTCATCAGGTGTGAAGTAAGTGCCACGGGCCGAAAGTCATTCAGCTCGCTGGGCCTGTTCTTCTTGGGCACTGGGACGATGCAGGATGTCTTCCAGAGGGTGGGCACTTCCCTTAGCTGCAGGCTGAGGTTGAAGATCCGCTGTAGTGGCTCTCCCAGTTCAGTAGCGCAGGTCTTCAGCAGCCTTGGACACACCTGGTCCGGCCCTGCTGCTTTCCTGGGCTTGAGCTTCCTCAGCTGTTCTCTGACCTGGTCTGTGGTGAAGTGGGGCGGGGGGTGTGCTGAGGTGTGTGGGGGGGGGGGGGGGTTGTCAGTGTAGTGCTGTCTGGGGGGAGGTGTGTGGTAAGGAGCAGGGGTGGCTGAAGTAAGAGAGGGGATTGGGGGGCCATGGACTGGTTGAACCTGTTGTTCGTTTGCCCTCTCCATTGTTCCCCCAACGACTCTGGTCTTTGTGTTGAGGCCAGTGATGGTCCTCACACCTTCCCAGACCTCCTTCATGTTGTTCTCTCTCAGCTTCTGCTCCACCTTTCTCCTGTAACTGTCTTTTGCTTCCCTCACACACTGTTTCACCTCCTGCTGTGCTGCCTTCATGGCCTCCCTGTCTCCTCTCCTGAAGGCAGCCTTCTTCTTATTGAGGACAGTTTTGACTTCCCGCGTTACCCATGGCTTGTTATTAGGGTAACAGCGGACAGTCTTGGCAGGGGATACCACATCTGCACAGAAGTTCAGATAGTCCGTCAGGCAGTGTGTCAGCCCCTCTATGTCCTTGTTATGCGGGCTGAACAGTGCATCCCAGTCCGTGGTGTTATAACAGTCTCTCAGAGCACTCTCCATCTCAGGGGACCACCTCCTGATGGAGCGGGATGTTATAGGCTGCTTTTGGACCAGGGGGGTGTACAGTGGCTGTAAGTGAACGAGGTTGTGATCTGACTTCCCTAGTGGGGGCAGGGGTGTTGCTCTGTATGCATCCCTCACATTGGCATACAGGAGGTCGATTGTCCTGTTATTCCTAGTGTGGCAGTCAACAGCTTGGTGGAAAGTGGCCAAAGTAGAGTCCAAAGTCACATGATTGAAGTCCCCAGAAATTATAATAAAAGCGTCAGGATGTTGTGTCTGTAGCCTTGCTGTGACAGAGTGGATTTTTTCACATGCAGTGGTAGCGTCCGCTCTCGGAGGGATGTAAACGCAGATGGAGATCACGTGACTAAACTCCCTCGGCAGGTAGTATGGCCGCAGGCTAACGGCTAATAGCTCGAGGTCCCGGCAACACCAAACAGTCTTTACAGTGATATGTCCTGGGTTACACCATCGGTTGTTCACATACAAGATGAGTCCCCAACCTTTTCTTTTACCGCTCGCTTTCGTGTCCCTATCAGCCCTCACAGCGGTGAATCCTGGCAGGTCCACGTTAGCATCCAGCACGAGGTGGTTTAGCCATGTCTCTGTAAAGATGAACAAGCTGCTCTCTCTGTAGATCCGCTGGTTGTTCAGTGCAGACAGCTCATCGATCTTGTTCGGCAGCGAGTTCACATTCCCCATGATTACAGTGGGAATCGATGGCTTGTATAGCCTCCTATTGTCCGCTAGCTTGGCCTTCAGTTTAGCCCCAGTCTTGCAGCCCCTCGGTCTCCTCCTCAGCTCCACCGGAATGTTGTGCCTTATGCCGGCTTGTCCCATTGTTCTCCAGTCCAGCAGTTCCTCTCTTGAATAAGTGAGAAAAAAGTCTCCTGGTTGCGTATTTGGTTTGAAATTATCCATGGGATAAATAAAGAGCACACACAGCGACTTAAGAAGTTTAAGAAAAAAGCTAAAAACTAAAAACTGTAGAGCTACTGGAGAGGCAGCCGTCTCCCACAGCGCCAAACGAACCAAAATAAAACTATAAAACTATAAATTCAGAAAAAACACCAATGCAACCAAATCCCAAAACACAGAACTTATATTTTTCATGTTAGTCTTTGTCCCATCTTCTTTTTTTTTATTTCTTTTTTTTTTTATTTTATGTTTTCAATAAATGTTGAGTATTATTTACTTTACATAGTGCTGCAGTTTCTGCTTGGTGCCAACTAATTGTTTTAGTGAACTCTTTTCCCAACAAACAGAGCCGTCGGACTAGCAAAATTGCTAGGATGCCCCGTGGATAGTTCTTATCGTATGGGATATTGTTTGCAGGATGCTAGTGCTGAAGCCATAGTAAACAAACAATATGAAAATCTTGTTCCGCCTTCAGTTTTGTCCGTGCCTTTTGTCCCAAATATTGATGGAGACGTCATACCATCTGACATAGAAGTAAGTCTCAACGTGTTTGTATAAGCAATTTCTTCAAAAGGTGAAGAACTGCAAATGTTTGACATATTACTTACAATATTTGAATTGTATTAAATGCTATGTTAAATTACCATTTGAAAAAAAAATAACTTCTTGCTAAACAACAACAGCAAACCTTGTCTCAGTGACCAAGGATCTTTAATTCTTTCCTCTCTTATGGAATTCCAAACATTCAAGGGGAAATGAAAATCTTTTAACTCCAGTACATACTTAATTTTATGATTTTTTTTTTTAAATAAGATTTTGTGGTAAATTCCTGTAGGTTTTACACCGTATGGCACTGTAAACTTGTGGTCCCAGAAATATCTTAAGTTGGATATGGACAGACAATATTTTGCTCATGTTAAATCAGTAGTTGTGTGGTTATTGCCTGTTAATGTTCTACTTACTAGGAAAGTGACATTCGTTGCCAATAAACAATGCAATTCAACATCATTTCTAAACTGGTCTTAGTGTGACACAAAAGTTTGACTTGTCAATGAATACCTAAGATCAAGACATTTTTTAATTGAGGATGGATCCAACATAATTATTTTAATCATGTCTTTTTTCTTCTGCAGACGTTGCTAAAAAGCTCTACTCTTAACAAAAAAGAACTGTTTATAGGCTTGAATAAAGATGAAGGAACCTACTTTCTTTTTTATGGAATGCCTGGTTTCACTCGCGAGGGTGAAAGTTTCATCACCAGGAAGAACTTTATGGACGGTTTACCACTAGCACTGACAAATAAAAGTAAGCTTGTTAAAGAAGCTGCTATTTTTGACTACACTGATTGGCAAGATGAATCCGATACGCGGACCAACCGTGATCAAATGGGGAGGATGGTTGGAGATGTGCTGTTCAATTGTCCTGTAATGGCATTTGCTACTAAGTAAGTTCCAGGTTTCACGTTAAGTGATAAATGCTTTTACATAGAAAAACATCCTGTTCTAACTGTGGTCTACATATGTTTGATCCCTGATAGCAATACCAAAAACCTTTATAGAACTACTTTATAGAAGTATATTTATAGAACTTTATATAACTATTACTTAATTTCACTTTGGGATTAATGAAGTATTTGAAGTAAATTGAAATGAGTATCAAACACAAGTTAACTTTCTAAAATAAAAAAAATACATCATTTACCTACATTTCAAAATGATGTACTTGTTGTATAAGTCCATCACATAAAATCTCTATTTCAATCTGGAGAGACTCAGACGGAGATAAGAAGACAATTAGAAGAGTTTATTGACAAACAGAATTTAAAGTCTTTGGCGCTCGGGCCCCGGCTGGGGATAACGGTTATCGCAGCGTTAGCGATAGGCTTCAGATGAGCATCCCCGATGCTTTTAGGAACGTCATCCCCCAGGGCCCGGCACTGGTGGTGGAGGTTGAAGAAGGGTGCGGGCCTCAGGACCGGGCGAATGGAGGAGAAGGGGTGGTGGTGGGTTGAGCTCGGCTGGAGAGCGAAGGACGCCATGAATGAAGGTCCTTATCAGCTGGGACTTGGTCGATGATTGGACGTGACGTGGCTTGGTCCGGCGTTGATAGGTCGACGATTGTGGGCAGGTCGCTTCAATTAACGGGTCCCGGTGGGGATAAAAGAGTCTTCCAGTTTGAATTTGCGCCTAGGCTTCATTACATACAGTCATATTCAACAAATCTCAAATCTAAATGTGCATTTCGATGAGGCTTGTTTTCCAGATTAGAAATGCCTTTTGAAAGTAACTTTTAAGCAGTTATTAACATACCTTTCTTTAGGCCACATTTTTAGATTAAATGTTTTGCTTAACTGATCTGATGTAACATACTAATCCTATGTTATGTCATTTCATTATCTGTCAGTAAAAATCATCATAATTACCGGAAATAAGTAATTAAAATATCAGTAGTTACTCTAATGTGTCAGTTGATGAATTTTTAATACATTTCAATAGCACTGCCACTTTTTTAATATGCCTGTGCATATAAGGCTGTGTTTGTAATTGGCCAAATTATAAAAAGTTGAAGGTGGTAGGAATGCAATTAGGGGAAATGAATGTTATTTTATCAAAAATATCAAGAGTACAAAAAAACATTTTTGATTAGTTACAATGCAGAACTGTGAATTGTTTGAGTCAAACAAAAAAAACTATTGGTCAAACTAAAGTAATTATTTGATGTTATCAGTGGTTTTCAAGATAAAAAATAAATAATGGATTCTATGGATGCTGCTTGTAGCAAAAGCATAATATGTATTTATACAGCTACTATAGAGTTCATGATACTCAAAAAGAAAAGCTAAAATAAAATTGGAGGTGGCTCAATACTTTTCTTTTAGCACCATGACTTACTCTATAAAGCATGTGGCTGGAATAGTGAGATGCAGTTCCATTTTAGACAAAAGGGTTTCAAATGTCAGATTTCTGTTTGGGGCTTCATCTGCACTGAAATAAATATGTCACCTCTGAACTGTGGCAATATTTCTAAGGAAAAACAGGTTGATAAACTTATTTTACATCTGTTAAGTCTTATTAGTATTACTAGCTGCAATGCAAAAATTTGCAAACATGATGTATTTATTGACTTTTCATTATTTTTGTAGGTTTGCAGAACATGGCGGTAAGACCTTTTTTTATTTTTTTGACCATGTGTCATCCAAAAATCCCTGGCCAAAATGGGCGGGTGTTATGCATGGCTACGAGATAGAATTTGTCTTTGGGATGCCTCTGAATACTTTGTTGAAGTACTCAGAGGATGAAGTGACTTTGGCCAAGACGGTTATGCAGCACTATGGCAACTTTGCCCGGACTGGGTAGGCTAAACAGATTCTCAGTCAGTCATGCAGAGATTGTGAGAACCCTAAAAACTCTTTTGTTTTACCTTTTCAGAAATCCAGGGTTTAGAGGAGGTGATTGGCCACTGTTTACCGCTAAAGCTCAGATCTATGTCGCTTTGCATGACGATAGTAAAGGAATAAAGAGCAGGTTCAAAGCTAACGAGTGTTATTTGTGGAACAATTTGATGAAAGAATATCAGAAGTTGTCAGGTGAGACACACTAACAAGTCCCTCTACACCAGAGGTCTCAAACTCCAGTCCTCGAGGGCTGCAGTCCTACAACTTTTAGATGTGCCTCTGCTGCACCACAACTGAATAGAATAATTAGGTCATTAAGGCTCTGGAGAACTGATCTACACAAGGAGGAGGTAATTAAGCCATTTCATTCCAGTGTATTGTACCTGTGGCACATCTAAAAACTGTAGGTCTGCGGCCCTCGAGGACTGGAGTTTGAGACCCCTGCTCTACACCACAGGTCTCAAACTCCAGTCCTGGAGGGCCGGTGTCCTGCAGTTTTTAGATGTGCCACAGGTACAATACACTGGAATGAAATGGCTTAATTACCTCCTCCTTGTGTAGATCAGTTCTCCAGAGCCTTGCCAATGACCTAATTATTCTATTCAAGTGAGGTGCAGCAGATGCACATCTAAAAGTTGCAGGACAGCGGCCCTGCAGGACTTGAGTTTGACACCCCTTCTCTACACAGTCTGACACAAATGTACACGTTAGGTTTCATATAAAGCATCTCCAGTTGGAAGTATTTTGTTCATATCTCAAAAATAGATGTTTTGCCTGTTGAGATTAGCCATTTTGGTTTGCTCTAGGTTTTTAAACTAAAGAAATTCACCTCAAAGAGGAAATTAAAGCTTGTAACTGAAGCTATTCCTTGTGAAAGATTACTTAATCCCACACACAATCTCTTTGCTCTTTGTCTTTCACAGATTCCCTGACGCAGTGCACTTCAAGTGGGATTGTTCACTACAATTGGGTGTTCCCTCTTATTTTGTTAGTTATCAGTTTTACCCATTGACTGAGCTCCTGCTCTCTGTTTAATTCGTGTGTTTAATGTGTAACAGGTGGGTGTTTGCTTTTCTTAAATATGTCAAATATTATCAGAGCACCACCTGAAGCCCATATGTTGATCTTCGGGTCCCGATAGCCTGTTTTATTTAAGGGTTCACTGAAAAGCATAGTTTGAAAAAAGGCCCTTTAAAATTATTTTTACACTGTTTGAATAACTTCCTTCCTATGCTGATTACGAATAGTTGTTAAAGTGGTTTATCATTAAAACAAATGTATTCTATTTTTCCTTGACTGGTTTTTTATTTGTTAGAAACACACAATATGTCACTAGTTGTTGCTTGGTCTTTTTAAGACCTTGTTATTAAATACAAATGTGAAAATGAGGAAATAGCAACAGAAAAAGGTCCAGTAGCCTCTCTTGTGTTTATAAGCTACATTTGCAAGAGCTATTTCTAAGCTTGTGGTTTGTTTATTATTGCTATAACAACTCCATAGCAACTATTTGCCAAGATGGCCATCAGTTACAAAGTTCACTGAAGTGTGACGTCACATGAGAACTTTTATTATTAACCCATTAAAAGCTTACAAAACTATTACATCATCCTCAGGGCTTTCAGATATTGTATAAATGCAGAGTAATTACTTCATGTCAATTTCTGAGTTTCAAGAAATTAAAACTCAGGGGTTCGAGCTTACTGGCTCTAACCCTATACTATTCAATCTTGTAGCAAACAGACACAACTCTGGTCATCTGAACTAACCTCAAACATGAAAGCTGACTCAGTGTCTAACAAATGTGACAAAAAGGTTTGTGTCCACAATGTTAGATTCTTAAGCAATACCTTTCTCAAAGAATATGCTGCCCTTTTATTGTCGTTACTATTTTAGGTGCTATTGTCCATAGAAAAAAAAATTGTCTACTAATCAGAATCAGTAGGTTAAAACTCAGGTATTAAAATTCTGTAAAAAACATTAAAAGGGTAAAACATCCAAGAGGATGAATGCATCTTTATCTGAACTGATTTGTTGATTTGTATTTGATTTTTCAGTTGATTTGTGTTGACTTTATTTTGGAAAACTTATTTACACTTTGTTGGTGTTGAGTATATGAAAGAAAGATTCTGTGAAATACCAAGAAAGTTCTATGTGGTAGAACAGTGAATTATTGACTGTTTAAGACATATGGCAATTAAAACTGGAGATAAATTATTTTCTCTGAGGTAGTTCTTTTGTTTGTCTTCATTGCAATGCAAAAAAATATCTGTTTGAGGCACCCTTGACTCTCTTTACTTCAAAGCATTTTTTTTCCCCAATATGTGATAAAAATTCCAAATAAGTTGTAAGGATTTCGAAACCACTGTTTGGTAAAACGATACAGCAACTGAAGCATGTTTTAAACATAATGCAATCTAACTTTGCTAACTGTCACTTATGCCCTCAAGCAACTTGAGTACATTTATTTATTGTGTTTTTCCGTGATCTATCTGTTCATTTAAAATAAAGATGATTTTTAACTGCTCTAAAAGTTTTAAAATCTCACAACTCTCTAATATTTATGATGGATAAATAAAAAGTAAATATGCACTTCTTTCTTCATCACTTCATTTCTCTTTTCAGTGCTCTGCATTTGCCAAGCTCCTTAGTGCTGAGCTGCTCTCTTTTCAATACTGCTGATTAAAAATGTCTGATGCATCAACACAACTAAGCTGATTACAGATTTTGTTTCCCTGAGCAAAGGTTTCTAAAGAAGCAAGAAGTGAGGTATATTGGGGCATACACTGAGTCAAAGTGGTTAAACTGTGTTTAGTCTCATCTTTCTAAAGTGTGCTTAAAAAGAGGAAGCCTTTGCGTCTGTGTTCGTGCAAATTGCTTTGACCATGTCTAAATGTGAAGTGTGTAATTTTAAGCAGCAAACCACTCAAGAAGGAAGAGATTAAATAAGACCTTGTAAGTGTATGTGATACACTTACAATGATGTTTATCAATGTTTTGATAAATATCAAAGCAATGGGCATTCTAAATAATAGGAGTCCGATTCATCAAACTACTTCTTTGTTTTTTACTTAATGTGATTTATACATCTCTCCTATAATTTGATACATTGGGAGGACATAACTTGTAGGTTCCCAGCTTTTGAAGTTACTATTGTGGTTAACTTTTTAAAAGATTGTAGGAATTTGTGAATATCACACCTCCACTTTCTCTGGCTGAAGAGAGCTATGGCACTAAGTGTCAGTTAGCTCTGCCCTGGAGCTGCATACAGCAAGGTGCCCACTCCAACTCGAGGAGAGAAAACAGCAGTCTCTGATGGAAAAAGATTAGAGGGAGAAAAAAAATTGACCTATCTTACATCTGATATTTGCTTTGAAGTGTGGCGAATCAAGCAAATGTTGTAGTGGTAATACACATAAATCTTTTAGCTGCTACTTTGCATGGGGACTCTCTAATGCAGATCAGGCTTATAAGATTATTTGTTGGTGCCCCAGAAACGAGACAGAATCCACTCTGAGTGGTGTGATGCTGATTCAGGTTCAACGTTTTAAAAGTGTCAGAAGGTACTGAAAGGTTGGAGTTTCTGGATTTTTACTCTTGTATTAAAAATACCCAATGGCACTACCAAACATGATTATTTTCTTGCTATGAAACAAGTTTAACATGAAGTTTAATTAGCTTCAACTTCAATGTATTTTATTTGCAGTCTCAGACTTTACTGCATTCTCTTTGGTTAACTTCATACACACCGAACTTATATTGAAGGACTGTTTTACATCTGTATATACAACATAGCACATTGGGTAAGGCATTGGAGGGATTTGGTCAAGCAAATGTGGATCACAAAAAAGTTACTTTGAATGCTACAGTCACAGACAACAAATTGGAAAGTCCTCAACAGATGTGCAATCTTTGCATTTCAGAGCTTGATGAAAAGGGAGAAAACAGAGAAAAATCCCAGATTATCCACAGACAGATGATGTTCTTAGTCATGATAGACAAGGTCACTTTAAATCTGGCATCAGTGAAAGCTTCATGTGTGGCCCAGCAGCTTTGGTCTTCTGACAAAACACATAAATCCATGAACCCTTGACCGCCAGAAACAAGGCTGTCCTTATGGACAGCAGATTGGGAGTCATTTTCTTAAACTGTTCAGAGAAAGATTTGCACATCAAAGGCTTTTGTTTTTTTTGTCTTCCTAACATTATTTCATGTTTCCCTATAATAACATATCAGCTCATTGGTTTCTTGGTTAGGGACCTCTTGCACAGAAATCTAGAAGAAGGACAACATTTAATCATAAACTGAGTCTGAGCATGTTAATTTTTTATTTAAAGTTTAATCAGCTTTAAAAGCCTATGTGATCATTGTACTTTGGATAGGACGTCTAGGGACAAAAAAAGGTCTATGTCATAGAAGACTTTAGTGCAGAGAAAGAAGTATCTGTCTGACTGAGCGTTTTGCCAACACAGTTTATGCAGAGGATGTGATCTATTGTACAACTAACCCTACTTATGAAACTGATTCCAAACCACAGAAGTCAGAGTGCCTGTGTTTGGCACAGTCATGAGAGGAACAAAAAGAACAAAAGAGACTGGCACAACTTTGAGACACAGGATGCAGCATTAACCCATTTTCATGTAGGAAGGAGTCACCACAGCTGGAATCGCCATGATGTCAGATCTATAAAACTCTGATCACAGGAAAATTCCTTCCTCTTTTGGCCGCAGCACCCATTGCATTGCAGAACACACGTGCATACATCTTTAAATATATATATATATCATATATATATATATATATATATATACTGTATAAAATTCCCTTCTCACCCACCGCGGGTGGTTCTTATCCTCTGAGCTCGGGTCCTCTACCAGAGGCCTGGGAGCTTGAGGGTTCTGCGCAGTATCTTGGCTGTGCCAAGGACTGCACATTTTTGGACTGAGATGTCTGATGTTGTTCCTGGGATCTGTTGTAGCCATTGGTCCAGTTTGGGGGTGACTGCCCCGAGGGCCCCGATGACCACAGGCACCACTGTGGTCTTCACCTTCCAGGCCCTCTCCAGTTCTTCCCTGAGGCCCTGGTATTTCTCTAGTTTCTCGTGCTCCTTTTTCCTGATGTTGCAGTCGCTTGGTATTGCTACATCTACCACAACGGCTTTCCTCTGTTGTTTATCCACTACGACAATGTCTGGTTGGTTCGCCATTACCATTTTGTCTGTCTGGATCTGGAAGTCCCACATGATCTTAGCTCTGGCGTTCTCCGCCACCTTTGGGGGTGTTTCCCACTTTGATCTCAGGGTTTCCAGTCCATATTCTGCACAGATGTTTCTGTACACTATGCCTGCAACTTGGTTATGTCGTTCCATGTACGCTTTCCCTGCCAGTATCTTGCACCCTGCTGTTATGTGCTGGACTGTCTCAGGGGCCTCCTTGCGCAATCTACACCTTGGGTCTTGTCTGGTGTGGTAGATCTGGGCCTCTATTGCTCTGGTGTTTAGGGCCTGTTCCTGGGTGGCCAGGATGAGGGCCTCTGTGCTGTCCTTGAGTCCAGCTTTTTCCAGCCATTGGTAGGATTTACTGATATCAGCCACTTGGGTTATTTGCTGGTGGTACATCCCATGTAGGGGCTTGTCCTCCCATGATGGTATCTCTGGCACCTCAACCTCCGTTCCCTGTTGTCTGAGACATTCACTGAGCACATTGTCTGTTGAGGCTTTGGCCCTGATGTATTTATGGATCTTAGTTGTTTTGTCCTGGACTGTGGTTCTCACACTCACTAGTCCTCTGCCTCCTTCCTTGCGGCTCGTGTACAGTCTCAGGGTGCTGGATTTGGGATGGAACCCTCCATGCATTGTTAGTAGTTTTCTAGTCTTAATATCCGTGGCTTTTATCTCCTCCTTTGGCCAGCTAATTATTCCAGCAGGGTATCTGATTACTGGCAGGGCATAGCTGTTTATCGCACGGATTTTGTTCTTGCCATTGAGCTGGCTTCTCAGGACTTGCCTTATTCGTTGGAGGTATTTAGCTGTGGCTCCTTTCCTTGTGACCTCATCGAGGTTGCCATTTGCTTGTGGTATACCTAGGTACTTGTAACTGTCCTCTATGTCTGCTATTGTTCCTTCTGGGAGTGAGACCCCTTCTGTATGTATATATATATATATATATATATATATATATATATATATATATATATATATATATATATATATATGGGGGGGTGGACACACACACATCCCATGTATTTTCTCTTAATCATCTTACTTAATTATTTTCCTGCACTTATATTTAATTTTACATGTATTGCACAGCTGTAGTCAACTAAATTGGATTTGGATCTGGTTTTTATTAGTAGTCACCAAAATATATGTATATAGTCCACCAAGGCTTCGTACATACTGAGAAAGGGGGCGGGAGGAGAATCCGAACCACAAACATTTACATCTTATTATTGAAACAACAGGGTGTGAAATTGGAGTTGCAGTTCATGATTGAAATGATTTTATTTTAGAAGGTGAAACAACTCCAGGTAATGTGATGGATGTTTCTTTTTCTATGCAAGAAATGAAGAGAACAATATTTAGATCAGGATTAACAGCACCAGGAAAAGATCAGATATGCTATATTATGTTAAAACACTTAGGGAATCAAGCTGAAGAAAAACTTTTAGGTTTATATAATAAAATCTAGAAACAAGGAAGATTACCTTCTAATTGGAAAGAAGCAATTATTGTGCCAATTATTAAACTGGGAAAGGATCCAACAAACCCTTCAAGTTATAGACCAATTGCACTTACTTCATATTTAGGAAAGATTATGGAAAGAATGATAATGGAAAGGATTACATATTATGTAGAAAATAAAGGACTTTTGTCTACATGTCAAAGTGGATTCGGAAAAGGAAGGAGTACAATGGATCCAGTTGTGTGTTTGGAATCAGATATTAGCTCAAATTAATAGGGAAGTAGTGGTAGCAATATTTTTTGATATTGAGAAAGCATATGACATGGTATGGAAGGGTTACTTATAAAGTTATATAAAATGGGGATTACAGGAAGGACTTATAATTGGATTAAAGATTGTTTGTTTAATAGAATTATACAGATGGGTACAGATGAGGAGTAACAAGATCCGATAAATATAAAATTTATAATGGAACTCCACAGGGAAGTATTATCAGTCCTTTATTATTTTCAATCATGATTAATGATGTTTTTACAGAAGTAGATCAGGATCTCATGCAGTCATTATTTGCTGATGATGGAGTCTTGTGGAGGAAAGGGAAAAATGTAAGATTAGTGTATGAGAAAATACAAAATGCTATTACATCTGCTGAAAATTGGGCTTATAACTGGGGAGTTAAATTATCGGTGGGTAAATCAAAGACTGTTGTTGTCATGTTCTGTGTTTTCTGTGTATTTAATTAGAGTTTTCTGTGTCCCCGAGTCTTCGTGTTGTCCTGTCTTCCCCTTGATTGTTTCCCAGGTGTTTCTCGTTCCCTAATTACCCCGTGTGTATTTAGTGTCACCTGTGTCTCTGCGTCTCTGTCGGGTCCTCGTCTCATTTGGCATCTAGTCCATTCGTATGCCTTGTTGCTACCTGCGTTGAGCCCTGGATTCCGCTCAGCAGTGCTGCCTTGGTTTTTGGACTGTGTTGGATTTTTGTTTGTAACTCTGTGCATTAAAACCACCATTTTTACTCCGTACCTGGGTCTACAGCGTCTGCCTCACCGCCATACCCCGCACTTCATGACAGTTGTATTCAGTAGGAAGAAAATTGATTTAAAATGTATGGAGAAAAAAAAGGAAAAAGTAGGTAAATTTTGTTTTGCTTTTTGTTGTTTTTTAACCCAATGAATGATCTGGATTAATCTGGAGTTGAACTTGTCAAATTTTTTATATAAATTATCCAATGAGCTTAATGCTTAATGTTTGTCAATGAAACAAAAAAACAAATGCAGCCTGTAAATAGCTTCAAGCAGTTATACCAAACAGGTATAACTGGAGAAAAAAATAATTTAAGCATAAACATTCAAATATAAACACAGCATATATTCATCCAAGGAAAATCAATTCTTCTATGTAACATCTGCAACAATGAGCTGTTTCTCACTGTTTTCATTGCTGGAAGAGTTTTTCTCTATCGCTTAGTCTTTTCCTTCTTATTTCCTATATTTTATATATTTTTACCTGAGACTATGTTTCCTGTCCTTTGTGTTGCATCTCGTTTTTCATTGGCACATGTCACAAGTGACTCATTCAGGACTACACATAACACTGTCAGCATTTCTTAAGATAAATAAGGAAACCAGTGTGGATACAGTGTGGAAAACATATTTTCCTGACTAAGCACTAAACTCCACATGACGAGCTCTGACTCCAACATTTCCCATGAGATTCCTTGCATATTGCTTACATACACATGGCAGACAACTTTTTATCCGCAAACAGCCAATTAGTGGTATTATGGCATAAAGAAGTGTTTTGGAGTCTTGTTCAGTGAAAAAAAAAGAGAAAAAAGCTGTGCTAAAGAAACAGTGATGTATATGTAATGTTTCTTAGAAAAACAATGGATTGAAATGCTTATGTTAACAAAAATAAAGCACACAGTTAATTCAATCTGGAGAGACTCAGACGGAGATAAGAAGACAATTAGAAGAGTTTATTGACAAACAGAATTTAAAGTCTTTGGCGCTCGGGCCCCGGCTGGGGATAACGGTTATCGCAGCGTTAGCGATAGGCTTCAGATGAGCATCCCGATGCTGTTAGGAACGTCATCCCCCAGGGCCCGGCACTGGTGGTGGAGGTTGAAGAAGGGTGGGGGCCTCAGGACTGGGCGAATGGAGGAGAAGGGGTGGTGGTGGGTTGAGCTCGGCTGGAGAGCGAAGGACGCCATGAATGAAGGTCCTTATCAGCTGGGACTTGGTCGATGATTGGACGTGACGTGGCTTGGTCCGGCGTTGATAGGTCGACGATTGTGGGCAGGTCGCTTCAATTAACGGGTCCCGGTGGGGATAAAAGATTCTTCCAGTTTGAATTTGCACCTAGGCTTCATAAGTATGCTTTATTTGAGTAAATGTTCTCTTGTGCAAAAGCTATGAAATGTTTTGTAGACAAGTAAATACTCACAACCATCCACTGAAAGCTGAAATAACCTCTGGCCCATCGACCCTGAAAAGAATAAACAGGGTTTAGAAATTGAATAGAAATAATGTCTCTTTGTGTGCTGATGGAGGAATTTTTATTTTTTTTATTAATCTTTTATATGGTTAATATGTGTAGAATGAACAATCCTATGTTCATCAGATTTACCGTATTTCAATTCATTAACATGTTTGTTCAAGTTCACAATTTTTTAAGATAAGGAAATTCATAAGCAGCTCCAACAGTATATGTAAATAATTTTCACAAATCTTGATCAAAATGATCACTTTTTATTTTGCAACTGAATTAAATTCCCATGATGGATGATAACCTGTCCAGGGTCCAACCTGTCCAACCTGTCGCCTTTCACCCATTGACCTCTGAAGCTAGGCACCCCTTGTGACTCCATAAGGGCTCAGCATGTTGGAACACCATAATTCATTATGGATAATGAATTAAATTCATTTTGCAGGGATGATGAAATGAAGACCTGAGAAGAGAACCTTGGTTAGAAAACACGTCTAACAATAATAGAAAACGTTTAGAAATGAAACTGTCTTCATAAAATAAATATATATACATTGTTAAAATAAAACAATGTGTACCTTTTTAGTTATGCTGTTTTCATAACAAGAAGTGTCAGAAATAGAACCAAATACATATAAAAAAGGGTATATTACCACAAAAAGAAAAATAAAAGTAAAAACATATAACAGAGGGATCTGCTTATGAGATCAAGTTAATTTTTTGACGCATTACAAGTTTTTGCAAGTTTCTAATTATTAAAGTTACGTTTTTCAACTAGGCAGTATACGTCTTAAGTCAGTTTTTTTTAAATTATTAAAAGAGGGGATTTTATCACTCCATTTCATCTTGTGGAATAGACTTTATTGATCCCCAAGGGGAAATTGCTTATTAGTTGACAAGCTACTCTGTCCAAAGTCACAAAAGACAAAGTTTATAATATATACCCAAGATTGATGTAAATAATTCAATATGTCTAAATATAAATAAGTAAATAAATAAATGACTAACACATGCAAATATATGAATCTATAAGTAACATATAAATGAGTGCAGAGAAAATAAGATTTAAGTCACTCAGACTTGGGTATTGTAAAGCCTAGTGGCTACAGGCAGAAATGATTCATAATAATTTAGGTTTCTAGATTAGCCAGCAACATAAATGCTAAATATTTAGGTCTAAGCTACATATTCAGGTTGGAAAATGAATATAGCTTGAAAATTAACTGTTTGTTGCTTTGAAAAAAAAAGTGTTTGAAAATTAAATTTTTACCTTGGAAAATAAATATTTAGTTTAGAACTAAATATATAGTTAGAAAAATGCATATTTAAACATCAAGTTGGAAACTAAACATTTGTTTGAAGGCTAAATATTTAGCTTCCTAACTAAATATTTTATTTGAAATGTAAATATTTATTTTGTACTCTAAAAGGATTAAATATCTAGTTTGGAATGCTGACTTTTACAAATGTATGAATAATGTGAGAAACCATAAACGGCTTTTATTGCAGCAAATTTGATTTTATTTTTGCCAGTAATTTTGATGTTTATGTAGTGAAGTCCTTGATTTCTGTTTTGAGCTGTATACATTTCTTTTTGAATTTGCGCTCTGTCTAGTGCTGTTGTATAACAGTTAATTGGTTTTCCCCAAATAGAGCAGTTGGTATAGGAGTTATGACAGTTACAGCAGTTAGTACAGCACTTTGTATTTCACTTTGCAACAAGAAACATTGTTTCATACTGGCAGCCCATGCCAATACTGAAAAGGTTTGTTAATTGTACATTGTATTTTCTTTTAATGTGTATTTTGTCTGTTGATATGTTTATTTGGCATAAACTTAAAGTAGCGTATGAATTTAAGCATTGTAAAATGATTAGCTACTCACATCTTATATGTGCTTCAGCTCTTACAGTGGTGATATGTGGATTTTAATGCTATGATGAATGGAATGTGCTTTTAAAGGGATTAGATCTCATTAAATCGTAAGTAAAGCTATATCCAAACAACATGATGAAATTATGACTTTGGGAAAAAAAACACCCTTTTTTTTATGTGACAGGTTATATAAACCAAAAATATTACTGTTATTTATTTATTTATTTTTATCTTGTGCTCTTGTCACCTTAAATTGAAACTGACACCCAAATCAACTTTTATTTTTGCTGATAAACTATCTAAATATGTTATTCAGGGTTCTATCTTTATGTTTCTGAGTGAAGTTTGACATTGTGGTGCAATTTGTTGAGTCCAGCGTTATTTTGCCCGAAACCGTCTCATTTGCTGGCCTCGTTCTGTCAAACGGTTCTCTGGCAGTTGAATATTCTCCTGTGTTTACAAACAAATAATCCTGTAGTTGTCATGTGACGCCACACTTCCGGAAACTTTGTAACTGACAGTCTTTCTGGAAGGCAGCTGCTACGGAGTTGCTATGACAACAAGAAACAATCCACAGGCTCAAAACCAGCTCTCATCTCTTCCTATCTAATTTGCAAACAGCATAAGTACACTACAAATATTACTCGACCACTATTTTTGAGTACTCTTCCACCTCTCTGTAATACTAAGATAAATATCAGTAGTATTTACTGTAGTACTTACTGTCGAACTAGCAAAATTAGCTTAGCTAATGAAGCTTTTATCTCCAAGCTGAGACGGACATGTGTACGTTACTGTATAACTATGTTCCAAGCCGCACAACTCCTCCATGCTATGCGCACTCTTCGTGTTCACTAAGCAATGAAATGTCATAGAGCTCGGAGGCGGCTTGTCCACATTGACTGACCTGTTTTCCTTACCTATCTCAAAAGGGTTGATCCCTTCAGCAGCGATTTTGTTGATTTCTCTTGCACCTTGGTCTAGACCAGGGGTCTCAAACTCCAGTCCTCAAGCTCCATTGTCCTGCAGTTTTTAGATGTGCCACAGGTACAAAACACTGGAATGAAATGGCTTACTTACCTCCTCCTTGTGCAGATAAGTTCTCAATTATTACAGATAAAATAAATAACATATGGCAGGAGAGATGAAATTTAGAAGAAAGAGGAAGGAATTTATATAAAACATCTAAAAGGTGCAGGGCAGAGGCCCTCCAGGACTGACGTTTGACGCCTGTGGTCTAGACTCATACTTTCTTTTTGTTGATCTGGAAGCTATGGTTCATCTATGCTTTGTACAACTGCGTTACAGTCCCGTTCGGTCAATAAGATTTCTCTACAATTGTGTTAGTAGGTTGTGTAAGAGGATTAGATAGTTAAAAAAAATTCAAAAACTATACTGCTCAAAAAAATAAAGGGAACACTTAAACAACACAATATAACTCCAAGTAAATCAAACTTCTGTGAAATCAAACTGTCCACTTAGGAAGCAACACTGATTGACAATCAATTTCACCTGCTGTTGTGCAAATGGAACTTTGTACAGAACAAAGTATTCAATGAGAATATTTCTTTCATTCAGATCTAGGATGTGTTATTTGAGTGTTCCCTTTATTTTTTTGAGCAGTGTATTATTTTCTTGCACAGTGCGTACCATAGTATAGCTGCATGGCTCACGGTGTTTCCATATATCAACCAGACAGTCCTTCAATTCTGATGTCCACCGGACTCTAGTTCCACCATGTCAGTTTTTTTTTTGTCTGGGATTCCCCTCCGTGTTTATTTCACCGTGCTCTCTGGTTGGCTTACCTGTCAAAAAGCTGCGTTCTGGTTTGCAGTAGGGGGACACCACACAAGACGCGATATTGGGCCATGACAATCCAACATGTTGTCAGAAGGGGAAAATCAGGAACAAAAATCCTACCCTGTGGACTAAGTTTAAAGGTACTGGCGTTCTGCTTGGGTTGTGAGAAAATGGGCTCGGCTGGGGTTGCTATAGGTAATCTAGGTAATGGCAGAGTTTTATTAATTGTAACTTGAGATATGCCTATGGGGATTTTTGAAATTTTTGAGTGATTCAAGTAAAATCACTGTTTATTAAAAGTGTTAGTTCTTGAATGAATAATAATGGGTATCTGTTCCTTTGCTTTGTCCTTCTTAGATTTCCCATGGCAGACTTTCAGCCTTTGCTTCTGCTACTTCTCATCCTGACTACATCATTTGCCAATGAAAATGAACCTATAATCTCCACCTTAAGTGGAAAGGTTAGAGGGAAGTATTTTAATGTGCTAGACGGTCATATTCAAGCATTTCGTGGAATTCCGTATGCAGTGGTGCCTCGCTCTGTCCTAAGATTCCGTCCTCCAATGCCTGTGAGAAAATGGGAGGATGTGAAAAATGCCCAAGATTTACCAAATTCCTGCTACCAGTTGCGAGATGAAATGTTTCCAGGTATGATTCAATACTACACAAATAAAGATATTTCAAAATATGTTTAATTCACCTAGATATTGTTTATCATTGAAAAACTTGTCTTAATATGATGGAAGTTCTGTCCTTTGCATTGACTAAATTTAGGAGAATTAAACAATAGTAAAAAACAACAAAAAGATGATCTGCTGCTGTTGCAAGGTGGATGTGGGGGCATTTGTAAAACTGAGGTAGCAAAACTGAAGTGGCCAGAAATTCTCAATGGAGGAATAATGCGATGACCTAAATGTTAATGCCTTTCTTTAAACCACAATTATCAGCTGACCCTTTAAAAGTCCTTTAAACCAGTAGTTCAAAGCTGTTGGCTATAACACTGGACATAGGAAGAGAAATGTCAAATGTTAATTACCAAAAATCCCACAATGGTCACTAAAATAACTTGAATTGGACAAAAGTGAAATTAGTAGAGTTTTAGGAAAAATTAACCAATGAAAATCAGACATTGTTTTGGAATTGTGGCTCAACATTATCATTTCAAGCAACAACTAATGAAAAAGACCTTCACCAAAATTATGATACATTTACCGGTAACTTAAATTTCCAACCTCCCATTCTACAGCAAAATTATTGAAAAAGTAATGTTTAAACAGTGAAATAGCTTCCTAATGACAACCAACCATTTTGGTTTCAGGGCTCAGCACAGTACTGAGACTGCCCACGTCAAAGTGTTCAATGACATCCATATAAATACAGACTGTGCAAGAACCATAATTCTGGTTCTGTTGTACTTCAGTGCAGCATTTGACACTGTTGACCATGACATACAGTATTACTGACACGACTGGAGAGTTGGGTAGGACTCCGGTCCAGTACTCAGCTGGTTCTAATGTTACATAAAGAACCGAGATTTCTTTCAATAGTTAATTTCTCATTGATTAGGCTAAAAAATACTACAATAGGCTAATAAAATAATTTACAATTCGCAGGTTGAATGCAACAATTCAACTCACTGCATTTTAAATTTCTGATGACTTAGTTTATCGCCTGCCTTGATGAATGCTGCAACATTCTTGTTTTCCCTCTCAATGTGACCAAACTAGGAAGAAATTATTGTATTTTATTTGTCCTTTGCATGGTAAATATGAGTATTTTTTTTTTCAAATTAAATTACATTTTAGGAAATCCCTGTTTTGTTCAATATTGCTGATGGGTCATTAGAACTCATCTCATTCACTAATGTCAATGTTGTAGCATAATTCATTTTATCACACTGTGATAACGAGTTGTAGTACACTGAAAAAATGCTGGCTATTGTTATAACAGCAAGATAAATGCGGGTAACCATGGCAACCAGTGAGCTTTTAAAGGCCAACCGACCCTTGCTGCAGTCAAGCTGAGCGAGCATCCGCTGTGTTTGCAAACAAATAATCTCTCTATAGGAACTGCTTGATCTCTTTGTAAAGACTGGACTAGGTAGTCTGTCCTATAAGGATGCATTAAAAATATTACCCATACAAGACATTGTCATCAGGAGGATTTAGTGGAGTGGCCTAATCTGAAGTGGTTTCGTATATATATTTGTCTAAACAGAGTGACTGTCCAAACGAAAAATGTTTTGCATAAATAATACTTTCTTTTTTTTTAATTATTTCAACAAATCGAACATATCATTGACACTCTTTGGTTACCATTCATATTATCCTTCCCTTCAGTTTGTCATCAGTTTCCACCTGATGACCTGATAAACTTCCACCTGGTTTATTATTTAAAATGATTTAGTTGAACCTTATTTGAAAAGCATTGTCTGATCTTTGTTGGTTAATTTTCAATAGATGTTTATTTATTATTACCTTTTTAATTGTAATTGTAATTTTCAAGTTATTTAAATGACGGTTGAGGGGTATTCTGTTATGGACAGAGGATGCCAACAATTTTGTCACATGCATTTTAGCTAAAGGTAGAAATATTCCTAATTTCAACTGGTTTGTACATTTTATTCTTTCAGTCATTATTTATGGGGACGTTTTTGTCATGACAACTTTGAGCAGGAATATACTCATGTTCATGAGGAAAGTTACTGAACTTTTGCCTTATGTGCTGATTGAAATTCGTATCCTAATTACTTTATAAAGCTGTCATTATAATTTTCAGCCTTCTACTGAGTGATGAACAGCCCAACACTAAACTATAAACTTTGGTGCTGAAAATAAGTGAAAAAGCAGCTGATGTCCAATGAAAAGCTTTAAAAGACATTCAAATAATCTACAGGAATTATTTGTAACTTTGAAAACTTGTAAAAAGCTCTCTTCCACCACATGCCTTGTTCCTAGCTTGTCAATAATCAACAAATTATAGAGTGATTCATAACTTTGCACATTATAGACTTTAGAATTTAAATAGACTTTAACCTTAAGATTATAATAGTTAAGAGCTAGTTCAGCATATCTAATCTGTGAAATGCTTGTGATAAAGGCTAAGGATTCAATGTACTCAAAGGTTTTATAATCTTGCAACTACTCTGGCTGTAATCAAACTTTATTTTTAATAACATTGTGATATCGTTGCAGGGTTTGAAGGTGCAGAGATGTGGAATCCAAACACCCCTGTGAGTGAGGACTGTCTGTACTTGAATATTTGGGCCCCTATGTTCAAGAAACCCAAACCCCAACCTGCAGATCGTGTTCCTGTATTAGTCTGGATATATGGAGGTTCCTTTATGTCAGGAACATCCACCCTGGATGTCTACCAAGGCCATTTCTTGTGTAAATCTCAGAACGTTGTTGTGGTAACTATGAATTACAGGTGAGAAAACATTTCAATTGAAACCACGAGTGTACCCAATCCTAGTTCTTGCGACACAGCTTTCTGTATGTTTGGCTGTTTCTGCTCAAAAGCATTTCATCAAGTTTTCATTGTTTTCAAAGACAAAGTTTATGTCAACAGAATCAAGTTTTTACAACTCTTTTCTGACTCATTTGTTCAGACATGAGAGTCATCGAGAACATGGAAGTTAAAAGTGAGAATAAAAGACCAGGATTGGAGAAACGCTGTTACAAATTCTACAATAGGCATCTCATACATCTGTTTGACTGAACTGGTTATCTCAAATACTAGGAGAGCACGTTCAATATTCATCTGTGAAACATTAATATAAACATGTTCATATTCACTCCATACAGCCAGAAGAAGTGAAATCACTAAAAAATCACAAGATGAACCGGTTGATGTTTATCTATCTGAATATACTACACTGCCAAAGTCAGCTTATTAAAAAAAAGAGCATCAGTGCTATTTTTTATAACGTTTCCTTTACATCACTTTATCTGCAAAAATGATAACAATGGTCAGTTTTAACACAAGGTGGAAGCGACAGTTAAATATGTTGAGTACAGCACTGACATATGGTGAATGCTTTTAGTATGTTTTTTTTTTCTTGTTGTCATGATTTTTAGAGTGGGACCACTTGGCTTTCTGGCTATTCCTAACAACCCAAACATCCGGGGAAATCAAGGTCTACTGGATCAGCGTTTGGCAATTAAATGGGTGCGCAATAACATCGCTGCATTTGGAGGTGATCCTAGAAGGGTAAAATAATATTGTCCTTATTTTTCCTAAAATCAGAGAGTAATATTGTATGGACCATGAATGAATTAATGTAAATGCACTGACATTTACTTTTGCTCCCAGATAACACTATTTGGGGAGAGTGCTGGAGCAGCATCTGTGGGGTTCCACCTGGTCTCTCCAGGCAGCCAGTACCTCTTTCAAAGGGCTGTGATGCAGAGCGGCTCCCCTAATGCAGCATGGGCCATAGCAAATAAAACTGAGATATATGACAGGTATGTGTGCTTAGTATTGAGCTAGTTTTTCCTGGATATTCTGTGTAGATTATTTAATTGTTTTTTTTTTCTGAAGTATGATAATTATCCTGCGACAAACTGGCAACCTGTGCAGGGTGTACCCCACCTCTCATCCGAAACATTAGCTGGAGGGAGGCACCAGCACCCCTCCCGAACTCACTAGGGACACGGGTGTTAAGAAATGGATGTATGGATGATAATTAGCTTTCAAAATATCTTACAGCCATATAGTAAAAAATATTTGATACTGAAGTTTGAACATGAACATGTTTTGAACATGTTCTGGCAGTTCTGACACCTGGTACTGAAGGCAACCTAGAAATAAAAAATAAAGGATTACATTCACATCAAGCTTTCATTTTGATTCCAAATATCCACTCACATGCAGTGCAATGGTTGTCAGAAAACTATCATTTTGTGTACGAAATACAGTGTCTTGAAATAGACAGAGCTTTCTTCTCTTTTGGCTTTTTTACTGCACTTCATGGATCACTAAACTATTTGTAATATCAAATATGACCTTAGGAAATATTAAAAAACTGTTTTCAAATGTTAATTTCAATTGATAATCCAAACCAGCCTAGTTTTATGTGAAAAAGTAATTCCTGCTTGATATACTAAAAAAAAATGGTTGTGCCACCTATAAGTGTAACAAAATTTCCATTAGCCATTTACCTTCCAAGCATCAGTGACATTTAAAATCCTGCCACAGCATCTCAATCAGATTTAATGGTTTACTCCCAGCTATTTTCTTCGCCTTAAAGCAACTACAAATAAACATCAACAATTACAATGGACACATATCTAAAATTTGAATCTAAACTAAGATAAGTTGATCAAAGCCGTACCATACCCTTACCATATATGGATATTCTGATTGGGGTAGGAAAAGACGTGCTAGCTTCTGTTACTAGCAACACAAGATAAATACATGGGTTGTTTGTTTTTTTATATAATGATCAGCTGAGTTTTTAAAAATAAATAAATAATCATTAGTAATACTAAAATAGATACAACTAAGATAAATACTACAGGCGCATTTGCAGAAGTAAAAACATCCATAATGTTATTTTTTGCAACAAACAGGACAAACAGGGAGGGAGAAAATGAGGTGAGGGACATAAAGCCATAACTTTTTCATATCAGGAAAAAATTGCATGGCCGCACTCTAAACTGACTGACTAACATTAATATTATCAAGTGAAATAATTGCTTCTTTTAGTTATCTTTTAACTTTAAGAAACACCCCAGGATAACATTCTTTCTCCACCAATTACTGTTAGATTTGTAGTCTTAAATAAAAGCTTACCTACGTGCACTGAAAAATTACTCAATTCAGTGTCATTTAACTTGAAGAGGATCAAACCCAATTTTTATGATTTTAATCTTATATTGTTTAAAGCTAAATTATGAAATTGAACCACTTTATTTCCAAAAATAGTGTAACCCACTTTAAAAAAAATATGGGAGACCTCAATTGGATGTAAATAGGATATTTTCTTTTTTTGTCACGTTATGTAGATGTAAATGTGCAACTCTGTGCCCATATATTGAATTAATTCAAATATTGAATTAGAACTAGAAAAATTGCTGCTCCTAGCGAAACAACCATAAGAATGCAAATCTGCAGGAATATACAATAAAGAGCATAACAAAGCAAAAGATTTAGGAAAAAAGCAGAAGAAAGCTACAGTCATGCATGGCAGAAATATTCTGCTAAATAGTAAAGTTTAGCAAACAATATAGCATAAGTCATCAGAAGCAGAAGTTTCTATGCAACTTGAAATATTTGAAAAAGTTCAAGCAGAAATTTCTATGCAACCTGAAATAGTTGAAAAAGTTCAATTGTAAAATTTAGTAAAAGATATAGTTGTTCAGCAGAAGAAGCAGAACATTTTGATATATGAATTGCTAAAATTGATGAAAGTTTGCAGAAGACTTTGGTAGACAGTAAAACCAGTAAAAGCAGAAGGCATCTGACAAAAGGAAGACAAGAAGAATGCTGACCCTTACAAAAGAATCCCATGAAAATCACATGTGCCACATGAAAACTGCACATGTGGTTGACACAACTTTTCACATGTGAATGATGTGTGACTGTTGTGAATCACATGTGAAAGCACATGTTTACAAGTGATTTTGGAACGTTTCATGGTAAAATCACATGTGATTCCCATGTGATCACATGTGATACACACATTTCTACATGTGGAAATATGTGATATAAATGTGATGCACATGTGAAAGCATGGGAATCGCATGTGCAAACATGGGAATCACATGGGTTTTTACCACAAAGTATTCCAAAATCACATGTAAACGTGAGAATTTGTGCGAACCACATGTGCATTTTTTATATGGTACATGATTTTCAGGTGGGATTTTTACTTGTAAAATTAATTAGATTTTTATTACATATTCAATACAATCACCCAATCTTTACATTGAACAAAATATGATCATATGTGGTGCATATGTGAGAAATATGTGATCACATGTGATCCCCTTTTGAATAAACCGTGGATCACATAAACAAAATACGTTATCACATGTGGAAAATGGGAACCACATGTGGAACATGGGAACCACATGTGACCCCATGTGAATTTCATAGGAAAAAACCTCATATGATTTTTTTGTAAGGGGACACAAAAATAGAAACAGAGCACAAGAGAGAAACACATTGAAGAAATAGGAGAAGCTGTAATGTCCGTGCTCCAGAAGAGTTTGACAGAAAACTGTAAGACCTGTAGCAATAATAGTCATAGTTCCTTAAAGTAGACATGCATGTACGTGATGCATAAATTATTTCTGTACAGACAAATATGTATGAACAGCATCATTTTGTTTGTCAACAAGCATGAAAAGTTCAAAAAACATCCAATAATGTTTGAGACATTTGAAGATAATTTGATGTCTTGTAACTTGTTTAAAGTTGAATGAAGTTTATATGTTGAAGTGGGCAGCAGTAGTAAGCTGTAAAAAAGCAGATGATTTTAGCAGAATTTTGAAGAATTTCAATGTATTCTAATGGGGTTGAAATTTGCACAAAAGTGAAAATATTTCAAAAAGTACAGCAAAAGATATAGCATGTCTCTCCAGAAGAAGCAGAATGCTTTGATATATGAATTAGCAGAATTAGTTAGTAGAAGTAGTTAAATGTAGTAAAATGTACCAGTTATATAAGAAAGAGAAACAGGAACTTAATAAATGAGAAGGCAGTAATGCCGTAATGCATTCTCACTGATTAACAGCCACCTTGTTCAGATTGGCACTTCACTCACTATGCACACCATTTCCATTAATCATCAAAGTGTCAAACTGCTGCATTACACATGAAATCTACAAATAGTAATATTTGTCCATCATAATAAAGAACAACATGATCTTATTAATAAGTGAGAATGCAAATACATTCTAATCTAAGCACAAGAAATAAAAAATAAACATGATCTAACTAAATTAACCAAGGACAGACTGATCTAAAGCACAAGATCAGTCAAAATAAACAATAGCAAACACAAAACACACAAAACAAATCATCACAACTATAAATCCAAAAACACCAAGACAACCAACATCCCAAAACCCAGAACTTATATTTTTCATTCTAGCTTTTGTCCCATCTTTTTTTTTCTTTATTTTTTTATAAATGTTCAGTATTATTTACATTACATAGTACTGTCTGTTAGAAAAATTATCCTCCTGTTCATTTACTCATGAGTTTATTTTACAAGTTATGTTTTCATATTATTCTTTCATATTATTCTTTTCATATTATTACTCTATTCTTCTTCTTTTTATATTTACTTAACTTCTCTTTCTTTTGTAGTATAGTATATTATTAACTTTGTTTAGGATGTTTGCTTGGAAGCTAAAAACGTTAAACATTCATGTGTTATTAGTTCCATATGTAACTGATTAGTTGTGGTCAGTCACATGCCCTTGTAAGGGCATGTCCATAGGAGGCTCCAGAATGTAAAGACGGTTGGTCAATTCTCTGTGTGACTGTGTGAAGAAGCCCAACCTCCTTTTTCTATACAATAAAGAGAAATGCAAAGAAAGAACTGGCAGAATTGAGTCCAGACAGTGTTTGACAGCGATTCGTCGCGTCTGTTCTCAATTCTCCTATTCTGCAGAAAAGAAATCAAAAGAAACCTAATCTCTGTCTCTGGCTGATTCTTTGCAGGTTATGACAAAATAAACCTATCACTGTCATTCCTCCTTGGTGCTAACTAGTTGCTTTATTGAACTTCTTTCCCAACAAACAGATCCTTAAAACTAGCAAAATTGCTAGGCTGCTCCGTGGATGATCCTGCTCCTCTGGAGTATTGTTTGCTGAATGCTGATCCTGAAAAGATGTCACTTAAGCAATTTGAAAATCTTGTTCCGCCTTCAGTTTTGTCCATGCCATTTGTCCCACATATTGATGGAGACGTCATACCATCTGATATAGAAGTAAGTCTCTACGTGTTTGTATAAGAGATTTATTCAAAAAGTGAAGAATTGTAAATGTTTGACATATTACTTGCAATATTATGATTTGAATTGTATTGAATGCTATGTTAAATTATCATTTGAAAAATAATAACTTCTTGCTAAACAACAACAGCAGACCTTGTCTCAGTGACCAAGGATCTCTAATTCTCTCCTCTCTTATGGAATTCCAAACATTCAAGGGGAATGAAAATCTTTTAACTCCAGTACATACTTAATTTTATGATTTTTTTTAAAATAAGATTTTGTGGTAAATTCCTGTAGGTTTTACACCGTATGGCACTGTAAACTTGTGGTCCCAGAAATATCTTAAGTTGGATATGGACAGACAATATTTTGCTCATGTTAAATCAGTAGTTGTGTGGTTATTGCCTGTTAATGTTCTACTCACTAGGAAAGTGACATTCGTTGCCAATAAACAATGCGATTCAACATAATTTCTAAACTGATCTTAGTGTAACACAAAAGTTTGACTTGTCAATGAATACCTAAGATCAAGACATTTTTTAATTGAGGATGGATCCAACATAATTATTTTAATCATGTCTTTTTTCTTCTGCAGACGTTGTTAAGCAACTCTACTCTTTCCAAAAAAGAACTGTTGATAGGCTTGAATAAAGATGAAGGAACCTACTTTCTTTTTTATGGAATGCCTGGTTTCACTCGCCAGGGTGAAAGTTTCATCACCAGGACGGACTTTATGGACGGTTTACCACTAGTAATGAAAAATTCAAGTGCGATTGTTAAACAAACCGTTATTTCTCACTACACTGATTGGCAAGATGAAAACAATACAAAGACCAACCGTGATCAAATGGGGAGGATGGTTGGAGATGTGCTGTTCAATTGTCCTGTAATGGACTTTGCTACTCGGTAAGTTCCAGGTTTCAGGTTAAGTGATAAATGCTTTTATATAGAAAAAACATCCTCTGTTCTAACTGTGGTCTACATATGTTTGATCCTTGATAGCAATACCAAAAAACTTTATAGAACTATAGAACTTACTTAATTTCACTTTGGGATTAATAAAGTATTTTTGAATTGAAATTGAAATGAGAACCAAACACAGGTTAACTTTCTAAAATAATAAAAAAATACATCATTTTCTCTACACTTCAAAATTATGTACTTGTTGTGTAAGTCCATCACATAAAATCTCAAACACATACAGTCATATTCAACAAATCTAAATGTGCATTTCGATGAGGCTTGGTTTTCAGAATAGAAATGCCTTTTGAAAATAACTTTTAAGCAGTTATTAAAATAGCTTTCTTTAGGCCATTGACTTTTCATTATTCTTTTAGGTATGCAGAACGTGGCGGTAAGACCTTTTTGTATTTTTTTGACCAAATGTCATCCCCAAATCCCTGGCCAAAATGGGCGGGTGTTATGCATGGCTACGAGATAGACTATGTATTTGGAAATCCTCTGAATGAGTCCCGTAAGTTCACGTCGGATGAAATGACTGTGTCCAAGAGGATTATGCAGCACTTTGGCGACTTTGCCCGGACTGGGTAGGCTAAACAGATTTTCAGTCATGCAGGGATTGTGAAAAACCTAAAAAGTATTTTGTTTTACCTTTTCAGAAATCCAGGGTTTAACGGAAGTGATTGGCCATTGTTTAATGCTAGAAGTCAGGTGTATGTCATTTTGAATGACCATAGCAGAGGAGTAAAAAAGAATTTAAAAGCTAAAGAGTGTTATTTGTGGCAGACTTTCCTGCCTAAATTACAGAACATGCCAGGTGAGACACACACTAACAAGCCAATCTATACAGTCTGACACAAATGTACACATTAGGTTTCATATAAAGCATCTCTAGTTGGAAAGTTTTTGTTCATATCTCGAAAAGAGATGATTTACCTGTTGAGATTCACCATTTTGGTTTGCTCTAATTTTTTAAACAAAAATTCAGCTCATAGAGGAAATTAAAGCTTGTAACTGAAGCTATTCCTTGTGAAAGATTACTTAATCCCACACACAATCTCTTTGCTCTTTGTCTTTCACAGATTCCAAGCTGCGGTGCCCTTCAAGTGGGATTGTTCACTACAATTGGGTGTTCCCTCTTATTTTGTTAGTTATCAGTTTAACCCATTAACCGAGTTCCTGCTCTCTGTTTAGTTCATGTGTTTAATGTCTAATGTGTAACAGGTGGGTGCTTGCTTTTTTTAAATATGTCAAATATTATCAGAGCACCACCTGAAGGCTATATGTTGATCCTTGGGGCCCTATAGCCTGTTTTACTTAAAGGTGTCACTGAAAAGCATAGTTTGAAAAAAGGCTTTTAGAATGTTTGTGCAAAAAATATATATTTTTACACTGTTTGAATAACTTGCTTCCTATGCTGATTAGAAATGGTTTATAAAGTGGTTTATCATTAAAACAAGTTTATGCTGTGTGCCCTTGACTGTTTTTTTTAATTTGTTATAGACACACAAGAAGTCGCCCATTCTTTCTTGTCCTTTTTAACACATTATTATTAAATACAAATGTGACAATGGGGAAATAGCAACAGCTAAGCTTTTAGTTTATTTATTATTGCTATAACAACTCCATAGCAACTATTTGCCAAGATGGCCATCAGTTACAAAGTTCACTGAAGTGTGACGTCACATGAGAACTTTTATTATTAACCCATTAAAAGCTTACAAAACTATTACATCATCCTGAGGGTTTTCAGATATTGTATAAATGCAGAGTAACTACTTCATGTCAATTTCTGAGTTTCAAGAAATTAAAACTCAAGGGTTCGAGCTTACTGGCTCTAACCCTATACTATTCAATCTTGTAGCAAACAGACATAACTCTGGTCATCTGAACTAACCTCAAACATGAAAGCTGACTCAGTGTCTAACAAATGTGACAAAAAGGTTTGTGTCCACAATGTTAGATTCTTAAGCAATACCTTTCTCAAAGAATATGCTGCCCTTTTATTGTCGTTACTATTTTAGGTGCTATTGTCCATAGAAAAAATAATAATAATAAATTGTCTGCTGATCAGAATCAGTAGATTAAAACTCATGTATTAAAATCCTGTAAACACATGAAAAGGGTAAAACATCCAAGAGGGTGAATGCATCTTTATCTGCATCGTAGATCAACAATGACATTCTAGAATGCTGACAATTTAGACTGAATATTCTCAGACAGCGGAGGGATATCAGTTCCATTATTGGTTGCAGAAGCCGGCTACAAGTAACACAAATGACTGTGCTTAAATTTGTGTTATGCAGTTTTGGACCCAATGAGTGACATTATCCGAGTTGATTTATATTTGTTTTTTCAGTTGATTTGTGTTGACATGATTTTGGAAAACTTAAACATTACACTTAATATTGTTGAGTATATGAAAAAAATATTCTGAAATATCAAGAAAGTTCTATGTCGTAGAATAATGAATTATTGACTGTTTAAGAGATATGGCAATTAAAGCTGGAGAGAAATTATTTTCTTGAGGTAGTTCTTATGTTTGTCTCTATTGCAATGCAAAACATTTGTTTGAGGCACCCTTGACTCTCTTTACTTCAAAGGATTTTTTTTCCGAATATGTGATAAAAATTTCCAATAAGCAGTAAAGATTTCGAAACCACTGTTTGTTTTTTTCTATCCCAGATTTAAATAAAATGAAGCAGCAACTAAAGCAGGTTTAAACCGAATGCAGGCTAACTTTGCATTAATATGTTTCATTCATCTCTCATTCAAGCTAAAATCAAAATTCAAAGTTATTTTCATCAATTTTCCCTTTTGATAGAACACTTTTGACAATATTGTCTTTTAGTAGTAGTATGCCATATTTGCATCACGTTTGTTAGTCCCCTCTGTGCTTACATCACCGTGCTTTCTGATTGGCTTACCCGTCAAAAAGCTGCGTTGTCTTTTGCAGTAGGGGGACGTCACGCCACACAATCTAAATTGTTGTCGGAAACGGAAAATCGTGACCAAAATCCTGCCGTGTGGACAAGGCTTAAAGGTGCTGGAGATCTGCTTGGGTTGCTTCGTGAGAAAATGGGCTCGGCTGGGGTTGCTAGGTAAAGTCTAGGTAATGGCGTAGTTTTCCTTAATTGCAACTACGTATCTGGAGATTTTTGAAACGGCAGCAAAAAACTTAAACTGAGTGTCTTTTTAAGCGCTTGGGTTGTTTTTGGAAGCAGTTGAGAACGGAAGAATGGAAGGGAAACTTTCAAAATGTGAATTTTGCACACACCTTTAAACTCAGAAAGATTTTTATTTTAACTAGGACTAGTTGTAATTTGTGCTAAACAATTTGCATGTTTTATCGGATTAATTTAGGTGTTTGTGAGGGTGAATTGGGCGTGTTTGTCCCATAAAGCAGATGACATCAGTTGCACAATTAGCACTAAAACTATTTTTACACTGTTTGAATAACTTCCTTCCTATGCTGATTACGAATAGTTGTTAAAGTGGTTTATCATTAAAACAAATTTATTCTATTTTTCCTTGACTGGTTTTTTATTTGTTAGAAACACACAATATGTCACTAGTTGTTGCTTGGTCTTTTTAAGACCTTGTTATTAAATACAAATGTGAAAATGAGGAAATAGCAACAGAAAAAGGTCCAGTAGCCTCTCTCTCATGTTTATAAGCTACATTTGCAAGAGCTATTTCTAAGCTTGTGGTTTGTTTGTTATTGCTATAGCAACTCCATAGCAACTATTTGCCAAGATGGCCATCAGTTACAAAGTTCACTGAAGTGTGACGTCACATGAGAACTTTTATTATTAACCCATCAAAAGCTTACAGGCAAAAATGATTCATAATAATTTAGGTTTTTAGATTAGCCAGCAACATAAATGCTAAATATTTAGGTCTAAGCTAAATATTCAGGTTGGAAAATAAATATCACTGTAAAAAATATCTGTAAATTTTACAGTAAAAATTAAGTAAACCATGAAAATTTAAAACCGTAAATTGGAAATCAGTTTTAGACTGTTTCTCTAATGAAGTAATTACCGTAAATAAGATAATTAGGAAAAAATGTAATTTTTACTGTTTTTTTTTTTTTCAGAAAATTTACATTGCCCTGCTGTTACAAAAAATCTTGTAATACTTTTAACAGTAATATGCTGTAATTTTACTAGTAGTACATACTGTAGTTTTTGCACTCATCTTTCTTAAATAATACAGTTAGTAGCTGTTAAAAATGCATACTGTTGTGACAATTACAGAAACATACTGTCATTTTTCTAGCAATGTATACCGTAGTTTTTGCATTCAATATTTATAAGGTATACAGTTCAAAACTGTTCAATATGCATACTGCTGTGGCAATTACAAAAGTATACTATAATTTTTCTAGCAGTATATATCGTAATTTTTACATTTAATTAATCTAAAGTATACAGTTCAAAACGGTCAATATGCATACTGTTGTGGAAATGAAAAAAAAAAATTGCAGTAGTGCTGTAACCTTTGCTTTTAATTCTCCTGATAGCCCAAATTATGTAAAAATAAACAAATACTTGCAATCGTCTGAAGTTGTGGGTCCTGAATCTGGAATCTATTAAAGTTTGACTTTTTGAATGGAATTATGGAAATTAAAAATCTTTCCATGAAATGTTCTGTACTGTAAATTATCTTGTTGCCAATATTGAATTTTTTTTCATTAACAAATAAATTAAAATAATCTGTACTCAGTCACAGAAAATGTTTTAGAGATATTTGTAGTCAATATTGTAATATAATTTATTTGGTTTAACAAAAGTCATGTAAGTCAAGTTTCCTGCCTATAGACCTGGCAGGCAGCCTGTAGTCAGTCTTAATTAATGGCCCAACAGGGGCCCCCTGCGCCTGGTCCGCGCAGACAGGCGAAGTGGAGTTCTGGCGGTACTTTGGAAGCGGTGGATTTGAACGGACCAATCAGCGCGCTGCATTTGAGGACCCGTCGCACTCGGTGGTTCGCGTTTTTGTCCAGCTATTCCGCTCAGATTGTGCAGAGACTTCATCATCCAACCTTCTCCATCTGATCGGTTCTCTTTCTCAGGTAAGGAAATATTGCGGAAAATTTCAGAAAACAAATAGTTTGAATTGCATTCGGTTGGTTGAAAAGAAATTTCAGGGGAAACGAGGGAAAAAAAAGTTGTGGAAAGTTAGCCTCTCCACAAAGCTATTGCTTACATCTGTTTTGTATCGCCATTGCTGTAAGCTATCCATCGAAGTAATATATTTAAGATGTATTCATGCAACCTGTGTGCAGAAACAGTTAAATCTGTTAAAGCCTTTGTTCTCCATTGCAAACTGCAACGAACCGAGGCGTATGTTCAAGTGTGTTGCAGCCGGTTGCAGGCAGGTGTGTACTGGTTATGCAGCATTAAAAGCACACTTCTATCGTCATCATAATAGCATGCCAACAGTTTCTCTGGACACAAGTTCAACGAAATTAAAATGCACAGTTCCACTTTGTAAATGGCAGTGTGAAGGGATAAAAGCTTTGGTTGTTCACTTGAAGGAGCATATAGTAGAGGGGCGCCAAGTAACTTGCCCTGTGAAAGGGTGCACCTCTGTGTTTCGTGTAAAATCTTCCTTTACCTCTCACATCTCCAGGAAACATAAACATTATTTGGAAAATGTGATTTGTGAAACAAGTAATGAAGATACTCAGAGTGCTGCAAGTGCTACCACAAAAGATTCCAGTGTGCCAGATGCAGAAGACACAGTCATAGATGGACCAAATTTCAGTGACTTGTATCTTAGAAATGTATGTATGTTTTACATAAAACTACAGGGACAGCATCTTCTTCCATCATCTACCATTCAAAACATTGTAGAAGAGATGCAGAATATACATGAATTGGGACAGGCATACTCTTTAAATATATTGAACTTGCTTCTTAAAGAAATGTCATTTGCAGATGAAGACATTGCAAAAATCTGTGACACAGTAGAACAGTCGGACTTGTTCTCAGCTTGCCACACAGGGCCGATGAGAACTGCTTATTCTAGAGCCCAGTGTTTTAAAGACATGTTCAAATATGGGGAACCCAAAAAAGTGTTGTTGGGCAACGATGAGGACAGAAAAGATAGATTTGCATACTATGTTCCTGTGCTAAATACGTTAAAAGGTATGTTAGATTCCAAATATTGGCAGGGCCTAATGATGGCTCATGGCGTTTCAAAAGCTGATGTTCTCTCTGACTGTGATGATGGTAAGGTGTTTATGTCCAATGTATTTTTTCAAGAAAACCAAAATTGTCTCAAGCTGGTTCTCTATCAAGATGCATTTGAAGTTGTGAACCCATTGGGATCTGCAAAAAAAAAGCACAAGATCTTGGCTGTTTACTTTTCTCTACTCAATATGCCACCCCATGGCCGATCAAATACTGATCATATGCAGTTGGTCTTGTTGTGTAGAGAGAAGGATTTCAAGGAATTTGGCCATTCCAGAGTTTTTTCAGAACTGTTGACTGACTTGAAAATACTAGAGGAGAATGGGATAACTATGGCAGATGAATCAGTTGTGAAAGGAGCACTGTATTGCATTGCTGGAGACAAGTTGGGCTCTCACTGCAATCGGGGGTTTTACGGAAAATTTCAGTACATCTCAGTACTTCTGCAGATATTGTCTGATTACTCTGTCTGAATTTCAGAGTGAAAATCCAGCTATCATTGGACCAGAGCGGACTCCAGAAACGTATCAATCTGCCACTGAACAGCTGGAAAGAGGATGTGACAGAAGTACAGGGGATTAAATTCAGGTCAGTGTTTAATACTTTAGAGAACTTTAATGTTTGTTCACCAGGCATGCCCCCTTGTCTTGGCCATGACATCTTTGAGGGTGTCCTCTCATATGATGTTGCACTTTATCTCAAATACATGATTGTCAAAAAGAAATGGCTGACATACACAATTTTGAACAGGCGCATCAGACAATTCAAACACAAAGCAACAGATGCTTGTTCCAAACCTTGTACTGTCACTCCAAAAGCACTGAAACTCAGTGGACAAGCAGTACAAAACTGGAATTTCTTGAGACTGTTGCCTCTGTTAATTGGTGATAAGGTGCAGGATTCACAAGATGATATATGGCAGTTAACATTGCAGCTTAAGGATATTGTTGACCTGATTTGTGTTCAGCAAATTTCCAAGCCTCAGATTGCATATTTGAATGTTCTCATATTTGAATGTTTCCAGATAACGCACTGAGACCTAAACATCATTATTTACAGCACTATCCAGGGCTGATTCTGAAATTTGGTCCACTCATCAGGCTCTGGACCATGCGGTTCGAGAGCAAACATAGTTACTTCAAAAGATGTGCCAGACAACTGAAGAACTTCAAAAATCTGTGTTTGACTCTTTCAGAGAGACATCAAATGTTACAGGCCTTTCTTTCTGCTGGAACAGTGACTCTCCCAACCTTGCAAATAAAAGATGGCTCACCATTTTATTTAGAACTTTACAGTGAGGAAGTTATAGGTGCAGTTCTTCATTTTGGGTTCACTGAAAACAATACAATGACTCCCACAGATGTGCAGTAATAACGTACAAGAAGGGCCAATTTGTAGTCAGTAGGAATGATGAGTCACTGGAGTTTGGTGAACTCATCCTTACATTGGTGAAGGATGAATCTGCATTTCATTTTCTGATGAGAGTGTATCATGGAGAATTTCTTCCACACTACCACATGTACTTTGTAAAGGATGAAACAAGAAGATTAGAATGCAGACACATTAGTAAACTGATTGACAGTGGTGTATGACACTAGATTACCATTGCCACAGCCTCCCATTCCTGTTTGAAATAACCTTAGAACCAACTAAAGCTACATGTACCTTATCTAGTAAACTTTTTTATTTTTGAAAAATAAAAATTAGAAAGTGTGCATATTCTGCGAAAATGCAAGAGTGAATGCTTAATGCTTTTGTTGAAGATGCCAAAACGTTTGAAGTCAACTGCTGAAGACTTGCAGAAATGCAAGAAATAGGCACCAGAACAAATTATAATCCTGCAAAGTGCCTAAATGGGATTATTATAACAGAAAAACTGGCGAACAGGAGTAAAAACTTTTGAATTATGGAAAAATTCTACCTAAACAGTATTAGAAATTGCTGGAGAACAGCGGTTCCTAACCTAAACAGTAGGGTCACCGCAGTTTATAAGGTAAAATTATATAAAAGGCTAAAAGTAGCTAAAAAGCTAATGGGTGCTTTTAGGCTTCCACTTGCATGTTCACTTACAGTAATATATTCTATGCAATGTAAAAAAAAAAACTCATGTAAAACCTAAAATTTGAAAAAGACAGAAACGTTCCCCTATTCCCTCTGATAAAAATGGTGGGTGAATGAAATCCAAAACTTTTATGGTTCCTGAGATATCAACATTTGTTTGGAGGCATCGGTTAGCACAGTGACTACAAAAAACATGCCACATGCAGCATGAAGAAACCAACGTCAAAGGCTCAAATTATTCCCAGCTATTAAACAGCACAAAAGCTGTTAAACTGCCCAACTTCAAAATGGCCACTGCCTTGTGTCCTCCATCAGCCCTGAAACTGGATGATTGATTGCCATTAATAGGCAGAACCTAAAACATCCACTGTTCAACACGACAGACATTTTATATTGTAATTCTCAATTCAGCCACAGGATGGAGCGGTTTCCCCCATGAGGTGAAAAATTCATAAAAACCTGAATATTATAAAAAGTATGAAGGTTATGACTACCAAGAGATATAACCGGCATTAGGAGAGCAAGCTGAGTAGTTTAAAAGTTGAATGGTGAAAATAGCACAAAGTATGCAGGAGAAGAAGCGTGGTGAAATTTACGGAGCAACCAGGAAAGTGGAACTCAATAGTGTGAATGAATGCCTACAGCCGTGGTCCGCAACCAACGGACCTCGGTCCGGATACGGACCCATATGCCATCCCATCCGGACCCGGAATAAATTGTTAAAATTTTGTTAATTTTGACGGGAGAATTAATTTTAAACCGGAGCATTTATTTTTTTCCCTATCTGACACAAGTGCTTTTACCAGCACTGCACTGAGCAAGGATTGGAAGCTACAAACCAATCACGTGCGAGTCATACTAACCACGTGGTTCAACTAGCGAATCAAATCACCAGCTTGAACTCAGAGCGAGTTGTATGAGCAAACCGAAGCAGAGGTTTGTAGCCAGGCACAGACATCCACGCAGTGTGATATAAGGAAGAGGAGGTGAAAGGCGAGCGAAAAGCGATTGAAGCGAGAAACGCAGGGAGGTGATACAGGAAGACAGGGCGTGAATTTTATAGTCAGAAGAGGTGCAAACACTATGGCGCTTTCTAAAAAGAGAAAAGTAGATGCCGAAAATCGAGCGTTCAACACGGAATGGACTGATGCATACATGTTCATTCTTCCACCCGCGAGCACGAAACCAGTGTGCCTCATATGCTCCGAAACCGTGGCACTTATTAAAAGTGCCAATGTCAAGCGTCACTATGAGACTAAGCACAAAGCATTTGACCAATCATACCCCCCTAAGTCTGAACTCCGGACGCAGAAAATTCGAAGTCTCACTGCCCAATATGATCAGTCCACCAGGGTATTAAGCCGTGCTTTCAGCGCACAACAGCGTGCTAATGAATGTTCCATCCGTGTTGCTTGGGTTTTAGGGAAACACAAAAAGCCCTTTACAGATGCAAGTATTGTCAAAGAGTGCATGACTGAAATAGCAGAGGCGTTACTTGATGGTAAAGAAAAAGATGAGCTCTGTGACAAAATAGAGAAAATACCCCTGTCAACCTGCACAGCCACAAGGACAAGTGAGATACTAGCTCAAGATTCACTGTCCCAGCTGGAAGAAGCTATTTGTAAGGCACCGTGTGTTGGCCTGGCTGTGGATGAATCTACTGATGTGTCTGACAATGCTCAGCTATTGGTTTACATAAGATTCTTAAACAGGGAGAAAAATCAGTTCTGTGAAGACCTCTTAGGTGTGACTCCCCTGCAGACCACTACCAAAGGAGAAGACATCTACCTGGCCATTAAGGAAATGCTAGCAAAGCGAGGAATAGAGCCAAAACAAGTGATATCAATAACCACTGATGGAGCCCCTGCCATGATAGGGAGAGAAAGGGGAGCTGTGGCAAGGTTGAAAGAAGACAACGCTGACCTGATCTCTTACCACTGCATTATTCATCAGGCTGTCCTTTGCTCCACCCTGTCAGATGAGTATGCTGAGGTGATGAAGACAATGATGAAAATCATAAACTTTCTCAGGGCATCTTCTTCTTGTCAGCATCGCATGCTCAGGGAATTTCTCAAAGAGGTTGATGCAAACTGATGATCTTTTGCTACACAACAATGTTAGATGGCTCAGCAAAGGCAGGGTGCTAGAGCGATTTTGGTCAATTAGACATGAAGTAACAGCTTTCTTGGAACAACTGGAAAGTCAGAAAGCAGCCAACTTTTCTGTCTTTCTAAATGACGAGAAAAACATGGGTATCGTAGCTGTTTTGGCTGATATCATGTCACACCTGAATGGGCTTAATTTGCAGCTGCAGGGAAAGAACAATTCCATTTGTGATCTGATGACAGCTGTCCGCTCATTTCAATGAAAACTTCAGGTGTATAAAGAAGATCTGCAAGGAGACTACACACACTTCCCAAAAGTGAAAGAACAGGTGCAGGGCCATAGAGATGTCACCTCTTTTGTTGACTTTGTTGACAAGTTGATTGAAAACTTCAGCAAACGCTTTGATAGCTTCAGCATTGGAGAGGAGCTCACCCTCTTCATACAGAATCCATTTCTCATCACTGATGTCAGAGCATTCACAAATGATGTCACACATCACTTCAAGTGGGCAAACACTGGGCCTCTCCAGATGCAAATGATTGACCTCCAGGCAGATGTGGCCCTGAAAGAGCAGTTTGCAAGAACCGAATCTACCACATTCTGGCTCCACATGGTTTCTGAGACAGCTTTCCCAGATCTGAAAAAAAGTGGCCCTGTTTATCTTGACCATGTTCGGCTCCACATACAGCTGTGAGGCAGCGTTCTCTACAATGAACATAATAAAAACAAAATATCGTTCCAAGCTCACCAATGAGAATCTGCACATGTGCATGAGAATGGCCCTGACCTCCTTCAAGCCCAGATTTAAAATGTTGGCAGGGCAAGCCAAAGCTCAATTCTCACACTGAGCAAGGGAAATTGGGGGAAGACAGATGTAAGAGAAATAGTTCAGGTGTTTTGAGAGTTGTTTTGTTGAGCAGAAATATTGAGATTGTTCAAACAAAAGGAAACTGAAGCTGCTATTTTTTCTTAAGCACTTTCTTTATTTTTGAATACATAATTTAGTTATTTTTAATTTAAACTGCAGCCACACAATGTTATCCTGTGTTTCAGTGCTAATAAACCTCTTTGAAATTATTTTAACCTGTATTATTATTTTTTTTAACACCATGTATTCCGATATTGTCATACTGCAAATAGACGATATTGCGGACCTCTGCTTGAGGAAATTTCTTTGAACTGGACCTCCTCACAGTTTTCTTGAATACCCGTCATAGTCCATGACATCACCAACTGATCAGTTGAGTCTCCGGTCAGTCAACACAAAATTCATTTGGACACTTTAGCTAACTGAATAAAGATGAGTAACGAAAGTGAAGTTTATGTGAGACCCAAGGTCTCCTTTTGGAACAAAGTAAGAAAGACTTGTTCTAACAAAGTTCATCCTGGGCAAACCACCTCAGATTATCGGAAGAGGAAATTTCTTGGCGAACTTCTTTGGAAAGTAATAGAGAAAGTGGCAGACGGCCCCACGATGCATCTCGTCAGAGAAATCTTTTCTCAACAACACAAAAAACTTTTGGCCTTACTGATGAGAAAAACAGGGGAAGAACGTGGACGTTCTTTCAGACGTATCAGAGGAACTCAGCGAAAGGATTTTCCAGAGCATTGCAAGGGATGCGTTCCACTTTGCTTCTGGACTTAATTTGATTGCACTTCTCGACTACCCTGAAGGACATATATTTATTGTGAGAAAATTCAAACGCCACTTGGAGAATCCTGTTCCTAAAAGGAAAATGTTTACAACTACGAAGATAAAGATCAGAAGGACATTTTTTCCGAATGAGGATTTGTATTCTGACGAAAATTGCCTAAGTGAGGCTTAAACTCAGGCAGACATGGATCCGGAACAGTTTTTGAAGGACACAAATGAGATGGGATTCAAACGGGGAACTGAAGCTGAAAGGAGAAATACGGTGGAAAGAATTTTTTGGAGACTGATTTACACGTCTAGTTACAGATCTAGCTATGGTGCTTATAAAATGAAGGACACCGACCCTGTCCACAAAAAGCTTGCTCCAAAACTCTAGGAAGCAGTAAAGGACATAGATTTTGTATTTTTTGAGGAGATGGAGACAAAACTCGGCCAAGACATCTTTCAACGTCTCAGTGGCAATGATGACGTAGTTAAAGAATTATTGTTTAAGATGATAAAAAGTGAAAACCCGATAGTCATTTACAAACTCACCGAATGTTTCAGAAGAACCCTGGTACGTCCAAGGAAAATTCATCTTAAGAAAAATTATCTTAGAAAGGCGTGGAAGTGGATTGAACAGGCTGTCTGCTGTGGAGAGGATTCAGAAGAGAGTCAAGACGATTTTAACAATGGACCAAATGTTGAGCCTCGCCCTGCCTCTGACTCGGGACCGGCCTCTGAGTCCTGTCCGGCCTCTGAGTCGAGGCTGGCCTCTGAGTCGGGACTGGCCTCTGACTCGGGACCGGCCTCTGAGTCGGGGCTGGCCCCTGGCTCGGGGCCAGCTTCTGGCTCGGGACCTGCCTCTGACTCGGGACCGGCCTCTGAGTCCTGTCCGGCCTCTGAGTCGGGGCTGGCCTCTGACTCGGGACCTGCCTCTGACTCTGGACCGGCCTCTGAGTCCTGTCCGGCCTCTGAGTCCTGTCCGGCCTCTGAGTCGGGACTGGCCTCTGAGTCCTGTCCGGCCTCTGAGTCGGGGCTGGCCCCTGGCTCGGGACCTGCCTCTGGCTCGGGACCTGCCTCTGACTCGGGACCAGCCTCTGAGTCCTGTCCAGCCTCTGAGTCGGGGCTGGCCTCTGAGTCGGGACTGGCCCCTGGCTCGGGACCGGCTCCTGGCTCAGGACCTGCCTCTGACTCGGGACCGGCCTCTGAGTCCTGTCTGGCCTCTGAGTCGGGACTGGCCCTTGGCTCGGCTCCTGGCTCGGGACCGGCTACTGGCTCGGGACCTGCCTCTGACTCGGGACCGGCCTCTGAGTCGGGGCTGGCCCCTGGCTCGGGACCTGCCTTTGACTCGGGACTGGCCCCTGGCTCGGGGCCGGCCTCTGACTCGGGGCTGCCTCTGAGTTGGGACTGGCCTCCGAGTCAGGACTGACCTCTTAGTCGGGCAATAGGGCGAGTCGCCTTTTGGCATTTCAACTTAGGAAAGCCCAAATAAATAGACATGTCCCCAAAATAAAACACCCCTCAACAATGCAGACTAAAACACAACCCAAAGAAATAGCTGAAGCATTCTCAGAATACTATAAAAAACTATATGATAATATGGACAAAAACACTCAGGAAGATGTAACATCCTCTTTTTTCAAAAAGATTAATCTCCCAACTTTGTCAGAAGAAGAGTCGCTGGAAATGACCCAACCTATAACTTCACAGGAAATTATAAATGTTATTAAAAACCTCAAAAACAACAAATACCTGGGGACAGATGGACTGCCAGGGGAATTCTACAAAACATTTAGCCAAGAACTAACGGCAGCAATATTTAAGGTATTCAACTATGCACTAACAGAGGGGGACCCCCCTAAATCATGGTCTGAAGCCATTATATCGGCAATCTATAAAGAAGGTGAAGACCCAACTATGTGTGAAGGCTATAGACCCGTGAGCTTATTATGCAACGATTTAAAAATACTAACAAGTATAATGGCAAAAAGAATGCAAAAATATATAGCTAAATTGATTAAACCAGACCAAACGGGATTTATTCTGGGGAGGCAGGGAGCAAACAATATTAGAAGAATATTAAATGTAATGTCATATACAACATTTAAATCATTATCCTCCCTTTTAATTAGTTTAGATGCCCAAAAGGCTTTTGACAGGGTAAAATGGAGTTTTTTATACCAGTCATTATTGAGATTTGGATTTTCACAGCAATTTGTTGAATGGGTGAAAGTAATCTATAAAAATCCAAAATCCCGAATTCAAATTAATGGGTACTGTTCAGAATTTTTTGATCTCAAGAGAGGAGTTAGACAGGGGGACTGTTTAAGCCCTCTACTATTCGCGGTTAATATTGAACCGGTGGCAGAAGCAATAAGACAGAATAAACAAATCCAGGGAATAAGAGACGAGGGAGGGGTGGAACATAAAATATCACTGTTTGCCGACGATCTATTAGTACTCCTAACAGAACCACTCCGGTCAGTACCAGCTCTACTAGAAAGCCTTAAAGAATATGGGAATATCTCTGGGTATGCAAGTAACAAAAGTAAATCAGTAGCAATGATGGTATCAGGGGAATGCCCAGCACAGCTAAAAGATAAAGTAAAGTTCAAATGGACCGATAAAGGATTTAGATACTTGGGCATAATTATCACACCTCGAACTTCACAATTATTCAAAGCAAATTATGAGAAACTGAAGAAGGAAATTATAAAAGACCTAGAAAGATGGGAGATCCTACCACTGACCCTCGGGGGGAGGGTAGGTACAGTCAGAATGAATGTATTACCAAGACTACTGTTTGTATTCCAATCACTCCCAGTTTCCATTCCTAACTCCTTTTTTAAAGAGATGGATAAAAGAATATCAAGGTTTGTATGGCAAATAAAAAGGCAAGAATCAAATTTAAAATACTTCAGTCCTCAAAGAGTAATGGAGGGTTAGGTTTACCGGAACTAAATAGAGAAGATGGGCACATCGACTACCTGATGCAATAGTTCACACTACACGATCTCCTCCTTGGGCTCCCACCTTATCGTGGTGGAGGGGTTTGAGTGTCCCAATGATCCTAGGAGCTATGCTGTCTGGGGCTTCATGCCCCTGGTAGGGTCACCCAAGGCAGACAGGTCCTAGGCGAGGGACCAGACAAAGCGCAGCCCGAAGACCCCAATGACGAAGGAAAACCTTGGACTTGGTGTTCCCTCGCCCGGACGCGGGTCACCGGGGCCCCACTCTGGAGCCAGGCCTGGAGGGGGGGCACGATGGCGAGCGTCTGGTGGCCGGGCTTTTACCCATGGAGCCCGGCCGGGCTCAGCCCGAAGAGGAAACATGGGCCCCCCCTCCCATGGGCCCACCACCCGTGGGAGGGGCCAAAGGGGTCGGGTGCACTGTGAGATGGGTGGCGGCCAAGGGAGGGGACCCTGGTGGTCCGATCCTCGATTGCAGAAACTGGCTCTTGGGACGTGGAATGTCACCTCTCTGGTGGGGAAGGAGCCGGAGCTAGTGCGTGAGGTCGAGAGGTTCCGGCTAGAAATAGTCGGTCTCACCTCGACGCATGGCTCTGGTTCTGGAACCAGTCTCCTTGAGAGGGGCTGGACATACTTCCACTCTGGAGTTGCCCAGGGTGAGAGACGTCGGGCAGGAGTGGGCATACTTGTTGCTCCCCATCTCGGCGCCTGTACGTTGGGGTTTACCCCGGTGAACGAGAGGGTAGCATCCCTCCGCCTACGGGTGGGGGGACGGGTTCTGACTGTCGTTTGTGCTTACGGGCCGAACGACAGTTCAGATTACCCACCCTTTTTGGAGTCCTTAGAGGGGGTACTGGAGAGTGCTCCTCCTGGGGACTCCCTTGTTCTGCTGGGGGACTTCAACGCTCATGTGGGCGACGACAGTGAGACCTGGAGGGGCGTGGTTGGGAGGAACGGCCCGCCCGACCTGAACTCGAGTGGTGTTCTGTTGCTGGACTTCTGTGCTCGCCATGGATTGTCCATAACGAACACCATGTTCAAGCATAAGGGTGTCCATATGTGCACTTGGCACCAGGACACCCTAGGCCGCAGTTCGATGATCGACTTTGTCATCGTTTCATCGGATCTGCGGCCGTATGTCTTGGACACTCGGGTGAAAAGAGGTGCGGAGCTGTCCACTGACCACTACCTGGTGGTGAGTTGGCTCCGGTGGTGGGGGCGAAAGCCGGTCAGACCTGGCAGGCCCAAACGTGTTGTGAGGGTCTGCTGGGAACGTCTGGCGGAATCCCCTGTGAGACGGAGCTTTAACTCCCATCTCCGGCAAAATTTCGAACACTGCCCGGGGGAGGTGGGGGACATGGAGTCTGAGTGGACCATGTTCCGTGCCTCCATTGTCGAGGCGGCCGATCGGAGCTGTGGCCGCAAGGTTGTCGGTGCCTGTTGCGGCGGCAACCCTCGAACCCGTTGGTGGACACCGTCGGTGGGGGATGCCGTCAGGCTGAAGAAGGAGTCCTATCGGGCCTTTTTGGCCTGTGGGACTCCGGAAGCAGCTGATGGGTACCGGCGGGCGAAGCGGCATGCGGCTCGGGCGGTTGCTGAGGCAAAAACTCGGGCGTGGGAGGAGTTTTGGAGAGGCCATGGAGAAAGACTTCCGTACGGCTTCGAGGCGATTCTGGTGCACCATCCGGCGTCTCGGGGGGGGAAGCGGTGCAGCACCAACACTGTTTATAGTGGGGATGGTGTGCTGCTGACCTCTACTCGGGACGTTGTGGGCCGGTGGGCAGAGTACTTCGAAGACCTCCTCAATCCCACCAACATGCCTTCCACTGAGGAAGCGGAGCCTGGGGACTCTGGGTTGGGCTCTCTAATCTCTGGGGACAAGGTCGCCGAGGTGGTTGAAAAGCTCCTCGGTGGCAAGGCCCCGGGGGTGGATGAGATCCGCCCGGAGTTCCTTAAGGCTCTGGATGTTGTAGGGTTGTGTTGGTTGACGCGACTCTGCAATATCGCATGGACATTGGGGGCAGTTCCCCTGGATTGGCAGACTGGGGTGGTGGTCCCCCTGTTCAAAAAGGGGGACCGGAGGGTGTGCTCCAATTATAGAGGGGTCACACTCTTAAGCCTCCCTGGCAAGGTCTATTCGGGGGTACTGGAGAGGAGGGTCCGTCGGATAGTCGAACCTCGGATTCAGGAAGAGCAGTGTGGTTTTCGTCCTGGTCGTGGAACACTGGACCAGCTCTACACCCTCGGCAGGGTCCTGGAGGGTGCATGGGAGTTCGCCCAACCAGTCTACATGTGTTTTGTGGACTTGGAGAAGGCGTTCGACCGTGTCCCTCGGGGAGCCCTGTGGGGGGTTCTCCGGGAGTATGGGGTACCGGGCCCTTTGATACGGGCTGTCAGGTCCCTGTATGACCGGTGTCAGAGTCTGGTCCGCATTGCCGGCAGTAAGTCGGGCTCGTTTCCGGTGAGAGTTGGACTCCGCCAGGGCTGCCCTTTGTCACCGATTCTGTTCATCACTTTCATGGACAGAATTTCTAGGCGCAGCCAAGGTGTTGAGGGGATCCGATTTGGTGGCCTTAGGATCTCATCTCTGCTTTTTGCAGACGATGTGGTCCTACTGGCCTCATCAGGTCGTGATCTGCAGCTCTCGCTGGAGCGGTTCGCAGCCGAGTGTGAAGCGGCCGGGATGGGGATCAGTGCCTCCAAATCCGAGGCTATGGTCTTGAGCCGGAAAAGGGTAGAGTGCCTTCTCCGGGTCAGGGGGGGTGTCCTGCCCCAAGTGGAGGAGTTTAAGTATCTCGGGATCTTGTTCACGAATGGGGGAAGAAGGGAGCGGGAGATCGACAGGCGGATTGGCGCAGCGTCTGCTGTCAAGCAGGCGCTGTACCGGTCCGTCGTGGTGAAGAGAGAGCTGAGCCAAAAAGCGAAGCTCTCGATTTACCGGTCGATCTACGTTCCCACCCTCATCTATGGTCATGAGCTTTGGGTCATGACCGAAAGAACGAGATCGCGGATACAAGCGGCCGAAATGGGTTTTCTCCGTAGGGTGGCTGGGCTCTCCCTTAGAGATAGGGTGAGAAGCTCAGTCATCCGGGAGGGACTCAGAGTAGAGCCGCTGCTCCTTCACATCGAGAGGAGCCAGTTGAGGTGGCTCGGGCATCTGGTCAGGATTCCTCCTGAACGCCTCCCTGGTGAGGTGTTCCGGGCACGTCCCACCGGGAGGAGGCCCCGGGGAAGACCCAGGACACGCTGGAGGGACTATGTCTCTCAGTTGGCCTGGGAACGCCTCGGGATTCCCCCGGAAGAGCTGGAAGAAGTGGCCGGGGAGAGGGAAGTCTGGGCCTCCCTTCTGAAGCTGCTACCCCCGCGACCCGACCTCGGATAAGCGGAAGAAGATGGATGGATGGATGGATGGATGGATACACGATTTTTTGCTCCTATTTTTCCCCGTAGGACAATCTTAGAACGTTGGTCTTTCTAAGATTGTGTGGTGTGTTATGGTAGATCATCGTTGCCGCTCTGATCCAAATCAGGGGTTTTCCCCGACTGGGAGCATTAATGCAGCCTGTTGAATGTGACAGGTAGCCAATCAGAAAGCGGGGATTCTCCTCAGTGTTTTCTGAGGGGAAATTACAGAGGGGAATCCCAAACAGCTGACACGGTGCAACCAGCAGACATTGGAGATGATACGTGGAAACAGCATTAATGTTTATTCAACATGCAAAGAATATAGAAATGACAACGGGAGGAGTTGGAGCGAAACCGGTAACTGTTCAGCTGTTCTTCATTAACGTGACGTAAATAGGTTCTAATGATTTTCATTCAGTCAGGACTGACACTAGCCACATGGATTGCAGGTAGATTGTAGTAAAGCATTGATTAATACCTGGTTTTAAAATTAGTTCACTGGACTTGTAGCCATTATTTTGTGCCCATTGTTGGACACCACACGGCAGGAACAAACCCGATCGAACCGTTATACCTAGGATTTCTGTCGGCTAATGTGTGGTCTGTCAGGTTTTGAAAATGGGCCGACAATCGGCTGACAGCTCTAAGATCGTGTGGTGTGCGCTGGGCATTAAACTAAGGAAATTAGGAAGGGAGGAGTCAGTGGAGAGCACCGGAGTTGAGCCCTTTTTCATTCAGTGTCATTAGCTGAAAAAGAAAAAGGTCGGAAGAGACGATAATGCCGATAATTAAAATGACGTCGGTAGTTTTAATTTATCGTACGATTAATTGATTTATCATTTATCGCGACAGGCCTAGTTGTACCTTTCCAGACTCAATGGCTTCAACTTCAGGTGGGGCATCCTCCTCTCCACAGTCCGTTCAGTCCGCTCAATTCTACTGCTACTTCATTGCCTTCCCTGAGCTGCTCCCCAGTTTTGCCAACCTGGGTTGACAGTTTTCAGATACCGTGGCAGAAGCTTCCAGAAGAGCTGATACAGATTTTGGAACGACAGAAAAGGCCAAGTGCATGACTTCGAAGACAAATGGTGAGGATTATTGTCCCTGAAATGATGCTGATTTGCAAGAATCCAACCAAACGCAACACTACTGAAATAGCAGAAAGGATGGTGAGCAGGTATCCAAAGTCACTTAAGGATGTCATTGATGGTGACGTTATACTTGGTTATCATTCCCTGGTAAAACAACTCCAGGCAAGAATTGAAAATGTCAAACGACAAGACACACCAAAGATAACTAAACGCAAGGCAGAATCAGATAATGACACTGATGAGATACCTGCTGAGCAGAAAGCCAGTGTTCAAGACACGTATGGCTGTGTCAACTGGGCGCCAAAGTTTTTGCCCCTTTCTGAGACTGTAGAGTCAGCTTAAGAAAAAAGAATACATGAAAAAGATGTTCTAAGACAAAAAATATGCTGCAGAAGATGTGAAAGAACTTATCAAGTCCACCTATTACACGCAACGAAAGGACATCAATAAAGGTACAAGCATCCTGAAGCTATGCCAAGAATGGCCTTTTTTGTTCCATGAAACTGGCATGGCAGAACACTTCCAGCAACTTACTGGCATCAGTCTGATGGAAGCCTTCTTCACCAATCTAGACAAAAAGGGGGAGCGCATCGTCAACTTCCTTAAAACTGTTTTTGCTCAGATAGAAAAACAAGTTCTGGAGTCTCTCCTCAAGTTAGCAAGTGAAAAAGGTCAGTCCAGTGGTTGTACAGAGATGATTCTTCTTCTACTTGCTTTTTTTGGTGAGAAGGAAGAGCATATGTTCCACTATGTTGAGAAGACGAGCCTTCCTGAAGAGGTTGAGATGGAGGATGTGCCAGCAACACCCTGCCTTATTGTGTGTGGTATGTCTGAACCAAGTTGACAAAGTAGTTGAATGGTTCACACAGGGGCTTTTTGTGATATAAATTTGTTCATGTTTTTTATTCAAAGGGTCCTCTTGCTTCACTGCGGACTGCTTCATGTTGAGTATTGATCAGAAGATTATCAATGACCACATCACTGCCTTCTCCTGTGCCATCTGCCTGATGTTTGGCAGTTACTACTGTTTTAATATACACTACCCAGTGGGACTGCGGTCAACACTGGAGTTCCTCCAGAGGTCATTCTTATACTTACACACAGTCTATATTTACCAGCAAGATAAAGTTTTCACAATATATATCAGAATGTTACTAGTTACCGAAATATAATAAATACAAAAGACAATTGAAATGGAGGGGAAAAAACTGCTAAATCTAAATATTCATGATAGAAATAATGCCAGTAGAAACTGTGAAAATGTTTTATCATTTCTTTGCTGTTGCTGAGCAGTGTTTAAATTGTATATTTTTTATGGCCATGAAGACAGAAGAGTTCTTCAGTCTGTTTGTGAAGAAGGATAGGCACAAAAGCCTGTCACTAAATATTCCTCTGGCTCTGCCACTGAATCCAGCCACCACAAAGCTGGATCTCGTGATATCTTTCTGTTAAGTCATTTATAAACATAACATTAAATGCAATAAAATTTATTTTCTTCAAGGTGTTTCTTTTCAATTAATCCGGAGAGAGGAACAAAAGTTGAGCATAGCAAGAGGAGGAAAATCTTTGCGGTCAACCCAAGAGTCCTCACACTCATCGCTGACCTTGCAGACCATGAGTGGACTTAGACCATACTTTGTGAGTCATGTGATATGATGTGTAATGTTGTTATGTTGCGGTATGTTGAAAACTGCATTTTATTGGTATTTAAGGTTTACACTGTAAGATTTCACATTTTTCATCTTCATGTTAAATCTTGCAAGACATTTGCAAGACAGTTAGACATTTCTTTTTCTATATATGTATATAGCAGATGACAATAAAACAGATTTTATGCTGCACCACTGTCACGGCTTAATGAATATGTGGTGATTTACAAGTTACAAGTCAAAAAACCTGACAAACGTGAACAGATTTCACAGATTTCAGAAAGGTTACAGTGGTGCCCAGCACATATGTTAGAAAGTTCTTATTTCTGTGTATGTGCCAATCCCATATGATATGGATTATTCATTTGAAACACACTGCACCGGGGTTGAAGTGATAATGTTGTGTCATATCTGTTCAAACTTTTGCACTAATATAAGTGCTTGCTGCTTTTTGGAAGATGTGTTACAAGTTCTTTGTAATCTACGGTGGCCGACAGGTGCAAATGCGCAGCAAAAGAGAAAACATGCAAACAAAAAAGAAGACACCCCCGAATGAAATGCAGCAAATAAAAAGAGAGACGCAAACACCCCCGAATGAAATGCAGCAAATAAAAAGAGAGACGCAAACACCCCCGAATGAAATGCAGCAAATAAAAAGAGAGACGCAAACACCCCCGAATGAAATGCAGCAAATAAAAAGAGAGACGCAAACACCCCCGAATGAAATGCAGCAAATAAAAAGAGAGACGCAAACACCCCCGAATGAAATGCAGCAAATAAAAAGAGAGACGCAAACACCCCCGAATGAAATGCAGCAAATAAAAAGAGAGACGCAAACACCCCCGAATGAAATGCAGCAAATAAAAAGAGAGACGCAAACACCCCCGAATGAAATGCAGCAAACAAAAAGTGTTGAAAACGGAAGTGCTCCAGACCACTAGGGGGAGTCAAAGAAAATAGTATTCATTTCTATGGGACCAGATGCAAGATTCTTCTTCTTCTTCTTCTTGGTATTTATTGGCGGTTGGCAACAAACTTACAGTAGCATTACCGCCACTTACCAGTATGGAGTGTGGTTCGAGATGGTCTATAAACTTTCACTTTCTACCTTTTCCCTCCATTAACTCCTGATTAAACATACCCCCACACATACACACCTGCTTATATTATCCAACTTGCTTATAACTTTATATACCCCTCTTTGATATTCTTTACACATTCACACCCAACTTGCTCTACTCATATCCTATGAAATAGCTTTGTTTTTTTAAGATACCGAATAATTATTTGAATATGTCTACTCCCGAAATCTCTCCTCAAAAATTCTATTAAATTAAACCTTTCTTTAATACCTACACACTCTCTCAGCATGCATCTTCTCTCTTCTTCATACTTACAACACTCTAAAATAACATGCTCTATTGTTTCAGACTTCTCACAATAATCACACTTTCCAGATGCAAGATTCAGAGAGATACCTTTACTTTCTTTCAAATTTCTTTCTCTGAATCTTGCATCTGGTCCCATAGAAATGAATACTATTTTCTTTGACTCCCCCTAGTGGTCTGGAGCACTTCCGTTTTCAACACTTTTTGTTTGCTGCATTTCATTCGGGGGTGTTTGCGTCTCTCTTTTTATTTGCTGCATTTCATTCGGGGGTGTTTGCGTCTCTCTTTTTATTTGCTGCATTTCATTCGGGGGTGTTTGCGTCTCTCTTTTTATTTGCTGCATTTCATTCGGGGGTGTCTTCTTTTTTGTTTGCATGTTTTCTCTTTTGCTGCGCATTTGCACCTGTCGGCCACCGTAGTAATCAGTGTTCACAGGGTTGTGAGAAGTTTGTACAGTCCAAAAAGTTTTCATTAATTGGAAAAAAATACAATAATGTTTGGTTTTTGGATATTTTATGTAAAATCTACTTATACTTTTCCATGTTTTTACCATTAGACAAAACTGGTAACACATTATTTAGCTGCTCTAATCGATTTGATAATTTTACCATGTAAATTTGCACTTTTTAATTTCACAATTTGCACTAACTAAACATTTCTTTAATGTTTCAATGTTAATTTTTAGCCAGAAAGGTTTTTTTTCTTAGTTTTATATAACATTATGGCTTCAAAGTCAGTAATTAACCATAAAATCAGCAATACTGGTGCTCTTTTACCATTAAAGAAAAGGATAAATATCCTACATTTTTACAGTTTTTTTCTTTTGAAAAATAAAGACAAAACATGTATCAATACAGTAATTTAGGGAAATGTTAGCATGGTAAAACTGTTAAATTTACAGTAAAATGTTTTCAAATTTCATGGCATGAACCGCATCTTATATATCAATTTTAGGACAAAATATCATTTTTTATAATGGTAATAATAGTAATTTTTACAGTAAAAGTTAAAAAAAAATATTACTGTAGAATCAGCAACACCAATACTCATCTATGTAATTGTAAAAAATATCTTACTGTAATTTTGACGGTGAAATTCTGGCAACCACAGCTGCTGGCTAATTACTGTTAAAAATACAGACAAAACCCTGTAATTATGAAGCCTAGGTGCAAATTCAAACTGGAAGACTCTTTTATCCCCACCGGGACCCGTTAATTGAAGCGACCTGCCCACAATCGTCGACCTATCAACGCCGGACCAAGCCACGTCACGTCCAATCATCGACCAAGTCCCAGCTGATAAGGACCTTCATTAATGACGTTCCTAACAGCATCGGGGGTTCTCACCTGAAGCCTATCGCTAACGCTGCAATAACCGTTATCCCCAGCCGGGGCCCGAGCGCCAAAGACTTTAAATTCTGTTTGTCAATAAACTCTTCTAATTGTCTTCTTATCTCCGTCTGAGTCTCTCCAGATTGAAATACAGGTTCAGTGACATATTTTATAATTTAGAGTGTTAATTTTACAGCAAAATACTTTCATATACATACTGTATTTGTAATATTGTTTTAATGGAAATTTTAGGATAAAACTTGATCAATTTCAATGGTAAAAACAGTCATTTTTACAGTAAAAGGTTAAATAAAACACCATTTATTACTGTAGAATCATTAATTGTAAAAATTGTCTGACTGTAATTTTAACGGTTAAATTCTGGCAACCGCAGCTGCCGGTATTTTACTGTAAAAATGACTCTTTTTTTTTACAGTGTAACTTGAAAATTAACTGTTTGTTGCTTTGAAAAAAAAAAGTGTTTAAAAATTAAATTTTTAGCTTGGAAAATAAATATGTAGTTTAGAACTAAATATATAGTTAGAAAAATGCATATTTAAACATCAAGTTGGAAACTAAACATTTGTTTGAAGGCTAAATATTTAGCTTCCTAACTAAATATTTTATTTGAAATGTACAGTAAATATTTATTTTTTACTCTAAAAGGTGTGGATTAAATATCTAGTTTGGAATGCTGACTTTTACAAATGTATGAATAATGTGAGAAACCATAAACGGCTTTTATTGCAGCAAATTTGAATACATTTTATTTTTGCCAGTAATTTTGATGTTTATGTAGTGAAGTCCTTGATTTCTATTTTGAGCTGTATACATTTCTTTTTGAATTTGCGCTCTGTCTAGTGCTGTTGTATAACAGTTACCTGGTTTTCCCCAAATAGAGCAGTTGGTATAGGAGTTATGACAGTTACAGCAGTTGCAGCAGTTAGTACAGTTGTTACAGCAGTTAGTGCAGCACTTTGTATTTCACTTTGTATTTCACCTTGCAACAAGAAACATTGTTTCATACTGGCAGCCCATGCCAATACTGAAAAGGTTTGTTAATTGTACATTGTATTTTCTTTTAATGTGTATTTTGTCTGTTGATATGTTTATTTGGCATGAACTTAAAGTAGCGTATGAATTTAAGCATTGTAAAATGATTAGCTACTCACATTTTATATGTGCTTCAGCTCTTACAGTGGTGATATGTGGATTTTAATGCTATGATGAATGGAATGTGCTTTTAAAGGGATTAGATCTCATTAAATCGTAAGTAAAGCTATATCCAAACAACATGGTGAAATTATGATGAAATTATGACTGGAAAAAAAAAACACCCTTTTTTATGTGACAGGTTATATAAACCAAAAATATTACTGTTATTTATTTATTTATTTATTTATTCATTCATTTATTTATTTATTTATTTATTTTTATCTTGTAACTTTACAAGTGGTACACCATATTTTTGAGCTCCTTTCAGAATGAACTGCTTTGGGCACTCTTGTCACCTTAAATTGAAACTGACACCCAAATCAACTTTTATTTTTGCTGATAAACTATCTAAATATGTTATTCAGGGTTCTATCTTTATGTTTCTGAGTGAAGTTTGACATTGTGGTGCAATTTGTTGAGTCCAGCGTTATTTTGCCCGAAACCGTCTCATTTGCTGGCCTCGTTCTGTCAAACGGTTCTCTGGCAGTTGAATATTCTCCTGTGTTTACAAACAAATAATCCTGTAGTTGTCATGTGACGCCACACTTCCGGAAACTTTGTAACTGACAGTCTTTCTGGAAGGCAGCTGCTACGGAGTTGCTATGACAACAAGAAACAATCCGCAGACTCAAAACCAGCTCTCATCTCTTCCTGTCTAATTTGAAAACAGCATAAGTACACTACAAATATTACTCGACCACTATTTTTGAGTACTCTTCCACCTCTCTGTAATACTAAGATAAATATCAGTAGTATTTACTGTAGTACTTACTGTCGAACTAGCAAAATTAGCTTAGCTAATGAAGCTTTTATCTCCAAGCTGAGACGGACATGTGTACCTTACTGTATAACTATGTTCCAAGCCGCACAACTCCTCCATGCTATGCGCACTCTTCATGTTCACTAAGCAATGAAATGTCATAGAGCTCGGAGGCGGCTTGTCCACATTGACTGACCTGTTTTCCTTACCTATCTCAAAAGGGTTGATCCCTTTCTCTTGCACCTTGGTCTAGACCAGGGGTCTCAAACTCCAGTCCTCAAGGGCCATTGTCCTGCAGTTTTTAGATGTGTCACAGGTACAAAACACTGGAATGAAATGGCTTACTTACCTCCTCCTTGTGTAGATAAGTTCTCAATTATTACAGATAAAATAAATAACATATGGCAGGAGAGATGACATTTAGAAGAAAGAGGAAGGAATTTACATAAAACATCTAAAAGGTGCAGGGCAGAGGCCCTCCAGGACTGACGTTTGACGCCTGTGGTCTAGACTCATACTTTCTTTTTGTTGATCTGGAAGCTATGGTTCATCTATGCTTTGTACAACTGCGTTACAGTCCCGTTCGGTCAATAAGATTTCTCTACAATTGTGTTAGTAGGTTGTGTAAGAGGATTAGATAATTTAAAAAAATTCAAAAACTATTACTTTCTTGCACAGTGCGTACCATAGTATAGCTGCATGGCTCACAGTGTTTCCACATATCAACCAGACAGTCCTTCAATTCTGATGTCCACCGGACTCTAGTTCCACCATGTCAGTTATTTTTTTGTTTGGGATTCCCCTCCGTGTTTATTTCACCATGCTTTCTGGTTGGCTTACCTGTCAAAAAGCTGCGTTCTGGTTTGCAGTAGGGGGACAACACACAAGATGCGATATTGGGCCAAGACAATCCAACATGTTGTCAGAAGGGAAAAATCGGGAACAAAAATCCTGCCCTGTGGACTAAGTTTAAAGGTACTGGCGTTCTGCTTGGGTTGTGAGAAAATGGGCTCGGCTGGGGTTGCTATAGGTAATCTAGGTAATGGCAGAGTTTTATTAATTGTAACTTGAGATAGGCCTATAGGGATTTTTGAAACGGCTCAATTTCCAGACAGCAAAAAAAAATTGGTTGAAGTTAATTCATTTTTGTCCTCACAGTGCTTGGCAATGTTTTTTTTTCCACAACAAGCGATTCAAAGCATAATATACTCTAACTCTGTTAGTTTCTATTTAAAGTGAAAAGCGTATGTTTTGAGTCAAGTGATGTTTTTGTGACAAATTTCACATGACAAACATAGACTAAATGTGCCAGAAAGAATATATAAAATATAAATAAATAAATAAAAACTACTAGATATAGAGAGATATGGATATTTAAACAGAACACAAAATAAGATCCCATAAAATCAGACAATGAAAGAAGTGAATATAGTTGAATAGCAAGGAGGATAAAATCAAGTAAAATCACTGTTTATTAAAAGTGTTAGTTCTTGAATGAATAATAATGGGTATCTGTTCCTTTGCTTTGTCCTTCTTAGATTTCCCATGGCAGACTTTCAGCCTTTGCTTCTGCTACTTCTCATCCTGACTACATCATTTGCCAATGAAAATGAACCTATAATCACCACCAAAAGTGGAAAGGTTAGAGGGAATGTTTTTGATGTGCTAGACGGCCAACTTCAAGCATTTCGTGGAATTCCGTATGCACAGGTGCCTCGCTCTGTCCTAAGATTCCGTCCTCCAATGCCTGTGAGTAATTGGGATCATGTGAAAAGTGCCCAAGATTTACCAAATTCCTGCTACCAGTTGCGAGATGAAATGTTTCCAGGTATGATTCAATACTACACAAATAAAGATATTTCAAAATATGTTTAATTCACCTAGATATTGTTTATCATTAAAAAACTTGTCTTAATATGATGGAAGTTCTGTCCTTTGCATTGACTAAATTTAGGAGAATAAAACAATAGTAAAAAAACAACAAAAAGATGATCTGCTACTGTTGCAAGTTGGATGTGGGGGCATTTGTAAAACTGAGGTAGCAAAACTGAAGTGGCCAGAAATTCTCAATGGAGGAAAAATGCAATGACCTAAATGTTAATGCCTTTCTTTAAACCACAATTATCAGCTGACCCTTTAAAAGTCCTTTAAACCAGTAGTTCAAAGCTGTTGGCTATAACACTGGACATAGGAAGAGAAATGTCAAATGTTAATTACCAAAAATCCCACAATGGTCACTAAAATAACTTGAATTGGACAAAAGTGAAATTAGTAGAGTTTTAGGAAAAATTAACCAATGAAAATCAGACATTGTTTTGGAATTGTGGCTCAACATTATCATTTCAAGCAATAACTAATGAAAAAGACCTTCACAAAAATTATGATACATTTACCGGTAACTTAAATTTCCATCCTCCCATTCTACAGCAAAATTATTGAAAAAGTAATGTTTAAACAGTGAAATAGCTTCCTAATGACACCCAACCACTTTGGTTTCAGGGCTCAGCACAGTACTGAGACTGCCCACGTCAAAGTGTTCAATGACATCCATATAAATACAGACTGTGCAAGAACCATAATTCTGGTTCTGTTGTACTTCAGTGCAGCACTTGACACTGTTGACCATGACATACAGTATTACTGACACGACTGGAGAGTTGGGTAGGACTCTGGTCCAGTACTCAGCTGGTTCTAATGTTACATAAAGAACCAAGATTTCTTTCAATAGTTAATTTCTCATTGATTAGGCTAAAAAATACTACAATAGGCTAATAAAATAATTTACAATTCGCAGGTTGAATGCAACAATTCAACTCACTGCATTTTAAATTTCTGATGACTTAGTTTATCGCCTGCCTTGATGAATGCTGCAACATTCTTGTTTTCCCTCTCAATGTGACCAAACTAGGAAGAAATTATTGTATTTTATTTGTCCTTTGCATGGTAAATATGAGGGGTTTTTTTTCAAATTAAATTACATTTTAGGAAATCCCTGTTTTGTTCAATATTGCTGATGGGTCATTAGAACTCATCTCATTCACTAATGTCAATGTTGTAGCGTAATTCATTTTATCACACTGTGATAAAGAGTTGTAGTACACTGAAAAAATGCTGGCTATTGTTATAACAGCAAGATAAATGCGGGTAACCATGGCAACCAGTGAGCTTTTAAAGGCCGGCCGACCCTTGCTGCAGTCAAGCTGAGCGAGCATCCGCTGTGTTTGCAAACAAATAATCTCTCTATAGGAACTGCTTGATCTCTTTGTAAAGACTGGACTAGGTAGTCTGTCCTATAAGGATGCATTAAAAATATTACCCATACAAGACATTGTCATCAGGAGGATTTAGTGGAGTGGCCTAATCTGAAGTGGTTTCGTATATATATTTGTCTAAACAGAGTGACTGTCCAAACGAAAAATGTTTTGCATAAATAATACTTTCTTTTTTTTTAATTATTTCAACAAATCGAACATATCATTGACACTCTTTGGTTACCATTCATATTATCCTTCCCTTCAGTTTGTCATCAGTTTCCACCTGATGACCTGATAAACTTCCACCTGGTTTATTATTTAAAATGATTTAGTTGAACCTTATTTGAAAAGCATTGTCTGATCTTTGTTGGTTAATTTTCAATAGATGTTTATTTATTATTACCTTTTTAATTGTAATTGTAATTTTCAAGTTATTTAAATGATGGTTGAGGGGTATTCTGTTATGGACAGAGGATGCCAACAATTTTGTCACATGCATTTTAGCTAAAGGTAGAAATATTCATAATTTCAACTGGTTTGTACATTTTATTCTTTCAGTCATTATTTATGGGGACGTTTTTGTCATGACAACTTTGAGCAGGAATATACTCATGTTCATGAGGAAAGTTACTGAACTTTTGCCTTATGTGCTGATTGAAATTAGTATCCTAATTACTTTATAAAGCTATCATTATAATTATCAGCCTTCTACTGAGTGATGAACAGCCCAACACTAAACTAAAAACTTTGGTGCTGAAAATAAGTGAAAAAGCAGCTGATGTCCAATGAAAAGCTTTAAAAGACATTCAAATAATCTACAGGAATTATTTGCAACTGTGAAAACTTGTAAAAAGCTCTCTTCCACCACATGCCTTGTTCCTAGCTTGTCAATAATCACAAAAATTATAGTGATTCATAACTTTGCACATTATAGACGTTAGACTTTAAATAGACTTTAACCTTAAGATTATAATAGTTAAGAGCTAGTTCAGCATATCTAATCTGTGAAATGCTTGTGATAAAGGCTAAGGATTCAATGTACTCAAAGGTTTTATAATCTTGCAAGTACTCTGGCTGTAATCAAACATTATTGTTAATAACAATGTGATATTGTTGCAGGGTTTGAAGGTGCAGAGATGTGGAATCCAAACACCCCTGTGAGTGAGGACTGTCTGTACTTGAATATTTGGGCCCCTATGTTCAAGACACCCACACCCCAACCGGAAGATAGTGTTCCTGTATTAGTCTGGATATATGGAGGTTCCTTTGTGTCAGGAACATCCACCCTGGATATCTACCAAGGCCATTTCTTGTGTAAATCTCAGAAGGTTGTTGTGGTAACTATGAATTACAGGTGAGAAAATATTTCAATTGAAATCACGAGTGTACCCAATCCTAGTTCTTGCGACACAGCTTTCTGTATGTTTGGCTGTTTCTGCTCAAAAGCATTTCATCAAGTTTTCATTGTTTTCAAAGACAAAGTTTATGTCAACAGAATCAAGTTTTTACAACTCTTTTCTGACTCATTTGTTCAGACATGAGAGTCATCGAGAACATGGAAGTTAAAAGTGAGAACAAAAGACCAGGATTGAAGAAACGCTGTTACAAATTCCACAATAGGCATCTCATACATCTGTTTGACTGAACTGATAATCTCAAAAACTAGAAGAGCAAGTTCAATATTCATCTGTGAAACATTAATATAAACATGTTCATATTCACTCCATACAGCCAGAAGAAGTGAAATCACTAAAAAATCACAAGATGAACTAGTTGATGTTTATCTATCTGAATATACTACACTGCCAAAGTCAGCTTATTAAAAAAAAGAGCATCAGTGCTATTTTTTTTATAACGTTTCCTTTACATCACTTTATCTGCAAAAATGATAACAATGGTCAGTTTTAACACAAGGTGGAAGCGACAGTTAAATATGTTGAGTACAGCACTGACATATGGTGAATTCTTTTAGTATGTATTTTTTTTTCTTGTGGTCATGATTTTTAGAGTGGGACCACTTGGCTTTCTGGCTATTCCTAACAACCCAAACATCCGGGGAAATCAAGGTCTACTGGATCAGCGTTTGGCAATTAAATGGGTGCGAGATAACATCGCTGCATTTGGAGGTGATCCTAAAAAGGTAAAATAATGTCCTTATTTTTCCTAAAATCAGAAAGTAATATTGTATGGACCATGAATGAATTAATGTAAATGCACGGGCATTTACTTTTGCTTCCAGATAACACTATTTGGGGAGAGTGCTGGAGCAGCATCTGTGGGGTTCCACCTGCTCTCTCCAGGCAGCCAGGGCCTCTTTCAAAGGGCTGTGATGCAGAGCGGCTCCCCTAATGCAGCATGGGCCATAGCAAATAAAACTGAGATATATGACAGGTATGTGTGCTTAGTATTGAGCTAGTTGTTCCTGGATATTCTGTGTAGATTATTTAATTGTTTTTTTTTTTCTGAAGTATGATAATTATCCTGCGACAAACTGGCAACCTGTGCAGGGTGTACCCCACCTCTCATCCGAAACGTTAGCTGGAGGGAGGCACCAGCACCCCTCCCGAACTCACTAGGGACACGGGTGTTAAGAAATGGATGTATGGATGATAATTAGCTTTCAAAATATCTTACAGCCATATAGTAAAAAATATTTGATACTGAAGTTTGAACATGAACATGTTTTGAACATGTTCTGGCAGTTCTGACACCTGGTACTGAAGGCAACCTAGAAATAAAAAATAAAGGATTACATTCACATCAAGCTTTCTTTTTGATTCCAAATATCCACTCACATGCAGTGCAATGGTTGTCAGAAAACTATAATTTTGTGTACGAAATACAGTGTCTTGAAATAGACAGAGCTTTCTTCTCTTTTGGCTTTTTTACTGCACTTCATGGATCACTAAACTATTTGTAATATCAAATATGACCTTAGGAAATATTAAAAAACTGTTTTCAAATGTTAATTTCAATTGATAATCCAAACCAGCCTAGTTTTATGTGAAAAAGTAATTCCTGCTTGATATACTAAAGATAAATGATTGTGCCACCTATAAGTGTAACAAAATTTCCATTAACCATTTACCTTCCAAGCATCAGTGACATTTAAAATCCTGCCACAGCATCTCAATCAGATTTAATGGTTTACTCCCAGTTATTTTCTTCGCCTTAAAGCAACTACAAATAAACATCAACAATTACAATGGACACATATCTAAAATTTTAATCTAAACTAAGATAAGTTGATCAAAGCCGTACCATACCCTTACCATATATGGATATTCTGATTGGGGTAGGAAAAGACGTGCTAGCTTCTGTTACTAGCAACACAAGATAAATACATGGGTTGTTTGTTTTTTTATATAATGATCAGCTGAGTTTTTAAAAATAAGTAAATAATCATTAGTAATACTAAAATAGATACAACTAAGATAAATACTACAGGCACATTTGCAGAAGTAAAAACATCCATAATGTTATTTTTTGCAACAAACAGGACAAACAGGGAGGGAGAAAATGAGGTGAGGTGATCTAAAGCACAAGATCAGTCAAAATAAACAATAGCAAACACAAAACAAATCATCAAAACTGTAAATCAAAAAAAAAAACACCAAGACAACCAACATCCCAAAACCCAGAACTTATATTTTTCATTCTAGCTTTTGTCCCATCTTTTTTTTTTTTTTTTTTTATAAATGTTCAGTATTATTTACGTTACATAGTACTGTCATTCCTCCTTGGTGCTAACTAGTTGCTTTATTGAACTTCTTTCCCAACAAACAGATCCTTAAAACTAGCAAAATTGCTAGACTGCCCCGTGGATGATCCTGCTCGTCTGGAGTATTGTTTGCTGAATGCTGATCCTGAAAAGATGTCACTCAAGCAATTTGAAAATCTTGTTCCGCCTTCAGTTTTGTCCATGCCATTTGTCCCACATATTGATGGAGACGTCATACCATCTGATATAGAAGTAAGTCTCTACGTGTTTGTATAAGAGATTTATTCAAAAAGTGAAGAATTGTAAATGTTTGACATATTACTTGCAATATTTGAATTGTATTGAATGCTATGTTAAATTACCATTTTGGAAAAAAAAAACTTCTCGCCAAACAACAACAGCAAACCTTGTCTCAGTGACCAAGGATCTCTAATTCTCTCCTCTCTTTCAAAGGGAAATGGAAATCTTTTCACTCCAGTACATACTTACAGAAAAAAGTTATCTTTTTAATATTAAGATTTTGTGGTAAATTCCTGTAGGTTTTACACCGTGTAGCACTGTAAACTTGTGGTCCCAGAAATATCTTAAGTTGGATATGGACAGACAATATTTTGCTCATGTTAAATCAGTAGTTGTGTGGTTATTGCCTGTTAATGTTCTACTCACTAGGAAAGTGACATTCGTTGCCAATAAACAATGCGATTCAACATAATTTCTAAACTGATCTTAGTGTAACACAAAAGTTTGACTTGTCAATGAATACCTAAGATCAAGACATTTTTTAATTGAGGATGGATCCAACATAATTATTTTAATCATGTCTTTTTTCTTCTGCAGACGTTGCTAAACAGCTCTACTCTTCCCAAAAAAGAACTGTTGATAGGCTTGAATAAAAATGAAGGAACCTACTTTCTTTTTTATGGAATGCCTGGTTTCACTCGCCAGGGTGAAAGTTTCATCACCAGGACGGACTTTATGGACGGTTTACCACTAGTAATGAAAAATTCAAGTGCGATTGTTAAACAAACCGTTATTTCTCACTACACTGATTGGCAAGATGAAAACAATACAAAGACCAACCGTGATCAAATGGGGAGGATGGTTGGAGATGTGCTGTTCAATTGTCCTGTAATGGACTTTGCTACTCGGTAAGTTCCAGGTTTCAGGTTAAGTGATAAATGCTTTTATATAGAAAAAACATCCTCTGTTCTAACTGTGGTCTACATATGTTTGATCCTTGATAGCAATACCATAAAACTTTATAGAACTATTTATAGAACTTACTTAATTTCACTTTGGGATTAATAAAGTATTTTTGAATTGAAATTGAAATGAGAACCAAACAAAGGTTAACTTTCTAAAATAATAAAAAAAAATACATCATTTTCCCTACACTTCAAAATTATGTACTTGTTGTGTAAGTCCATCACATAAAATCTCAAACACATACAGTCATATTCAACAAATCTAAATGTGCATTTCGATGAGGCTTTTTTTTCAGAATAGAAATGCCTTTTGAAAATAACTTTTAAGCAGTTATTAAAATACCTTTCTTTAGGCCATTGACTTTTCATTATTCTTTTAGGTATGCAGAACGTGGCGGTAAGACCTTTTTGTATTTTTTTGACCAAATGTCATCCCCAAATCCCTGGCCAAAATGGGCGGGTGTTATGCATGGCTACGAGATAGACTATGTATTTGGAAATCCTCTGAATGAGTCCCGTAAGTTCACGTCGGATGAAATGACTGTGTCCAAGAGGGTTATGCATCACTTTGGCGACTTTGCCCGGACTGGGTAGGCTAAACAGATTTTCAGTCATGCAGGGATTGTGAGAAACCTAAAAACTATTTTGTTTTACCTTTTCAGAAATCCAGGGTTTAACGAAGGTGATTGGCCATTGTTTAATGCTAGAAGTCAGGTGTATCTCATTTTGAATGACCATAGCAGAGGAGTAAAGAAGAATTTAAAAGCTAAAGAGTGTTATTTGTGGCAGACTTTCCTGCCTAAATTACAGAACATGTCAGGTGAGACACACACTAACAAGTCAATCTATACAGTCTGACACAAATGTACACGTTAGGTTTCATATAAAGCATCTCTAGTTGGAAAGTTTTTGTTCATATCTCGAAAAGAGATGATTTACCTGTTGAGATTTGCCATTTTGGTTTGCTCTAATTTTTTAAACAAAAATTCAGCTCATAGAGGAAATTAAAGCTTGTAACTGAAGCTATTCCTTGTGAAAGATTACTTAATCCCACACACAATCTCTTTGCTCTTTGTCCTTCACAGATTCCCTGACGCAGTGCACTTCAAGTGGGATTGTCCACTACAATTGGGTGTTCCCTCTTATTTTGTTAGTTATCAGTTTAACCCATTAACCGAGCTCCTGCTCTCTGTTTAGTTCATGTGTTTAATGTCTAATGTGTAACAGGTGGGTGCTTGCTTTTCTTAAATATGTCAAATATTATCAGAGCACCACCTGAAGGCTATATGATGTTCCTCGGGGCCCTATAGCCTGTTTTACTTAAAGGTGTCACTGAAAAGCATAGTTTGAAAAAAGGCTTTTAGAATGTTTGTGCAAAAAATATATATTTTTACACTGTTTGAATAACTTGCTTCCTATGCTGATTAGAAATGGTTTATAAAGTGGTTTATCATTAAAACAAGTTTATGCTGTGTGCCCTTGACTGTTTTTTTTTATTTGTTATAGACACACAAGAAGTCGCCCATTCTTTCTTGTCCTTTTTAACACATTATTATTAAATACAAATGTGACAATGGGGAAATAGCAACAGCTAAGCTTGTAGTTTATTTATTATTGCTATAACAACTCCATAGCAACTATTTGCCAAGATGGCCATCAGTTACAAAGTTCACTGAAGTGTGACGTCACATGAGAACTTTTATTATTAACCCATTAAAAGCTTACAAAACTATTACATCATCCTCAGGGTTTTCAGATATTGTATAAATGCAGAGTAACTACTTCATGTCAATTTCTGAGTTTCAAGAAATTAAAACTCAAGGGTTCGAGCTTACTGGCTCTAACCCTATACTATTCAATCTTGTAGCAAACAGACATAACTCTGGTCATCTGAACTAACCTCAAACATGAAAGCTGACTCAGTGTCTAACAAATGTGACAAAAAGGTTTGTGTCCACAATGTTAGATTCTTAAGCAATACCTTTCTCAAAGAATATGCTGCCCTTTTATTGTCGTTACTATTTTAGGTGCTATTGTCCATAGAAAAAAAATAATAATAAATTGTCTGCTGATCAGAATCAGTAGATTAAAACTCATGTATTAAAATCCTGTAAACACATGAAAAGGGTAAAACATCCAAGAGGGTGAATGCATCTTTATCTGCATCGTAGATCAACAATGACATTCTAGAATGCTGACAATTTAGACTGAATATTCTCAGACAGCGGAGGGATATCAGTTCCATTATTGGTTGCAGAAGCCGGCTACAAGTAACACAAATGACTGTGCTTAAATTTGTGTTATGCAGTTTTGGACCCAATGAGTGACATTATCCGAGTTGATTTATATTTGTTTTTTCAGTTGATTTGTGTTGACATGATTTTGGAAAACTTAAACATTACACTTAATATTGTTGAGTATATGAAAAAAATATTCTGAAATATCAAGAAAGTTCTATGTCGTAGAATAATGAATTATTGACTGTTTAAGAGATATGGCAATTAAAGCTGGAGAGAAATGACTTTCTTGAGGTAGTTCTTATGTTTGTCTCTATTGCAATGCAAAACATTTGTTAGAGGCACCCTTGACTCTCTTTACTTCAAAGGATTTTTTTTTCCAATATGTGATAAAAATTTCCAATAAGCAGTAAGGATTTCGAAACCACTGTTTGTTTTTTTCTATCCCAGATTTAAATAAAATGAAGCAGCAACTAAAGCAGGTTTAAACCGAATGCAGGCTAACTTTGCATTAATATGTTTCATTCATCTCTCATTCAAGCTAAAATCAAAATTCAAAGTTATTTTCATCAATTTTCCCTTTTGATAGAACACTTTTGACAATATTGTCTTTTAGTAGTAGTATGCCATATTTGCATCACGTTTGTTAGTCCCCTTTGTGCTTACGTCACCGTGCTTTCTGATTGGCTTACCCGTCAAAAAGCTGCGTTGTCTTTTGCAGTAGGGGGACGTCACGCCACACAATCTAAATTGTTGTCGGAAACGGAAAATCGTGACCAAAATCCTGCCGTGTGGACAAGGCTTAAAGGTGCTGGAGATCTGCTTGGGTTGCTTCGTGAGAAAATGGGCTCGGCTGGGGTTGCTAGGTAACGTCTAGGTAATGGCGTAGTTTTCCTTAATTGCAACTACGTATCTGGAGATTTTTGAAACGGCAGCAAAAAACTTAAACTGAGTGTCTTTTTAAGCGCTTGGGTTGTTTTTGGAAGCAGTTGAGAACGGAAGAATGGAAGGGAAACTTTCAAAATGTGAATTTTGCACACACCTTTAAACTCAGAAAGATTTTTATTTTAACTAGGACTAGTTGTAATTTGTGCTAAAAAAAAATGTGTATGTTTTATCGGATTAATTTAGGTATTTGTGAGGGTGAATTGGGCGTGTTTGTCCCATAAAGCAGATGACATCAGTTGCACAATTAGCACTATAAAGTAAACTGAAATGATTCGATTTTTATCATTTACTTATTTTTTATTGTTATCATTTAAAATTACGTAGTGACCAAAAATGCTTCTATTAATAGTTGCTCTTTGCTGTAATGACTGTGTGTTGGCGGGAGCTGTTGAAGTCATATTATGGGTGGGACAGCCGGGTAGACACTACCCTAAGGGTGTAAACGCCTTCCTCATCTCATTAAGGCTGTGTCCCGACTCAGTCCACGCAAATACATTCTTAACTGAGTGACAAGGTAAGACATGCCTAAAACGTTATGTATGTATGTATGTATGTATGTATGTATGTATGTATGTATGTATGTATGTATGTATGTATGTATGTATGTATATATATATGGGGGGGGGGGGGGGGGGGGGGCGTGCACGCGTGTGTTTTCTTTTCTAAGTTGCTTGCCTTTATAATTACTGCATGCGTTTGAACATGTGTGCGCAGAGTCCCACTCTCTTGCATTCTCCCCTCCCTTCCCCAAGAGCTTGTGCACATCCAGTAACCTGAACTGTCACGCATTCGGAGTTCACCCCTATTTGAAGAATATAGACGATGCAGAAATAGCAGCACACTCAGCTTGATCAGTTTTTTGTCGGCTGTGCGCCTGTCACAAGCAGCGTTCATGCCACTCACCGCATTCAGCCCCTGACCACCTGGCACAGGGCTCTGACGCTAAGTGATCTACTTGATTTGAAACTATACGATTATGTTAGCTTTACTCAAAAATAAGAGACATAGACAAATGTGTGCGGTGTGTTCCAGAGTCAGCGTGTGGTGGAAAATTATGTTAAGTAAACATCTGCTGATCATGTTATTTGATATGCTTGTGAATTCTCACCAAAAGAACCTGTTTGGGCTACACACAAAAGTTGGAAATTGTTTTGCTGCAGCTGCAAGGGAACCAGACTGTCTCGCCCATGTTTTAGATTCCTTAGTTTGGTATAAAACTCATGTGTTGTCTCTGCCTGGGAGAGCTTTTCACCCAGAACTCCTTCTTTATTGATTGTCCTACACGCTCTCTGAATTGTGCACAATATATGAATAAACCTGATTGAGTAATTTCACCTGACAGTGCTTGGTAATGTTTTTTGTAACAAGCAATTCAAAGCATAATATGCTCTAACTCTATTAGTTTCTATTTAAAGTGAATAGCATATGTTGTAATGTTTTTTTTTTTTTGACAAATTTCACATGACAAACGTAAACTTAATGTGCCAGAAATAATATATAAATAAAAACTACTAGATATAGAGAGATATGGATATTTAAACAGCACACAAAATAATATCCCATAAAGCCAGACAATGAAAGAAGTGAATATAGTTGAATAGCAAGGAGGATAAAATCAAGTAAAATCACTGTTTATTAAAAGTGTTAGTTCTTGAATGAATAATAATGGGTATCTGTTCCTTTGCTTTGTCCTTCTTAGATTTCCCATGGCAGACTTGCAGCCTTTACTTCTGCTGCTTCTCATCCTGACTACATCATTTGCCAATGAAAATGAACCTATAATCACCACCAAATATGGAAAAGTTCAAGGGAATTTATTTAATGTGCTAGATGGTCATATTCAAGCATTTCGTGGAATTCCGTATGCAAAGCCGCCTACTGAATATCGAAGATTCCGTCCTCCAGAGCCTATGGATAATTGGGATGATGTAAAAAATGCCCAAGATTTACCAAATTCCTGCTACCAGTTGCGAGATAAAACGTTTCCAGGTATGATTCAATACTACACAAATAAAGATATTTCAAAATATGTTTAATTCACCTAAATATTGTGTATCATTGAAAAACTTGTCTTAATATGATGGAAGTTCTGTCCTTTGCATTGACTAAATTTAGGAGAATAAAACAATAGTAAAAAACAACAGAAAGATGATCTGCTGCTGTTGCAAGTTGGATGTGGGGGCATTTGTAAAACTGAGGTAGCAAAACTGAAGTGGCCAGAAATTCTCAATGGAGGAAAAATGCAATGACCTAAATGTTAATGCCTTTCTTTAAACCACAATTATCAGCTGACCCTTTAAAAGTCCTTTAAACCAGTAGTTCAAAGCTGTTGGCTATAACACTGGACATAGGAAGAGAAATGTCAAATGTTAATTACCAAAAATCCCACAATGGTCACTAAAATAACTTGAATTGGACAAAAGTGAAATTAGTAGAGTTTTTGGAAAAATTAACCAATGAAAATCAGACATTGTTTTGGAATTGTGGCTCAACATTATCATTTCAAGCAACAACTAATGAAAAAGACCTTCACAAAAATTATGATACATTTACCGGTAACTTAAATTTCCATCCTCCCATTCTACAGCAAAATTATTGAAAAAGTAATGTTTAAACAGTGAAATAGCTTCCTAATGACACCCAACCACTTTGGTTTCAGGGCTCAGCACAGTACTGAGACTGCCCACGTCAAAGTGTTCAATGACATCCATATAAATACAGACTGTGCAAGAACCATAATTCTGGTTCTGTTGTACTTCAGTGCAGCATTTGACACTGTTGACCATGACATACAGTATTACTGACACGACTGGAGAGTTGGGTAGGACTCTGGTCCAGTACTCAGCTGGTTCTAATGTTACATAAAGAACCGAGATTTCTTTCAATAGTTAATTTCTCATTGATTAGGCTAAAAAATACTACAATAGGCTAATAAAATAATTTACAATTCGCAGGTTGAATGCAACAATTCAACTCACTGCATTTTAAATTTCTGATGACTTAGTTTATCGCCTGCCTTGATGAATGCTGCAACATTCTTGTTTTCCCTCTCAATGTGACCAAACTAGGAAGAAATTATTGTATTTTATTTGTCCTTTGCATGGTAAATATGAGGTTGTTTTTTTTTCAAATTAAATTACATTTTAGGAAATCCCTGTTTTGGTTCGATATTGCTGACTACCTATATGTTTATCTTATTTGGAGGGACTCAAGATATGATTGCTGATGATCTTACAGTGAACAAATTGATTGCACATTGGTATTGGGTAATGTCCGTCGTTTGGGCCATTTTTTCTCGTCGTTTATCGATTCACCTAAATTTAATGCTTATGGGTCGTTAGAACTCATCTCATTCACTAATGTCAATGTTGTAGCATAGTTCATTTTATCACGCTGTGATAAAGAGTTGTAGTACACTGAAAAAATGCTGGCTAATATTATAACAGCAAGATAAATGCGGGTAACCATGGCAACCAATGAGCTTTTAAAGGCCAACCGACCCTTGTTGCAGTCAAGCTGAGCGAGCATCCGCTGTGTTTGCAAACAAATAATCTCTGTATAGGAACTGCTTGATCTCTTTGTAAAGACTGGACTAGGTAGTCTGTCCTACAGAAGGACAGACTACGTAATATTTTTTATATTACCCATACAAGACTTTCTTATCAAGGGGAAGTAGGGTGACCTAATCTGTGGCGGTTTGTACAGCCTTGGTATAATTGACTAAGCAGAGTAACTGTCCAAACCTCCTAGTAGAAAAGTTTTGCATAAACAAAGGTTTGATTTTTTTAAAATTATTTCAACAAATCAGGCATTCCACTGTTCACTACTAAGGTTTAACCTTGACAGCAGCAGCTGTAATTTGTTATATACATAAAATTCTTATCTACTGTTTAATGTAGAGTGTATAATATGCTGATACTGGAGGTCACTACAGTACCCTCAATTAAACTGATATATATCTGAGGCAAACAAGTAGATTATCCTATGTGTAACCATATGTGTTTCAAAAATATCCTGCATGAGACATTTCCCTGTCTGCCAGTTGGGCAGATGTAGCTCAAAGGTTTTTGTGAGCAGGGCTCATAGAAGGCCAGTTCACAATTGTCCAACGTTTTGCTCTTAGCCATTATTGGGTGTTTTTAGCTGTGTGTTTTAGGTTTTCATATTTACTCAAAAATGCCTTGATAGTCTTCAGATTTCATGACACCCTGCACTGATTCCAGACACCCTGTGCCAGATATAGAAAAGCAACCCCACAACATAATTGAGCCTCCTCCATGTTTCCCAGCAGGGTCGGTGTTTTTTTATTGGTATGCTTAATTTTTCCATCTGTGAACATTAGGCTTATGTGCCTTACCAGAAAACTCCAGTTTTATCTCATCTGTCCAAAGGTTATTCTCCAAGAAGCTTTGTGGCTAGTCAATAAGCCTTCTCCGACATTGCAGTCTCATATTTTTATGTTTTGTTTTCCTCCTTGGTCGTCTCCCATGAATTTCACTTTGCTCAAATGACTGATGGTGGGTTCTGACCCAGGCGTAACTTGACCTTTAAGTTTACCATCAATTTCTTTGGATGTTGAGTTCTGGACTCTTTGGTTACCATTCATATTATCCTTCCCTTCAGTTTGTCATCAGTTTCCACCTGCAGCCACAGCCAGAGACGTTTACTAAAGTCTTGTGTACCTTAAACTTCTAAATAAATTATGTGCAGCTGTAGTCGCAGGAGCATCATTGACTGACTACAAGCTTTAAGATACCTTTAATACTAATTAGAAGACACACTTTTATTGAACATATCCCTATCTGGTCGAACTTCTTTAAGTTTTTTTCTAAAAGTGCCATCATTTTTGTCCAGGACTGTTCATTAGTTTATTATTTAAAATGATTTAGTTGAACCTCATTTGAAAAGCATTGTCTGATCTTTGTTGGTTAATTTTCAATAGATGTTTGAAAATTAACCAAACACCTTTCCCTTCTGTTATGGACAGAAGATGTCACTTGTGTGTGAGCTAAAGGTAGAAATATTTCTAATTTCAACTGGTTTGTATTTACTAAGGTAAATACAAACACAAACAATATACTCATGTTAATGAGGAAAGTTACTGAACTTTTGCCTTATGTGCTGATTGAAATTCGTATCCTAATTACTTTATAAAGCTATCATTATAATTATCAGCCTTCTACTGAGTGATGAACAGCCCAACACTAAACTAAAAACTTTGGTGCTGAAAATAAGTGAAAAAGCAGCTGATGTCCAATGAAAAGCTTTTAAGGACATTCAAATAATCTACAGGAATTATTTGTAACTGTGAAAACTTGTAAAAAGCTCTCTTCCACCACATGCCTTGTTCCTAGCTTGTCAATAATCAACAAATTATGGAGTGATTCATAACTTTGCACATTATAGACTTTAGACTTTAAATAGACTTTGACCTTAAGATTATAATAGTTAAGAGCTAGTTCAGCATATCTAATCTGTGAAATGCTTGTGATAAAGGCTAAGGATTCAATGTACTCAAAGGTTTTATAATCTTGCAAGTACTCTGGCTGTAATCAAACTTTATTGTTAATAACAATGTGATATTGTTGCAGGGTTTGAAGGTGCAGAGATGTGGAATCCAAACACCCCTGTGAGTGAGGACTGTCTGTACTTGAATATTTGGGCCCCTGTGTTCAAGACACCCACACCCCAACCTGCAGATAGTGTTCCTGTATTAGTTTGGATATATGGAGGTGCCTTTATGACAGGAACATCCACCCTGGATATCTACCAAGGCCATTTCTTGTGTAAATCTCAGAACGTTGTTGTGGTAACTATGAATTACAGGTGAGAAAACATTTCAATTGAAATCACGAGTGTACCCAATCCTAGTTCTTGCGACACAGCTTTCTGTGTGTTTGGCTGTTTCTGCTCAAAAGCATTTCATCAAGTTTTCATTGCTTTCAAAGAAAAAGTTTATGTCAACAGAATCAAGTTTTTACAACTCTTTTCTGACTCATTTGTTCAGACATGAGAGTCATCGAGAACAGGGAAGTTAAAAGTGAGAACAAAAGACCAGGATTGGAGAAACGCTGTTACAAATTCCACAATAGGCATCTCATACATCTGTTTGACTGAACTGATAATCTCAAATACTAGAAGAGCAAGTTCAATATTCATCTGTGAAACATTAATATAAACATGTTCATATTCACTCCACAACAGCCAGAAGAAGTGAAATCACTAAAAAATTCTACTACTACTACTTTTTTCCCAGGCTTTGAACCATGAGGTTTATCGTCCCGTCCGGCTTTTCGGTGGAATTTTCTTCAACCACCAGGGGGCTCTTTAGCAGGAAATTAATCATTGGAAGTCCATATTGGAAATAAAAGAAGAAAGTGCTCATTTTCATTTAGAACAAGCACAAGCAGGCACGAACAACAGAACAAGCAGACACAACGAAGATATTTCTTCAAACTCATTCATACCCTCTCATCATGGAAACAATACGAATAAAAAAATGCTGCTTTTAAGTTTAGGAGTATCGATCTGGCAGTACAGGAGGGAAACAGCCGCTGCACGAATCCATGGCTGCGTCTTTAATAGCAGATTTATTAAGGACGCAGACCTCTGCTGTGTCCTTGTGAAAAACCGAGAGCGGAGTAGATACCAGCGGCTTATATATCTACGTTTCCAGTTTTTATATTTATTTATTTTTTAATTTGTAGGTGCGGCTTACAGTAAGGTGCGCTCTATAGTCCCGGAAAGGTAGTTGATGTTTATCTATCTATATACTTGTTCTGAAATCCATGTTGTAGTTCCTAGCTTCGCCACCAGGTGGCGTTTGTGGGTAGTATATTTTTTTTCATATAGCAAAACATTGTTGAAAAGCTGTGCAGGTCAGCGGGCGTGATGTTTGAGCGGGGTTTGTGATTTCTTTCGAGTGTGCATCCATATGAGTGGTAGGTTGCAGTGTATTTATGTTTGAGTGGCATTATATGTGTATTTTAGTACTTTGAACATTTTCTCTTAGATTTTTTTTTAGAATAAGCATAGGCTAGGTTAAGCTAATTTCTATTCTAAAATGGTAAACCATATTATATTTAGTTGCTTTCTTTTCCTTTATTTAATTTTAATAGTAATGAAAAGGACAAGTAATGTGATTATAATGTGTTTGTAAAAGAGCATCTGTGTTCGTGGTGGATGGTAATTTCTATTTATTCATTTTCTTTGTAGAACTACACACCTACACATTTCAATCCACAAACATCTGGCCTGTTAAGTAGTTGTATTCTGCTGATTAAAGAGTCAAACCATCACTTGGCTTCATTATTGGCTCGGGGTCATCTGGACATCTAATCGGTGCACAGTCTGCGATCACCATTTTCATTCTGAACCCCAAACGTGCGAACATTATAACAATACTATACTGCAAAATTCTGATTAATAAAAGTCTGATTAATAAAAAGAGTATCAGTGGAATATATCATAATAGTATATTCATCAAATCACATTTTACAATTTGAATTGAATCGTTTTACATATTTTGTCATAATTTTTCTTGTTACTGCTATACTTTCGATAAAGTATCCTTTACATCGCTTTATCTGCAAAAATGATAACAATGGTCAGTTTGAACACAAGGTGTAAGTGACAGCAAAATATGTCACCATATTGACATATGGTGAATGCTTTCAGTATTTTTTTTATTTTTTCTTGTGGTCATGATTTTTAGACTGGGACCTCTTGGCTTTCTGGCTATTCCTAACAACCCAAACATCCAGGGAAATCAAGGTCTACTGGATCAGCGTTTGGCACTTAAATGGGTGGCCGATAACATCGCTGCATTTGGAGGTGATCCTACCAAGGTAAAATAATATTGTCCTTATTTTTCCTAAAATCAGAGTAATATTGTATGGACCGTGAATGAATTAATGTAGATGCACTGGCATTTACTTTTGCTCCCAGATAACACTGTTTGGGGAGAGTGCTGGAGCAGCATCTGTGGGGTTCCACCTGCTCTCTCCAGGCAGCCAGGGCCTCTTTCAAAGGGCTGTGATGCAGAGTGGCATCCCTAATGCAGCATGGGCCACAGCAAATAAAACTGAGATATATGACAGGTATGTGTGCTTAGTATTGAGCTAGTTGTTCCTAGATATTTTGTGTAGATCATTTAGTTGTTTTTTTCTGAAGTATGACAATTACCTTTCAAAATATCTTATAGCCATATAGTAAAAAATATTTGATACTGAAGGGTAATTTTGAACATGTTCTACAGCAGTTCTGGCACCTGGTACTGAAGGCAACTTAGAAATAAAGCATAAAAGAATACATTCATTCCAAGCTTTCTTTTCCACTCATATGCAGTGCAATGGGTGTCCAAAAAACTAGCATTATTAGTAAAAAAATACAGGGTCTTGAAATAGACAGAGCTTTCTTCTCTTTTGGCTTTTTAGTGCACTTAATGGATCACTAAACTATTTGTAATATCAAATATGATCTTAGGAAATATAAAAAACTGTTTTCAAATGTTAATTTCAATTAATAATCCAAACCAACCTAGTTTTATGTGAAAAGGTAATTCCTGCTTGATGTACTAAAAAAAAATGATTGTGCCACCTATAAGTGTAACAAGATTTCCATTAGCCATTTACCTTCCAAGCATCAGTGACATTTAAAATCCTGCCACAGCATCTCAATCAGATTTAATGGTTTACTCCCAGTTATTTTCTTCGCCTTAAAGCAACTACAAATAAACATCAACAATTACAATGAACACATATCTAAAATTTGAATCTAAACTAAGATAAGTTGATCAAAGCCGTGTGGTGGAAGTTCTGATTGGGGGAGGACTGTTACTAGCAACACAAGATAAAGAGATGGGTTGTTTATTTTTTAATAATGATCAGCTGAATTTTTTAAAATAAATAAATAATCATTAAAATAATACTAAAATACATACAACTAAGACAAATTCTGCAGGCACATTTGCAGAAGTAAAAACATCCATCATGTTATTTTTTGCGACAAACAGGGAGGGAGAAAATGAGGTGAGGGACATAAAGCCATAACTTTTTCATATCAGGAAAAAATTGCATGGCCGCACTCTAAACTGACTGACTAACATCAATATTATCAAGTGAAATAATTGCTTCTTTTAGTTATCTTTTAACTTTAAGAAACACCCAATTTCACCAATTAAAAATCTCTGCCAATTACTGTTAGATTTGTAGTCTTAAATAAAAACTTAAATGAAAATGATCAGTATTGGTATTGACCCTGTATGTACTTGGTATTGGATCGACTCCCAATAAATGCATTATCACAGATAGCGGTAATCCACTCAAACTTTTGATCTGCCGTGGAAGATCAAAAGTTTACAGCACCAACACGAACTTTTTCATTTGACAATACCAAACTACAAATCTCCAAAGCTCACCTACTTGAACTGAAATAATATGATTCCATTCAGTGTCATTTAACTCGAAGAGGATCAAACCCAATTTTCATCTTATATTGTTTAAAGCTAAATGATAAAATTGAACCAGTTTATTTCCAAAAATAGCGTGACTCACATTAAAAAAAGATGATAGACCTCAATTGGATGTAAATATGATATTTTCTTTTTTGTCACATGTTATGTAGATGTGAATATGCTTCTCTGTGCCCATATATTGAATTAGTATTAACAGCCACCTCGTTCAAATTGGCATTTGGAGGATGGTTGATTACAGTGTCGACCATTTCCATTAATCATCAATGTGTCAAACTGCTGCATGACATGGACAAGTATTAATTTTTAATTATAAAAAAGAAAATGATCTTAATAAGTGAGAATGTACAGTAAATAAATTCTAAACTAAATGCAAGAATGAATACTAAACGTGATTTAACTACATTAACCAAGGGCAGACTGATCTAAATCCCAAAACCCAGAACTTATATTTTTCATGCTAGCTTTTATCCCATCTTTTTTTTATATAGTATTTTTAATAAATGTTCAGTATTATTTACATTACATAGTACTGTCATTCCTCCTTGGTGCTAATTAGTTGCTTTATTGAACTTCTTTCCCAACAAACAGATCCTTAAAACTAGCAAAATTGCTAGACTGCCCCGTGGATGATCCTGCTCGTCTGGAGTATTGTTTGCTGAATGCTGATCCTGAAAAGATGTCACTCAAGCAATTTGAAAATCTTGTTCCGCCTTCAATTTTGACCATGCCATTTGTCCCACATATTGATGGAGACGTCATACCATCTGATATAGAAGTAAGTCTCTACGTGTTTGTATAAGAGATTTATTCAAAAAGTGAAGAATTGCAAATGTTTGACATATTACTTGCAATATTATGATTTGAATTGTATTGAATGCTATGTTAAATTATCATTTGAAAAATAATAACTTCTTGCTAAACAACAACAGCAAACCTTGTCTCAGTGACCAAGGATCTCTAATTCTCTCCTCTCTTATGGAATTCCAAACATTCAAGGGGAAATGAAAATCTTTTAACTCCAGTACATACTTAATTTTATGATTTTTTTAAAAATAAGATTTTGTGGTAAATTCCTGTAGGTTTTACACCGTATGGCACTGTAAACTTGTGGTCCCAGAAATATCTTAAGTTGGATATGGACAGACAATATTTTGCTCATGTTAAATCAGTAGTTGTGTGGTTATTGCCTGTTAATGTTCTACTCACTAGGAAAGTGACATTCGTTGCCAATAAACAATGCGATTCAACATAATTTTTAACTGGTCTTAGAAACCTATGTGTAACAAAAAAATTAACTTGTCAATGAATACCTAACAACAAGAAAACTTTTAATTGAGTATGGGTCCAACATAATTATTTTAATCATATAATTTTTCATCTGCAGACGTTGTTAAGCAGCTCTACTCTTCCCAAAAAAGAACTGTTGATAGGCTTGAATAAAGATGAAGGAACCTACTTTCTTTTTTATGGAATGCCTGGTTTCACTCTTGAAGGTGAAAGTTTCATCACCAGGAAGAACTTTATGGACGGTTTACCACTAGTACTGACAAATTCAAGTGAGATTGTTAAAGAAACCGCTATTTCTCACTACACCGATTGGCAAGATGAAAACAATACGAAGACCAACCGTGATGAAATGGGGAGGATGGTTGGAGATGTGCTGTTCAATTGTCCTTTAATGGACTTTGCTACTCGGTAAGTTCCAGGTTTCAGGTTAAGTGATAAATGCTTTTATATAGAAAAAACATCCTCTGTTCTAACTGTGGTCTACATATGTTTGATCCCTGATAGCAATACCAAAAAACTTTATCGAACTACTTTATAGAAGTATAGTTATAGAACTTACTTAATTTCACTTTGGGATTAATAAAGTATTTTTGAATTGAAATGACAACCAAACACAGGTTGTCTTGTGTAAATCCATGATATAAAATCTCAAACACATACAGTCATATTCAACAAATCTAAATGTGCATTTTGATGAGGCTTGTTTTTCAGAATAGAAATGTATTTTGAAAATAACTTTTAAGCAGTTATTAACATACCTTTCTGTAGGCCACAGTTTTGGATTATTTTTGGATTTCATGATCTGTCAGCAAAAATTATCATAATTACCAGAAATAAGTTACTATCAGTAGTTACTCTAATGTTTCAGTTGATTAATTTTTAATACATTTCAGTAGCACTGCCACTTTTTTAATATGCCTGTGCATATAAGGCTGTGTTTATAATTGGCCAAATTATAAAAAGTTGAAGGTGGGATAAAGGGGGAAATGAATGTTTTCTTATCTTTACAAAAATATCAATAATACAAAAAAAACCCCTGTTCTGGTTAGTTACAGTGCAGAACTATGAATGGATAATTTGAGTAAAAAAAAAAACTCTAGTTGTCAAACTAAACTACGGTAATTATTTGATGTTATCAGTGGTTTTCAAGATAAAAAATAAATAATGGATTCTATAGATGCTGCTTGTAGCAAAAGCATATTATGTATTTATACAGCTACTATAGAGTTCATGATACTCAAAAAGAAAAGCTAAAATAAAATTGGAGGTGGCTCAATACTTTTCTTTTAGCACCATGACTTACTCTATAAAGCATGTGGCTGGAATAGTGAGATGCGGTTCTATTATGGACAAAAGGGTTTCAAATGTCAGATTTCTGTTTGGGGCTTCATCTGCACTGAAATAAATATGTCACCTCTGAACTGTGGCAATATTTCTAAGGAAATGCAAATGTGATGTATTTATTGACTTTTCATTATTTTTTTAGGTATGCAGAACGTGGCGGTAATACGTTTTTGTATTTTTTTGACCAAATGTCATCCAAAAATCCCTGGCCAAAATGGGCGGGTGTTATGCATGGCTACGAGATAGAATTTGTCTTTGGGATGCCTCTGAATGAGTCCCTTAAGTACACGTGGGATGAAATGACTGTGTCCAAGAAGATTATGCATCACTTTGGCGCCTTTGCCCGGTCTGGGTAGGCTAAACAGATTTTCAGTCAGTCATGCAGGGATTGTGAGAAACCTAAAAACTATTTTGTTTCACCTTTTCAGAAATCCAGGGTTTAAAGGAGGTGAATGGCCGCTGTTTACCGCTGATACTCAGGAGTATGTCACTTTGAATGACGATACTAGAAGAGTAAAGAAGAGGTTAAAAGCTAATGAGTGTCATTTGTGGCACAATTTGATGCCTAAATACCAGCAGTTATCAGGTGAGACACACACTAACAAGTCAATCTACACAGTCTGACACAAATGTACACGTTAGGTTTCATATAAAGCATCTCTAGTTGGAAAGTTTTTGTTCATATCTCGAAAAGAGATGATTTACCTGTTGAGATTCACCATTTTGGTTTGCTCTAATTTTTTAAACAAAAATTATGAAATTTCAGCTCAATTTGAGCTGAAATTTTCTCTTTCACCTCAAAGAGGAAATTAAAGCTTGTAACTGAAGCTATTCCTTGTGAAAGATTACTTAATCCCACACACAATCTCTTTGCTCTTTGTCTTTCACAGATTCCCTGACGCAGTGCACTTCAAGTGGGATTGTTCACTACAATTGGGTGTTCCCTCTTATTTTGTTAGTTATCAGTTTTACCCATTAACCGAGCTCCTGCTCTCTGTTTAGTTCATGTGTTTAATGTCTAATGTGTAACAGGTGGGTGCTTGCTTTTCTTAAATATGTCAAATATTATCAGAGCACCACCTGAAGGCTATATGTTGATCCTTGGGGCCCTATAGCCTGTTTTACTTGAGGGTTCACTGAAAATCATAGTTTGTAAAAAGGCCCTTTAAAACTATTTTTACACTGTTTGAATAACTTGCTTCCTATGCTTATTAGAAATAGTTGTTAAAACAAGTTTTGCTGTGTGCATTGGCTGTTTTTTTATTTGTTATAGACACACAAGAAGTCACCAGTTGTTTTTTGGCCTTTTTAACACCTTGTTATTAAATAAAAATGGGAAAATAGCAACAGAAAATGGTCCAGTAGTCAGTCTCTCTCTCTCTCTCTTGTTTATAAGCTTTATAAGCTACATTTGCAAGAGCTATTTCTAAACTTGTAGTTTGTTTGTTATTGCTATAGCAACTCCATAGCAACTGCCTACCAAGATGGCCATCAGTTACAAAGTTCACTGAAGTGTGACGTCACATGAGAACTTTTATTATTAACCCATTAAAAGCTTACAAAACTATTACATCATCCTCAGGGTTTTCAGATATTGTATAAATGCAGAGTAACTACTTCATGTCAATTTCTGAGTTTCAAGAAATTAAAACTCAAGGGTTCGAGCTTACTGGCTCTAACCCTATACTATTCAATCTTGTAGCAAACAGACATAACTCTGGTCATCTGAACTAACCTCAAACATGAAAGCTGACTCAGTGTCTTAACAAATGTGACAAAAAGGTTTGTGTCCACAATGTTAGATTCTTAAGCAATACCTTTCTCAAAGAATATGCTGTCATTCTATTGTTGTTACTATTTTAGGTGCTATTGTCCATAGAAAAGAAAAAAATACGCAGAAAATTTGCTAGAGATAGGCACCAGCACCCCTCCAGACCCCACTAGGGACAAGGGTGTTAGAAGATGGATGGATGGGTAGTTCTTATGTTTATTTCCATTGAAATGCAAGCATTATCTGTTTGAGGCACCCTTGACTCTCTTTACTTCAAAGGGTTTTTTTTTTCCCAATATGTGCTAAAAATTTCAAATAAGCAGTAAGGATTTAGAAACCACTGTTTGGGTTTTTTCTATCTCAGATTTAAATAAAATGAAGCAGCAACTAAAGCAGGTTTAAACCTAATGCAGTCTAACTTTGCATTAATATGTTTCATTCAAGTTTCTTTCAAGCTAAGATCAAAATCCAAAGTTCTTTTCATCAATTTTGAATATTGATAGAACACTTTTGATAATATTATCTTTTATATTGCGTTGTAAGTATGTCTTGGCTTTAATAACTGTCCTTTAATCTTGTACAAATGATCCTTATTCAACCTATTGGCTTGAGCTTTCAAGACAAGAGGTCAAGACAGATAAATAATATAGCTACTTTACTTTTTCCATATCCTCAGAAAAAGGAATAAATGCAAAAAAAAAAAACCCAGCAGTGAATTCATGTCATCCAGCTTACTTATATTTATCCTCAGCGAGTGAATTTAGAGACAGAGGATTTTCTTCTTGAAGATGAAAACAGGCTCATTACTCACTTTAGGTGCTTGGATCTGGAACCTGACTTGGAGTTCAGATAAAAAAATTTAACTCACCCTTTCAAAAATGTGGCACACCACAGTTAATCTATATACAAACATACATCAAACAAAAAGAGGAAGCAATAGCCGCTCAGAGAGAAAAGCTAAAAATAATTATACTTATGAAGTTGATCTTCTGTGAAGGTGTTTCACAATTATCCATTGTCCTTCTTCATTTTCCTTCAGAAAGCAAGTTGCACATTTATTCTAAAGCCTCCACAGTGTGGTTCTGTTTATGCATTGTTGGATACGTAGAAATGTGTGACTTTTAGAATGTTTGCGTCTGCATTACTTTAGAGTATCCTTACCAATATTTCTTTTTAGATTTTTGGTATGTGCAACATGTATGTAATCTAAATTAAAATGTGGAAGAAAATTCAACAGTGCAAGAACAACTCTGTGATTTTGAGTTGAGTTGAGTTGAGGCTAAAAATATTGACTAGATATTTTCCCAGTAGTGTTGTTGTCTGTTGAAACTCTTGGAAATTGTTGTTATGGCTGCCATTCAACAATATTTACTGTTGGACCACATGTAAAATTAGAATTTCCACTTCATTTTGTGGTTTGTTTGTCAGGACACAGCATCGTTGGCTGGTTTCGCTATTGGACGTTACCCAAGCAGCTGGTGTGTTAAAGGCAAAACCAGCCAGTGGTTGGAATGTGTTTTTATTTTCCTACCCCATAAATAAAGTGCTGCCACACTGCCGCCCTCACAACCACTTTGGTCCTTCACATGCAGTGAAAGGTCAGATTGGGTCTCCCTGATAGTTTGCATGCCAATTTGAAAGGGAAAGGAGTAAGGAGGAGTGGGTCAAGTTAGCCAATATGCAAAAAAGACAGGTGAAAGACATGGAAGTGACTGAAAAAAGTACACAGAAAAAAAACAAAAAAGGTATCATGAGTAAATTAACAGATGTTTTCTTTCACCCGGTAAGCAAGCATTGTCTGCATCGCTCTACAATCCGTTCCCAGACTTGGCATATTGTGTTTTTTTTTTTTTTTTTTGATTTTCAATGTGTTCAGGACACACAGGACATTAAAGGCAGCCTATCAGTATGCATGCATGAATAATTCATCTGCTCCGTAAGTTAAAATAATTGTACACCATCTGACCAGAAGACACATTTCTTTATAAAAAAAACATTTTAGGACAAAGTGTGTTCAAATTTAGAAAATATATCTGAATATTCAGACTATACATCTAGTGGTCCTGTTCTGTTTTTTTTATTTTTTATTAATACGTAGCTTTTTTCTTGATAGCTCAAGAAATATACATATAAAGTGAGTCATTGACTTCCTGTCTGTTTAGTGCTTTTCTTAAGTTGATTTTCTTATCGTTTTTGTACTCTAACACTACGAATTCTTTGCAAAAATCATATACAGTTTATCATTATTGCTGTTAAGTAGACAAGAACGGTGTCAGCTGTAGTCTAAGAGTTGTAAAAGAGGGACAGGGTGTTTCCAGTCAGAGTAGAAATGAGCAGAAGGAGAAGAAACAGGAGAGTGGATCTGGAACCATGAAAATAAAAGGCCAGGCACAGGCCTTTTATTTAGGATGGAATTACTTTACTTATGTTTCTTTCCTTAGGATTATGTTGACCTCTTAAAATCCAAGCCTCAGGTTTTTCAGATCTAAAAACATTCTATAAAATTATTAATTTCCCTTCTTGATGTCTGGGTCTGTATAACTTTGAAAGTTGTTTTTTGTTCCCCAACATTTGCTTTATAGGCTGTTTGTATAGCTGTCATGAGGACACAGTTGTTCTCCTAAACCCATTGGACAACATGCAAGCGTTTTCAGGGAGACAGTTAAGGGGTTAATAAATTTTTGTTGACTGTCTGTCATTAAATACATAAACACACACAGTAGTTTTGATTGTTGAAAAAACTTAGTGTTTTCATACAACACAGAAAGTTCTGTCATTTTAAAATTGCGATTCCACTTTTGTGCACGATCGGATAAAAGGCCACTCCAAACCAAGCTCCCAGGCTGAATTTCAACCCCTCCCTGCCCCTGGATACCATCCATCTCTCCATTTTCTCTCTCCGATGGCCAATGGGAGAGAGGCAGTGGACAGATCTCCAATTGATTACCGAGCAACACAGAGACAACAGTGTATCTGAGTTTCCAAGCTGTTCTCTCCCTCTTGAGCTCCTTGGTTAAGCAGAATGTTTATTTTTTAGAGCTTTTCCAGGGGACATTTTGTTTAAAAAAATTGTAAAACTCTATCCTGTAATAATGTAACAAGTGCATGGACTAATTTGTCTGCGTCACATGGGGACAAAATGTTCCCAGTTGTTCTCATTCATCCAATTAATGCATGTGTTCAGCCTTTATATGAAATTAACTAATTTACAGGGGGAAAAAAACCTCATTGTGCTTTGTGGTTGGTCTCTCATGCACTGACCACCACCAGACTTGACCCATCACCAGAGGACTTGTGCATTATTGCTGGAGCACAATGGAAGTCCCTCCTGCAGATTTATGGGCCAGAATTTCTTCAACCCTAATTTTGTTTTTTTGCAAGTCATAATTTTTGAACATGCTTCAATAAACTGCGTCAGTTGAAATCAATGTCTCTGTCCTTGTGTAATGACGTCAATGGCATTCTTCTTTATATTATGTTCTAATGAACATAATAACATCAAATTATTTTCAAAAACGTCTCCAGATGGTGCAGCAGAGACATGGCGTTCTTCAAATTCAAAGCACTTCTGGTGACTTTAATTTAGAAAATCTAATATAATATGAAGATAAATCAGAGTCAGCTTTATTGTCCAGGGTTGTGTGCACAAACAAGGGTTGGTCAAATCTGCTTTCATTATACAGTTATCAAATATAAATATATAGAATTCAGAAGAAATAAAAGACAAAGAGAAAATATTATTATGTACATCCAGTTTTTCCCTTTTCTTTTTTCCACATAGCTTTATACCTGTTATCATTTCACTTTCACGAAGATGCTTTTTTGTAACTTAAACATTTAACCAGTGATAACATAGAGTTTTAATTACATGGCCAACCTTGTACTGACTGTCTTTTAAATGTATAACCACTTTTGGTGTCATTCACAGTGACAACGTAATTGGCATTCTCCTTTAAAAACCACCTCAGTCCCTGCATACATTATGCAGAGTGTGGGTATATGTCATCAGTTGATATAAAAATCTGCCCAGCACTAGAAATGAAGAATATATTTTTAACTTTCCCATGTCCATGTTGCAAAGTTTAATACTTCTGCTTGTGTTGTTTATAAAGCCAACTTGTTCAGTTTTATTGCCATGTAATTTAGCTTTCATTTCTTTTTAGTCAAGCATTACCTTACTTTCTATCTGTTTTAGGAAACAGTATATCGTAATCAAAACTTGTTTGGCTAAAAGGTCACAAGGTAGTCTAATATGAACCAGCGACATTCATGACTGGTGAGCAATTTATGTAAAAATCAGTGTTGGGCCTATCAGGCCTGCAAGGCCTTCTCTGCAGGCCATCAAAATACCTAAAATATATCTACAACCTAAATTATGATTTTTGTTCAATTTTTATTAACCTACACCCAATAATCCATTCTCTTTTTTATAACTTTTCTCTTGGCTGCATTGCTTCCCATACATGTCAGTGTGGATTATCGGAGTTCTGCCCAATCGGATTAGATTATCTATGTGTTACCTTGGTCACTACGTTTTTTGTTTACTATGGTATTGGTGGCTTGTATAAATGTAACATTATAGTGGTGGATTAAATCTGTAAAGTCCCTCTGAAGGCCCAGTTACCAAATTCACATTAAGCCTAAAATAGTAATTTATATTTCGATTTGACCTTGATTAAAACATTTGTTTTAAAAAGTTCAGTTATGATTTAATCAATCACATTCTCTTCAACAAGATGATAGCCAGAAAAAATATATTTCCTATATAGTAAAGTTTGTTAAAATATAACTGGTTTTTGGCTCTCTTTTTTCATTAAGGTGGAGTATGATGTATAATTTTTAGCTTTACATCATCATGTTGTAATATTAATCCCTCCTCAGAAACCAAAATCAAAGTGTTGTTTTAATTCTTTAGAAATCCTTTAATTTCCATTTTCGGCCATTTGGGATGCAGAACCACTTTCTCTCACCAAGCACCGGAGCTGCAGTCTCCAAGCCGAGTTTCCACCTCACACCATCCCTACCCTGCACCTTACCTACTCAACTACTTCAGATAAGTGGCACCAACAACTAACACCTGGTAGAAGTGTGCATCTGCCTAACTCATCATACAAACTACTTCATAAGTGCAAACCTCCTAACAACACGTTGGAAGCAACTTAATGGAGAAACGTTGTGATGGCGTGCTGAAGTGTGCTGACAGTCAGAAAGAGGAGGAGCTTCTTAAAGAGACAGAGGCCCAATTTCAAGGTGATAAATTGCAAAGTCAAAATAATTTTAAGCCATGTTGGATAGATGCAGCATTTTTATAACAACTGAAAGTAGTATGGTTACTTTATTGTGCTATAAAATGGCGTTGTGGTTGCTCTATTTCTCTGGTCTTGTTTGGGGTGTTCTCAAAAGAATTTTAGCAAAGACTGGGGTCTGGTTTGTAAATCTGTGGTCTGTAACTTGTAAATGTATGGACTTACCACTTGTGATTGCTTTAGATAAAAGCAAACATTGACTAAAGGGTCACACAAATTTATGTTAATGTTCATATACAGTATTTATTTGTGTAATGTCACATTTATAGTGAGATGAATTATTTTTATGTATCTTTTAAAGTGCAATCACTTTGTGTTTGACATTTGAATAAGTTGGCAACTATGATCTTCTAAAACCAAATACAGTAACTGGCAGGTTTGAATTCACTAAATCAATTCTTCAGTCAGTTTACACTTTGTACTTTCAACACTAAAGTAAGGCTAAATACATTAAGATGGAGAAGTGCTGAGACCTAAATTGCCATTTACCCCATAGTCGTTAAAGTTGGGCACTTAGAAAGAAAAGTGCTTGGAATAGAAAACCATTTATCGTCTCTCATGGCTTTCGAAAAGTATAAATCTAGATGGACAGAGCGATAACTACCTCAATGAATTTCAGATGCAGGAAGGTTTTCCCCTTAGTGACTTAACACTTCAACCTTTATGGGTCTCTTTTTGCTATGAGTCAGTCTTTGTCGTACATGGTATTGGTCATGCATTTTGCTTTACTGTATAATTTGACTTTTTCTAGGCACTGGCACAAAAGTAGTTCTGTAGGCTCCCTATGATGATTTGTTAAAGCATACCTACTTTTAAGTTGTCAACATAGGATAAGTAAAAATGTTCTGCATTGGAAAGTCACTTAAGAAAGTATTGGTTTTCCAATAGAGTTGTGTGGTGGCACAGCTGGCAGCACTGCACTGTAAAGACATAAAATCTTCTTAAATATTTTTCACTGCTTTCTAGTGCAAATGAGATAAGACAAGACTAACTTAACAGTAACTTTTCAGAAAGATACTTAACCTTGTTTTAAGTAAATAATTAAAACTACACTCATTTTAGAATTCAGTTTCTGTATAATCCATTCAATATAAATCATTGAATGGTTTAGCTCCAAAATACATGAGAGACCTTTTGTCATTGAACCACCTCCAGGACCAAGTCAAGTCTACTCTGCAGCCAGAACCAAACATGGAGAACAAGCGTTCAGTTTTCATGTTCCACAAACCTACAGACAGCTTAAGTACTGAGATCCTTTACATCAAAGCTAACAAGTTCCCTTTGATTCATAATAAATGGAATATTAATCAATATATTTGATGTATAGTTAATGATTATTCTTGATGATTTTGATGATGGTATTTGACAAAATGTGATGTTTACTCCTTGTTTTATAGTAAATTGCTGTATTATGTTTCTATATACTAAATTCCTTTGAACTGCCTTGCTGCTGATATGTGTTATACAAATAAACCTGACTTTACTTGGCACCCATTTAGTAGGGTAACTCAGAAAAGACAAGGATACTTAGTACTCAAATTGTGTTGTTGTGCTAATACAAGATAAGGTTTGTTCATCAGACTTGAGTTCCAAAGAGAGAGTAATTCAAATTCACATTCAATTCAAATTCAAAAATACTTTATTGATCCCAAAGGGAAGATGGCCTCAAGTCTCTAGCATTTACAAAACTAGACAGAGTCAACTCTGAAGTCTTAGTTTGCGTGACACAAATGCCACTCGAGCCATTATCTCATGGACTTTTGGGGTATGTTTTTAGCATTCAGTACATCATCCACTGCTAAACATAACCCGAATGATCTCAGGTTGAAGAATCGGGAGCAAATTCTCTTGAGGGAGTTGAGCTGATTGTTTGCTACTGTGGGGAAGCTTTAAAAAGCAAAGCAGTTAAAAGCAACACAAATCTCACATCTTTAGTTTAATATTTAACTGAAGACTAAAACAATGAGCTCAAGTGAATCCTGGAACATGTCAGTTGTGTGAAATAATTACTTAGTCTGTGTATTGCAAAACAGAAGCAATCAGAAGCAACATCTGATTGCTCTACGCTGCTGATTCCCAAATCTGTGAGGACAGCTGCAAAAGATTCAGGTGAGCTTCTAGAAAAATTACACAGAGGTGTGTGTTGTGAATAAATCACTTGCAAATGCTGTGATAAATTACAGTTTTGTTCCATTCAAATGATGCTGTTAATTACTGGGTAAAGGTAAGAAATGCAAGCAGTCTAACAAAAAGAGTAAATGCCTAGTCAATCTGCAAATCAAAGCAGTGTGATAAGCAAATGTGGGCAGAAGGTTGCCTGAAGTAAATTAAATGGTTCCAAGAAGATTTGGCTTCTCTTGATCTCTACACAATAGAATAGAGATAATGATGTGTTGTGCTTATCACCACATGATGAGCCCTTGCAGTAGATATCAGATCGGCAGGCACTTAAATTCCTAAACATAACCACAAGCGGAACATATGGTGTCTAAAAGCTTAGACTGGGGAAAAAATAGCTCCCTCAGGAAAATTCGAAATCAAGTTGAAAAGTGAAAAAAGAAATGGAATTTTATCTTCAAATAGTGGGATGTGCCATTCACTCTAAAAAAAACAAACAAACAAAAAAAACTTTGACTCACAGATACAAAAATAGCTAAACTTATAGCTCAGACACAAAGTTAGCTGAAAAACCGAACTACATGCTGGAGAACAGATGGATGCTTAAGTATTAATTTGGTATTCTGGGAACCATTAACACATTGAGAAAATGGGGGTTACAAAGCAATGCAATATCCTTAACTTTTTGCACCCATTTTGTTCAAATCCACAAAGCAGGCAGTAGAAAATATTGATGGGCAGATTGCACATATCTAAAACAAAATGACCAGGTTACTCCCCCTAAGCAGTTGCAATCTGTGCTTATTTTTGAACAGACAAAATGATCTTAAAGCTAACCAGCTAAATTGTGGAGTTTAAAGCTATCTAAAAATGCACTCAGTCTTTTTAGAAGTTATTAACCGTTACGAAGGATGTACATTATTACAGATACTTTCTAGAGTTGATTTCAAATATTGGATATCCTGCTTGACCATAAACACAACCACAAGGGTTAAACAGACGATCTTTGAAGTAAAAACTCTTACTCTGTACCTCTCCTGATTATGCAAGAGTTTGTTTGGAAAAAGAAACTTTCTCTTGTTGGAATACTGTTATTGCCTTGTCAAACTGCTGTTCCTTATAAAACAGCTAAACCCAGAGTTTGTACCTGTTTTTGTAGCCATAGCAGTGATTTTTGCATGAATGACCAAGTATCCTACTTCAGCATCCCCTAACTCCTGTACTGCACAGTTTAAGAAAAGACTGTATTGACATTTTCTGGTTTGCCTATCTAAATGGAGCACTCAGAATAACATCCACCTCCTTCTTAACATGAGCTCAGTTGGAAAGACAGCAAACAGTGCAACTTATCTGTTCTTAAAAGCAATAGGGTTTCCTACTCAACACAGGGTAATGCATTTTTTTTTCCAATATGGTGCTTTTGTACATCTCCTCTTTCAGTACAGCCCTGGGTAAATGCCCGTATAGCCCATATCAGAAACCACCACTGCTCAGTCCAACAATGTCCACATCACATGTAAAAGTTATAACAATCTGCATAATTAGTTAGGACTCATTCTTCTGCCTTTATCATTTCAAAACTGCAAAACAACCAATCAAATTGGTGAAGGCTACTTTTTTTGGTGAGGCAAGACATGATTTGTGTGATCCAAAGTAACTTGCAGTAAAAGAGCAAAGAAACACAGCAGAGAGAAAAATGGTGGACTGAAACTCCAAAGAGAGCACAATCTACTTGGAGGTACAAAGGTGATAACTATGTTTTGTTGCCATCATATCCTGACTGATAGTGCTGTCATGAAGGGAATTTGACAAAGACGTAGCTTAGTGTAGGCAGTATTTCAGTGAGTCTGTGTCTCACAAAATGCAGTTCCCTGCATTCCTTCATTCTGGTGCTTAAATTAATTTTTTGAATATGAATTAGAAAAAAAATCAGCTTTGCTTCATCTCTATTTTCACTTAAAGCTTGATGAACTTGCACCTCTACCTGCTGAATAATGAGTCTGGACTGATCTGGTGGACTAATACGACCAGCTGTTTCGGCACGCTCAATTTTTAATACCAATGCCCCCGTCACACAATTGCATTTCTACCTTGTGTGTACATGGCATAAGGAGATGTATTGCCATATTTTGTGGTTGAGGACCTAAAGGAGGCACAAATTGGCTGACAGTCAAAATGAAAAGTTTTAATTAATAAAATTCAAGCTTACAATGGATAGGTGCAGGAACCACAACAGGAATTAAACAACATACATAAACCACAGGCACAGTGGGTGTCATGTTGCATTAAAGAAGGAGTGAAGGCAAAGAGAACTTTGATACAAAGAGGGATAATCAATGGAACAAGGAGATAGTGATTCAAACCAAATTAAAGTGAAAGGTTTGAGGTGGGGGAAGTGTCATTGCTGGAAGAGCAGAGGGAAAATGACTAATTGACTTGGAATGATTGTGGATTCAGGGAAACAAATTCACCAAAAACTAAAATAGTCACACCACAAAAATCCAAAAATGATCAGAAATTCACAAAATCATAGGACTAAACTCCAAAAGAACCATGACATTCACAGCTTTACACAATGCTCTAGAATCACCTTCTCACAAATTTCTTATAGTAAGTAAGGTGTATATCTACAAAGACCTTAATGATTCTGATGATGATTAATGTGAGTTTTCTTGAACAGGAAATTGGAGGACTAATGTACTTCTGATTTCAGCGTCTCTTGAGAGTAAAGCGTTACAGTAATTTACTACAGTTTGAACAATAATCTGATATAAGTATTCATTACTAATAGAAGTACTTTGAGGCCAGATATTGTTATTGTAAGTTTTTCTACAATGATTTGTTGGAATAATTTGAAAAATTAAAACAACACGTGATGTTTTTCTTTGCAAAATCCATCCATTCATCCATTGTCTTGCTGGTTCACGAGAGAGGATAAAGGCTATCTCCAGTGATCAATGGTCGAGAAGCGGGGTACACCCTGGACAGGTAACCAGTCCATCACAAGGAAACACAGAGATAAGCAGGACAAACAACCACGCAAATACACACTCACACCTAATGAGAACCTAAAGAGGCCAATTGACCTGACAGTCATGTTTTTGGACTACCCAGTTTGTTCTCAAATATTTATCAGCAAATTCGTGATTGCTTTTAAGCTTGGCCAATTAAACTTGGCCCTCTCTTCCAGGTTCCACCAAATCTGAATTAAAATGCTGTGAGTGATGGTGATGTTCCTAAAAGCAAGAGCGGCCCTTAAATCGTATTGTGCTTAAGGCCCCATACCTATTTATTTTTGTGGGCCAGATTTCATAAAACTAGATTTTCTGATCTGTGCTCTTCATTGTCAGCTGGCTGGCCGTTTAGCACGTCTTCATGTGCTGAGATCTGCCTAACTGGAGCGGAGGAGAGACAGAGATGCATTGGTTGAGGCATAGTTTGAGGCAGAGTGTCATCCCAAAGCAACAATGTCGGTCTAAACTAGCAGCCCACCCTCTCATGGGTCCACCGGAGAAATCTCTGGTAGTCCTATATGCTAGTTTGCCCCCGATCATAACATAAGGGCATCCTACTGTTAATTTAATTTAAAACAGATGTTAAATCCACAAACAGTGCGATAGAATTTCAGGACAACTCCTCATTTAATAAGTTTAGAAGACTTTCTTTGTAATTATGTGCCATTTTATCAGAACATTGAATCATAAAATTTTAGTACTATTTTACAGAAGTTTATTTTTGCACAGATCGCATTAGTTCTCTTTGTATTGTTTCATGCAATTCAGCAGCTTTTTGTTTATTGTTTTATTACATCTTCTGTTTACATTTGCCTTTTTCTTGGTGATGGTTATTTTGTTCTCCTTCTTGTTTTTACTAAGTTTAGGTTTTTTCATGCAAGCGAGTCAAAATTATTTTTAGTATACAGTGGATGATGTTTTCCTGTATATGTATTTGATTGGGCATAATGTACAGCTTGAGTGTGACTCAAGCATCTAATTTTTTGGCTTTTTGCTTTATTCACATAGGACTCTTCAAGCTAAATCCATACTTAGTATTTTTAAAAACAAGTTGTTTTTTTTTCTGACAACCCTTCAAACTAGACTGAATAACTTGTAAGCAATCCACAGACTGACTTCATGATCATCTCTCTCAGTTGCCAACTTCTTGAAAGATTAGAAATGTCATTATACCTCTCCAGTGATTGATAGACAGCTACAATTGCCCCTCTAAGGGCTCTGTACACTAAATCAACACTAAGAAACAGCAGAGATGGAAGTCACCCCTGCTGTTTCTCTTCACCCCCACTGCGCTTCATCATGTCGCCAAGGGCTAGAAAAAGATTCTACTGGAACTCAATTTAAGGACAACTTCAGTCAATTTTTAATGTAAAATAAATGCCTGCAAGATATGTCTCAATTGTTGCTCTTCAAAACAATCCCATGGAATGTGTAACTCTTCACATGGAAGGAAGCATACTCAGGGACATGCATGTATATGTTTTTTGCATTAACAGAAAAAGAGCAAAGAAAAATGAATAGCTCAAAGTGCCAGATTCTTTTTAACTGACTGACCAGATGTTAATTTCCCATCTAAAATCAGACCTGGTGTCTTTCCCTCTTGGCTTTGTGGTAACTCACAACTAAATGTTCCTGACAAAAAAGAGCGCAAACATTTATACTTCAATATTAACGCTTGCTATTAATTTAAGGGTGACCCATTGAACTTTTTTTTTGATATGTACAAAATACCAGAGCACTATAATGTTTTAATTTTTAACAAATTGGAAGTAGTTGTTGAGATCTTAATGAGAAGCATGAGTTACACAGCTTGTTCAGAATACCACGGACAGTGATTTTGACCTCATAAGCCTTATTTAAAGCAGCCAGTTGTAAAAGCTCTATGCGCATCCCTCCTCATGTAATGGTGGTAAGACCAATACATTGGCCATCTATCCATTCTTGCACTATTGATAACCTCTTATTTCTACTCAGGTTCACCGAAGGCAAGAGACTATGCAGCTAATTTAAACCAACGATGCCACTGCTAACCCTATTGTCAGAAATTCTTAATTACAAAAATCTTTTCAACAAATTAAAACTCAACCAATCATTTAAATGAGTGTGAGCGACAGAAAAACAAAAGGTAAAGTCCATATAGAATCCCTTAAATTTAATTATGTTTTTGCTTTCATCAGCCAAAAACAAGGTTTTGTCCTTTTTTCCCCTTTTTGGGAGGGTTTCTCTTGATTTTCAGCTCAGCTTTTGTTACCAAAGCTGTGTTGGAAATCTGCATCAGTGAGGCAGTTAGTATTTATGCTTATAAGGGTAAAATGTAAATCATCTCCTGCTCTCACTATCTGCTTGTGTGTAAAATTATTTTTATCATTCTCTTACTAGACCCCACTTCACCTTCACTTTTTTATTTTGTCATCGAAATTTAGCCCCTAAAAATATTGTTGAAGCAGCATCTAATGTTCCTCTGTGTCTCTCGCTGTCTTGTTCTCCAGGGAGAGCTGGGTGTGAGAATTAGGTCTCTCAGTAGATATGTTGTGGGTATTTTTGCTTCGACAGTTTGAGGCTACAGCAGGCAGAGAGAGATTGTAGGACAAGATGGAAGGCTTCTAGATTTTTTAGCTTTCCTGCTTGTGTGTCGAGGTTGGTCGCACTACAGGGATTTTAGAAGACACCATCTGGCCATGGGTTTAGGATGACTGCAAGATGAAGAACAAAATATGCATATTTTGTCCACATCTTGTGAATTCCCTCGATTCTTTTGAATGAAACTTGCTCTACAAACCTCTCAAGGATGTGGTTATCCCTGTTGTTTGTACTTTTTCATGAAATAGTCACAATGAAGAAAAGAAAAACACTTAAAATATGTGTGCAATGCATCTTTATTGTGATTTTTTACATTTAAATACTGAACTAAATAAACTTTTAAATTGTATTCTAATTAATCGAGGTACACTCACGTGAATATTAAGTCATGTTTTTTGACTCTCATAAAACACCTAATGCTTCAATCAATTTAAGGCAACATTTTGTAATCTTGCCAAAGTACATAGTTTGTCCTTGATGAAAAAGAACACAGATACATTGACAAAACAAATAGCTGAAAGGCCAGTCTTACTCTACTGTTGATACATTTTCCAATTTCCTCAGGGCTCCCTGCATTAGAAGATCAAGATAGTGGTTACATTTTATGATTTTTTAAAATTGTGTTTCAAAGTTTGTGTTATCAGTATCTTTTGCTTACTTTTTTTAAATAATGTTTTTCTTTCATACCCACAATTTAATTTTTTATCACGTTTAGTTTAGCTTAAGGGACAACAATTACAGTATTCAATATGGCAAACATTTTCAAAAGGTTTCTGGAATATTGGCTGAAACATCCAATTTGTTTCTCAGCTAGGTATATAATTTGGGGTTTGTGTCAGAAAAAAGTCAGAATAGTGAGATGAAGTTAGAAAATAACGGGGTTGCTTTCAAAATATTAAGAAGTTTACATCTTTACATCTTGCTACAGCTTTAAACAATGTGGGAAAGCCAATGTTATGATCCCATGGCTTTGCAAGCTTCTGATGTGTTAATTTGAAATATTTGAGTTAAATGGAGGCCTGCCACCAGTTGGTGGCGGTAATGTTCATCCAACGTTTTTTGCCAACCTCCAATAAATTTCAACAAGAAGAAGAACTCGGATGTCGATTTAAGTGTTGTTATTTTATTATTATTATTTTTATTTTTATTTTTTATTTTTTATTTTATTGTTTTGTTTGTTTTGTTTTGTTTTGAGGGGGGTGTATATAGTTAGCGTCCCGATCCACACTCCATTCCAGTAGATGGCGGTAATGCACATCTAAAAGTTGTTTGCCAACCGCCATAAAAAAGGAAAAGAAGAAGAAGAAGAACTCGGATGTCCTCCATCGCTGTTGCTACTGTGGCTAGCTGTTTGTGCTTGGCGTTTTCCACAATCATTGACCAATACTGCTGGATAGAGCCAAATTAACACAGCCGAAGGTTTGTATTGTGTGTTTTCGGGCAACCACTCGACGGTGAGTCGTTTATTTTACGTACTTTCTTTTTTTTTTTAGGAGTAGAAATGCTGTGGTGACACGCCCACTCAAAATCCATGTATTGGTAACAAAAAATGGTCTTGTCGATTAAAAGATCATTCTCTTTTATTTCATTTTGTGGCCGAATAGAAGATGGTTCCTCAAAGTATTAAATAAACCCTGTGATTTTTGTAAGTTTGTCATTTTAGGATAGTTTTAGTTACTTTTCATTGATTTTGTTTACAGCCTATAGAATTCTGGTATTGGTGGATTTATTTGAAGTTGTGCAACAAAACAATTCATTGCTGTTTATTGATACAATACCTAAGTCAATTAAATTTAATTGAATCTAATGTCAATTAAACTTAGATATAACTTGAAAGTGAGCTTTAATTTGATATTTAACTTGAAAAATGCTTCATGGAATATAGCAATTATTTCATTGATGAATGTTTAGTTGTTTTTGGATTACAGTTTATCCATCCATCCATCCATCTTCTTCCGCTTATCCGAGGTCGGGTCGCGGGGTTAGCAGCTTCAGAAGGGAGGCCCGGACTTCCCTCTCCCCAGCCACTTCTTCTAGCTCTTCCGGGGGAACCCCGAGGCGTTCCCAGGCCAGCCGAGAGACATAGTCCCTCCAGCGTGTCCTGGGTCTTCCCCGGGGCCTCCTCCTGGTGGGACGTGCCCGGAACACCTCACCAGGGAGGCGTCCAGGAGGCATCCTGACCAGATGCCCGAGCCACCTCAACTGACTCCTCTCGATGTGAAGGAGCAGCGGCTCTACTCTGAGTCCCTCCCGGATGACTGAGCTTCTCACCCTATCTCTAAGGGAGAGCCCAGCCACCCTACGGAGAAAACCCATTTCGGCCGCTTGTATCCGCGATCTCGTTCTTTCGGTCATGACCCAAAGCTCATGACCATAGATGAGGGTGGGAACGTAGATCGACCGGTAAATCGAGAGCTTCGCTTTTTGGCTCAGCTCTCTCTTCACCACGACGGACCGGTACAGCGCCCGCTTGACAGCAGACGCTGCGCCAATCCGCCTGTCGATCTCCCGCTCCCTTCTTCCCTCATTCGTGAACAAGATCCCGAGATACTTGAACTCCTCCACCTGGGGCAGGACACCCCCCTTGACCCGGAGAAGGCACTCTACCCTTTTCCGGCTCAAGACCATGGCCTCGGATTTGGAGGCACTGATCCCCATCCCGGCCGCTTCACACTCGGCTGGATTACAGTTTAACCCTGTTTAAATGTGAATGCTAATTTTATTATATTTATTTATGACCTTGTTTAGGTCAGGTTTATTTTTCCACCCCCTGTTTCAACCCAGGATGGAGAGCTACTGGATCACCACAGCTTTGCTGTAGGACTTTATTGAACCAAACTACTTTCCTTTTCCAGACCTATTGCCTTGGAATGTTGGACTAAAAACATTCGGATTATTGATTGATGGATCATTAATCATCCTGCATATGAAACCACGGACTTAGAATACGAAAATAACTCTTGGGTGTCATCGGGGTTTAATTTTTGTTGTTGTTTTCCTGTTGTGTTTATTGCTTATACTCATAGAAAAATATTATTTATTATTATTATTGAATACATTTCTAAATATATGCAAATATATAAATTTGAATACAACTTAAACTTACTACCTGTCTGATGGTGTTTTGTTCACACACACACACGGGGTCCTCAGCTATTGCCATATTTGGCCGTAGTCAGGCGCCTACGCTTACTTAGCGTTACACAAACATTATGGGAATGTCCAGTTACCATAGCTAGAAAGTAATAACTTCAAAGTTTCCTGATCCAATAAAATGAGTCCTTTACTAAAATGGCCAGATAAGTCACTCTGCAAGACAAGCCAGGGCTCCAAGAGCGACATAAAGAAAGATTACACGGTACAAATGCACTGGGACACAGACATTAATTTTGTAGACATGCTCTGTGTCTGAAATAAGTCAACATAATTAGCACTGTTACATATTGAGGAAATTGGGGGAAGCTTTGATAACACAAATCCAACTTTGAAGAACTTTGGCATCATCAGACTGTTAGGATCTTGGGTTGTTTGAGTTTGCTTTGGGTTTTGTGATTTGTGCTCCTTAGTTTTTATCTCTATTAATTCTGTCTTGGTTCTATTTTCACTTCAATTCCCTTTTAGTGGTTCTAGTTATGTTTATTTGTTGTTTCTAATTCTATTTTGCAAGATTCATTTCCTAGACCCCTGTGTACTCTCCCTCTCCCACTGTCACTTTTCTCCCTGCAATCAGTTAGCCAATCAGCCCAGGTCTATTGTTTCACAATTCACTTTCCCAGTATTTAATCACACCTCTTTGATTCACTCCTCTCCGGAGTGAATCAAGATATTCCTTGTGTTTCCCTTGGATTTATGGTTTGTGTTTTGCCCTGGCTCCCTGTGATTTTGTAAGTTTTTTTCAGTTTTCATCAAATCTTCACTGAAATTAAATTGCTGTCTCTCTCTCTGCATTTGGGTCCAACATCAACCATTATCATTACATGACACAGACATGCCTGCTATTGCTGAATTACATACAGAGTGGTTTGAGTGGTATAAATACAAGAAAGAGTGACCATCAAACAGGCCCAATATCACTTTTGTGGGAAATGTGTGGATGGAGATGAAGAGATTTTACTAAGCAAGGCAGCTTATAAACATGACTCAGTAACACCAGTGTGCAGGAATGGGCAATGGAGTATTCCTACTGAATGTAGGGTGAAGAGCTTTGGGGTCCTCTAGACTTGATAAGGAGCTATATAAGTACAAGCTATTTATCAGGCCAAAAAAGTTTTATTGTAGTCTGCATGTAAATGCCAGGTGTAAACTAGGAGTGCAAAAGTTGCAAACTTTTATTTTCCCTATTTAAATGTATCTACACAAACACCTACAGGAAATGTTATTTTAAGTCAACAATGTGAAGTATTTGGAAGGAAATGTCTGCATAGTTGATGCACCATGGAAACAGAAAAGATACTCATTAAAAGACTGACTAAATTTTATGACACAGGCAAACATCACAGATTGTTTCCCCATTGATTCTCTATATTTACATTTTTAAATTTTTAAAATGTTAAAACAACTGAATGTTATTTACCCTAGTTCTCCTGAATACAGTTTAGTAGTATGCATATTTTTAATCTTCCTCAAATTATACTGGTGTGTACAGCACTGTAATCAGTCTAAACAGACTCCTGGTATTGTATAAGTAGTTGTATTTTTAAGATGCAACAAGCAATTGCTATTTTTTTTGATTACTGTGCGTTATGAAATGAAGTGATAATAAAAATATTATAATTTGACTGTATTCAATTATTTGATGTGCCAAGCAATTTGAAATACAATTTGGCATAGCATCATAGAAATTAATTCCTACATGGCTTCTGCAGTTTTGTAACAAAGACTAAGGTTAGGAAGGTAATATGTCTCCTAGTTTGATGAGTAGCTCTACGAGGGCTTTCAGGTCATAATTGCAGACAGGGACAATGTCAGACGGTGCGTGTGAAAGAGAACAAAGGATAAAGAACACTTGTCTACGTTTTATATTTGGAAGCTCTTTTGTCCTGAACTTCATTTACACTGTCTGCCCAATCACTGAGACGTGACCAGATTAGTGAGTGACACTAAGACATGTCTGCCAACAAATGGACAAGATACACAAATACGCACACACACACACACACACACACACAAATATGCACCTTGGGAAAAAAAAGGAATTTATGCAATAAGAATTCACCAAAAGCAAATCTTTGTCCAAGATTTAGTTTTATTTTTTACTTTATTGAGAAGCAATAACTTCTCCAGTAAAATGATTATTTAGACATATCTAAAATCACACAGGGTTAATTAAAATTCTCACTTCAAACTTCTTGTAAGATACCATGAAATAAAAGAGGAAAAGAAAACTATTCTATACTACTGAAAAACATCTGTGTTTAGAATGAATGAGCATTTGCTGATTGAATTACTGTCGGTGCTGCTTTTTAACACCATAGTTGCGAACAGCCACTGCTTCTAAACACATAGGCTAAGGTAGATTCTTACCCTGAAAACAGATTGAAATTTCAAACCAGGCCAGGCCCTGAACTACAGAGAGCAACTTTTAAAGTGAAAGCAGCTGTGTATTCCATATTCTCACTATGTCTTCTGCATAACCTTATCGAGAGCTTTTTCATATAGCCTGTCAGTCAGCAACTTTATACAGTCCCTGTAATATATTCAGTGAACCGATGAATACATTATCAAAAGAGAACCTCAAATAAAACAGTTGGTCAGTTTTTCTTGCAAGGTTGCTGCTTTCATTAAAATCATATGAATAATTAAATACGTTTTTACGTTCATACAGTTTGGCCCTCAAGCATGGAGAGCAAATAAATTTTTGCCTTTCATTTTTCTTCTGTTTGATGTACCAAAAATCAAACAACCATGCTCAATTTTCCAAGTATGAAACAGCCTGAAGTTGTGCGATTATGGAACGGTATTTTACATGTTAAAAGACTTTTTTTTTTTTTTACCCTTCATTTTATAATTGATTTTGTCTATGTTGGTCAGTGAAACAAGCTAATCAAGATTATGACTCAACCATGTGCTAACCATAGTGGAATGTTATGAGACAGATTGGTGTACTGAAAGCTTCATGGACTGATACACTGGCATAGAGACAGGGAGACATGAAAGCAAGCAGGCAGTGAGCCATACGGGCAGGCCATCAGGCAGAAAAGACTGGCAGGAGGTAGGTGGTCTGGCTGGTGGGCAGCCAGGTGGGGATGTAAGTAAGTGGAAAGCAAGAACGGCAGTCGAGGTGACACGTTGGTTACACTGACTCAAGTAGTCAGGCAGAGTGACAGGAGGTAAGACATGGAGACAGACAGACAGACCAACAGGCTGGGAATTGCTTGACTGTGCCCCTCGTCGTCCCTTGGGGTCCACTAAGGGCTGGAGCGGGTGGCATGTGGTATGTCACTGAAAGCCCCTGATGACAAGCAGAGAGGCAGTAATGGAATACTTTAAAAGAGACAGCTGAAGAGTGGAAAGTTTTTAATGGGATACAAAACTTTTTTGTTTTTTCCTGTTTCTGATTTTTTTATTTTTATTTTAATTAATAATGTATTAATTTATTTCATTATTTCAAGTTGCGTTATTTAAAATGTAACATATTTACCTCAGTATCAGCTGGTGATAAAGAGGATTTATCTCATATTTAATACTGCAACATTTAAGATTTATTCAGGAATTGACTCTTATTTCCACACTGATTGTTTCCGTTTTAGACATTCTTGCACTCATATAATTCAGAATTTTGATATGAATGCATTCTCTTCTCTTTTAAAAAGTACATAAGTTAAAATATTTTTTTAAGTAAATAATTTTTTTGTTTCCTCTTGTAACATGTTACTCAACATAATGGACATTTATTATCTTCCTGGTTGCAACATCAACAGCAGTGACAACACTGTTATTTTTGTTTGTTTTCTAATTCAAGTATTGGTTGGGTATTATTGTCAGCCATTTCTCCTTCTTGGCTTGGGAGCTGTTTGATGTCTGTGAGGACAGTGTTGTCACTCATGTCTTTTTATTTTGTAGCGATGACTTTAAAAGGCCACAGATGTTCGGGTTGATTTTGATGTTTCTTGCCGCATTCACACAGCATAGTCACTTGTTTTCTTCCAAAGCTCTGCACACTTGACACATTCACCAGTCTACACAAACCCTCTCTCCATCTGCTAGTGACCGCCACTTCTTCTGTGTTCATCGGAGCTGCAGAACTCAAAGTGTCCCCTTATTCATCAGAACAGTTCACAGTGGGAAGTTGTGTCAGAGATTGTTTTTATGATACAATAATTCAAATATTGTTTATATCATTGTATTTTGCTTTCCTTGTTCTGAGTGATTTAGGTCGCTGAATTTGATGCTACCAAAATTTGCTGTGGGTTGTGATTAAAAGTTGCAGCAAACTTTGTTTCAATGAGAGGATTAAACACTGAGCTTGTTCCATTTTATTGGTATTTTTAGCTTCCTCTTCACATAAAATAGGTCTGCACAGCCCTTATAAATATGCTAACTTGTGACTCCGTTATCCCAACTGCTTCATCCATTGTGCTATAAAATCCCACTTCATCAGGCAGGTATTCATAAAACAGTAAATGACAGAGACTAAAATCTATCTTCCTATTAATTCTTGATAATCAAATGGTGCCCCAACTTTGATTCAGTATAACTAACTTTACTAATAATTGCCTTGGCATTTGTTAATCGTTAATCATACCTAAACCGAACCTGTTCACTTTGCTTTCTTTCAACAATGACTTTGTACTTTTGACCTTCACTTCATAATGTTCTTATATGTACAGTGCATTAGAAGTTAATTATTTCTCAGTCAACAGATACCACACCTCAGCCATGGGATTTTTGCAAATCCTACAGAGTTCCCTGGGTTTCTTTGCAACTTATTTGATTAATGTTTCGACTGTTTAATTGTAGATGGATAGAGATCTCTTGGCAGGTTTTCAGTTGTGCCATACTTTTTACATGCCTCGCTGATGGAGTGACCACTTATTGGTGAGATGCCTAAAGCTTGGGATATCAGTTTCTAAACCAAACATCTCTCAAACTTTTCTGTAGTTTCGTCATTGCCTGTTTCTGATTCTTTCTGTCAGCGATGATGATGTTTATTTGGTAATATTCTCCTACAAGCCTCTGAGAGCTTCACAGAACAACCGTATCTAAAATTAGATTAAATTAAACTCAAGATGGCTCTAATTTTTTAAGTAGTTGACATCTGAGAGCAACTGGTTGTACAGGATTTTGCTTAGGGGTGTCAAAGGAAAAGGGGCTGAATACATATTAACGCCATATTTGTAAACAAAAATAAAAGCTGTGCATTTTTTTCAGTCAATATGACACTAACGGTCTGTGATTCATCATGCAAAACCCCAATATTGTTGTAACATTTAATGTGAATAGGTTAAAAGGATATTCATATTTTTGCACAATATTCTAGTTCAGATTGCCTGCTCCAAGGCTGGTCAAATTATTCTTTCCTTTAATGACAGCTTATGGTGAATACATTTTATTTTCCTCCACTTACATTAAACACCATTTCTCATGACTCAACCTTTTTGGTCAAAACTTTTCAGTTTCCTCCTTCACTTTTTTTTTTTTTTTACATAGGGGAAATGACAGTTTGTGTGATATTTGTCAAGCACAGTGACATCAATGTCCACTGTACATTCTGGCTGACAAACTCATTAGTCCTGATTTGCACTTTGTCAATTTCAAACAGCACTAAAACACAAAGTCTTTGCAGCCGATGTCCTATGACTGAATGAAGGATTTGGCGTGGCCTTATGTCACCCAGTGAGACAGTAGCTGACAGACTGACGGAGTGAATGATGGCTTTTCATGAGGAGGAATGGCAGTTTTACAGACCAGCTGCTCCCAAACACTCCTCTGACCTTTCTGCACTGGATTGCCTGCGAGTGTGTATGCAGGCAGTGGATGTGTCTTCAAGTATTTATTGACTAAGGCCTATACATTTTTTCCTGAAGTAGCATATTGTAGGAAAGGAGCTGATTCCACTTAAACCAAAATGAAATTTTTTTTCAATCCTTTTACAAATCATTCATGGTCCCATACTATTTATTCACTGATATTTGTTTTATTTTTATTTGAGGGTCATGTTGGTCATTGTATGTACTTAGTGAGATTCTCTGAGTTATGAAAAGTCAAGGGTAGAAGCTGTGTATTACAAGGAAAAGCCTTTTAAACATATTAGACCCTCAGAGGTCTATGAAATGGTGTTTAAGGTTGCAACCACAGAGAACATTAATTTATGTCCTATATACCCTGCACATGATAATGTCTCCAGAGCTCAATCATTTAATCCACCATGATGCGTAAAGTGACAAATCTCAGCAGGGATTACAAAATGGGATATTTGCTCGCTTGCCTTATATCTCAGCAGATTAATTTCAGAAGTATTTAATACATTTAACAGGAAAACTCTAGTAGAAAAGTGTAGAGTTGACTGTTTCTGTCTAACTATGAAACAAATCTTTGTACAAGCCTTCAGACAACAGGTTCTATTCAAATGAAACAAGCTGTTAGAACTTAACCATTATTGTAAGAAGTTGCATTTTTTGGAGTAGAATTTAAATCAATATTGACAAAAACACATTTGTCTGGGTTTTATGAAAGAATTGGGATAGCATGGGGGATTTAATACAATGTGTCTTTTTTTATTTCTTAGAAGGCAAGAGGGGTATTTACAGCCCCGTTATTAGCCAAGGTCTTGTGCTACCACCATTTCACTTTACTCTAGAGATAATATTGGCCTGTTGATGAGCCATGCCTGGTTTCCTCCTAACATGACACCTGGCATTTACTAAAGAGTTCAATCTTTCTGTCATCAGACTGGAGAATGTTGCTTCCAGTGGTCTGAGAGTCCTCCAGGTGCCTTTTGACAAACGTCCAGGAGGCTGCTATGCCAGGCTTTCATCTGGACACCATACAGGCCTTACTGGTGGTTTGCTGAAGGGATGGTTGTCCTTATGGAAGATTCTCATCTCTCAGAGGAACACTGGATTTCTGACGGAGTGACCATCATGGTTTTGGTCACCCGCTCAGTTTTGATGCCCAGCCAGGTCTAGGTAGAGTCCTGGTGATTCCAAACTTATTCAATTTATGAATTATAGAAGCCACTGAGCTCACTGAGATCTTCAAAGCAGCAGAATTATTTACATATATATTTTTTGTACTATTAACTACAGGACCTTTTATAGATGTGTGTTTGACTTTCCAAGTCCATTTAAACCAATGGTTCACAATTACTGTGAATGTAACACAGGTGAAGTGCGGGGAGTTCGTTCAGGATGTGCTACAGTGTGATCTGCTTTAGTAAAAGGGCTAATACTAAAGTCAAACCAGAAAATGTTAGATGTGATTGTCACGAAAAAGTTCATGTTCAATGCATACAATTGAACATTGTATTTAATATTAACAAGCCTTTTTTTTGTTTGTTTCCTTTTAACAAAAAGGACACACTAGATGAGTCATTCTAAAATTAATCTTTGAAGTTATTAACATTTGATGTTCAATGTAGCCTATAGGCCAAATTACAGCAATCTTAGTTTTAAAGATGCAAGTCTAAACTCCGGTTGTGTATGTGGTACAGAGGCCATGCTAAAGGTATTGACCAGAGATTCTGTAAGAAGATTACAATTCTCCGCTGCAATCACCCTCCTCTGTGTTAAGCTGCAAAAAAAAAAAAAAAAAAAAAAAAAGGTAGAAGGATCTTCCTGCTCACAGAGTGGGCTTGTGTTGCCCGCTACAGGCGAGACCGGGGAAGACACGCAGACAGAATAGAAGGAAGAAATGCTCCGTAATTTTGCAGTCCCTGCCCTGCTGGTTGTAGACATTCGCGGCCACCTTCTTTGTCTTCTCAGCAAGGGTGACAGGTTGCGACTACCTCTCCACAAATGTGGCTGCGTCCTGAGGAGAAAAAAAAGTAAAGGAGAAGAGAGAGAGAGAGAGAGAAATAAGAAAAAAATCGGGACTAAATAATTTTCTTTCCAATGAAACAAGTATTTAAAAATATTTATGCAGGGAGACACAAAGAAAGAAGGATGCGTCCTGCGTCCACAGTCTGGGATCCACAGGTCTCATTTATTTCTCACTGACGCACGCTCCCGCCGCCGCAGCTTACAGCGCTTCTCTCACTCGCTGCTCTCCTCCCTTCACTTCACTTCCTTCCCTCCTCTCGACAGCATCCAGAACTATAGAGCAGCAGTCCCCCTTCACTCGTGTTGCTCCCCCCCCCTCCCTTCCTCCGTCTTTCTCTCACTGCCAGAGATCTCTCTCCTCTCTGCTTCTCCCATCTCTTCGCAGCCCTCTCCCCAGTTCGGTCCGTCACTTTTCTCTGACGCACAACGAGGGGGGGGGGGGGGGGGGGGGGAGAGAAAACCAAGTCGAGGCCGATATGATTCACATGCCCGTGCCGCTGTGCTGACGGAGACGCGCTCCTGAAGCCGCCAGGAGAACACTCTCACCCGGTTGTTGAAGGCTCGCCCGAGAGGCGGCTCAGGAGGAGGAGGAGGAGGAGGAGGAGGAGAAGGTGGTGGTGGAAAAGGAAGAGGATGGGCAGAAGTGGAGGACTTGCATTTTAAACAAACTGCTTAGAAAAAAAGAGAGAGGAGAGAGAGAGTCGGTATCACTGGAGAGCGAGAGAGATAGGGGGAGAGATCGCATTCTCATCACGTCTTCATTTCTTTTCTCTCCTCTCTTTCGGTTCAGCCACTAAGAGAGGGTGAGGAAAAGGGGGAGAGGAAAAGAGAGAGAGAGGGGGGAGAGAGTGAGAACGAGAGAGAAAAGGAGAGAGAGAAGAAGAGGAGGAGAAGGGGAGAACGAGAGATTTACCAGATTCAAACTAGTGATCTTTTTTATCCCCCGATGCTTTCCAATTGCTCAACAAAACTAAGGTGAGCAGTTATAGACTATTTCGTATGGATCATGGAAAGTATTTACCCGATATTTGTGAGTGTGTGTGTGTGTGTGTGTTTCTGTGCTTCCATTGATGTCTGCATAGCCACGGACTTCAAACAGGGCGACAGCGAGCGAGGATAACTGAGAGCAGGAATCCATCCTACTAATCAATACACGTTTTGTTCTTGCTTTAGTCCCCAATTTTACGGCCAATGTCACGACGAAAGCCTGCATTATGCTTGGCATGTATTCCAACACGCGCTCTGCTGTCTTCCCCTCTTTTTTTTTCTTTTTTTCTTTTGAGTGAGGGTGGGTGTGTGGGAGGGGGGGTGCCTTGGGTTGGCACCAAATCAGAGACCGTTCCTTGTAGACCGGAACTTGTTCAGCATCATTTTTCTTTTCCCACACTAACTCAGCGCGATGATGTCCGTTGAAAGGTTTATATCTTTTAAAAGAAGCTGGTCGAAATTTGCCAATTCATGACAAGCACCACTACTACTACTTCTTCTTTCTTTTTTTAAAATTCATCCGGGGCTCATTCTTATGCGCATCTCCTCCTCCTCTCTCCCTCCTCAATGCCCCGCTGTCTCTGTCCATGTCCTCCTTTGTGTTTTCCCCGTTCAGGCGGCTCAGTCACCCCCTTCATTTTCTCGTTCTCTTCCCCCTCCCTCGCAGCCCGGCAACGGACCGTGAGACGCGGGACGCACCGGGCAACGACAGGACCCATCACCGCAGGAGGAGGATATGTGAAGTTGGAATCCCGCTAAACTAAGTACGTATATACCACTAGAACTGATGCACCGCGAGTGGAATTTTTATGGTGCCAAATTTGCTCCGTGTCCTGAAATGTTTTGTTACTTTTTTTTTTTTTTTTTTTTCACATCGCATCTGGCTTTTTGATCTCTATAAAAACGGAGGCGGAATCAAATCCTGCTGGATTACTCGTGGCACGGGGAAGACGACATGAAATAAACATCGTGTAAAGATCATTTTTTGCTTTTTAATTTTTAATTTTTTTTTTAATCTGTCATTTTTTGAGGGATTCCTGCGTTTTTCACGTCAATTGCCGGGATTTTGCATTCAGCACCACGGGCAGCGCTTTTGCCTGGGCCATATGCGCTTCTCTATTATTGAGCTGAACAGCGCAGTGGATACATGAGTTTGCAATAATGGCAAAGATTTTCAGAAGCTTTGCGTGTGTGCGGTGAGAGAAAAATAAAGGCAGATAGAGGGACAATAACACAAGTGTCTGGCAGACACATCTTTTTTTTTGTCCCCGTGAGAGGAATACAATTTTTTAGATGAAATTGACACATTTCACCATTCTCACAATCACAACTGCTATTAGTTTTCTTTTTGCCTCACAGCTGCCCCACAGCTGCGCTTTTCTAAGCGTCAGAATAGCCCATTGCTCTTTTTACGTCTCAAATTGTTCATATTATCTTAAAAAGAGTTGGTTCGACTAATAAAACATAATTTATCAGGGACAAAAAAAAAAAAGTAAAACATTTTTTGTGTCCTCTTGCATATCGTAGATTTAATTGGAGGTAAAACACAAGAGGAAACTACTGGGTCCCCTAATCTTTGGGAAATACATTACAATACAAAATACAATACTTGCTCATTCAATAGTAATGAATTAAAATTTTTGTTGAATAAACCAGTGATTTTTACATGTAAGGCTAAAACATGTCTTTTATCAGCTTTGAATTAGTAACAGAGATATGTTCAGACTGGGCTTAGCACAAAACACAATTCTGTTGTACTATTTTGTTCCATGGTTTAAACTTTGATTGCTCATGTATTGGAGATTCTTGTTATGCATTAAATAAAGCAAGGGACAGTGTCTCCTCGACGGTACTCTTCCTTAGCCGCTGTTGCCTTCGTTTATTCATAGCGATAAGCATCTCTGCTGTGATTTATTGCGACCTTACCAGCACATCTGCTGTATAATAAATGGCATTTCAGGCTACATAGTGAAGTGTAGTGTCTGACTGCAGAGAGCCGTTTGTGCTCTCTGGTATCATATTATCTATTTAAGAGTATAGGGCTTTATATTTTGTTTTAAAAAGACAGCAATATTGCCGGGTCTAAAGTGGTGTCCAGTGTCTTTCTATTATTCATAGGTATTCATTTCAAAGCTGCCGTCCATTCTACTGAAACTAATGCACTCTTTCCTGTATCTTCCTTTTCTGTCTCTGTCATCTCAAACTTCTCTTGGTTTCTGTGTGTATATGTACATGTGTGTTTGTATGCATGTAAAGCGTGTGTGTGTGTGTGTGTGTGAGCATTAACCATAAGCCTTCCCTTTTCTTGCGATCTCATCTACCCTGGCATTCTCTGTTGCAGTGCTGTGAAGTGGCTCTGTCCCTGGAGCTGAAACTTCATCGCCGTGGTGTCAGCGAGGATGCTGTGGGTTACCTTGCTGAGCACCATAGCCTTAGGATGGACCACACCAATCCCACTGCTGGAGGACTCGGAGGAGATCGATGAGCCCTGCTTTGAACCGTGCGACTGCGAGGTCAAGGAAGGCATCTTCCATGTCCATTGTGACAGTAAAGGATTTACAAATGTCAGCCAGATCTCTCAAATTTGGAGCCGACCCTTCAAGCTCAACCTGCAGAGGAACTTAATGAGGAAGCTCTACTTCAACAGCTTCCTCCATCTTAACAATGCCATATCCATCAATCTGGGTAATAACGCCTTGCAAGATATACATGCTGGGGCATTCAATGGCTTGGGAATACTTAAACGACTGTTTCTCCATGAAAACAAACTAGAAGTTTTCCGAAACGACACATTTCTGGGGTTGGAGAGTCTAGAATATCTCCAAGCAGATTACAATGTTATTAAAAGGATTGAAAGTGGTGCATTCAGGCACCTTCACAAATTAAGAGTACTTATATTAAATGACAATCTCATACCCATGCTGCCGAATTACCTTTTTCGGTCTGTGTCCCTAACACATTTGGACTTGAGAGGTAACAGACTAAAGACATTGCAGTATAAAGGCACACTGGAGTATGTTGGGCGGAGCTTGATGGAAATCCAGCTGGAGGAAAACCCTTGGAACTGTGTGTGTGAGATTGTCCAGTTAAAAACATGGCTAGAGAGAATCCCTTACACAGCTTTGGTGGGAGAGATCACATGTGAGACCCCATTCCACCTACACGGAAAAGACCTGCGGGAAATTAAACGCAGCGAGCTCTGTCCTCTTCTCACCGATGCAGAGATTGAGGCCAAGCTGGGAATTCCTCGGGTGCCATTCAGCAATGAGAATACTTGGCCTACTAAACCTTCCTCCATGCTCTCCCCCTTTCACAACACAGCCTCCTCTGTGGAGTACAAGGACAGGCCTGCGAAGCCTACCAAAAAGCCTACCAGACGGCCCACAAAGAATCCACCAACTCCTCGTAGCATTTACCCAGGCCTCAACCAGCCCCCCATTGCTGGCTACCAAACAAGACCACCCATTCCAATAATCTGTCCAGCTAATTGTATTTGCAACCTTCACATCAATGACCTTGGGTTAACAGTAAACTGCAAAGACAAAGGGTTTCACAACATTTCAGAGCTTCTGCCTCGACCCCTTAATGCCAAGAAATTGTATCTTAGTGGGAACCTGATACAGAAAATCTATCGTTCAGATTTCTGGAACTTCTCAAGTTTGGATTTACTACATTTAGGGAACAACCAGATATCCTATGTCCAGGAGGGTGCGTTTATCAACTTGCCAAACTTAAAAAGTTTATATTTGAATGGTAATGACATTGAGCGGCTCTCTCCTGGTATGTTTCGTGGACTTCAGATGTTGAGCTATCTTTACTTTGAATACAATGTCATCCGTGAGATTCAGTCTCATTCTTTCTCCCTAATGCCCAATCTGCAATTGGTTTTCCTCAATAATAATCTGTTGAGGTCATTACCCAATGATGCCTTTGCTGGCACCAACCTTGCACGTCTTAATCTTCGCAGAAATCACTTTGTTTCCCTGCCAGTTCATGGGGTCCTGGAGCATCTGACTTCCATCGTCCAGATCGATCTCCATCAGAATCCCTGGGATTGCTCATGTGATATCATCCCTCTCAAACAATGGCTGGAAAAGCTATCCTCTGTCATTGTGGTGGGGGAAGTCACCTGCAACACACCAGAGTATGCTTTTGGAAAGGACCTGCGTTCGCTTGAGGTTGAGGTCATCTGTCCTGAGCTGAAGTATTCTTCACGTCCCTCTCCAGCTCTGCCTGGTGGGGATGATCTCACCACAGGGAGCTCTGAAATGGGGGAATCAAGTAGGAGAGGGGCTGTTCCACTGTCAGTTCTCATCCTCAGTTTGCTCATCCTCTTCATTTCAGCGGTGTTTGTTACTGCTGGGCTCTTTGCCTTTGTCCTCCGTCGCAGAAAGAAGCTACCTTTCCGCAAACGTTCTGAGGTGGACCTGACTGGGATCCAGATGCAATGCAGGATTTTTGAGGATCCGCCAAGGCAAAGCTGTGCCGGAAACCCTGGCACGCCGGAGAAACCAACACCCAGTTTGCACACACATTCGCACACTACTCACACACATGGACATGGCCACGTTTATGATTACATCCCGCACCCTGTGACTCAAATGTGTAACAACCCTATCTATAAGCCAAGAGAAGGAGAGATTGCTGAGGAGGAGATGGCACAGTTTGCAGAAAAGAAAGACAATGGCAGCAGTAGCAACAGTAACTATAGAACCTTGTTGGAGAAAGAGAGAGAGTGGACCTTGGCGGTCTCCAACTCTCAGCTCAACACTATTGTTACGGTCAACCACACCACGGCGGACATTTCAGGATTTCATGAGAATGGAGGGCTCTGCCCCACAGTGATTGACAGTCAGAGGCCCACGCCAACAGTGGGCTTTGTAGACTGTTTGTATGGGACAGTGCCCAAATTAAAGGACATGCATGTTGCACATGCACATCCACCAGGCATGCAGTACCCAGATTTACAGCAGGATGCACGGCTGAAGGAGACATTGCTTTTCACAGCCGGGAAAGGCTGCTACCCTGATCCCTCCCAAAGTGATTACCTCGAGTTAAGGGCCAAACTTCAAACCAAGCCAGATTACCTCGAAGTCTTGGAAAAATCCTACCGTTTTTAATAACTTTGTAGCCCGGTAGAAAAGAACAACAAAAAAAACCAACATGATTTTGTCATTTTCACTATGCCACCTTACAGACAAAATTACTTAGACCAATCTTAAAGCAAAATTTGAAAAAACAGCATGAATTGAAATAAATATGTATAATTATACAGTCACAATGCCCCCACTCCCACTTAAAATCACCTTTGAGGAGAGGTCATTCTCAGATGTTTCAATTAAGTGCCTTTTTTTCAGAGTAGCCAGCAACGTCAACCGTTATTTTTATAATATATAAATATCTCTATATGCCCTGAAGAAAGCAAAGGAGAAAAAAATGGGGCTCTGGGAAATAAAACACATGAACCATGTTACATCTGTCACTAAAATCCATTTGTATGGAGCTAACATGATGTGCTACTAGTTACCATGAGGACAAACGGGAGCTGGACGTCTCCCTTACTTTTTTGTTTTTCTTTTTTTTTCCCTCTCTCTTATTACTCAACTAGGATGTACAAACACCTGGAATCTGTGCACATGTTTTTCTTTGTAGGACATTATCAAAAGAGTTTTAAAAAAAATACTTATATTCAAACTGAACTGCAGTTTGCTGCATGCACTCGCTTCAGTGCAGGAAGTGAGAGGATTTACTCAGAACTATCACGTCACTCTATGAACAGAGATACCGCAACACATTTATGGTTCAGTGTTCTATTTAATTTTTTATATCTTATTAATATGGTTATTACTATAAATGAAGACATACTGTATGTCTATATCAGGGTGCTTCTTGTAAAGAAAAGGAAGCCCCAATACAGGGATGGTAAAACATTTGTGAATATTATTACGAGACCATACTGAAGGGTTTTCTGAATATTTCCACACTCTTTGTTATGGCCCCACCCCTCTTCCCTTCTCATTGCTTCTGGAGTTCCCATTGCAATCCACTAACAGCTTTGTAGTAAGCACTTTTAATGTTTTCTCTTTCACAAAGATTTGAAGAAAAAAATGTGCATATATTTATTCTGTAATTTCAGTGAAGAATTTTATTGTAAAGATAATGTTAAATCAATGTATAGTGATTATGCGTCTGGTATAGCCTTCTTAATAAAAACAAACTCTTTAATCTAATTGATGAAGGTGTCAATACCAATTCCAGTGGAACATGTGTGGAGTGGAACAACAGGGTGTGTATCTGGTGTAGGATGTGGTCAGCCATTAACTGTTACTAGACTCAAAAAGCATGCTAGACCAAGAAGCAGTGCAAGGTATGATAATACAAACTTGCTAGTATTCATATAATGGGATTTGCATCCACTGTATCTAAACTACATGGAAAGCATAAATACAGGGTGCTGATTTTTTTTCTTCTTTTTTAACAGAGGGACTCATTTTCATATTTTAATGCACAGTTTGACTTTATTTTGTCCAGTACAATGTAGGATTTAGCCACATTTAATCTAAAACCAAAGTAAAACACAACCCAGAAAAAGTAGAGTAAATGCTGCCACCTCTTGAAGAAGATATCTTAAAAAGTAAAAGGCAAATCAGTGAGGAATGGCACACCTGTCACTCTCTGAACATGTATCACTGATGTATGCAAGTAAAAGGGTGAGTGATATCATGATTGGAAAATATTTTTGTAATTTATACATTTCATAATTTGGCTCTCTCATCAAGTTTGCTATGTGCTTTCACTCCACTGGAGGGCGATAAAAGTGTTCTGCCATTGCAGAAATGTCATTAGATAAGCTTGATTGGGTTTAGCTGACAGATACACACACACCCACGCATGCACACCCCTACATGTGACTACATCATGAAGATATTATCTTATTAGCTTATTAAATCTACACTATGAATTGAAAATGTAATTTACTTTCAGCAGTCATAATTTTATGTGATTTTTAATTGTATACCACAGGCTCCTTTCTTAGCCTCCTCCATTCTACAAACAATGAAAAGGGAATTTTAAATAAAGCCTTATGGTTGTGTCAACTTTGGATTAATTTGCTATAGAAGTCAATATTTTCAACCAATAGACTCTTTTTTTCTTTCTTAGTAACATTTTTTGGGGAGAGATGTGAAGTAGTCCTGTCAAACTTGTAAGTACAGTGAATCTAAGAAGTTTACACATCCATGTTAAAATGCTGGTGTTTGGTGATGAAACCACTGAGACCAATACAAATTCTTTGAGAATTTCTTTCCACCCTTAATGTGACTTTTAACCCATACAACCTGACATTATTACAGAACTCTGTTTATTTTAATGGGAATGAATATCCATAGCAAATGTTTATTTGGACATATTTGGTCGCTCATTGCAATGCTCTAGACTTGTTCGACTGTGAAGGCATCTCTTCTGTTCAGCCTACTGTAACCACCCCATAGATTTCCAGTCAAAATGAGGTCTAAGCTGTTGGTAGACTATTTTGTGAAAAAAAGTTATTTGTTTCTGGAGAAGTCATTATTTTGTGGATTTTGAAATGCACTATGAGTTGGTGTGCTAAAAGCTGAATTCAGTTTTCTAGCAGAAAACTGAATTCAGATGTGAAAACTTTGGTAGTTGGGAATGTTCATGGTATCCTCCATATTGATTAAGTCCCCATATCCGGCTTCAGAAAATCAGTCCTACAGTATGATGTTGACACCATCATCCCTCAATTTATGTATCATGTTCTTTTGGTGATGTGTAATGTTGTGTTGGCCCCAAGCAGACATTTTGGGATTATGGTTCTAAAGCTCAACACTGGTTTGATAAGACCATAACACATTTTCCCATGTATTTTTAACAGATTAGGCTAGAAGGCTTTTCTTTACATGAAAATGCTTAAATTTTTGTCTATCTTACCATTGTACCCCAGGCCCAGATATATGAAGGTTACTATCAGTACTTGTCAGAAGTTTATGCAACTCCTCTTGGCAGCCTCCCTGGCCAGTTTTCATTGTAATATCATCACCTTTGAAGGAAAATCTAGTTCTTGTTAATGACAATGTTGGTAGATATTTTCTACACATGATGTGTAGTATACATAATGCCTTATAAAGTATTTTGTGCACTTTCCCTAATTGGCACCTTTTGACAAAGAGATCCCTCTGATGCCTTTGAAACTCTGCAGATCATTGTGTTTGCTCTGAGATGCAGCACAGAAAATGTTGGGAAAAGCATACTAGGATGACTGAATTTATGTCATGGTTAATAAGAGGCACTCTGAACGGTGACAGGTGTGTACTGATACCTATTTAAGATGAGGTTGTACAGGGTGGCCAGCCAGATCCCCACATATGAGAGGTTGCCCACTCTTTCATTTGAGTTGAATGTGAAATAGGTTACATGCAAGCTTTAAAATGTTCTCAAATGATTGATCTGGGTCTCAGTTGTTTTGGATCAGAAAAACAGAACAGGTATTTTACACTAAGGTATACAGACACCTTCACTGTGTGTAAATTGGGAGATTGATTCAGATTTTGTTTAATCCCTTTGCTTTGATTTCAATGAATTAAGTAAGTGATGCTTAGTTGGAATACAGTGTTATATTCCCTAATATATGTCAACATAACACCAATTAAAATGTAGCAAACCAAATTTTATTTTCTAAAACATGTTGAGGTATTGTTGATGGGTCATCTCCGGTATCGGTTGTCAGTGATTCAGCCTACAAGCTTGCATTAAATTGAGCCTTTTATCTCATGTTGCCTTCATTGTTCATTTATTTTTGGCAAGTGTTGCTGATCAGATAAACAAATGACACATTCATATAAATTCTTCAGAAGCGTGGCTGTATAATGTCAAGCCTCTTTTGTCTTTATTGCTTTTAGAGGATGTTGCAGTGCTGAAATGTGATAATCTGCTCCACCTAATTTATCTTCTTATTTTTCTGCACTTACACACATTCACACACAGAAAACACACAAAACCTTAGTTTCCATGAATACAAGGTCAGATTATACCACAAACAGTTTTAGTGTGCACTCAGTTTGATTAAAAGCATGATATATTACTCTGTTAACATAAACCCTTACCACATCCAACCCACTTCAAAATTAACAAAATAAATAAAACCTTGCAATCGTTAATGATTTTATTACCTTTTTACCCTCCCCATTGTTCAATCAATGTATGATTACACAGATGAGCATTGAGCTTTCCTCCAGGACTTTTTCATGTGTTCTTGTTATTCTACTTGAACATCTGTTGGCCACTTGGCTGTGAAGGTTGCTAATATTCCTTCGAGAATAAGATGATGCTATGATCCATGAGTAAAAACTATTCCCGTCATGTTCTGAGGTTTCAAAAATAAGCTCATTGTGAAAGTGGTAATTTTACACTGGACCATGAGTCCAAAGTGTACAGACATTTTTCTATAGCAGTTTCTTAAGCAAAAGCATACATACAATTTCCTATGTGGATTTGAAGTGAAAGCATTTATGGAGTACATATTACATTATTGATATCCTATGAGGATATTTTAGCTTTATAACTACAATGCTTATACAAGCTGAAATAACATTCAGTTTTGCAAGTTGTTTACCTGTGCCTGCTCTCTTTACTTGCCGTCATATCTTTATTTAATTATTTTCTAGTGGATTTTTATGTCAGCAATGCACGCTTTTTAACACAGCTGTCTTGATGTTTATTTCTATATTTCCTGTCTGACATGCCATTGCCATGATACTGCTGCTGTTAATTCTTCAGGAGATATGAGATACCATAATCCTATTAGAAGAGCGTCAGCGGGCTCCTGTGACAACACTGAATTCAGGACAGCCGTTAATTGTCTGTAACTGCGCTGGGTAATATTTGGAGTAAAATTGATAATGGGGCAATCTAAAAGCGGGATCTTTCTTCAAACTTGGTGTGGTGTGATGTTTTCTCTACTTACCTTTTTTTTTTACTTACCTTATGATGTGTTTTGGCCTCTGGTTGTTTGGGTGATATTTGTCTGCACTGCACCTTGGAGGAAACATGCTGTCAGTGTGGATCTGTATGCATTTGTGTGCACTTGCGTGTGCATGTCACTGAATGTGTGACGTTATCATCTGCTGCATGGATTGTTTGCTGATTTGTTGTGGTTATTTGAGTGAAAATTGGCTTAGTCTTTGATTTGGACTTGCAGCCCATTATGAATGGAGAGGAATGACAAGAGGAATTCTGTTTTCTAAGAGCGGCATTGATCATTCGGGCGAGCAAAGACCAACAGCTTAGGAAGGTGTGACAGAACATTGAATCAACAGAAGGAGGTTCTGAAAACAGTGCCTTATATAAAAAATGAGCATATGTTTAGTCATCTAAAAATGCAAGTGTAATGAAAAGACAAAAGAGTAGGAGAAGACTAAGAGCCACTTAGTAGCATTTTGTGTGTGTGGTATACATTTCCTTTATTGTAGTAAAATGCAACATTATCTTTAGTTTGCTTAAAAAAAGCCAATCTGCCTCTGACCACTGTGCTGAGTTGCAGTGTGATGCAAATGCTACATACAAAAAGGTAGAGTAGTGTGCCATAGTAGGTATTGGGTGATCCAGAGAATCTTTCTTTGCTTGTATTTTTATCTAGCAGCTAATATGCTTATGCTGATGGGTTATGTAGTTCTGTTGCATGTTATGTAGCTCCATCCGTTCCATCAGCTTTGATCAGTTATCCCATCCCCGGCAGAGAAAACAATGTCATCATCAGTATGATGCTGCCACTGCCACCTTTTACAGGAAATAGTGTGTCCAGAATGATGTGCAATGTTGGTTATCTGTCACATTGTGTGTTACATAGGTCTTAAAGTTCCATTCTGGTATAACCTGATGAGAGCACCTGCTTCCACAATTTTTTGTGCCCTCTACAAGTGGGGCTTTTATGGCTTTCATTCAACAATGGTTTTCCTCTTGCGTGAAGATCAGATTTCTTTTTTTTTTTTTTTGCATGGTAGTTTTCCAAAATTATGGGTCCCTGCAACTCTTTCTGAGTTACTTTAGGGATCTATGTTGCCTCTATTTATAATGTTCTTATTACCCGGACTGTTAGATTGAGGGGATGAGAGCTGTCCTTTACTTTTCCTTGATTCATGACTGAAATGTCTTCTTGGAGATGTGCAACGCATGGGAAAACATAACCTGAAACTCCTTTAAACTTCTTACTAGCTTCTTTTTTGACCTGCCTGCTGTCTACTTTTGTCTTCAAGATGTTGTTTCTTTTACTAATGCTCTCTAATAAACCTCTGAGCCTTCACAGTAAAACTTTATCTTAAAGTAAATCAAACACAGATGAATTGGATTTACTAATTAGGTGACTTCTAAAGGCAAGTGGTTACAATGGAATGTATTTCAGGGCATCGTAGCAAAGAGGCCTGAAGACTAATATATGCAGAACTTTTCAAATTTTTATTTGTAAAGACCATAAATAATAAAAATATGTAATATTTTTCCATTTCACAGTGATGTACTATTTGTGCTGAATTCTTTTATTTATGATTACATAAATTCCCTCGATATACCCAAAAGTTTTCTAGAAGTAATGTGACAAAGTGTCAAACGTTTCAGTTCAAGTTCAAAGTTCATAAAGGGTTATTTCAATTTATTTAATGAAGGACAGGGCATTTTAAAACAATGCAACCATTGTTTTGTACAACAGAGGCTGTGAATATGTTTGCAAGGCACAGTTTTGAAATAGAAGATTTTGGTAAACTACACTTTCTTTTTATTTTTGTTACCATGTGAAAGCTTTATTGTATGTTATACAGAAGGAGAAGTTAAAGGCATAGGACCACCCCTATAGATGCAGTTTCCTATGTCCTGAAATGATGAAAAAAAATCTTTCACACTGCAGTGCAGGAGCTCAACTGACCCAGTATGCCGAAAGAGAGAGCGACAGAGAGAGAGAAAAAGAAAGAGAGAGAGACATGGAGGAGAGAAAAGAAATGGGCGCAGAAAGCAGCAGAGTGAAAAAGGGAAACGGGGTGATTCTCTCAGCCCCGTGCTACCTCTGCTACCATGTGTGCAATAAAGCTCTGCAGCCGTATTGTTTGCCTTGTGAGTTTTGGCTCCCTTGAGATTCTGGTTCTCTCCCCTGTCTGGAAAAAAATACTGCAAGTTTGGGGAAAGTAGGAGTCGTTTGTGCTGCTCAGCAGTGTACTACAGCCGCAGCTCTTGTGCATAAAACAGATTAAGAAATCTATGTCCTTATCACTCTTTCCAGGGAGAGACAGAGAAGAGAACAGGAAGCATAAATTTATAAAAAAAGAATATGGAGCATGGTGTCCCTAGCTAGTGTTAGGAACAGTCCATTTCTCTCTTTGGTCTGCAGTGTGGGGCCTACTTTGTGCTTTTAAATGGCTTGTAATGAAATTCTATGAACTACTGCAGGAGACCTCTTCTCCTATCCCTCCTCTTTCTAATGAAGTGACATTTGCACACTCACTCATCTTAATGGCCTAAGATGTCATGTGATGCAAGAGTTAAACCCCATTGAAACATTTAACAGTTTTCTACGGCCATTTACAGTGTTGGAAAACTTTTCACACCTTTATCAAGTTCCTCAATTTTTGCATTTTGTTACGTCTAATTGTTTCAAACCATCAAACAAATTGTTATGTCAAACATCAAATGACTTGATTAAATACAAAATGCAGTTTTCAAATTACAATTGAGTTTATTAAGCTCTGTAAATTTACCTGAAGCCTTTGTAGAAATTTAATTTTCTCTAAACCTATCAGCTGGTCAAACGTGGCCGGAAAAAATCTTTTGTCTTCTGTTTTAATTTAGTCATATTGCATGTTTGCGTGGATGAAGAGCCTGTTTAAGGTCATTTTACTGCATCTCAATCAGAAATGACTTTGGAAAATCTACTCAAAAACCTTTATTTCTTCATTAACAATCTCATTCAGGATTTTCTGCTAGAGAACAGTTTCATCATAACTCAATCAATTACGGCAAGTTGTCCAGATCCTAAAGCAGCAAAGCAGACTGAGATCATCACTTTATCACCTCTATGTTTGGCTGTTGGTATGCTATTAATTTTCTGGAATGCTGTATCATTTTAATCCAGAAAATGTTACATTTTATCATGCTAGTCTTCAGAATATTTTCACAAACATCTTATGGATCTTTAAGATTGTTTTTGGGAAATGTGAGAAAGGCCTTTTTGCTATTTTTGGTCAGTGGTAGACTTTGGCTTTAGCTTTGTGGATATCATTTTAACCGGGTCTCTTTCTTAACAAACTGAATCATGAATCATAAACCCTGACCTTAGCTGAGGCACGTGAAATATTTTGTGTCTTCTTGATTGAGATGGTGCTTTGCACCTGGATCATGTTTGTGGGCTTGCAAAATTGAAACAGCTTCATAATCCTTCCAGACTGATATATGTCTAAATTTGGGCGTGGTCTGTTTCGGTATTTGAGATGTGTTAGCCGTTTTCATGCTGTCAGAAAAGTTCTAATTACATGGCAATATTATGTTTTCTAATATTGTCGTTCTGGCTGTTATCGAGCTCAGGTGTGGTTACTAAAATGAATTCAGCTTTCCAATCTCACTTAATTCATAGTTTGATAAGAAGACACAATTACTTTTTCATACAATGCCTTTTAGATTCATAGAACAATTTTACCTTATTGAATGAAATTGTAATTTTATATGAAACCAAGCATAGCCATCCTTTTGTTTCCTGTATATATTGGCAAACAAGATGGTGGTGACCATCAGAGCTCCCTGCCTCTGTGTAGGAACTGGATAGGTCATTTTTCTGTGGCACCTTTCAGTCTTGTAGTCTCTGCTCTGCTTTAGCTGACATTGTGCTGCTTTACATATACACATATAAAAGCGACTATAATGTGTGTTTTTTCCACACACATATCCACTCAGATCCAAGTACATCATCGATTTATTTTGTATATTTAAGGTTCACTTTCTGCTCATTTTTTTCCTGTCAAGAAAAATAGAAAAAAGTATTGCTTCATATTTTTTTACCATCATTTTTGTTTCTTTTTGTTATGTTGGATTTCTAATTAAAACAAACTAAAAATTCTTGAATGTGTGAAAATCAATTTTTCAAACACTGCGTGGACTTGAAATTAAATGACAGATGAGGGAGACTGCTGTCTTTTTTTTGCCTGTGTTTAAAAATACAGCTGCTCCTCTTAAATACAAATGGCTTAGTTGGCCAAGCCCTCACGCTGATCGCTTTTATGACTGATGTGCTTGTTTGTTCAGACACCATAATCTTTCTCGTTTTAAAGTACCATTCATTCAGGGGGTTTCACAGCTGTTACAAATTTTGAAAATGTCAGAGATTTGGTGAAAGCAAAATCTTGCTTCCTGTTCAAATACGAAAACAACAAAACATGCGTGAAATTTATTTCTATCAGACAAGACGGGAATAATGTAATGCAGATGACACTGCCAGCACTCTCTGTTCTAAGTATCACTAGAATTGATGATCGATATGACAAGTGGTAAGAGAGAAGAAGAGATGAAAACTGAAGTCTAGAATAAGGCCTTAAAATTTGTCAAGTTTTCTTGTTTGCACAATTTGATTGTTGAAATTTCCATGGATGTGGAAGCAATATGCAAGGCTAATGCTCCAAGAATGCACCACTGAGGGAGTTTTAGTGAATTTGCATAAATTATTCATGTTTTCATGTGGGTCACCATTATGCAAAATTGACTGTTTGAGGTCAAGTGAAAGATAATGTCATATTGTATCACACAGTAGGGTTTTATTAATAGGGGTTTGACATACTGCAAGGCCCGTGACTGAACCATCAGTTTTTTTACTCTAAAAACATTTTGTGATGTTTCCATGATATCAAACTAAATGCCCTTAACTCACATTAATGTTTTAAAGAACAAAACAGCCACTATAGGCTACTTGTTTTATTTATTCTCCTTAATTATGAATGACAATTTTCTTGAACTTAGGTGCATTTGATTAAAGTAGAACATCACTAATACGTTAAAACGTATATGTTGTTTTTTTAACACATTGCCTGGCCAATAAAAAAAGACAACACCTGAATTTAAATGAGCAAATAGGTATGTGTTTCCTATTGGATAGTGACTGCATGCCTAAAATATTAGAGTGTGTGACTTTTTTGTGGTGGTGTTATATCCATTTATCTTAATTGTAGTTGGTCGATCAAGGGCTTCTGTTCCTTTTATTTAACATTTTACATGTTTGTAAAGCAGTTTTTCAAAGAGCGTATGCTTTAGAATTGAACATGGTTATTTTTTTTTTCTTATGTATAAAATCTTTTATTAATTACAGAGACACAGAAGTTTTAAATGTGTAAAAAAAAAAAAATTGTGCCCTTGTTCGATTTCAAAATTGGGCCGATGGAAAGAAACATTACTAACTATTAGAAACATATAAGAAACACTGCAAACTATTATGCACTCACAAGCAACATGCAGCCATTTTTGTTCCATTAATTGTAAAAATGAGAGTTTCTGGTTGTAGCTGATGTCAGTTTTGGCTTTAAAGATGCAGGTCTTTGAGTTTGTTGAAGTTTCAGCTTGTGGGCAGAGACCAATACCATCTTCACACCGACTGATCCTATACTAACCAAACATATTTTTCTGGTTAGACAACATAATGATGCTCATATTTTGCAAGAGTGTGGCCTTGACTGTGATTCTGTACGTGTGTAATGATGTGCATCGGATGTTGTGCTCTGTGAAAAGTACTTCAGTGGAGAAGAAGCGATTTGTGGAGCATTTTGCCTAATTGAGGAAGGATTACTTGCATTGCTCGCATTAGCTCAGCATTACAGGAGTTAGCTTAATTAAGGCAAGTGAGATTTTAGAGGGATCAGCAATTCCCCACAGTTCCATGCACCCACACATGCCTGAAGATTTCTGTGGGCCATAAATGTCCCAATACAGAGATTCATTGTTCCTGCAGCAACACAATTTTTATGCTTAAATGATAATGTAATTTTGGAAGACAAGAACTCCAAACATGTAAAGATATGCACACACTTACTTACTTGACTTATCATAATAAGTCAAGTAAGTTATTAAAATGAGTTATAACGATTTATTATGTCTATAATATATTGTTTGACATAATCAGCTCATTTTTGAGGAGGAGGCTCCTTGTGTTCTTTGAATTCATATTGCAAATATCTAAAGCAAAAACAAAATGTAAAATGTGCTTAGGAATACATCAAATCCCTAAGCACATACTCTAGCACATACTTTATGCTCCCATGTATGGAATATCCAAATGAAAGCTTGAGTTCGTAATGCCTCTGTTAACAGGGAAGACACTGCTTTTGGGCGGATAATCTATGATACTACTCCTTTTACATACAGTACAAGAGGAAGCTAAAATTATATATCTGATAATTAAGCTGAAGTTGTAATGTTTAGGATTGTTTTGTTGTAAAGTGTAAACGTAGGAGGAGCATGTGTTGCTTTTTGTGGCACCAAAGCCATTGCATAATCTTCCTGGAAATCAGTCAAATCAAAAGGGAGAAAATTAAAGTCAGCAGAAAGGTTTTGCTGATGTCTGTTCACTGCTTGTGTTACTACTTATGTCAGTGTATGTTTGGTATTTGCCTGGACAACAGGCATGTTTAGGAGAACATTCATAACACAACCCTGTTTGTCAAACAGCAGGTTAAATCGTGGGCATGAAATTGCTGTGTTACATGTCTGGTTTGTTGGGTTCATATTACCAAACAATGGAGACATTCATCAAGGCATACAGCAGATAAAATACTGCGCCGAATATGGCAACATTTGTTTTTTTATTAAGTAGAAATCTAAAAGTTCAATATATAATTAATAAAATTAAATACCCTCCAGATATCGATAACAATCCACATACTCTATAAGTAAATACAAATCAACAAAAATTAATTCATAAAATAATTTATGAGTAATTAAAAGAAATGTGTGGATGTAATAAAAATAAATATGTGCGATAAGGTGTAGCATGCACAAAATGGATATATTGGCATAATCACATATTTTATTAAGTGCCCTGGCCTGTAAAAACATTTATAAAAGTAACGTAAAAGAAAAAATAATATTTATATAAAATGTTCTACTGTACCAATACATATTAATTGCAATGGTCACAGCTGGTTTCCTAAATTTCTAAATATTCTAGCCAGAGGAGAAAAAACCTAGTTTCACTATAAACCAGTCATGACCAACCTCTTGTACGAGTAAAAGGAATAATCAAAATATTGTCCAAGAGCCACTGAGCACTTTCAAAGAGTTTAAGATAGACAGAATTGGCAGGTGCAGTTTTTCCCAAAGGAAAAAATTGTCTGGTCAGAATAAGACCATGTGTTAACATCGTTGTGTTTACAATCTCACAGCGTGTGATAACGACAAACTTCATCTAATGAAACAAAAGAGGAATAGAAGGATGTACTGGGAAATTGTTTAGAAGAATTTGAAGATGAAACAAGTCAGGATTTCACAGAAAGTCAGATAGAAACTTTTAAATGCTTTAGAAGAAATTAAGGTTGCTAGAATGGCCCAATCAATCAGCTGACTTGTAATAAATTAAAAAATTCCCTGGAAGAACTGAAGAACGGAGTACATAGAAAGGGCGCATAGAACCTTCAGGTTTTGAAGACAGTTATGTTTAAGCAAATCTTATGAAGTTTCTCAGTAGAGGAGATGCCTTGAAATCTTCACTCCCAAAATAAACTTTTTCCAGAAGTATTTTGTACGTATCTGTCAGTATGTTCAACACTTATTCCTTCTGTCATCCCAATTTTTTTTACCTATTTGTGGACCAATTAGTTGTTTGATTATGTCATCTGTGTGGATTACTTTTTACTGACATTTGGTTTGAATTATGGATAGACGGATAGATACATAGATATATGTACCCAGCGCCCAAGCCATTGACTGCTAAGTAAGTAATTAAGTAAGAGAGGAAGGAAGGATGGAAGGGAGACTTCCTGTTTGTGTAAATGTGAAACTTAATGGCTTCATAGAATGGCTACAATCTCCCAGACAGAAAATTATTTACAGATTTTAAAACAAATGGAAAAGTGACCAGGAAGGCTGTAAAAGTAGCACATTTCCTTCTTTCTTTTTTCTTTTTGCTTCTAGCAAAGGTGATGAAGGTGCTACTGTAAATAAAAAAGACTCCCTGAAAGATAGAAAACATTAGCAAAGGAGTGTCAGGATCAATAAGTTAACTTAACTCCCTGTACTTATGGTGCAGGAACTTTGCTAATGTAACACAAGGACAAATACACACGATAATTTGAATATAACACACATAATTGCTCAGTGATTCAACACAACATGCATAATACTGCAACAGATATCTTAGAGCTGCCTTACAAAAGACTCACAACATCTTAGATTTATCCATCAAACAAACACATTGAGTTCTCAGTTTAACGCAAAGTCCAAAGATGGCATGATTACCATTACAAATAAATATACAATTAAAATATTTAACTGTACCTCAATTTTGGAATACAGTAGAAAATGTCCTAAGCCCAAGATCAATGTGCATCAAGTTGTGACGATGCAACACAACTGTGCTGTTGTTTCGGTATACGAGTGAGCGCAGACACTATTGGTGTGATGGGTGCGAAAATGTAAATGAGTACATAGAGACAGCAAGTTGTTAGAAAAAACAGTGAAGGAAAAGCCCCCAATAAATTCCCCGTAAGCTGCTGTCACTCTTCCTCCCACTATCTCCTCTTCCACCATGGTCAGTTTTATTTTTTTAAATTCCCTCCATCTTGTCTGAAAAGGAGAGGGGCAGAGTGTGATAAGAAGCCAGAGGGAAAAGTGGGGAGGGTGATAAGATGAAAAGGCATGGAGAAGAGAAGAGAGGATGGGAGATAAACAGTGTAGGCGCTGCAGACAAGTGAAATTATGGACACTCAACCAAAGAGTGAAGGGGCAGATGGAAAGGAGAGAAGACAGAGAGGTACTCTAAAGGGCAAAGACTATTTTTAAATGACTGATGTTTGAATGTGCTTAACTACTTTGGATGAAAAATCTTAGGGGCTTCATGAGTAATTTGATTAGAAGAATGACTGAGCAGTGACAAGAAAATAGGAGGAGAAGATGGACAGGCATGTAAGGAAGGGGGAAGTGTAAAATGTATTGTTATAGTTCCCTCCAATGCAGCTTGAGATGATGCTTTTAACAGTGCTAGGGGAATCCATCATAGTTTTTTCACATTATTTACAAATGTATTTTGGCTCTTTCATTTTCATTTTTTTTATCACATTTTCAAAATTAAATAAAAAATGTAATATTGAAAAGGTTTTATTTACTGGCAGAAAAACTATACGTTAACTAACCCAATCTTCTGTGTTTAACTATAGATTTGGAAAGCTGAGTTCAGTTCACTAACCCCATCCAAGCCTGATTAGTACCAAATCTATAGGATGAATAGAACAAAAAACAGCCTTTCTGGCAACATGTTGTAGGTCAACATGGAATAGGATCTCAAACAGAGACAGTTTTCGAAATAAGAAAAGTATTGGCCAAAACTGGCACTGATGGCACTTCCAAGGTGAAAATCAGAGCTCCTGAGAAAAAAAACATAGTGGCCCTGCTCACCTTTCTCCAAAAAATAACTGCTGATCCACCAAACCTTTAGGAAAATATTTGGAGGACAAACAAAAGTGGAACTTTTTAGAAGGTGTGCCTTTAGAAGTGTAGTTTTTCAGAAAATGATATTACTGACAGTCAAGCCTGGTGGTGGTACACCATACACGGGAACTTCATGGTTAGAAACTTGTGTGGATCAAATAAAACAATTCTCAATTTTTCTCCCACTCCTGGACTGTAGCTATCTCAACTTCTGATGGACATTTGACCAGATGACAAACAGATTTAAGTGATGAACAAACAGCAGAAAATAAATAGTTCAAGACAATTTTTCAAGAGGAATATAGATGGAACAAACCACCTGCTGATTTATTTCAGTTTCATTAGTTACAGGTTTTCACTGGGATGTTTGAAAGTAGTAGCCATGAGACTAATACAATAGTGGTGCAAAATATAATCATATACAAAGGGACGCTGCATTAAGTAAAGAATACTCCAGCACAGTATGTTTTACGTAACTCCAGTTTAATCACACTACATGTTCAACAAGTTTGGGTGTGATTTCACTAACAGTGCAACAGTGATGAAAAAAATCTATGTGTTATAAGATCCCTGAGTGTCAAGCTCCATGATGCTGGCATTTTGTCTGCACCGATGAATGTTTAATCACCTGAAATTTTCAAGTGGCTCCAACAGCAGCTCAGAAAAAGACTTGTCAGGACCTAAGATTTCACTAAATGCTTTTAATTTATTTTCCGTCAGACTCTTGCAAAAAGTGGTTTTAGATATGCCAACACAAATAGCAAGATAAGAAAAAGTATGACAGCAGTTTAAGGAGAAGAATGGTGACACAATCAGCCCTGATAAAATGAAAAGGCTTGGTGACTAAAAAAAAAAAAAAAATGGTTTAGAATTTAAATTAAAGATACACCAGTGGCTTGGCAATTAAAAAAGGAGTGCTGTAATCTTCAATAAAATACTATATCTACAACAAGTGCCCACCAGCTGGGGCAGAACAAATCCTATTCCTCTTTATTGTGTAGTTCGCTGGAAGCTATTGTATCATCACTGTAAATCCCGAAATGACATAATGATCATGGCTTTCTCCCAAGACTTGCCAGTTGATACTTATCAACTTTCATTTAAGTGTAGTGTAGCTAATCACTTTATATTGCTTTACCTTAAAATATGTTTAATTTGGATTTAATCCTACAGCTGGAGTACTTGCTTGACACTATTAACTCTTTGACTATTTTAATCCTATGTATGAGATGGAAGCCTGGCTGCAATGCAAGGCTTAATTTTGCTGCACATTCAGCAGTGCCCTTTACTGAGCCAAAACTGAGAAGAGGGAGTACTGATCACCTCTATTGTTGTACATCCAAAAATCTAAGCCTACATCTAAATGAACAATTACCTCAAAAACTGCCTTTAGCTTTTGATTTATAAACTACTTCCACTAGAATGAAAAAGTCTAAGATCCATTTTGCTGACACATTTTTTGCAAAGTAGACAGTTTGTTTGTGATTGAACGTCTCATTCAACTGCAGTTTTTGATGAAAAAATTTAGATTTTTAAAAACCTGTATACATAGTTGTCAGGTTGTTATACTTTCATTTAATTTTAAGTTAGAACTTATAAAAGTCCAAAGAGAGGATGAGAGGAGTTTCTGACCATGCTTTGTGCCTTGTGCCTGTGGTGTCATATCCTAAGCAAAAGGCAGAGGCAACTTAATGATCTTCTCAGCTCCCCTCACCGTTCTCTGCAGGGCCATAATACCTCAGATAGAGCATGGTCTTGAGGTTCAGTATGTCAACACACTCCCAACCACAACTCCATATAATGTTGTGAACATGCTGGTTGGTCGTGAATCTTTTTTCATCTTCCACTCATTGGACTGTCTCTACTGGGCCTATTTCAAAATACCAGTGGTGTTCTTCCACCAGGTGAGGTCATCAGAGATCTGCAGGCCACTTTATGTTATTTATTCTCTCTACTGCAACAATGCTGAGGGTGTGTGCGCCCAGGTTATCTATCAACTTGTTGACTATCAACCTTTAGAGGTTGACAGTCAGCGTCTTTATTTTATTCACATTAGCGCTACACTGATGACTCTCCACAAGGTCTCAAGCTTTTTGACTTCATTCCTGTGGACTGATGCATTTTCAAAGAAGGCTGCTTTTGTTTTCCGTAACAGTTTTTGACACATAGGTTCATACAGTTTGAAACACAAGCATTTGGTTCTCACTGTTGGTGTCATATTGAACATTATGTTAAAACCGGAAGCATCTGAGGCCATGAAAAGCCAGACCAGCTAGTGAGTCATTAGAATCATCTCTAATTTGATCTCTAATCACTTGAACTTGAGGGCTGGCTTCAAATTAAAGAAACATCCTCCAAAAAATTGAAAATATCATCACAGCTGCTTAAAAAAGGCTTTTACTGCTGTTGATATAAATGTGCATACCTGTATAATCAGCAAGATAATACAGTACATAACTTTGTAGTTCATTCATTGGCGAGTTTGTAAGGAGGAAAACTTTGCTTTCTGAGAAAAAAAAAGAACAAAGGCCAAACTAAAGTTTACTAAAATAAATGTAAACCAGGACTTCTCGAATAATAATCTTTGGACAGACGAGTGGAACTATTTGGTCATCAGAACAGAGGAAAGAGAGAATCAGAAAAAAAAAAAAAAAAACTTATGCTCAAGTGAAAATTGACCCCATACAGTGAATTAAAAAATAATGGTAAAGGCACCATTGACTGGCTGAGAATTTAAAAAGGAAAGTCATGGGGCATGTCTGGCCCAGGCTTCAGTGGTTAGCTGCTACAACAGGATCTAGTTTGGTAATATGGCTATTTGTTAATTTAAGCAAGGAAGTGTTCTGGGACAGGTATGTTTAGTTGGACATAAAAGACTGCAGGAAGGAATGTTCTGATAGGAGATTTAAAATTTAAGTGGATGTCCATTTTGACTACTTAGGTACTATTCAATAACCCACTCATTTGGAAGTCCAAATGTTATTGTCATCTGTAATTAGGATTTAAATATATTAATCTCAATCACTGGTTCATTACTGTTAGTAAAAAATAGAAAGGATCATCCATTTAAATGCTCTCTCTTTCTCTCTCTGTGTGTTTTTGTTGACATTGAGTGTCTGAGATTAGATTGCTCTTGTGGGACCTGATTGAAACACTCCAGTGGATTGAAGTGGACATCAGTAAAGCTTGACATGGCACATAGCTAATGCTGAGCTCACACTGCTTTATTTATCACCCTAAAGTAGGAGTGGCTGGATTGATCCAAATATTTATCATGTCAATAGTGTCATTGGTATTGGTATTGGATCAATATTTCCACGGGATTGATACATCAGTTTCAGTTTCTCTCCAGTTTGTTTGAAATGTTGCATATTTTGTGTATGTAGTAGACACATATTCACTATCTCCTCCTCCTCCTGTATGTCATCTTGTTGTGGTGCCTTTCACTCAGCACAGTACTGAGTCATTTAAGTTTCACTGTGTCGCTCCTCCATCTCTGATTGCCACCAGACTTTTGGCTGCGCCATGTCGGATGCTCTTTGTTTGGAATTCCCCTTATACCACCACTTATGTCTGATTGGTTACCTCACATTCCTTTTTTTTTTCGTCCTCAAGAAAACACAACATACATTGAGATGCAAGACAATAAAAAGTGTTTAATATCCCTGATTTTAGATCAAAGTAGTCATTCTGAGAGGACTCTGAGCACACCACATATGGCAGGATTATCACTTAAAGTTATCTTAAGAGTCATCCTGATAATCAGGGCGTCCATAAAGGTATTCAGAATTAGTTTAACATCTTGACTGAAATAGCTGGTTTTAGCTTTGTGATATGTAAAAATCCATGATTACTTCATAAATTTTATGTCTTTCATAACATTTTTAACCCGTGGAGGTTGCCACTTTTTCACCTGCGCAATGCATGCTGGGTTGATGATGCAGTGTGGTTCATTCTGTATTGGAATTCACAGTGAACACAAGAAGGCTAACTTTACCTGACTTGGTTTTTATCATATTGCACTTTATTTGTGTAAATTTAGACAGTGCCACACTGCGTTGCTGTTGGCTACAATTAAAAAAAGATAAAATAGTGAGGTGAGTCTGCATTTTTCTGCATCTTACTCTTCCCAAAAAAAGAAGAGCACAGTGGTATAAAACCAAACACAACTTCTGAGGGACCTACATTTGTGCTCTCAATACTTCTCTCCAGAAAATAGAGTCAAATTGATAATCTAACTGGTTTCCTTCACAAGCTAAAACCAAACGCCATGCCGAGAGTTTTTCTGGACAAAGAGCCTAAACTCGCCACCGGCTAACGAGCGACCCTGAAAGAAACAAAAGAGACAGACAAAACAAGAAGCTCTTTTAAGCAATAAAGGAACTACTGTCAATGCTTTAGACTTAGACTTAGACTTGTACTTTATTGATCCCTTGGGAAGACTCCCTCAGGAAATTGAAGTTACCAGCAGCTCCCAGGCAAAAAAACAAAGATAGCACACAGTAAGCAAAAGTGCAAAAGAATACAAAATACAAATTAAATACTAAGGTACACACTAAATGTGAGTAACCAAAACCTTAAATTATGCAAAAAAAAAACCTTCAATTATGCAAGAAACAAGGAATAAGAATATAGAATATAAGAATATAAGTAAATATAAATACAACACAAAAAAAATATAAGAATTTGGCAGATAGATTGACCAGTGATATCGTATTGCACTATGTGGTTTGACCTGATAAGTATGGACCTTACAATGGACCAAAGACCAGACCTTAAACAGCTGAAGACTGGACCAGACACAGAGAACATCAACCGTTTACCGGATCACACAGTCCGAGCAGAGGTACATGTCATTCATTGTTTCATTTATGATATTGAAGGTGGAAGCACAAATCTTGCTTCTTCGGCCAACTATTTCCTCTTCCTCATTTGGTCCTCCTCATTTTCATTACCTCTTGTGATTCGTACCTTCCCTTCAATTTCAACATGGTCCGTTTCGCATTGAAAACAATGTTACTTGTTGCTGTTTTGGCTGAACAGAGCTAGAGTAATCGGACCTACCATACGTCATATTCCCAAAATGCATTGCAGCATGGTGATCTCTGTGTCACAATATGTTATTTAGATTTTTAAAAACCAGACAGCCTACAGTATTTTTACTTTACTGTGTTCACATCTAAAATAAATATTTCTCAAAGTCTATTGTTACAATTAATTGTGGATCCCTTTAAGATTATTGGAAGGGGAAAATCGGGACAAAAATCAGCATAAAAATCTTGCAATGCAAACTGGGCATTATGTTATTTGCATTGTTTTGAAAAGAGAAAGATGTGACTTTTGTACACAGCTTCCTAAAAGGAGCGTGTTTGGGATTGACAGTATTTATATAAGCCTTTCACAAAAGAATATGCATGTAATTTCTGTCTTCTATGTATAAGAAGGCAGGAAACTGTGAGCCTATCATACAAGCACACAAATATGTGTGTGTCAGTGTGTGTGAGAGAGACTCTGGACTTAGTCCAAGTTCTGCCTTTTTTTCTAATTTTATATATTATATTTACATCACAAGGACAGTCATGGAGTCAAAAAGAGACTGGTAATGAAGTGTATCCCTATTTGCCTTTCATGTGTATGCGTGTGTGTGTGTGTGTGTATTTTTATAGCACAAGGACAGTGATGAGGAGAGCACTGGCATACTGACTAAGTGAAGTCGAAGAGAGGGTCTCTGTGTTGGCAGAGCCTCTTAGTAACAAAAAGTCATTCACCTAATTTAGAACACACACACACACACACACACACACATGTTTTAACCCAGAATCCTTCAGATAATGATGCATGCAGAAGCTACAACCTAAGATGTTGATGAAAAATAGCATTTTTCAACCGAGCTGCACTTTAAATTCAAACTTTCAGTTTTTGCTGCATTGTTGCTACCGTCGAAATACACTGTACTGGCCTATGATTAAGTAAAGCAGTCATCAGAAAAAGAGCTTGGAAAGAAGATGGGACCAGAAAGAAGAGACTATAATGGATAGAGCGGGCAGAAACGGAGACAGAGGATGGGAAAGATCAATACAGTCTGTACTTTGAGAGAAGCAAATCTGCATATCATGAAAAAAAACGATGCAGGGCGAGGGTGGAACGTGGGAGGAGGAAAACAGAAAAGCACAAAGCAAGTTTTCACGTTTTGTTTACACATGTCCAGGGCAGATATAAAGGAAAGGAAAACATCAGGGCAGATAACAGATAAAGAGAATTTGACAAAGGTGAGCCTTCTTGAGTTATCCAAAAAGAAAGAGACATAATCATGAAAAGGAATTACTCGATTAAAGATTATGGAGGATATCAAAAGAGAAGCTGAGACAGAAGCAAAGTCACGGTGCTTGATAAATCAGAGTGGCAGACTGAAGGAGGAACTTGGTCTTCCTCCAAGATAAGCACTTTTTCTTTTATTCAATACACAGTACATTTTGGAAATCACGCAAGATGCTGTAATGTTGGTGAATATTGCAAAAACAATGACTTAAAAAGTGCTGCTGCCTTTCTGCTTTGAGTTCATAGCAAACATAGACCCTAGATAATGAAAGGTCAATCAGTGCACTGGAAAAAAATCAATTGTTTGGATCTCAGCAACGAGGTTTTACTGAAAACATCTGTTGACATCTTGTTTAGCCATTGAAACTGATATGTTGTATTTTCAAACAATTTTAGCACCTTGGCTTCTCTTTATGTAGAAAAAGCTTTATAATGTATCCAATACTCAGAATTACCAACTATATTCTGGCATATAGAGACTAAATGCATAATATCTACATAATCAGGTAGATTCATTGCAGTTCAAGCAATTGTGCAGCTTTATGGTTAATAATACAAAAGTTAACATTCACAAAACATGCACACTGCACCTCCCAACAAAATAAAAAATAAAATCTAATACAATACACACAGAATATAACTTATTCTTGCCTGATTTTCTTGTAAACATAGCATGTAGTAAATTAATCTAACTTATGTTGTGCTTTTCACACCACTCATTTTATGTTTTTAAGCAGTTAAAATAGACTGGCAGCTTAGAGAGAACTATTGTAAGCAAATTATGAACGTTTAAGTCCAAATAAGAAGACCCAAGCACAGATTCCAACCTGGATATTTCTTACTATAAGTCCAAAGTGGAAACAAACCCACTGTTATGACGGGTATACCTTGTACTTTGTAGTTTGATTTATTTTTGTCATGTCCCACAGGCTTGGATTATAAAATTATACATGGTACTTTAGTGTATAATTAAGCAAAAAATGTGAGAGATTTCCAAAAGGAGCTATTCGTGCCATGCACATTCCAGAGAATCTACCTTTAGGTTCAGAAATGACACCCTCATTTCTTTGTGTGCTTTACTCTGCCGCAGCTCTTGGCACCTGACAAAAGTTCATCTGCTCAAGTTGTCATGGCAACAGAGACATTTCTTGTTGCTACCCGTTTGCCCTGGATCCCAACCTGATGAGTTAAAGAGCGTACGATGGAATAAGAAAAAGGATGCCATTTTATTGAATTTTTAAATAACAATGTTGATTTAATGACAGGAGTGTTTATTCAGCAAAAAAAAAAATTCAACATTAAGTATGCACTCCAGTTATTTTATTCTTTTTTTATTTTTTCAATTTTGGCAGAAGTTCAGAATATAATATTAATAATTTCTGATCAGGAGATATCAATATTATAATTTTCGATGTCTAATAACGTCACAGTTTGAATGTTATTGTTCTAAAATTTTATGGAAGTGACTTATTATTTGTTGCTTCTTTCTGACTTATTACTTTACTTAGGGACCCATGAAGACGTTTGAAAACAGAGTATTTTTTTAAAATAATAATGCCTCCATTTTAGATTTTTTTGGAGGAGCTGGTTTTCTGAAGTTCCTCTTCTGCTGTTTTTTTCTTCTCTGAATATATTTTTAATTTCTCTGAATTTCAGTTGTTTTCATCAAATACAACTTCCAAATAGTGAAAAAACTTCTTTCAAAATGAATATTCATTGATTTTTGGCACATTCTAAGGTGGTGAGGTTGAAAGGAATTGTGGTAATATTTCTTTTGTTGTAAATATCTTACAACATAATGTCAACATGAGATGACTTTGGAAAAAAAACCCTACATGGTCTCACTTTGAAAATATAAACTATTTATTTCTTGTCTCTGAAACAAATATGGTGTTTAATCCAAAATATGTACATTAGCAAATTCCAGCTTTTCTCTTTGTAAAGTGTTAAATTTTTTTGTCCTTTGAACTTCTTCTTCATCTTACCAATTCTCAAGTACCAAATAGATCCAAAGCCATCGATTCTGTCAATAACACTGCATTGCTATGACTGTGAATTCAAATAATGTACCGTTTTGAACATTAAGGTTTTTATTTTGAAGCGCAAAGCAGGTCTTTGTAGTGATAATAAATGACAGAGGCAAGTAGAAGCTTTTCATTCTGAAATGACCTGAGGTCATTTAATACATAGTTCAATATGAGAGGCATCTGTGAGGTCATTATTGTGAAGCTACAGCTAAAGTGAGCAGATTGGGTTTAACTATTAACAGCACAAAGTCTGCAGATGCCTCTCTTCTTGGTATTACCTGGTTGGAGCCCCTGTTATCTCCTAGTGCTTTTTGTTATAGGATTGTCATTATATTTGACCCATCCCTTGCTATGTATTTGTGTCAATCCAAAAAATATAATTTAATAATGCAGCAAAAAAAAAAAACATTTGCAAAACAAAAATGGTGATTGAAATGCATGTTATCTTTCACATGAATAATTTCCCCTAAGTAAAGGATTTATTTCTTTAGAAATACTCTTCTGGAGCTAAATATCCCAGGTTAACATTTCTTGCCTTTCAATTGTTGGAAATACCATGTGTAACAAAATTTGACAAGAAATGGTGAGATGCCAAGCAGTGGTAGAAATTACATTCTGATGGATATCTTTGTGTCTTTACAACTGTTTGTTGAGTGTTATGGCTTCTCTAAAATCCAGCCCCCACAGATTTTATAAAGTTATTGCCAGGTTTTACAACAACCATGACAATGGAAAGTAGATAAAGTCATACTTTGACCCCTTTAATAAATGCCCAACTCTTTCAAACGTGCTTTGCACAGCAGCATGAATTGCATCCCATGCACAATTGAGCAACAGTTAATCATTATACTGCGATAACACGCACTCTGGTTAATGAAGCAAACAAGGCTCAACAGAAACAGCTTTTATCATACCTATTTTATGAGCGACAATGAGCAAACACACTCATTTGAGTGTTTGTAAGTGGAGATGGAAGTCTGTTTCTGTCAAAACATGCAGACAGTAACAGCAACAATGAAGAACATAACTCTTAAGAATGACAGCAAAAGCCATGTGTGCATACATGTGTGTAGCTCTGTGCATTATTATTTTTGTGTACATTAATTTCCCTGTTTTTTCCTCAAAGGGCTATAACATCTCCACTGATCTTCTCCTGGAATGAAAGCCTAGTGACAACATTGAGACAGACCAACTGCATATCATTACCTTCCTAAAAGAACAGCAAGTCATCTTTTGTCAAAAGTGATTTTTGGCAACAACAACAACAAAAAAAACACCCCCTGTTTTTTTTGCCAAAAGATGATTTAAGCAAGAAAATCCCATTTAGCACAAAATGACATAGGCCATTATTTTATTGAGGTGAAGATATTATAGTTTGAGATGTTTTTGAGAGACCTAGTCACTTCATAAAGTTGCAGAGTCATGGTGTATAAAAAGTGATGACGTTTCTAAGGACAATAAGTAACTAGATAACATGAGGCAGCTGATTGTAAAGCAAACATTTCCATCATCCGATTCTGATGTGACTCAAAGTCATCCTTTCACTGCTGCTTGATGAGGGAAATAAAATGTTCTTATCACATACCTTGATAAAAGAAAATGTTGATAACAGGGGAAAACATTTCATTTTTATTTTCATATAATTATTATTATTTTTATTTATTTGATTTTTTTTTACAAGGAATCAAGTTTTAAGGAGGAGGTTTCTATGAAGATAAAAAATCTTAGTCGATAAATTAAAGGTTTGAAAGGTTAACTTATTTCAATAATTCCATTTGCAACTTAAATATTTTATAAATGACATGCAGACTGATGTTTACATGCCTTTATTTTTGACAGTTTGTGATTTTCTGCTTACAGCTAATTAATATTAGAAAACATCAGACCAAAAAATGAAATAGAAAATGTGTAAAAAAATATGTAAAAATAGTAAACATATTTTTACATATTTCTGTAAAAATACAGTATGTTTACTACTTGCTTAATGGTTGCTTTTAAAAAAAAAAAACCTATTATCAGACTGACTTTCCAACACGCCCTTTCAGGAAGCTTATATTGATTTATTGACACTAAATGATTAGCTATTTGGAGACACATTGGATCCTTGTGCCTTCCTCAACATTTCCACAGTTGACCTCAACTACAGATAAAATAGCAATTAGACGAAAGATCACCTACTGACACAGCCCATTATTAGCGTCATTATCTGGTGGGTCGGTTTAAACCTGCCGTTTCAGCTTTTATCTGTGCTTTTAATTGAACACAGCATGTTAATGTACAGTTTGTATATGGATTATCCAAATAGGATGACGACAGATCACAGATGTGTTTTAAGAAGCTGGTCAGAAGTTTACACTCATAAGCATAAATGTCATAATAATTTTGCGTTGAATTTTCAGCTATAATTTCTGTAGCTGAAAAACAAACAAATCGAAAATTGTTTATTTTTCTATTTGTTTACAAAACCACTTCTCTCTAAGGAAATGTGTATGATTGCACAAAGTCACTGTCTTCTCCTGCTCCAATCACTCCTGATCCAGCATGTAGTTGTGATGGTGGACAGTCAATTACATTGAGTCTTTACATTTGTACCAATCTCTCATACTGAGAAAGCACAAAGCAATGGTGGAGATAACTTCCCTATAACTTGATAAACTTACCTTAATGTGTGTGGCTTCCTGCTATGACTGACTTGGAGTTCTGAGAAGAACCTAAAGGCACTAAAAAAAACAGAAACTCTGGTCTGGTGTCAGTATTTTTTATGTTAAATAAAAATGGTAAACAATTAATAGCTGCAATAGCTCATTTAGCAGCTTCAAATTAGACAGAAACACAGCCACAAACATGCTCTGAGCCAGTTGTAAAATATACAGGCTCAAGCACAGCTCACAGAATCCTTCAGCTGCTTTGTCTAAGGAAGAGACAAAAGAGGGCTGAAAAGAGAAAGAGGCAGATGTATTATCTGTAGGAGGAGAACGTGGGGTTTTTGGCAGCAGTAGCTAAGCCTTCATTCCAAGAAGCTGGGGCAGCTAAACAAAATGCCAGACCACATGTATCACACTGTACCTTCAATCTTGTTAGAAATGCAAAATTGGAGAGCAGTAGGAAAATGCAAAGTGGTTTAAAATTGTCATTGCATTCTTTAACAACCTAGGCATATTGAACAGACATAGTTCAAGATAACCTAAGTTGCTCACTGTTTTTGTCATGATGTCAGTGTGTTGTGTTTTTTTGTTTGTTTGTTTCGTGTGTGCTTCCTGTCAGATGTCAGGGTTTATTTTGACCCAAGTAGTCTCCAGTGCTCCCTGTTAATTTAGGCCTTCTGTGTCACCCGGGTCAAAAATTAGTTATTCCCCTCACCTGTTCTCCATAGCATTTAATTTTGAGTTGCGTCCTTGCATGGGGTGGGATTTTTGTCTGTGTTTAAATCGTGCCAGTGTCTCTCCGAGTGTGGACCTGCTCGCGTTGCTGACTAAAGAAAAATAAAAACAAAATGCCACGTCGCCGTGTATCGTCTGGTTCATCCTTTACCTTAAAAACATCATTCCTGACAGTTATGGAATGGTGGTGAGCAGGATCCAAATGCAGAGAGGATGAAGGAGGTTGAAAAATGAAACCATTTGCTAAATGAAATAAGACAATTCAAAAACATATAAAAGTCAAAGTTCAGGGGAAAATACAAGAGGATCATGAGGACCCGGAGACAAGATGGAGGTAACAGTGGGATCTGACACAGAACTGACTGAAAGATATTTAAACTAGAGAGTTGATTGCTAAACAAAGAGCATGTGTTGAATTATAATCTATAGTTTCAATGTAGTCTTCTGTACTATTTTTAGAATTCAGACGTTGTTGTGCAATAGTTCCAATAATTCACTTCGAATTCCATGTGAAAAAAATTAATGTAATAAAAATAATATTAAGCATTTTTTTCTATTTATTGCAATATGTTTTCATAATCCTGTTATTGTGTAATGTAAATCTAAATTTACTAAGTGAATAGGACTGAGAAAAGCTTCATTCCTCATATCAACAACGGTAAATACAACAACAAGGTCTCAATGAAGAACTGCAAATTTAAAAATCTTATTAATGAAAAATTAAAATTAAATCTAGCAATTCTAGCATTCAAATCACTGTGAAAAAGCTAATTAAAACTTATGCCTTGCTGCTAGGATACAGGGACTAACGTTGATAGGTCTGTGCATAAAATGTTAAAAGTTAAAATTCACAGGCTACATAAAATAGTTGATGCTCATAACTGATCAGATTTTCTCCAACTTCTGGCTGAGTTTGCTCTGCGCTTCGCACCAAGCTATGCCTAACAAGCACAGAAGGCAAAGAATACTTTCTCTGCCTTCTCTGAGCTAGAAAAAAGATTCAATTAAACATTTATGAGTAGGAGAGTTCACAAGGGACAAGGACAAATGAACACAATATAAGAGCAACATTGGACCTGGAAGTTGAAATCACTGTATTGAATTGACTTAGACACAAAGCTGCTACAGCTACAACAACTTGACATTACTGCTTAATGGAAAATATACTGATTTGTAAAATGCAGAGATGTCTATGTAATACAGCAAATTGTGAAACAGTTACAGATTTGTGAATACTTTTACAAGGCACTGTTTGGGCATATTGTATAACCATGTTCACACGAGCAGTAGAACACATGCATTTACACACATATGAACTTGCTTGGCAGCTCTCAGTGTTGAGTGGCGACTTTTGAAGTGACTGGATCGATACGGGGGAGTGAATTGCCAATTTCAGTTTGTTCTATTGAAATCGGCTGTCGCTGCATTCTGGAGGGAAAGCACCTGAACTTGGCAGAGGCAGAGTAGAATTGAATTTGCTCAGGGAGACAGAGATTGAGGATGGCTATACCTATTCTCACAAACAAGCAGCATTTACTAGTAGTGTATTCAAAGTTGCATACATTTTTGGATGAATTATGAAGCCATCATACACTTGCACAACACAAACTTCGTAAGCATATTTTGTCGTCTTTGATTGTTTGATCTTTGGAAATCTTCTTTTCTTAGAAGTCAATTTGGAGTACAGTTTTAGTTTAGTTTTCTTAACTCATGACAGAGGTCTGGTTGGACTGGATAAAATCTAATTCATGGAAGAATAAATTACATCTGCAGGAAGCGTGGAGTTTTGTTTTGTATTTCAAGATCTCTCAGCCAAGCTCACTAAACATTGTTTCAGAGTACTGCTTCTATTCTGAACATGTGGCCCAGGAAACTTCACTTCCCCAGTCGCACGTTTAGCAGCAAACAACAGTCATACTCAACTCTCTATATCTCTTTTTATCTTTACAAGGCAGACAGTGAAGCTTGTATTTTATGTGTTTCTGGTTAATGTTTAACGGTTTTGTTGGTGTAGTCTTTGTTTTACGATGTCCCTTGAATTTGATTACACTGGTTATGTGTTCAGCTGCTTAACAGGATTTCATTTGGTATTCTGGTTAAATTTACTTAATATAAAGCTCTGGATGAAATGAAGAGACCACTGCATTGAGCCCCATTGAAAACCTCATGATTTTCCACCAAATATCCCCTTCCTGAGTTAAAACATTAGTTTCTAAATGAATATGATCTTGTTTTCCATTTCTCATTTTTTGCAAATAAATAAAACATTTTTGCTTGGAATTTCAAAGACATGTTGTCAGTAGTTCACAGAATAAAAGAACAATGTTCATTTTACTCAAACATATACCTATAAAAAGTGAAGTCAGAGAAACTGCTATTGTCACCCACTAATGGCATTCCCAACAACTTCCTTTATTTGCTCCCGGTTCATTGCCTACTCTTTGTGAACATCATTGTCTACTTCAGTTTATCCACATTTGTATTTTTCTCTTTGTCGGTCATCGGGATTTTTAGCTTAGATTTGGGATTGCATTGAAGTTTTTATTGTTGGCAAGTCCTAGAAAACAGCTTATTATTATGCCATCTGACAATTTATTATTTTTGTATCTTTCAACTTTGTGATGTCCTGCAAATCTGCAAGGATAAGTAAATGTGTGGATGGATGAACTTTGTGATATAATGTTACAAACTCACAGTGAGCAGAATATGGTGTTGCTCTCATCCCAAGCTACATTTATGTGACAAAAATTGACTAAACATCTGTTTAGACATGGTCTTCCAAAGGTGTAGATTTTGGCATAGGTACCCCAATTTTTTTGTATTAGGGACCGAGATTGCAGAACTCCTACCACCATCACTACCACCACAAAACCACAACATGGGATAAGGAACACCCTACTTTCGGTGTATTTAGGTAAAAGGGGAAAAAACATGCTTCCTGTATCATGTTTTATTTGAAAAAAATTGTCTTTAAATGTTTTCTTAAGGTATTTGTTAATTCCTACAATTCCTGATTTTTAACTGCTCACTCTGAAATGTATCTTCTCTTTTAATGTAATTGGACAAGCAGGAGTCTGTCTACTAATGTTGACCAATTGAGAATCATTAAGGTCCAGTAATGCAACCTATCAGGTTTAGGGAGCGTGAAGAATGGCAGCTCTTGATGGAAGATTCTTGTTGTAAGTTTGAGCTGTTGGCAACTGACTTTCATGCAGTGTTTCTCAATTCCGGTCCTCAGACCTCCCTGCCCTGCATGCTTTAGGTATTCCCCTCATGCCACACACCTGGATTGAATCTGTGGGTGATTAACAGGCTTCTGCCTATTAATCACCCACAGATGGGTGCAGAAGAGGACATGCAATAATTTGGATCAGCTGTTTTGGAAGAGAGGCACATCTAAAACATGCAGAACAGGGGGTCTGAGAACAGGAATTGAGAAGCACTGCTTTAATGCAAGTACTTTTTATGTTGTCATTTTGTTTGGCAGCATTCGATGCAAATTAGAAAAAGTAAATTGTTCGTTTATATCGCTTGATTTCACTGGTGTCTGTGAATTCTGTTTGAGATATCAATGCTGTTCTGTTAGCTTTTCTGTGCACCAAGAGTTTCTGCATCAAGTTTTAGAATTTGTTATGTGACTATTTGTGATTTGTGTTATGACCTAATTTTGGATTTGTGTAATATCTAAACAATGGGCTTTGACGAGTTGCCACTCAATCTACAGCATAAGAAGTACACAAGGACTTGTCTCTGACACCCTGAGGTCCAGCTCCTTTCCATGTATGGCAAACTAGAGGGATCCTTAAAATTCATCTCACTGAACAAAATACATTTTAATTGCATCATCTATAAGGATTGCACTAAGTACTAAAGAACAAAAGATTGGAAGTATTTCAGTTGAACAGTGCGTTCCAGTTGGCTGTGTGGTGACGATAGAACTTCCTACAAATTTACAAAGTATAGGATTTGTTTTATTTATTAAAATCAATTCTGGGTCATTTTAAGTTGATTCTGAATCATATTAAGTGAGAATCCCAATTCTTATGCGTTTTCTTTTTTTGTTTGTTTGTTTTGACACACCTGTAGAGAGTATTCATATAGACTGGACAGATAGTGATATCTGCTTCAATTTTAACCTGAATTGTTGCTCTGATGTGCAAAGATATAGAACAACATGTTCCTCCTAACTAATATCGCTCCAACATTAACTAATTTATATTGGTGAGTTATGCAGGTCTGCACGATGTGTTTTCACAGATTATCTGTAATATCGCTTATACATGTTTATTTAACAAATATGTAAAAAAAAAAAAAAAAACATACTGCAGCTTTAACTGTATTAAAGTTCAGTTTATTAGTCATTATCTCTAATTACCTGAAATGTCTGGTTACCAAAAAAGGTTGTGGTGAATATGTAAGAGGACTTTAATAAATAGCTCATAATGATACTATATTTGAAGATTACCAGTAATACATACGAATATGTAAAAGTTTGTTTTAAAATCCTGAGACCAGCTTGCTGTATGTCCTATTATGAATTATCAGCTTAAATAAAAAAAAATCTGTTTTGGTAATAATGTTCATAAAGTTTATGAGCTGTTAAATGAGTATACACACAATGAAAAAAACTTTTTAACTTTTGGTTTTGTTTTTTTAAATTTTGTGGTTTGTCTAAACTAAAATAACTTGTCTGTTGCTTAATTTTCATTCTGCACAGAAGCAGGAATCTCTACATCAGCCAAAAACACTGCATTGATTTAAAATTCTGCATCCCTTTTAAGTGGGTTGTCCTAGGATCGCGGTCCAGTATAAAATAAGATCTAAGGTTAACATACATTCTAACTGCTGCAACAGAAAACAATTTATTGCACATATATTTACCGCAGTATAGCAATATATTTTGTATTCTACTATGTTCCTATTTATGCTCTGTTTAATCCTCTAACTTCTGGAATGTGAGCATATGAGAACGTACACCCAAGAGTGTTAATTACTAACAAGTGGTGATGTGACTGTGAAGGGCTAAAGATTACACTGAATCATATCTTCATAATTCCATAAAAAACACACTGTTACTTAGGTAATTACATGCTAATAATACATACTTGCTAAAAATGACGTAGAGGTCAGACTGAGTTCACACTCACACAGGTTGAATTAAATGACTGCATGATAGATAACAACATGCTGATATGAGTATTCTGTTTTTTGATTCACCTGTTTTGTACGCTGCAGATTGTTATCTGACATTCTGTGACCTTGGGGTCTGCACGTTCAGACTGTAAATCACACACCCACAATGACTTGCACATTGAGGAGAAGGAGTGGCAGTACCTTTCGACAACAATACGTCCTTTGGTTTATAAAGGATCTATCTCTCTTGAGCTAATCACCATTTTTCCTTGGATGCAAAGGAGAGGCAAGGTAAGTGCTACATGGTTCATCTGTTACATTCACTGTAATCTACAGGCAAGTAAATATTCCCCACAGTCCGCTTCACAGCTTTTGGTATGCAAATAATTGAGTATGTAAAAAATAAAAATGCAATGCTTTACAAATTTGAATCAGTAACAAATAAATAAATAAATAAATTTAAAAAATAATATATATTTATATATGTATATATAAATATATATATTCATCATTGTCCATTTGCAGTTTTCAATTTGCAAATTGCATATTCTGTAAGAAACTGTGTGGACAAGGCCTGTATTAATAAAAATTGACAACCATTTCATACCCAAATGATAAGACACTCTAAATTTTCTGCAGAAATAAACTTAAATAGTTTAAGTGTGTTGAGTTTGCGTGTCATCATAAACCCTGTGTTGAAAGTAGTAAGATGATCCACAGTGGGGAAGTTATTTTTAGGAGAGTAGCGCAAGCTACAAGAAGACTAGTAAGTTTGCACACTTGCTCTCTGTTAATCTGATTTCTATGTTGTTTTCTATGTGTAACCATGCATGTTAGTCAGAAATGTTTTGTGTTTTACACGCAGCTGATTGGAAACAAACAGGGGCATGCACAATGCTTGGTTCTGTCACACGTTTTAATTTCTTCACAGCAGATTTAACTTAATGGTTATGAGCCTTGACAACATCTAGAGAAAAAATAATAGATGCATGCATGGGCAGACAATTTTGAGAACTTGCTTTTATGAAATGAGATATCTGTAAAGGACTCAGAGGCAATGGCATGGTTGCACTATGTAACATCTGCATATTTCTGTGTTTTTTTGTGTTTGTTTTTTTGTGGGTGAATAGATGGGGAAAAAGCGATGGACCACTGCAGAAATCATCCTTACGATTCTGTTTATCCTGATGACCATATTGGCCGTGACTATGATCGCTCTTTTTGTCACCAAAGAACCTGATGTCATTTCAGAGGGTAAGTGAATTATACTAATAAAATAATAACAAGAATTATTAGAGATTTAAAGAAAAATAATTTAAAAAGTAAGGCTCTGGGGTCCAATCCCAGTCCGGGATGTTTCTGCATGGAGTTTGAGTGTTGCAAGCGTAGCTTTTCCCCAGGTACTTCAGCTTCCTCACTATTCAAAGACCTGGCTGTTAGGTTAATTAGTCTCTCTAAATTGTTCTTAGACATGAGTGTGTGCATGTATTCACTGCAAAAAGGGAATGGAGAGCCAACTTAAAAATTACATTAATTTGCTACATGTAACTGAATTAAGTTTGTCAAACTTGTGTGTGTGTGTGTGAGTTTTTAAGTTTGCACACACAACACAGTGTCAACTTCTGAAGTAAATTCAGAGAGGAAGATAATAAAAAAAAACACTCCAAGACATTCTTTTACAAAGTTGTCAGAAAGTAAATTTTTCAATAAATGTTTTGCCATCTGGGAAAATACCACTACATTTTAACATGGATCCCATTTCCTTCCACAATTTCTATTATGAAGGATGATGGTAGCGGTATGACACTTTGAGATGTTTTAAATCACCACAGCCTGGAAAACTACAAGAATTATTGATGGAACCAAAACATATTTACATTTACCTGCTTTTTTGTGTACTTGTTATTGACTTCACAGACACGCCAAATAGATTTATGCCTGAGTGTCCCAACATTCCTATGGCTGAAAGAGTCGACTGTTATCCTGATGCTGGAGCCTCAAAGGTACGAGTCAACGTCATCTCCAGTAATTCAATCTAACTGTGTTTTGCTTTTTTCATTGCTTAGCATATAAAAATAAGTTATTTTGATTACTACTACTACATTATGTTGCCAATTACCAAAATCTCAACACTAATCACATCACTGTAAATAGTAGCTCTAAAGACAATATTGGTTAAAGGTAATAACAGTCACATCATCTTGTTTGAACAGGCGGGATGTGAGCAGCGTGGTTGTTGCTGGAATCCTCTGGATGAGCGAAACGTTCCCTGGTGTTTCTTCCCAACCAACCATGGATACATAATGCACTCATTCCAAACCCCACAGCCTACTGGTAAAGCTATATTTTTCAGTTGTCACCTATGCTTTAAAGTGTAAAGCTCTGGTATTTACTTACCAATACAGGAGTTGTTTTTTTTCTAATCGCTCCTCATGCTCTCAGAATGTCTGCATTTCCTGCTATTTTCACTCACTCTGGCCAAGGTGTGAGTTTTCAGTGAAAGTAAGACATAGATGGCATATCAGAAAACCTGATTGATTTCACTGCACGCAGGTTTTTACAATTTCTGCTTGATCTCTCTCGAAAGTAAGCTGAGTTATTGTGTAAAAGCAAAACAAAAGGAAATATTGGAGCTTTTTATATTAAATCTAAACTATATTTTCAGTTGTTTTGTTTGTGATGTAAAATAACACTTCTTTGAAGGAAGAAATAAATTGTGTGACAAGGATAGAAAAACTGAAGAAAATAATGATGTCTTTGTGGTTAGACTAAAAAAAGAACAACATCCAACATATCTCTTTTTTACTTGGCAAGACTGAGAAATCCAAGGGAAGTAATGCAAAAATAGATAAAATGAATATGGACAAATGTAAACCTTCCTATCTAATCTTGAGCAAACTAAGCTAACATCAAAATAAAATTCTTACACTTTCTTTTGTATGATAATAAAACAATAATTTTTCAAAAAAAATTTCAGCTTGGAGTACAAAATTTGTTAATTAGCAGTTATAAATTTCATTAACCAGATAATGTCAGAACAATTAGGTTTACTTTTGACATTTTTGAAAACTAAAAGTTTCTTTTGTGATATTTTTTTCATGGTCAGAGTTCCTTGGTTCCTAAGCAGTGAAATTATTTGTGCCTGTGTCCGGTCACCTGTCAACTTTTGACTCACCGGAATATAAATCACTGCTGTTGTGCTTCCCAACAATCTACCTGGCCTTCAACCAAGAGACATGATACAGCACGGACGATTAGCTGGAGCTGTTTACATTGCTCCTTCTCTGCCACCCAGTCCAACAATTTCCTTAGAAGCAAAATGATTTATTTGAGTGAACATGTAAGTGTAGGCATGTTTAAGCTGAATTGCCTCAGCCTACACCTTTTATATCTACACAACCCTTAGGAATTATTTTTACTTGACTTTGTTTTGCATTTCTTTAATTTTGAAAATTTTAGTTTGAGAGTTGATTGACTGTAGCAGCTACCAGTTGTGTGTCTGAATGTTTTGGATTGAATAAACTAAACTACAACCAAAATTTCAAAATTATTTTAACTAGACCACATTTAACTTTGTGGTAGTAGTGGACAAAAAATGTTTCTTAATATGAAGCAATTTCATAAAACTAAGTGTATTTGCTAGTAAAATAAAAAGGAAAGTAAAGTAAAATTGCTTTATTGGGTTTTCTTCTGCAGTGTTTTTTGCAGAAATGAAGAGAATGGATTCTCCATCCTTGTTTGGTGGAGACATACAGGACCTGACACTGCATGCAGAGATGCAGACAAACAATCGACTTCATTTTAAGGTGATTGCTAGCAGACTTTTCTCTCTCTCTCTGTCTCTTGCCACTGGAATGCTAAACAAACAGAGGTATATATCGCAATGTGTGAAAATGACCAGGAAATAGGACACCGCTTGATTGCCTGTTCCTTTTGCCTTAGATCTATGATTCCAAAAGCCAGAGATTCGAGGTCCCTCATGAGCACATCCCTACAGTCACAAACAGCGCCTCCAGCCCTATCAGCGACACACTCGAGATCAGAAACAACCCCTTTGGCCTGATTGTGCGCAGAAAGGAGAACAAGAAAGTCCTGTGAGTGTTGCCACGAGGGTCTTCTACAACTTGTCTTGGGTGGTAAAATTAAATCTTACATGCTATGAAAAGATAAATAGATAAAAGCATGTATACACATTAGATATGAAGAATATAAAGGGGACGTTTTAAATCTATGTTCAGGATAGACAATGTAGTTTTAACTGTGAAGATACATCATGTGTCATAGCACTTGTAATCTATGAGACAAATGAGTTACTGAATATTTGATTAAGTGACTCACTTAATAGCTATCAAACATCTCCCTCAACCTGAAAGTTGCCAAACAAAATTGTCATTGATTTTGGGATTCTCATTTGCTTTAATTATGTCTGAAATCTTTTAAAGTGAGCTGTTTTGCTCATCATCTTGTTTGCGTTTGTCATGCGTTGTTACCTTACCATAATTTGGTTCAGGTTCAGGTAAAACTTGATTGGTCAATGTTGACATCTCAATAGTCAACTGGATCTTGGAAAAGTGTGCACTAGAACACAATGCCATTGGAAATCAAAAACAGCTTGATAGTATAGGTGTGTTTTTGAGAATTACAATAAACATAAGCCAATAAATAATAATAAGAATAATAAGAAGAATAAATGATCAACAATAACTTCTTGAAATGAGTTCCAATTGGCCTTTATGTGCAGATCTTTTGTCTCTCATGAACAGCATTTGCTTAATTTAGATTATTTGAATGGTTTTCCTGTCTCGGAGGGATAATGAAAGCTTAATCTTACATTATTCTTAAAACAAAGGATCATGGAATTTTAATCCATTTAATAACACATTCATTCAATTTTTAATATGATATATTATTATGGGTTGATACTGATAAAGAGAAAGCATTAAAGTTGGCGCTCTGGGGATTGCTGGTGTGTTAATATAGGAATTACGGATGACTAAGCGTCTTTCTCATATGCATTTGTTATAGGATAAAGAAAAGCAATGCACGGGCAAAGGCTGTCAAATATATTTACCCATAGAATGCCCTGAAGTCTGAAACACTTCAAAACTGGTAACATGTCAAATATTGGGAACAAGCTTTCTAAGAACCCTGCTCCCCACCCCTACACACACACCCTCATTTTCCAATATAATCCCTGCATCTCATCATGCAAATGTGGCCATGTGTGTATTGATATGCCAGAGAACATGTGAAATAAACAGTGAGCTCCACAATTGAGCATGACTTCTTTAGAATACTTTATGGCCTTGAAAGAATGCAGTTCACTTTGGCTTTTTTATGTTTATGTGTTGCACTGTGTGCCAAAGGATACCAGCAACAATTAATGCAGCTGCTTTGCAATTAAATTTATGTTTCCAGCAGCATGGTAACCCATAATTATAACATAAGTGTGAGATCCCACCATCTAACCCTGTGTTTCCTATTTAAACATCTATGCAGAGGTAGACATGGGCGATAAACCTCAACTCCAAGGGTATCAATCCATTCAGAATGACACAAGCTCTCAAAGCAAAGTTATCTATCAATTTCACCTCTTTTGACTTTTCCTTTGCATATTTACATGTCCTGCTATTGAGAGTTTGCCCCAAGTACTTTGGACTGTAAGAAAATATGTCTGCACATCGGAAATGAATATTAACGTTTAAGTGGCTAATTACTTCACAGATTCTAGTTTGTCCAAAAGTTAAAATGCTGTTATGTTTTTTGTGACTCGATTTCTTCATCTTTAGTTAAAATCTAATATGTATATATACATTTCACAGCAAATAGAAAAATGTAGATATAGACTATTTGTGTTTATTCACTTTTGCATGGCTATCTCAGGGAGGCCTGTCCTTATCCCTACTATATCTTTACTTGCAGAATTAGCCTAGATGTAGAAGCTGAAAGTCAACTTTAGTTGGGGTGTTTGTTGTTACATTTTCTGGCTATTGTATTCAGCAATGTTGCCTGAATATAAATTTCTCTCAGGATTTTTTTTTTTATTTGTTAATGTTTTTGTGCTTGCTAAAAACGAAACAAACAAACAAGAAGACACTGTCTTGGAAAAATACTGCAAATAAAAATATGTAATACACTATGTATTTTAAAACATATCGATACTATTGCTACATATTTTCCAGCCGAACAAGTGAGTAAAGAGTCATCCTGAGGTCACGTCGCAACCTTTGCTTTAGCACTAAGCAGTATAGTTCCCTATCAGTGCATTTCACAACCCTTCCTCCACCTTGAGCCAGGAGACATGATATCACTCTTGTGATTTGCTACTGAATTTTAATTTTGTTGTAACTTTAGCTGTTTTTTTCTATTAGTGGTTCTACATTACGACTAATCCACATTGTATCCAAGCAAATAGGCATTTTTCAATTGATCGGTTTCTCAAAAAACAAACTGGTTTTTTTTTTTCCAAATTGACTTTTTCATCTCAATGTATAGCAGATAAGGAGACCTTTAGTTAGCATTTCTGAATTCTCTTTGCACAAATCTGAGGTGATATTCTGACAATGATGACATATAAACACATTATCAGACACATATCTATGAAATTAGGGTTAAATATTTACTTTACTATTTACATGCGGCCAATAAAAGCTGATTGTGTTGTCTAATTGCACCAGCAACAGGTAAATAACTTCTAAGTATTGATTGTGCATGCAGGGTAGTCGTGATTCTGCTCTTCTGCCTGTGTGGCTGCCAGGTGTTCTATTGTCATAATGAAAGCTTCTTGTAAAAAGATATTTCTATTTACAGGGACATTAATGCACTGACTGTGCTTTATATAACCGATCATGATGACTGATAAACACTCTTTCTTTCTACCATATGTTTATGATGATTATTCATTGACAAAGTATATTCATTGCATCCACAACTTGGGTTTTGACAGCTGTTTGCAATTGCAGTATTTCAATTATCCGTGCACGTTTGGTGTTGAAGAAATGCTGGCCAGAGGGCTTATTAGAGCTTCATGAGATGGCCTGCTTTTTTTCTCTTTGCAATAACCCCTTCACAATTCCTTGTCTTATTTCTCCTCTCTCCACTGCATCTTACTCTTGTTTTCTTTCTCACATTTTCTCTCTTCTCACCAATCTGTTTTTTTCACATCAAAATCTTTTCTCTCACATCTGTGTCTTTTTTCATCTGAACACATTCAGGTTTGACACCACAATGGCTCCGCTTGTTTTTGCGGACCAGTACCTACAGCTGTCTGCTAAGCTCCCATCTCACAACATCTATGGCCTGGGTGAGCATGTGCATCAAAGATATCGCCATGACACAAACTGGAGAACTTGGCCCATTTTCACCAGAGATGGATTCCCTAATGGGGTAAGAACTTGCACACACAAGTCACACCACTGTTGATGTAGATGCAGCATGTAAATCAAGACTCTTCAATACCAGTTAACTCTGATGTAGACATGCATTTGTGCACACATGCAACCTTCTATGTGTTTGCATTCTGCCCCCTCAAAGGGCTTTTAATTGAATGTTTTATGATCTAATTGGACAGCATAGTCACCCCTCTTCAGTTGCAGTGAGCCCCCCACATCCCTCCTGCAATTCACAGCTCTTTGCCACATCCCTTCATCCTTCATTCTTTTCTCCCTGCAGGGAACACACAACCTCTATGGACACTATCCCTTCTTCCTCTGTCTGGAAGATGAGAGTGGAAAGTCATTTGGGGTCTTTCTGCTCAACAGCAATGCCATGGGTAAAGATAAACACTGACACGTGCACACGCAATACACACGTTTCTATGTTTCACTCTCCTCAGGAATGTTCACGGCAACCAAAGACTACAGTGTGAAAAGGCAGCAGCATGTTTAAGAGCAAGGTCTATGCCCTCCCTCAGTTGTAATGTGCAAAATAAAACATAGGCATGAAGAGCTATGCATGATTTTAAAATTTCACCATAAATCTTTTTTAGAAAGATTACACCTTTAATTTGAGTACATTTATAATGCCAGGAAAATTCTTGTCTTTAATACTGGTGCCACACCTACTTGCATAAAATGAAATGGAGGATTATTTCTCCTACCAGTTCTTCAAAATGGGAAAAATAAGAGCATATTCCATTTAGCTGTAGGGAAGATGTGCATAAATCTTCAAAAGCCAGGCTGTTTGAAAAGAGTTTTTGGCCTAAGCTTGCCCACTTATACGGTGAGTAATAATTAAAAGATTTACAGCGTCTGGAACTGTGAGAAACAAGGACAAAGGAGGCGACACGGTTATCTTGAGGAAGAGATTATAAAAAATAACCTGCAATACTCACGGTTTAAAAACTGTTGTGTGACATTAAGCTACTGCAAAAAGAAAAACTTAATGGGAAGGTTTTTTTAAAATTTCTTTTCACATACAGTAGTTAGTAATGGTCCCAAGAAATATTGAGGGTGCTATAGAAAATTACAAAGCAAACAGTAAAGAGAAAGGGATTGGATACACTCCTATAGCATAAAACAGGAAAAGCAAATTTCAGAAATGACTCCACACATGGCAGTAATTTATACCTCACCCAAGTCACCTGAAAAGAGCTTCTGCTGACTCATTCAAGCAGCTGTGCAAAGAGAATAACTCATGGCTGAAGTAGATTGAAAACACCAACAAAAAAGTCCACTGTCATGTTTAACCATCTTTTGTTTATTCTATAATACAATAAAAAGGTTAATTTTTTTCACAATAAATGATGCATTGTTAAGACAGGAGTGTGATTAACAAAAACAATGGCAAGGGCAGCCTGGAGAGCAATTGACATTAATAATTTTTTTCTTTTTTCAGAGGTGACTTTGCAGCCTGCCCCAGCAGTGACCTACAGGACCATCGGAGGAATCCTTGACTTCTACATTTTGTTTGGCGACACACCAGAAGATGTGGTGCATGAATTCCTTGAGGTAATATTCTTGTTTCATGAATACATGGACACCTAATTTATTTTAAGTACTGTAAAAGCTTTCCAGCTGTATGATAATGTATAATCCTCCTCTCCAGCTCACTGGGATGCCTGTCATTCCTGCCTATTGGTCCCTGGGCTTCCAGCTTTCACGGTGGAACTACGGGAGCCTCGATGAAGTCAAGACCACAGTGGAGAGGAATCGTGCCATTGACCTTCCATATGTAAGATCTAGTTTTCTTTCAACTTATGCTTGTTTTTTTCTTTTCACTTTTTAAGTTTACTTCATTATCTCCTTACAAAATGTTCTTCTCATCTATTTAAAACTGATAAAAGCTTACAGAGCTAGGATTGCTACCTATTACTCTCATATCTTGATATGGAAAGTAATAGAAAGCATTTACTACCAAAGCTTTTATCTACAACAATGTGTTTTATACCTGATGTTTGCACAAGTTTGGCATGTTGTCAACGCTGTTTAAATTTCAACCTGTTTGTAGCACTTTTATGGTCCCATTGTGAGTAAATGATAAACCGTCTGTCAAGTAAGCAGAGGTGTAAAATTTTGATAACGATACCACTTAAGATGAAAACATGACAGCTGTTTTATTGCTAAAAGAATAACTTTTTATTTCAATTGAATACTGTGTCAAAATCTGCACATTGATTTTGACACACAAAATCAATATACAGAGAAAAACAGGTGTTTAAAACATTATGTGAACCAGGAAGAAGCAGTGGCAAAGTCTGGTACACAAAAGAGAAGCTTCTTTAACTATTACCACTGCTTTATAGCTTCCAGGAAGGGAAACGGAAGCAGCTGATAACTCACCTTGTAAACCTGTTTTTGAATTTGAACCCCTGTATGCTTCCAGAGGCAAGAGACTCAAACCTCTACACTGTCTGTAAGAACGCGATATGAAGGTTGGAGCAAGAGTTCGATAGACACCCTGAGTGATAGGGGTGGCCTTTAGCTTAGATTGGGTAATCCAGCTCTCTGTCAAATAATGGAGAGTCTGCTGGCCTGTACAGGTTCAGTTCAGGAAGCACAATTCTTTTTAAGCATCAACGAATGTTAGCACTGATCAAAGATCAATCGCCCAGATTCCTTTTATTATCTCATTCATCTTCAACAGAATTTTAAAAATACTCCAGTACTGCATTACTACTAAGCCATGAGATAAATACCAGTTCTGGTTGACATTTTCTTGGAAATGAACCTCACTACTTATCTTTGTGGAGCATATGACAGTGAGACTACTGTCAGATGATCTTTTCAGAGAGAAAACTGATATTCAGCATAAATTTTTAGCCCTAATTATTCAATCATAATTTAATAAGATTGTGAATACCACCTTAACATATTTAACTGTATCACAACAAGGCAATAAATGCACAAATCAAGGACTAGACTTGAGTTATGTCTTATCAAAAAGAAAATACACCTACAATCTCTATAATATTTTTTAGCAACCAGTTGGACATGTCAGACTGCTGTATTACACATGAATATGTTTAATAACATCACAAAAAAACACATATAATAGTCTAATTGTTTTTTCTGCAGGTGAATACCGTCAAAAAAAAACATGGCAGAGACTCTCATAACTTAACTGACAAATGTTATACAAGATACATAAGATATAAAGTTCTTACAAAAAATTGTAGAATGATTATTTTTTGTGTCTTGACATGTGATTTAAAAATGAAGAGAAATACGTGTTTAGAAATTTATTAAAATTTACCAAATAACAGCAAACACTGGAAACAAGTAGCCATATAATAAAATTACTCTGAGGTAACATTTTTATAGATGCAGAAAAGAAATAGACATATTATAGGCAACTTATTATTTGATCTACTTTATTCTTGACAGGACGTTCAATACACAGACATAGACTACATGGAAGAGAAGAAAGATTTCACCTATGACAAAGTGAACTTCTCAGAGCTTCCTGGGTTTGCTGACTACCTCCATGAGAAGGGGCAGAAGTACATCCTCATCCTGGTAAGAACTCTCATTTCTCACAAAACAATGACAGACGCAGTAATACATCCAACAATATAAACTTATCAAACTGAGTTATGTACTGTTTTTTCCAATCAACACCAATGTGACAATTAATTCACCCACCCATGTTGCAATGTAAATCAATCATTGTGGCTTTTAGTTGATATAACAAAATTATGTTTACTGATGTAAAAATAAAATATTTTTACATCACAACACATTCTTCTAAAAATGTGTTTCCTTTCCCCAGGACCCTGCAGTAGCCACCAGCAAAAGGGTGGGGGGTGCTCCATATGAGGCGTATGACCGTGGTACTGAAAAGAGTGCTTGGGTCTTTGAATCAGATGGAAAAACTCCACTTGTAGGAGAGGTAAGCTGTTTATTGGTACAGATTATTGAGTGTAGATGTTGAAATAAGACCAAAAAATATCACCTACATTTTCCAAAACTTTAGAGAAATCCTGTAAAATGTTCTGCAGTTCATGAACCACTTAAATTCTTTCTGTTCACATTAATCCTATGAGATACACCCTGCTACATGTGCGTGTGCTATTATTTTACTGTCTCCATCATGCCAGAAGACATTTCTGTATAGACATTCAAACCTACAAAAGGCTATTTTTGATCATTTTTCCCACATTGAACACATCTGAAAACTCTTGAGTACTGAGGTGGGGAGCAAAGGTATGTTGCTCCCATGCTTTTATATTGTTGCCTTTGATTATACACATGATTAGACTTAGTCCCAAAACTAATTGCCTTTTCATGCTGTTTATGAACAGGTCAAACATATGCATTGATTCTGCATTAGTGTTTAACCTTAAAATGTTCTGAGTCACTGCATGACAGATTGGGTGTTCCAATGTGTGCATATGTGAGGTAGGGAGAAAAATGTCTGGAGTTCATCTGTGTACCCATTTTTAAATGGAAAGCTATATTAGGTTGTCTGCACATGCAGACTGCACATGTGAATATGACTGATTATAGTTATTTTTATATGGCAGAATGTGCTTTTGTTCTAAGGATGAGCTGGCTTTTTCCAAAACAGCATTTGCTGTTTCTATACCAGTTAAAAAGTGATACATCCAGAAGCATCCTGGATGTGTCCTTTTTTTTGCAACTCCTGTCCCATTATCTCCCAAACCACACACACCTTGCCAGCTTCATACTGGCAGCACATCCAGCCTCAACTCGTCTGTAGTTGTTATAACTCCAAACTCTATGCAAAAATGCAAAAACACACAATAACAACAAATTGATAAATTGGAACCAATGATTTTGATTCAGAGACTTCATAACTTATGTATCGTCTCTACAAAGTTTATGAATTGATGCAACAGTAAAAATATTTAACCCAGACCTGTTTTGTTGCTTTTGGAGTGACAAGTTAGAATTGAAAGTAGAATAAATGTCAGATTTAAGTTTGAAATACTTTACATATTTATTTTTCATTTGTTCCCTTATTTGCACTTTGAGCCAAGCCATTGAGAACCCTTCTGTATTCACCAGGTGTTTTAAAACCTTTCCTTCTATTTTTATTTTCACTGCTCTATAATTTAAAATAATTTATTGCTTTTTGGGGTCGTTGTTACATTATTAGGGATCAACACCGCCCCTCCCCCCCACCCCAACACTTTACCACAGATAAAAGGATGAAAACAGATTGTTGGAGTATGAATTTACTGATACGGCAGTGATATATTTTCATCTTGAGAAATCCTTTGGACTGAGATTTGTAGTGGAAGAGCGCTAAACATACAACTGATTAAATAATTCCTCCATTATAAGTGAATCCTGTAAATATGATCTCATATGAGTTGATTACTTGAGAAATTGCTTTTTTAGTTTTGTTACACATGTCTCGGTGTTTGTGTAGCAGTGTTTGTATTTTTCTCCAGCTGAAGATGTTAAAAATATACTAGACAAAGCAACTGGAAGTGAACAGAAAGTATAGGTAACATGAAAAAAAGAAGATTAGTCACAGTTAATGGATCAGAAGGGGCTGTAGATAATAGATCAGAATGTACACAGAGACAGACTGTCTGTCTTACTGAGCAACTGACAAGACAATTGCACAAGAATCAATCTACAATGAGACATGAAAGACAAAGCAACAGTTTATCAGGCACCTGGAACAAGAGGACAGACAAGGTGGAAGCAGGAGAATTACTTTAAGAGAGAAGGTTGTGAAAGGGACTTTGAACCATCCAAAAGAAAAGAAAAAAAAGTCAAAATCCAAAATGGTAAAAGAGGAACATAAAAACTACAAAAGGCAGCAAGAGGTATGTGATGACAAATGTCAGCTGATTTGTTTAAAGCATTTGCTCTGTAGAAGCCATCAGCAGGGATGTGTAGATGACAAAATCCTGGAGTAAGGGAACAAATGACTCATAAAAGAAAGATGGCATCCGCAACGGTCTATCAATAAGCTCTGACCTTGCCGTTCTTTCCACGTGCCAAAAGCATTGCCCATAAATCTGTGTGCGTGCACGTGAGTGTACATAAGCATAATTCATACGCTCGCTACAAACTGGGCTGTGAAGTTATTGCCAGCAGAAGTAAAGGTAAAAGATAGCCAGATTGGAGCAACCTTGAGATTTTATATCCACAGCAGGGTTTACACACAGAAACTGCTTACACACCCACACACACAAGGAAAATTTCTCCCTCTCTCTGTGTGGATTAATCATTTTTCTCAATACACGTCATTAAGGGTGACTTCTAACACACAGTCACGTCGCAAGATTTCTATTGCATTATCGATTTCTTCTCTTCTCTGTTCTCTTCCTCAACTCATTCGACTCTTTATCCCCTTTCTCCTTTTTCACCTTTCCCTCATCAATCCCACCCCTTCTCTTAGTTCATCTATACTTTCCTCTCTTTCCTATTCACAGGTCTCAGAGCTGTTTCTCCAATACCCTCACAGGCACAGTTTTTTTTTTTTTTTTGCATAGCTTCAATGAATCTCACTTCTACATATTTTCAGGAGCATGTGGTTACAGACACTCAAGCATATTTGAATAATAGAATATAAAGGTATTGTTACAATTGGAGAAAACAAAGAATGGAGCTTGCAAAGTGAATACCAAACAAATTTTTCCACAGAGTTGTCTGCAACAACACTAAAGTGTAATGGCAGAAACAAATGGTTTTCATGCGTGTATCTTCTTTGTAGGTTTGGCCAGGGGAGACGGTATTTCCGGACTACACCAGTCCAAATTGCATTGAATGGTGGATAGATGAGTATGTGCGGTTCTCCAAGGAGGTCAAACATGATGCCCTCTGGATTGTAAGTGGATTTTCAGACACGTATGATAGTCCTGGTAATTAGCTGAAATTCCGAACATCCTGACATTGTTCAGCAGCCAATTACAAATATTCAGCAAGGGACATTTTGTTTGAAGTTCTAAAATATTTTGTGGCAATTGCTGTTCTGTGCGTTGAGTATCACTACATAGAACAAAGGTGAAGATAAAACCAGACCGGAATCTGTACCATCAATGAGTTCTTAGTTGAAATTGTGGTTGGGACTTTCGTTACTCAGACATTTTTGTTACAAAGCACACATTCAGTTTCAAATTTCCCTGAAATCCTGTGGTATAGCCACGTCTCTTGACCACTAAGGTAAATAATCATGGATCCACAAACCAGCCGGGAAAAAAACAAACAAAGGATAGGTCTTTACTAAAGTCATCACGTTGACGTCACATCTTTATTTTTCATTCAGGATATGAATGAAGTGTCTAACTTCTTGAAAGGATCAAATAAAGGCTGTGCTGACAACAGCCTCAACTACCCTCCCTACACTCCAAGTAAGACTTTCAATTTTAATACTCAAAAATAAAATCTCTTCTAATTCAAGTATTTGTGATATTTAGATATTTATTAATGAATATCTTTCAGATACATTTATTTCTTCAATTGATGTATTGGCTTCAAATTATATTTAAATATAACATTGTAGCAATGTTTAGTGTAATGGATTGTACCACTTTTGCTCTTACATGTGTGTCAACTTTTGATATGCAAATAAAAAACAATGGGTCCCAAATAAAGCATGACAGTAAAGACATGAATGCACTTCTTTTTCTTTATCAATCACTTCCCTCTTTCTTAGTTTCTCCATGTCTTCTTATTGTTTAGAATGTAATTACCATTGTGTCAAGATCTTCCTCTTACTTTGTTTTTCCTTTCCTTTCCCACAGAGATTCTGGATGAGGTGATGTACAGTAAGACCCTCTGCATGGATGCCAAGCAGGTGTGGGGGAACCACTATGATGTCCACAGTCTGTATGGCTACTCTATGGTGCTGGCCACTGAAAAGTAAGTGCAAGTGCATCTATAATCAGTAACAAGTATGTTGAATGAAAACAAACCCACTGCCTTGCATTTATCTATCTATCTATCTATATATATATATATATATATATATATATATATATTACAAAGTGAAAAATGGAATGTGAAACTCCACAAAATATAACAAAGGACCGTTAAAATGAGATGGTATTGTGCCTTGACTGAAAAAGAAAATCAAAGAACTGGTATTTTAAAGTTTTGTCAGTTCATTGCACTGAGGTGACTTATGCCCTGCTCCAAATCGCAGGAAATGATTCCTGTAGAAAATTGTAAGTCAGATACCATGTGCAGAATTATGTTTTAATGAGCCCAGCTCCCAGGGTGCCTTAAATTTCTCATCTGGGTTTTGGCACTAGAAGTGTGTAATGACCCATTATGTTTGCAAACCTACAAAGAGACATCACGGTGAGTATAGGGCATAATCACTGGAACATGGAAATTCATACGGATCATGGATATCTGCCAAAAGACAGCACAAATGCAGGTTTTACAACAAATAATTGCCCTTTAATGCTGAAAAAAATCCTCTTAACATGCACTTAATTCTATATGTATCATGTGGGTTGTAGGCAGGTAAATTTCTTAAAAATAGATGTGTTAAACATTATAGTCATAATAATCTGGTGTCTCTGTGGTATCCCCGGACTTGCAGATATCAAATCACATGTCAAATTTGTCTATAATTAAAAACAAACCAAGCAAACCAGGAGACACATTTTTAACAAACCATCTGAGATTAGTCAGAGTGCTGTTTTTATTACTGTTTTATAAAATAGGCTGTAAAACTTTGAGTTTTTGACATGGCCAATAAAATTCATACTGTTGCTTTAAACAACGCTAAACAAAATTAAACATCTGAACTGTAATAAGTAACGTCTGTACAAATTAACATACAGTTAAAATTATATATAAACATAAAGATTTTCTTTTTTTCTGAAACTAAAATACATCAAAAAGTTTTGGCCAAACATATGGCCTAGTAGAAACTCATATCCTATCTTAAAGTCTCCTTAAATAAACTATTTGACTTAAGAATCTCATCATCAATGTTCCCAACATGTTTTAGTTGGAGTTTTTTAATTATCTCAGTTTGACCAAAATGAGTTAGATTAGGTGTTTATAAGAAGGCTTGTAAATATTTTTCTCAGCTTAACTTTACACAGTCTCATTGAAGTTTGAATTTTAAAAATTAATTTTATGTTAAGGCTTTTATTTAGGTCAAAACTGTTTGCATTCATTTATAAAATAATAAAATAGAAAATGTCAACAATACAGAAATATTACTGCAGGAAGTTTAGTTTTTATAAATTTTAATAAGATATTGTCATACGGACACACTTCACACCAGACGGTGGCGGTAATGCACCAATTCTTCAAAGAATTGTCACGGACGTCGCCACGTTGTTTACGCTGCAAAGCATTGTGGGTAAATGACATATGCTTGGTCCGATGGCGCTAGCTTCATCCAGCCAAAACAGGGTTGAGTGACGTCATTAAGCATTTTCCGTTTGAACCGGAGAGAGTTGAAACTGATGGGAATGTAGAAATCACAAGGACTGAAGATGAGGAGGACCAAACAGAGGAAGAGTACAGAGTTGGCAGAAGAAACTGGTGTTTGTGTTGTGGCTGTTGCCACCTTCAGCTTCATTGAATGACACGACTGACGGTGCAATAAGTAGTTCTGTAGCTTTGTGTCCAGTCCGGTAACAGTTGTTTAGAGTCCGGTCTTCTGTTTGTGGTTTAGGCGTTTGTGTGGATAAAAACTGTCGACATGCATTTGGTTTTAGCTTGTGAAGGTAAGACCATCTGTTAAAGCCTTCATCAGTTTTGCTCGTACACATGACTCAAAGTTTGCTGGAGAGAAATGTTGAGGGCACAAATGTAGTTCCTGTGGAAGTTGTGTTTGGCTCTTTCCCACTGCACTCTTTTTTAATTTTTTTTTTATTTGGAAAATTATCCAGACTAACCTCACTGTTATTTTTAAATAACAGCCAACAGTAGTGCAGTGTGTGGCACTGTCTAAAATTACACCAGTCAAACGCATTATTATAAAAACCAACTCAGGTAAAGTTAGCCTTCCTGTGTTTACTTTGTAAATTACAGTACTGAACGGACCGGCCGCGTCATCAACCCAGCATGCATTGAACAGGTGAATAAATGGTGACTTCTATACTGAAAAATATAACAAAAGTGCAATAAAAACCTTACGTTATATATTTAATATAATATATTATTATGTACATATAACCGTGATAAATCTGCAGGATGTGTTATTATTATTGTTTTGAGCAGTGTACTGTTCACAAAAAAAGGCAGCAGAACTGTGTGCTCAGTGAACGCACTAGGACTACATGTGCTCACCCACACTCACACAAACCAAACACAAACCCACCTGAGACTCAGAAATATAATCCCACAGAAGACAATTTGCTGAATCACTACTTTTGGATTAACGTTGACTCATAATTCATTTGTCTATTTTTTATTCTCTTCCTGTTTTTCTCCCTCCTTCTAATTAAAATGTAATATTGGCAGGAGACACATTTTGTAAACATCAGCAAGACTTTGTATTGTCATGGAGATCAATGCAGCTTCGATTTCTCCCAAGCTTAGCAATAACATAGAGCCAGGAAAGGCAAAAAAAGTACTACAAAACTGTGTGTCTGTGTATTTTATTCTGCAAACACTGATGTTTGTGTGCACGTGCTTTAAAACTTTTTTACCCTTCGTAATCTTTTGTTTTTAGCTTCAATATCTTTTGCATCGTAATTACCTCCTACCACCTCACACGAGTCTCTCCTGTCTTCTCTCAGAGCTCTGAAGCAAGTGTTCGGGTCAAACCGTACCCTGATGCTGACACGCTCCTCCTTCCCAGGTGTGGGAAAATATTCAGGACATTGGCTGGGTGACAATGGTGCTAACTGGAATGACATAAAATGGGCTATTCCTGGCATGCTGGAGTTTGGGCTTTTTGGAATTCCCTACGTGAGTACCACATACTCCATTTGTACATGCATACAGACAAACGTGAACTAAGAAATACAGGAAAGAAACTATTTTACTTATTGGTTGCCATGACAGCATCATCCAAGAATCAAAGATGGTTTGATATGTTGACTTTGTGCAACTTATGGAATTTGCACACCATAAAAAGGCTTAGGCTAAAAGTTACTCTGTGTCACGAGTTCCTCATCTTTGCCTATGAGCAATTCAAAAAAACAATGTGAAACACTCAATTACACCCATAGCAGGCAAGTCAAAGATAGCTCCGTCCCTAAAGTCCACCACTATGTAGCTATTGTAGGACAATTTTTTTTCGTGATTGAAAATGTAGCCAGATTGGATTTACGGTGAAGGTTTTTATTGTTTATAGACAATTTGCATCTGAGAAAAGCAAATTAAGCAAACCGTTTCTTTGTTTTGTTGTCTTTGCTGTCTTTGCCTTCCTCATCTTCCAACTGTGCACAATAATTATTGATTACCTATTTCTCCAAAGTTCCTTAGAGCTTCAGTTCCTAGCTGAGCTTCCGAACCTCAGAGCACACTTCTCCCACACAGCTCCTCCAGACTAGAAGCAGCAGCAGCAATTACCAAATACCTTGTGGAATTACAAGTCAATTGAGCTTATCATGCAAACTACAATGTTCCTAAGAACGATTGTACATGACCGAATGGACGGCATATAGAAGAATTGTGATAAAGTGCTGAAGTCAGGAAGGGAATTATGTTCTTAAAGAGACAAAGACCCATGTCAATGCATCAAATGTAAAGTAAAATTTCTGTTATCTTGTTTTTAATATAGACAGCATATTCATAACAACTGGAGATAAAATACTTGTGTGGTATAAGATATCAACATGTGGCTGGAACATGTATAATATTGACCTCTAAAGATGTAGTTATTCTGGGCTTAATGAATTACACTCCATTTTCTGACAACAAGGTAGGCAAGAGTATACAGCACAGCAACCACTGAAATTTCTGTAAAGCTACCAGTAACTACTCTATAAAACCAACATTTTACTGACAAACATACTAGAACTGCACTGCCACTAACAACCCAAGTGTTTATCCATCACACACTACTAACAGCAGTGAGAAAACAACGGGAAGCAAACTGCACACACACCACACACACACTCTTCCAGCTGTGCACATCAGGTGGTCTTACAGATGCCAACTACTCCTGGTAGGACTCTGTCAAGCAGATTTTAGGAGCCTCAGCAAACACATAAACACAGATGTATGCTTCACAAACAAAGAAGACAGCAAGATGGAAATAGGATTTGGACCGTTTCCTTCTTATTCTGTCAATCAAATTTGCAAGTGGTTCAAAATAGAAAACAGAGTTTTTGTGAACTTACTAAGGAGCAGGAGTTTGCATTGCACAATTGGTATACTCACATCTAGTCTCTGCATTAATTGAAGAATTAAATCTTTTTAAAAGAGAATATTGTGGCCAGGCATCTCACTAGGGCCAGTTTTTTTTTACACTCCAGGTTATCTGTTATCATCAGACAGAGGTGTTTTATCATAACAGGTGCTTAGACTGATATTCTTAACCTTTAGATATTTCATTTTAATAAATCAAAGTAGGAATTCACAGCGTGGATCCACAAAGTTTATTATGCTGAGTTTGTTAAATGGTCTTCTAACTCTCTGTTTCTAGTACAACTATAACATGGTGACACACAGACACACACCGGAGCTTCTGTCGAAATGTCAAACCTGATATTCCTCCTATGTGTTCCAGATCGGAGCTGACATCTGTGGATTCTTTGAAGATTCAAGTGAAGAGTTGTGCCGTCGCTGGATGCAAGTTGGCGCTTTCTATCCTTTCAGTCGGAACCACAATGCTGAGGGCTACGTGGTACAGTAAAGGCATTTTGTTCTGATGTTCATTTATTTGAGTGTCACTTTTAGATTTATGTACTGCACTACCCCTGTTTGGTCTAAAGTGCTGCAGGGTATACCCTTTATTCCATCACATTATATAGGTGCTATAAAGTCCAAGCGGTTAAAACATAAACTACTTTTTTTATCCACAGAGATTGGTGTACACCAATACTAGTACAATTGCTTTATGAAATGGGAGCAGTGGGACCTCTGAATTTTGGCTTTAAAACATTGAATGTCAGCTGTTAAACATTACAGCCTCTCTAGGGACCAGAGTAAAAAAAAATGGATTCACACACTAATATTTGCAAATTTTACGCTTAAGCAAAATGTAACAGCTCTGCTGAAGTATGTCAGATTAGCATAATATGATGTACCATATGGTGGACGCAATGCGAGCATGTTGTAAAATATCAAGGTAGTTTCAGCTAAGAAGCCCCCCACTGACAACAGATGGACTAGGAAGAATTATTTTTCTACCTGTACCTCCTCACCTCCAGCTGTGAGCCTAGCTGGATGTGCTGGTCAGAAATGTAAACCAACTGTTTTACACTAATGATGGAAGCCAGCTACCATCTGACAACATTTATTTTAATACATCTGTTAATTAGTACAAGACAAAATAAAAAAGAAATACTTTTCTACATCGCTTAATAGGCCTATCCACAGACTGAATGTGCCAGGTCATTTAGACATGCTCTTTAAACATTGTATCAAGGTTTTTACACAAAACATAAATTCGAGGGAAGATGCAATCCCAGAATTTGGGGGTTAAATTCATTGGACACTTTTATGTACTTTGAAAGCCTGCACAGCAGTTGCTCCTTAAAACACTGCTAAATTTAGCCTAATTACACAAGTCAAGTGCGGGCTAAATGACGAACCATTTGGGAGCCAAAGGAGCCAACGTTTATTGCTAATCTGATCCAAATGATCTGGCTCACTGATGGGGCTAAGAATTCCCATTACTAATTTGTTGAAATGTGGTACGTTGGTGTTAAATTTAAGATGCTCATTTGATTTGGGTTTATAAAAATAAATAAATGAATACCATCCAGAGCAATGAGATAGACTAGAACAAAACATTGTAAATGAAAGGATCGGACGATAGTTCATTGCAGTTGCATGTAACTTAGTTAAACTCTTCAATCTGTTAATTAACAGCAGAGAACATCCTCAGGATCATGACCGCTTTCCTATTCTCCATATTTTCAAATTATATGTTTTATGATGTAGGATCCCCCCCCCCTCAACTGAATGCATACACTCAAATTTAAGACTTAATTTTGTTACAAAATTTTCAGCAGGAGATTACCACACTGGAATGAAAATGACTACATTTGTAGACTTTCATAGATCTTAACAAGGGTTGCCAATAAAGGTAATTGGAGTATCTTCATATGGCAAAATAAATCTAAACAGCTTTGACTGGGGCATGCCTGATTAGAATTAGGCTTTAGCAAACAGCCATCTGAGCTGCATTATGGATTTTTTAAAAGAGAAATATTAGACTCTCAAAAACATGTAAATTTATCCAAGCAAGATGGATTTGTTGAGTATATGCTTAGATTATAACTGAGCTATTTTTGTTGTTGACACATACAGCTTGTAAGAAAAAACAGTCTCAAATAACAAATGTTGTGAAAACCGATGCTGTGACTACACTCTTTCAGGGGCATTTCCATGCTAATCACTGATGCAAAAAATAGTCTTAAACTGTGAGTGTGTGCATGTGTGTGTGAGGGGGCAGAGGTGGAGGGGCGGTGGTGTTAAGATGTCGTCTATAAGTATGTTATAAGGATTGGTAGTTGCTAGAGGACAGCAACAAGATGATGATGATGATGAATCTGATGCACTATACCCACCAAACAAGACAGCTAATGTGTGACCTTTACTTTGCCCTAATCATGCCCCTCATCAAATGCCCATGCGGCCAAGACCAAGCACACACCGACCCACTCGCACAAGCTGCTCATCAGCCTCTTGGAGGTGCCGGGGGCAGAAATGATTGGCTAGATGTTAGAAGTATGGCCTGTTAGCAGCTAATCATCCTCTCACTCACACCGTCATGAAATTAAATCATGCTGTACTTCTTCACTTATTTTCTTTGCTGAATCCATAAAGGCTATTTCATTTTTTATTTTTTTTTTCATTTTACACGAGTTTAAGGTCTGCTTCCATATAATAAAAAGTGGTTTTATTCCTCACCTGTTTCACTCAATCCCATGCCTTATTCAGACAAGTTTCTTTTCCACCCCCTATCTATTTCTGGTTTATTCCCCAGAAGGTTAAAGACAAATCTTTGTTTTCTTTTTGTTATCCACTCCCATTCATCAACCCCAACGCTTTAATCTGGTTTTCTGCCTCCAGCCCCAGGATCCCGCTTTTTACGGTGCCGACTCAGTGCTGGTGAAGAGCTCCAAACATTACCTGAAGATACGTTACACTCTCCTGCCTTACCTCTACACTCTCTTCTACAAAGCCCACACCACAGGGGAGACCGTTGTACGTCCTCTTATGCACGAGTAAGTCATCCATTATGTTGAGTTAAGTTATTTTGGTGCCAATTCAAGTTGTTAGTTTTGTGATTTTTGCTATACTGTTGTCCTTATTCAGATGTATATATTTTTAAAATGTAGAGTTGGTAGTGCTCAAAACAACTTGTTGCTTTTCAATAAAAGTAACCTTATTGTCTATACTTATTGAATTATCTCCCTCATAAAATCCATGTAAAACCTGCATATCTTGAGGCAAATATGAGAAGGTTGCAACAACCATGAAATGGGAATTTTCTCTATTTAAAGTTATTTCTGCAGTCACTTAAGAGCATATGGTAACGATACTGTAAAGTTTCAGTATATTATATTAGGAGTATTAACTTTTAGGGAGCTTATTTTATTAGAAAATAAATGTTGTAAAGATGATAAACATATTTTGTTGCATTGTTAAACTTTCTTTGCAGTCTCTTGTTCATTAAAATGACAATAAAAAAGTGCTTTGCACAGATTAAAGAGCATAAAAATGGTAAAACTAAGTGGGGAAAAAATTACACAGATATTATGTACTGTGTTTCACTTCAGACTAAAAAACTTGGATTAAGAGAAGCAGAAATGAGGAACTTAGTGAAAGAGCTAATCCCTCAAGTTAAAATTATTTATTAAAATTGACTCAGACTGTAACACTGACAATAAGAACAGATAAACATTTGTGAGAAGACTAAGTGAATGTAGTAAAGAAAGTGATGAGAGATCCTATGTTTGTGAAAACTGAACTTGCTAATTTAGGTTTGGAAGGATCCAAAGCTCTCCTAAAATGTCAGTTTTTCAGGGGAGGGTTCTAATAAATGCTGTCTTTTAAAATTTGGATTAGGACATTCTAAGTTACTATATATTGCCACACTTTCTCTTTTAAGGTTCTACTCTGACAGCGCCACCTGGGATGTGGATCGCCAGTTTCTTTGGGGAAAACACCTGCTCATCACACCTGTGCTTGATCCGGTTAGTTAAGAAACAAATGCACTTGAATTTTATAAGCAAAATGAAAAGAATAATTTTAGAAGGAATGATGATGCACGGGAAGTCTTGTATAAGGACTTCCCGTGCAGCTCTATTATATCCTGGGCATTTAATAAAAAAGCTGCTAAACAAAAAAAAGGTCTGTAGCAGATTAGATGATCAGCTACTTATACGTGCAAACCATGACCTCCCCTGAGAAAATATGACATGGGATTTTCTTTGTTGCCCTCTCCTCTTCTCATCCTTCATTCAGCTCTCTTTCAAACCCTCCCTTCTTTCTCTCAGCTCTAATGAGAACGCTGACCTCATTACTAGAAGATTAGAAGTGCAGATAGAAGTGTGTATACTTGTTTGTTTGATAGTGTATGCATGATGGCGTGTGCACTTACAAATGTGCAGATATGCAAATGTGTGTGCGTGTGTGTGTACATTACATTTACTGTACATGGAGTAATTGCAGTTGTGTCAAAAGGGCCTGAATTTGAAGCGGTTTTGAATGGCCTCTTGTGTGTAACAAAGTATTGTAAACCCAACTGGATTTGTGTAAGGCTGGAGAGCTTATAACTTTAACCATTGTGGAGAAAGTTTTTTTGTAAAAGTGGAAGTGTGTGTTGACAATGGTTTAAAGTTGGTGATGTGCTAAATACAAGGAGAAAGAAGAGTCGAAGAGTGATTTAGTAGGATGCTATTTTAAGCACACATGATTTTCTGAAAGAAGATAAATGTACCTTTTCACAGCTTGTTTGCAGGCAGAGATATAATCCAGCTTTAGCAGTCTAGCTGGAAACAGGATTTTATAAAAAGAAATAATAATTCAGGAATCATGGCTGTGGTATCAATTATGACTAGGCACTCATTTTTTCTCTTAAGTAGTAATTGCTTTCCATCGCTGTGCCCTGATAATTGAACACAGAGAAAAATCAGCCATAAAAGTTCATCTCCAAAGAAGAAATTAATGACCATGCTTGTGATGACTAGGATTTGTGATGAATGCATTTCCAGTACATTACCTAAACATATTCTGGAAATGGACTCAGAATTTTCACATCATGTTGCCCTTGTCTAATAGTGACAACTTTAGGAGAGCTGCATGTCCAAGCAGCTGCAAACATAAGGACGCATAATGGACATTATTGGTTCGGAATACAAACTGATTATTATTATTATTATTCATCTTTTATTTATCCAATTTTACAACACATACCACTTAGATCAGGGGTCTCAAACTCCAGTCCTCAAGGGCCATTGTCCTGCAGTTTTTAGATGTGCCACAGGTACAAAACATTGGAATGAAATGACTTAATTACCTCCTCCTTGTGTAGATCAGTTCTCCAGAGCCTTGCTAATGACCTAATTATTCTATTCAGGTGTGGTGCAGCAGAGGCACCTCTAAAAGTTGCAGGACAGCGGCCCTTGAGGACTGGAGTTTGAGACCCCTGACTTAGATAAAGCCAGTCCTTAGTCTTTTTTGCTGTTATGAAGGTTTTAACATGGAAGTCCACCCAAGCACTTACATCACAATCATGTCCATCTTGTGTGAAGCATGAGGGAGTTTCTGAGCTGTGTTGTTTGAGTTCAGTCCAGGATGGCACCGTAGCATCTACTATGCGGAACATATGCATCTGGTTTAGTTTTTCTTTATTCTCTTTTTTCTCTCTGTCTCTTTATTCTCCATCCGCTATGCATTTCTCTAAAGTTGCTCTTTGTATAGCATTTAAATCAATGCATGATTTAACTTTGATCTCTGTGATAAACCAAGAGGATCTCCTGTACTGCCTTTATGCTGTCCCCTCTGGTTTTCAGAGTGCTTTCCACTCTGCTGATAACTCCCTTTTCTTTTTAACTCAACCTTTCATCAAACGTTGGCTCCCATTGGAATTCTCTTAATCATCTGCTCCCAACTTACCCTTGTGATCACATTCCATTGCGTCAAGTTTCTCTTTAGCTCGCTCTCACAGTTTTAGTCTGTAGCTGTCTCTCTCCTAGCTAGAATCTGATCATTCTGCCAGAGCAAATCTTTGGCCCAACAGATCAAATCTTACCTTTTGACTAACCCAGCTTCAAAAACAAGGATGCATGCCTTTTGCATTGCCCCCTCTAATTATAATTAGCAGCAGAGCTTCATCCTGTAAAGCTTTTCCATTAGTTGGTGAGGTGAGTGATGGGTGATACTAATATGTCAAGGTATGAGGGGAGCACTTATGTGTAGCACTTGTGACAGGGAAACAGAGCCCGAAAGGCTGCATTATGTGATTTTATTTGGTTTATAGATCCTTTTAGAACCATCTGCTTATCATAATTTACCATTATTTATTAAGTTTCAAATAAATAAAAAAAAAACTAGAGCACTGCTTAAGCACCAAACCATGTCCCTAACTTTATGACCACTGTGTACTAATTTTGTAATGACTTCTACCAGCAGGATAATAATGTACCATGTCATAAAAATCAATTCTGCTTAACCTATTTTTAATCATGCCAGTGCACTCCAGTTCCCTCCACAGTCTCCAGATCTTAATTCAGTAGAGCACCTGTGGGATGTGGAACAAGAGAATCACATTATGATTGTGAAGCAACTATGTTATGCGATAACCACAAAGCATTAAGATAGTTGTAAGGACAAATGGTGTCCCAACTAGGGAACTACAAAGGTATACCTAATAAATTGGCCAGTGAGGGTGTATGAAAGGCCTGAAAAACAAACCTCTGAAATCAAATGAGCTAATATATGTCTTCTCTAATAATTTTCTTTTTTGGAACCCAAAGACCTCAGCAGGGATCATTCCACTCAAGTCTCAAACAGAAAAACAGATGGCTTTAGCCATTGGTACTTATTGGAAATTATTTTTGTCTGTCCTCAGTTGATACAGAGTGTTTCACGATTTGATATTTCTTGGAAGGACATGCAGTTTGCCTTACCTTTTGCTGTGCCCTCTGTGTTTATCTCTTCCCTATCCCTCTGTTCCACACTGTCAGAGAGAACAGGAAAGTGACAATGCCATCAAAGCCCTCGGCGTACGTCTATTGATTGCCCCTGTCTGTGCACCACCTTAAGCCATCAAAGACTGTCACCTATCAGTCGTCTCTTGGTGTTGTCTTTTTCGTCATCTGTTGCAACGTAGCACTATAGATGAAATGTGACGAGGTTTTTTCTAAAAAACTTTTTATTGGAGGATGGGCAGTTAAAAAATAGCTTTCTGAGCTGCGAACATTTAATCTTTTTCTTTTACAAAGTGAATAGTACGTCTGCCCCGCCTTTATTTGCATAATATGGCTTTTCTTCTAATCTTTTGCATTATAAGATTGAAGTGTCAGGATTGGAACAGTGTGTTGTATAATCTATTAAAAAAAACAAAACAGGTCTCCTTTCAAACTAAATGAGATGCTGACATGTTGATTTCCACCCCACATGTTAGAGCCATATAGTCTTAGATTTACATTATAAGCTTATTGGTATTGCACATGTGAACAAATCTAAAGTGTTTGTTTTTTCTCCTGCAGGGTCTGGACAGAGTCTCGGCATATATTCCAGATGCTGTGTGGTACGACTATGAAACGGTAAGAATCTTTTCTACTCTTCACCAATTGTCCATTAGAAGCATCACATCTTATTGTGCACAATTTATTTACAGTGTTAACCTTTACTTTCTTTTACATTTTGTAAAGTTTGTTTTTGTATTGTGATATTGCGTAATGATTTTTCAAGGCAACTGCACTTTCACTTTGTTTCACATGAAAGTCTTTGCTTTGGGATACTTGTTTGTGATGGAGAAACTAAAGGAATAAGAGTGAGGACAAAGATAAAGAGAAAGAGAGGACAAATAGGAGAGAGAAGAGACTGTCTCACTGACAGAGAGATAAAAGAGGTGCCGTACTCCTTTGGGACCTTATTTGGGCGTTACACTGATGATGTAAAGCGCCCACTGATCAGATGAGTGATTAGATTGGCTCTCGTGCTGCTGGCCCCTTGTACTGTTTGGTCCCCTGTGACTATTCGGGTAGGAGGATGGAAGGGTGGGAGAGTTTTAATATGAGTGAAAATGACCATGAAAGAAAAACAAGCTCCAGAAAAGGAAAGTACTGGAAAAAAAGCATATTGGTGGAGAGAAAGCCGATGGAACAGAGCTCAATATTAATAAAACAAGTGAAGAAAAAAAACACTCCTTTTCATAAAACGAAGAGAAAACATGGGATGCACAAAAACATTAAAAACAGGCAGATGAGGATCACAGATTTTGGAGAAGTAGTAAGATGTGTCATTTGGACAGAAAAAACTAACAAGACAAAGAGAAGATGAAGCTAAAGAAAATCTAAAGAAAGAAATGGGGAGAAGATAGGATCTTAAATTGCTTATATACGCTCCACTACCTCTCAACCCACACACAAGCCAATACTGTAAAGCAAAAAAAAAAAAACAAAAAGAGAGACATCCTGTACACACATTGTAACATAGACACTTTATTTTGGTTGAGGTGGATGAAAATGTGACTTTAAAAAAAATTAATTAGAGCATCACAACAATGGAAAGTAGAATGTGGGAAATAAATTGGGTAAGAAGCAGAACAAGAATAGATAGAGAGGAGTGTGTGTCAAACTGGTCTGAGGATTCAGTCTTCAGTGGATCAGAAATTAACCTTGAAGAGTCAGGATCCTCTGATAAATGAAGGCAGAGAAAAACCAAGGGAAATGATAAAAAAATTTAGAGGGTCTACTGTCATTCTAAATGAAAAGCGTTAACTACCTATAGAACTTACCCATGAGTTGCAAAATATAAATTTTTATATATTCATTATAAATGACTTATTTATTTTATGTCTAAATATTTCTGAAAATTTAAAATCTTTTTATATCATAGTCCAAATGTCATTGTCCACCATATGCTAACAATAAATCCGCACAATTAATTCTTGGATGAAAATTGGGAAACTTTATATCTTAATGCGTTGAATGGGATCAGCAGCTTTTAAATCCAAAGAATTATCTTTGTTTGGTTCCCACAAAATATTGAGTGCAGAATTGCAGAAGCTCATTGAACTGAAAAAACATTTTATGAAGTTTATATAAAATATTTTGTATTTTGATCTTAAATAACTAAAGTAATTATTTAATCATTATTATAATTTTATTTCTATTTTTAGTAATAGTAAGTAAAAGTAAAATATCAGTTAGTAAAAGCAAGGAGAACCAGACTAATTGACATTTATTTTTTTGACATTTTCAAGGTAAATAGACTTTATATGAAGCTAATCATAGGGTAAACACTCCCTTGTTTCACTGCTGGTTTTATTATATTGTGGAATTTCTATGCAGATAGTGTAGACAGAAATGCTAAAATGAAAACGTTTATATGTAAAATTTTCAATTTTTGGATGTTGTATTTGTCAAAGTCATTATGAGCCACTGTGGAGTGGATAAAGAGAAGCCACAAATTGCAGACCCATAATGTAGGGCAGTCGCTAACGGAGGTAAAATGAACCATAATTCATTAACGGTAAAAAAAAAAAAACACCACGCAGTCGACTGTCCACTGTCACCACATTCTGGTTCATGAGTCATTGCTGAACAGTCAATGACTAGATGTCATCAGCTGGATTTCCTTTCTACCAATTTGAATAAAAATAAAACTTGACTATACCATTTCATAGCTAGATAGATTTTAAATTGAATCAAATCAAAAATGGGAAATTGGTAGATTACTAATTGTAGTTTTACAATAGTTGTAATAAAACCCCAAACATTTAGTAAATAGTTTGATACATTCCTGCAGAGGTTCAGATCTCTGTCTTGGAACTTTACGATGCTGAAGGGACACATTGCAGCAATCTTAAATAAATCAGTGTGATCTGGATAGCAAGAGAGGCATGAAAGGCAAGTGGAAGACAGGTCAAAAAAATCATCAGAGGAAAATTGGCTACAGAAGCCAGAAATATGTTGCAATATAGCAGATGGATCTCGATAAATCAGACTACACTGCCTTTGAGATCAGATGCAGTCATAAAGATAACCAGCAGGGTTAGGCCCACTCCACTACCATCTCATGTCAAACTTGAACCCACAAACTGAAGCATCAAAGAAAGTTGACAAAGAAACATCAGTCAGTGGTTTCTTTTGTGATCAGGAAGACTGTAATAGATTTCCCGTCCGTTATGGTTTTGTTTTCAAATTGTATTTAAATCTATCAACACCAACTAACAACATTTGCAACAGATATTTTCTATTGAAGTACACTTGCCTTAATTTGAAGTGCAGAAGATGTTCAATGTGAGACTTAAAAGAATGGGTTCCATTCATTAAAATGTAAATATAATCATATAAAGAAAATATTTCAATTGGTGCTTATGCATAAAACGTTCAGGTAGAACAAATGTAACTATGTAATACCTGCAGATAATCAAACATCAGGGTAAACAATTTTATTATCACCCTAAACTGTGAAAGTGTGGACACATAATACAAAGTCTTGAAGTTTACCTTTGATTAAACTAATGCTTAATACAACCTACAATTATTTTTTGCTTTAATAACTTAGATGGAGCGGGTGGGAGACCGCAAAACGCCTGTTGAAATGTATCTACCTGCTGACAAGCTTGGCTTGCACATCAGAGGAGGCGCTATTCTTCCTACGCAGGAACCTGATGTCACCACAACACACAGGTACTCACACACAGCTCTTGTATCGCCCAGAAATATAATTACATTGTATGTCTCACATTGAACTCTGTGCCTTTTTGTATGTATATATTATATTTTTGACATTTCTTTCCCATATGTCTGCAGTCGCCGTAACCCAATGGGTCTGATTGTTGCTCTTGATGACAACAATCAAGCAGCTGGGGAGTTATTCTGGGATGATGGAGAATCCCGAGGTATCGTAACATTTCTCATTTTCAGCAGATGTGTTTGTGTCGCCAACACTGTTATTATCACTGATTACAGGCCTTCTTTTATTATTATGTAATGGAAGCACTTATCCATTTGAGCTCAAAGAATTGAATGAGTCAATAAAAGTATTTCAAACACAAGCAAGCAGCCCACACAAGTGGGGACCAGTTACTATTAACCTTTGAACTTTCCTTACAGAAACTGTTGAAAATGGCAATTACATCCACTACCAGTTCTCTTTTGATAATGTAAGTTCCAACTACAAGCAATTTCACTGTATCTTCATTGACACAAGCTCACATTGGAGCTCACACTTAATGGTGAGAGCTGCTGGGGACTTTTGTCCAGATCACCAGGCTGAATTGATTTACAGATGCTGCTAAAGCTCTGTTGGATAAAAAAATAAAATAAAAATGATGTTCCTCCTTTCACACTGAATAGAGAATTGGCAGATATGTTTAATTTATGAGTGTTAATGTTATTCATATACTGTAATGTTGAAAGCTTACTCAAAGGAAATGTCGCAGTGCTTTATTTGTTAAAATTAAATCATGAAACAGGTATTCTGTTGAAGTGTAACTGTCATATTTTGTGAATTTTAAGCTGACCCTTTTCTTGTCTGCTGCATCATAGGGACGCCTGAATTTACAGGTGACCAAGGCGGGCTACAAGGATCCAAATAATCTTAAATTTGATAACATCACTATCATGGGAGTGCCTAGTCTTCCCTCATCAGTCAGTGTGACTCACATCCCCTCTGGCTTAATTACACAACTTCCAAACTCCACATTTTACCATGATGAAGTCAAACAGGTAAACAGACTTTAACTATAACTCAAAATAGTAACCCTTTCACCTCACCATTTTAGTTTCTGCGTAATCTTTCTTTTTCTTTGCTCCTGTTCATTAATTGAGAATTTTTATGTGTTTCTCATCTTGACTATAAATACCAATTGGTTTATTGTTGGTGCCATGATGTGTTTCAGGTACGCTAAAGACTTACATGCTGTTAAATTTAGCTTTCTCTCTGTGCAACAAAACTATGAGTCTTCACACTCTTCCTCTTCAAACAACAAAGTTAAGAGTCACCTTGTAGACATGTGGGAAAAATTGCCTCAAAGGGATTTAGATTGTTCCCATAAGCTTTGATGACAACCAGGGCTATTATTATCAAACAGTTTCGAAGATAACTCAGAACTTGGTTTCATAAAATGCTGTTGTCTTTCCATATGATCCTTATAAGGTTGGATAAAAAGTTATCAAGATTAAACAAATAGTCAACATTTTATCAACATTTTAATTGACTGGACATTTTACTGTGGTTTGTTTTGTTTACATGAATAGCAAATCTGCCTTTCACAGGGCAACACCTACATGAATTTAGGAAAGACACCAGCATCTAGAGGTGCTGAAAAGGGAGGTGTCTGAAGGTAGCTCAAATAACCACTTGTTATTGCCAAGGTGTGCTGAATAAGATCCTTGAATGCACAACATGTAGAACCTTGAAGCAGAAGTGCTGCAGCAGCACAATGATACACTGGATGCTACTCTTGTTAACTAAAAATGGGAAACTAAGGCTACTTATTCCCACAGACATGATTATGTTATAAATACTTTGCATTTGTCTAGAAGTCAGAATAATGCCAAATCATGCTTAATTTTGTGTAGTTGCAGACTAAAACCCTGACATTATGTGTTTTAGTTGGGCAATATTTGCGATGAAAAATATTTACGTAATTAGACACATTACAAAAAAGAAAAAATAAATTAATTAAATAATAATTAATGTTGAAGTAAGTGTAACTCCTGTAAGCAAGAGACAAGGGTAGAATGGGATTAACCACAGACAAGTAAGGTGAGCCTAATAAAATATTATCAGTGTCAATATATATTAAAAAATAAGCACTTTACAGTCAGTGCTGTTACCTCAGACATGAAGGATGGATAAATTCTCCAACAGCTACACGTCTGCCATTTGTTCTAATAAAACCTGAAAAAAACATAGGTATGAAATTCAAGGTTGGCCTCTAACTGTAAGAAATGACAACAGTTCACATTAGTTGAGGGCCATGAGAGCCTTCTGTGAGTGTCTGTGTGTGCGCAAGAAATCAAAACAAAGATTGAGGATAATGACTAAGAGCAATGATTCTACTGTAAGCTCTCATGGTTACTAGCAAAAGGCAAGAGTTTATAAACCATCAAGAGGTCCCCGGTGAAGTAGTGCAAGAGAGATTTTCCTTTGTGTACCCATGCGTGCGCCCACACACTTGCGGGGTGCGCTCGTGTGTGCGTGTGTATGTGTGTATGCACAGCTGCAGATGCTCTTATGCGGATCCTCAAGGTCTCTCTGGTCACTCACACAAGCCTGCATTTATCAAATGACTCTCTGTGGTAATCATTTCCTGGAGGTGAGGGGTAAATGTGCTGTTGAACTCAAACTTGCGCTTGTTGTGACCATTTGTCTTTGTGAGTCCAGACTGGACCTTGAATGTAGATAGCAACTGCCAAAAATCATTAAATACATGTAGGCTGTTCAATATATGTCTTCGATTTACAGGTGGTGGTATTTTACTTAAGCATTTTGTCTAGAAGAACATTTTAATGATCTCTTGAAAAGTGTATGGCCTAGTCTAACTTCTGTTTTTCAAACCTTGTTTTCTTTTCTATTCCTCCTTTTTAATGTCTTGTTTAACATTTTGATAATGCCTTCCTTTGCATTCCTTTACAATTCTATTGTTTATAAATGTAATATTCTCCATTTTTGCTCTGCATGACATAGTCATCACAAAATAATCTGAAACATTGTATGCATCTAATGATCCATAGAGAACAAAAAAGATCACAAATACCAAAATACAAGTTGGGACTAGATACCATTTCCTGAGCAATACAAGTAAAAATAATATAAACAAATTAAAACTTTACAGTTTGGATCTCCTTGACTAAATGATCACACCGATGTTTGGCATAATTCTTTTCAGGTGCTTTTCCTGTCCAAGCTGGACCTGAGCCTGGGAGAAAGCTACATAGTTGAGTGGGAGATGATAAACGAAGAGCTTCATCGTTTTGACTGCTATCCAGAGGAGGGTGCAGATGAAGCCAAGTGCAAGGCCAGGGGCTGCCTGTGGAAAGTGAGTAGTAATTCACCTTGATGGTGTTCATGAGTACCGTACACATAGTCTTTTGTGGATTAAAGATCAACTTCATAATTTGTTTTTTGTTCCCTGTGTAGGAAAGTAACAATGCTGAGGTACCTTGGTGTTACTATCCAAGTGACTACGGTTACACTGTTACAACAACCAGTGAAACCAGTACTGGTATGACACTGGATATCACTCGGAACATGAAGTACAGGAGCAGTGGTCGTCCAGACTCACCAGACGCGAACAACCTCCGTGTCCAGATTTGGTATCATACCAGCGACATGCTCCAGTTCAAGGTTTGTACTTATTTATCATTATAGCGTATGTTTTTTATGCTGCCCTTTGCCAGGCTTCTTTTCCACTAGCAAATATGTGTTAAAGACACCCATGCCATTATATTACTCAACATAATAAAAAACCCATCTTTGTCCAGATTTGGGACCCAACAACAGAACGCTTTGAAGTACCAGTGCCACTGTCAGTTCCTTCAACTCCTGAGGCGGATGAAAACAAAAGGCTTTATAAGGTCTCAGTGACTCAAAACCCGTTCGGCATCCAGGTTGTAAGAAAGAGCACAGGAACCAAGATGTGAGTATTCAACATTAAATGTGTTATTCAAGTCCTCTTAATCCCTGACTGCCCCAGCAAATCCTGCTGTTTTGGGCATTTGGTTAATAAATATTTTTTGTAGTATAATGTTGATGTAGCTGCTCTTCCAGGCCACCAGCACAATGAAAAACACAATGTATTTTAGTACTTAAAGAAGTCTTTAATCCACAAGTAAAATGACCGGGTCATTTTAGATTTTAAAATGAGACTAAAACCTCACCTTTTCAAAATAATCTTTGCTATTCACTTTTGTTTTATGCTGTATTGATCACCATGCATTGTGCATTTTTTAACTAATTTACTTGTTTTCTTTATCTTCAACCTTTTTACATTTTCTCCTGTTCATTGGTTGAACATGTTTGTTTTGAGGTCTACTTGTTTACAAAGTGCTTCATAAATGATCTGAATAAGCATTTTGGTTATTCTTAAAGCTTAAGTAAGATATGCCACGTTTATATACTAAAATCTCTAATTTTACCCTGTGAGAGTAAGTAACTACTGACTCCTGTAGTTTTGTCAACAAATTAGATATGCTGAAGAAACTTTAACATAGTCAGTGACTAAAGTAGCTTCCTGTTGTTCAGCAGTCACAATAATATCACATAACAAAAAAAGAATCTATTCCAAGCTTAACTCATAGCACAGGTGTCTTATTTTATAGTTTAAGGTTAAGATCTTTGGATTCCATGTCATCAAAGTATTTTCAGTAAAAATTCTGGGGATGTGATAAAGAGAGAGTTGTAGTTCCTTGGGGCCATTTTCCTTTTTCAAAATGAGACACAGCGAATAAGTGCCTTTGACAACAATTCCCTCTACCATCCTGCTTTTGACTAATTACATCCTCCATTGCTTTCCTCAGCTGGGACTCTGCCGTACCAGGTTTTACCTTCTCAGACTTGTTCATCCAAGTGTCGACTCAACTGTCATCAAATTTTGTCTATGGTTTTGGAGAAACTGAGCATACCACCTATAAACATGATCTTAACTATCATACCTGGGGGATGTTCGCCAAGGACCAGCCTCCTGGTGTAAGTACTTCACTAAATTATACCTTCAAAAAAATAAAGAATAAAGATGATCATCCTAAGAGATTTCTTTCAGTATCCAGTCTAACTATGGGAAATTTTATTAAGGTCTTTTGATCACAGTTTCATCACAACCAGCAGCCATTAGCTCCCTTGGTTCCAAAAGTTAGGCCCTCTCAATAGGTTTTATGCTTCTTGTGTTTTGCTACATCTGTGTGCCAAATGTCTTTAACATTGTATACTCTTCAGAGATGTTAGAGGTGACCTGTATAAATTCTTTCTACCATGTCACTTTGATGTGGTTCTGTTGATATGAAGCAGTTTTTGAGTGTCATCATGTTTCTCCAAATAGTGTCAAGGCCAGTCAGGATGAGCTTTCTACCTACATCAGCATTATCAAGCATAATTGCTGAGCACGTGGGATAGCTCTGCAGAGTTCATACAAATGTTATGGTGCCCCTCAGAGAGCAAGGATATTAAAACTAGAAAGGGGAGAAAAAAGGCTAAAACACGCACCATAAAAATAAAATTAATTACTTTGCAAAAATATTCATAGCCCTTGAACTTTTCTTGGTCATGTTGCACTTCGGTGTATTTTCTTCTGATTTTAGTTGACATTTTAAGACAAAGTAGAGCCTAACTTCGAAGTGAACGTTTAATAAAAATACACAGACAGGGTAAAATGAATGACAAAATAAGCCACCATGCAGACACAACTTACACACTGAACCATGGTAGTGGCAGTATCAAGCTTTTCTTTTCAAGGGTGAACAAAGATGAGTAAAAAATTCAGTACCTAGATATGAAAAACTGGTAAAGATATTTCCCAAAAAACTGGTGAATTTAATGTATCATTTTCCATCCACTTCATTTGAGATGCTGGATAGTTTTTTTGTGAGGTAAGAAACCAAAAAAGTGAAAGTTGTGGCTGTAAAATAACAAGCTGTGAAAAGTTCAAGGGATATGAATCTTTCTACAGATCACCGTAAATATAGAAGACAGAACACAACATTCTTTGTGCACACAAAGACTTTAAAATACAAGTTAGACATTAAATCATAAACTTACCAAGTGATGAGAACTTTTATTTTTTAATTGCTGTTGTGGAAGAATTTCTCAGTTTTTCCCCATGTAAAACTGAAACAATGCAATACTGAAACAATACTAAAACTGATTCCTACATCCATACAAAAGGTTATAGGAGATGGAGTTCATCAGCTTCTTATGTTGCAGATATCGTTGTCGGATGGTGACATCTGACAGTGCAAATGTCTTCACCTCCACTAACATATTATCTGCTCTTTTTCAACAACTTTACAGTTCTATCCAAGAAACTTGTGCTGCTGGCAGATATTTCATAATAATAGATTCAATAAAATATTCATAGAAACTTGCTAATGATGAATCAAAGTGGTGGAAAAGCCGGCTTTTGGACAAACGGCACAGATCTCCACATTTCAACCAGGATTTGGCAACTTCACACTTTAAATACTCTTTTATGTATTTACTTCTGTTCCTTCAGTACAAGATGAATTGTTATGGAGTGCATCCCTTCTACATGGGCCTTGAGAACACTGCTGATGCTCACGGAGTGCTGTTGCTGAACAGTAATGCAATGGGTGAGAAATACATACACATTAATACAGACTCTAAATCAAAGGTAGATAAGGGTTTCATCGGTTTTCCCATAACCCCAATGATTGACTTATTTTTAAAGTTGTTCTGAATTTTGGGTTAAGTAACTACCTATATTATGCATGCATATAACTACTACCTTCGATCAAGAAGAGTTCTTCAAATCCAAAAAAGAACAGAAACTTTGAAAACTGCTCTCTGAGGAAAAAAAATCTTACTCTTTACTGTATCATTTTCAAACACAAATATTGGGTTACATACTTTATGTAATAGTTAAATATCTTTGAAAAACTCTGAAAAAAATGTGACTTATAAACTGGAAAATATGATTTAGACCTCGCATACTGTAACAAACATCAGACTTATTCTTGGACAAAATAGACTTTATCTAAAACTTTTAAGAGTCATTAATATCTTCGTATTTTGTGTCCAGATGTGACTTTCCAGCCAACTCCGGCTCTGACCTACCGCACAGTTGGAGGCATTTTGGATTTCTACATGGTCCTGGGACCAACACCTGAGATGGTTGTGCAGGAATACACCGCAGTGAGTCTTCTTCTTTGTTTCATATATGTGACTTTAGCAGTGTGAGCATGTGTGTTTTGCACTTGGCCCTGGGCCGCTGGTGATGAACTGCGGCAGCTGGGAGTTCCTTGCTTCATTGCATTCTTTCATTTAGCCGGTCCAAACACACATGCACACCAACACATACAAACACTAAAGCACACAAAAAACAAACAACAAAAAACAAACTCTTTATGGGCCTTGTCCTATTTTCCCAAAATGCAACTATTTTCCTTTGCTGAATTACCTTGACTTTCTTGTTTGTTTCGGTCTTTACAGCTAATTGGACGACCTGTTCTACCTGCCTACTGGTCCCTTGGGTTTCAGCTGTGTCGCTACGGTTATGCCAATGACTCAGAAATAGCAGAGCTATACAGTGACATGAAGGCAGCTGGTATTCCCTATGTAAGTTTAAGAGACTTTTTTGGGTGACTGTTGGTGTTTAACAATAATTATACCTATGGAAAAGAAAAATAGTAGGTATTAGTTCTGCATCAGCAAACAATGCAACCAGCAATGTGAAATATGTAGCAAATATGTTAAGGACTATTTAACATACTTGTTAAATAGTAAATTCATATTCCTTTATTTAATCAGGTAAACCCCGCTGAGATCTAGATCTCATTTTCAAGAGGGACCTGAGCAAAAAATTTCCAATAAATGCTCTACTGTTGAGTCTAGTTTTATTTCCCCACCTAATTACACCAAGTTAAAAATTCTACTTCTAAAATTGCAAACAATCAGCCCTCTTTTGGAAACATTTTCTAAGTGACTTCTATAAAAAAATGCATACCTTATTGATGCTTTTAACTCTAGAAATGTTAACAAAGGCCATGTTCACACTGCAGCCTCATGTGACCCGAATTCCGATATTTTTGTCATTTTTGCCGCATATATTTTACACTAAGAAAATATATGCGACTATGTTCTCCAGTATGAACTGCAAACGACCTGGAATTGTTCCGCTCGTGCAGTAGACTGCATAATATCATCACACAAAGAGAGCGTTCTCATTGTTTCGCCAACCGCCATGAAGAAGAAGTGCTCAGTGTTTGCGGAAGTAAACAAGGATGCTAACGGTGAAACATAGCTTACAATTTTGAAGTTGTTGTCCGACCAGAGCCAGCACTTTAACAACTTAATCCTCATTACAGTCCACCATGGTTGCTGTTTTTCCTCCCGCTTGCGCGTATCAGGATGCAGAATAGTGACATTTGTTAAGTATCAGTGACGTCTAGGTCGGATGAATGCAACCTGGATGCTAGGTCACAGTTGAATCTGGTCGCATTCGCAGTCTACAATCACAAAAGTTGACAGGCAGTTTCTGATTTCTACATTAACTCCATGAATCTTGAACTAAAACATTTTGTGATCGGTATCTAAAATGGCAAAATACTAACGAATTAAAGCTCTTCTAATGTGAGTTAATTAGTATTTTAATCTAACAACATTTCTGAGACCTACCTTTGACAAGTTTAACAGAGCATTGAACTTTGTAATCCCCAGAATTTGCTTTTACTTACTTTTACTTTAGGCACTTCAGTAAAAACCTAATAGAAGCAAAAGTTACCCCTGTTTTCTTTTTAAATTAGTTATTTAAAAATAAAACAAGTTAGTTACGTTTAGAGGTATGTTGGTCTTGAGGAAGTGTGGGAGAGGAGTCAGAAAGGCTGGGAATGCCTCTGCAGGCAACAGAGGTTTTGTAATTTTTAAGAAAAAAAATGAAGCTATGTAAAAAAATAATAATAAATTGTTTGCTGAAATATAACACTGTAGCAAATCTAATGTCCTTAGAACATTGTCCTTTCATTATTAAATTTTATGAACATTTTAATAATTTGTTGTAAGGATTATCAACTTTTATGAGTTTGTTAGTAAGTTAGAGAAACAATTATCATACATTAATATCAAGTTGAGAATTTGGCAAAAATTGATTGTCAGTCAAGCATAAACTAATCTGAACTTTACCTTTCATCTGCTGCAGGACGTGCAATACGCAGACATCGATTATATGGAACGTCAGCTAGACTTTGTTGTGGACTCACAGTTTGAAGGACTGCCACGCCTGGTGGACAAAATGAGAGGAGAAGGCATGAGGTTCATCTTCATTCTGGTAAACAACACTTAGCTCTTGCTGGCAGACACATGTATGCACAAATACGGCCTTATAGCTCCAAGGCATTTCTACAGTTTAGCAGATAGTGCATAGCATTAAAACATTTTAACTTGAGGCAAAAAGTACTTTATGCTTTCTGTAAGGCGTTAGGCTTACAAATGATGTATCTGATTCCAATAGTAAACTCAATATATTGCGAATCCCTGAAGTTGTTTATTACATGAACTGTAATGATGTGTATATGTGTGTCTAATTTCAGGATCCAGCCATTTCAGGCAATGAAACAGATTACAAAGCTTTCAGCAGAGGAATAGAAGCTGATGTATTCATCAAATGGCCCAGTCATCTGAGCAAAGAAATTGTGTGGGGAAAGGTAAGACTTAATTGATATCAAATCAAAGTCAGCCTGAACTACTGATAAAGGGAGACAAAAAAAAATATGGTAATGGATTTTTTTTTCCTCGATGATTTGTGACCTTTTTTGTGACCCTTTGTTTCTTCTAGGTCTGGCCTGATTACCCAAATGTCATAGTTGATGAAGGTCTTGACTGGGACACCCAAGTTGAGGTACGCTGCCTCCCACATTTACAGTGTGAACTTAGAATATTTTGGAAACTATTAGCTATTGAATCGTTTCCATCTTTGAAACCCTCAAAGTAAAACTGGTTTAAACAATTTACTGGAAAGTTTGGTAAAGATATTTAAATTTTATCTTAAATGATAAATGGCTTTTACTTGTACAGCACTTTATCAAGACCCCAAAACGCTTCACACTACATTTTAGTCATTCACCCATTCACGTACGCATATTCACATACTGCTGGTGGCAAGCTCTCTGACCTCCACCAGCAATCAAGGTGGGTGAAGTGTCTTACCTAAGAAAACAACAACAGAGGCCGTCGGAGCGGGAATCGAACTGGCAACCCACAGATTATAGATTGTTTTTCTTGAAATTTTGTCTTGACACTTTCCTTTACATATATTTTTGGTCGGCTTTATGTAAATTCATGGTACATCAATGTAACTGAGTGAATATTAGAATTTTAATTATGTACGTTCTTTTGATCATTTCCAGTTGTACCGGGCGTTCACCGCATTCCCAGACTTCTTCCGTACTCAAACCGCAGCATGGTGGAAACAAGAAATCAAAGACTTCTATGATGAGATGAAGTTTGATGGTCTTTGGATTGTGAGTATAAGAAAATAAATATATGGCTGTTCCATTTAGAAATTCTTCACAAAATTGTCCACAACATTTCTTCTTATACATTGCAATCTACTTTTTTTTTTTGAAGGACATGAATGAACCTGCAAGTTTTGTCCATGGCACAGTTGGTGGTAACTGTCTTGGTAATCCCCTCCTAGAAAACCCTCCATATATGCCACGTAAGAAACTAAGAATCTATTTGTGTTTGTTTTTTGTTTTTCTTGTAAACCCACCTAAAGTGATATTTTTAAATTGATTTTTGTGTGTTTTTATATTTTGTGCACCATACAGCCCTGGAATCCAAACATATGGGCTTAAAACACAAGACTCTTTGCATGAACAGTGAGCAGATACTTAGCAATGGAAAGGCAGTCAGTCACTATGACGTCCACAACCTCTATGGATGGTCTCACACCAAACCTACCTTCGAGTGAGTGTATATGTCTTCATGTTTTTTGGTTACATGGGTTAATTGTGTGTATTAACCCATGTATTGTTTGCAACATAGACAAAACACCACCATAATGTAAATTCCACATAAAAGGAACAGAAAGCTCTGACTGAACCGGCCTATAAAGGAAAATCCAGCTTCAGAAGATTAATAACTCAATCTGTCCTGCCAGAAATCTGTTCTCATCAAACCTTTATGACAATGTTTGCCAGTGCAAAAGAAAATTGGTCCCTGTAACATAATTTTCTCACTGCACTACGGAAAGCCCACGTCACAACATTTGTTTAAGTTGTAGTTCTAAGACTACAGCACAAGTAAGGTAACACTATTCTGTGGAAGAACTATAATCTCATTAGATTCTGACATTTTTTAGATATTGAATTTATAAAACTGAATTTTTATCCTGTGCAATTGTGTATATGAAAGTCCTGTGAAACATCCAGGTGAAAGATTTGATTGCAGGGCTCAACACTGCAGCACAAGATAAGTAGAGCAGCTTTTAGCTAGCCTGGTCATTGCCTTCCTATGCAATTCTGCTCAACGAAAATTATCACTTCCAGCATAGTCTGGGTTTTCTCCCCTTGACTCAGACTGGTTCCAGTTGATTTTTGACCGGGCTAATCAGCGAACAGAAGGAGAAGTTGTGAACAATGATGTCAATTTTCTATGCTGTTTTAGAATTGTGCTCTGCCTATAGATTTAGCAGCAGCAGCGGAGGAAGTGAATGAAGCCATTCAGTCCATGCTGGCCACACTTCCAAATATTGAAATAACATTAACAGCCGCTTTGCTCAGCTCAGCACTTCTCTCTTTACAGTGGAAGATGGTTGTTTACAGCACAGGCAATTTCTGGAAAGCTTTTTGGCATTGAACTGGCACATTGCATGCAAACCCAAATGTTATCGATTGGGTAAAATGTAAAACTTCAACAGAGCCCACACCTCCAGGAAGCAATAGTTTCTCAGTAGCCAAGAGTCCAGACCCTCTGCACCAAACAAACACTATGGGACAAGGGGCTGGTTTTTGCCAGGCTAGCTTTTAGCCAATCAAATAATTCTCTTTTGATCAAGTGACACCATTGTGTTGGCCTGGGCCAGAGTTGTCCCTCTTAACAGTTTACTGCAATCCATTGCACAGGTGTCATGTGGTTAAAGTAATAAAAGACAACCTTAGTTAAAATGGAAGCAGATGACAGCAGCTCCAGTACCACTACTAGTACAGAACTAGTGATTCTGCAGTTGTGAATCTCTAGTTTACCTCTGCAGTCAAAATTCAGATATACGAACAATGTCAAACCCAACAGGTGTTGTCCTCACTAAGCAGGCTAGTTGGTGTGAGGAATATACATTATGTCTCTACAATTTATGTACTAAATAGTAAAGGAGAATGATTAGTAAGAGAGGTTGTGCATGTTTGTATGTTTAGTAAAGATTTAGTGAGACACAAACGGCTGGAAGTTCGAACTGTTTATTACAGTTATTATTGAATGCCTGTAAGTTATATTGGATTTTGAGGTCAGGGCTGCAAATAAACCTTTTTCTTTTCTTCTGGAATTCTGACTTGAAACTCACAAAAATGTTACTGCAAACATGCAGAATAAATACGATTTTTAATGTCTTTTACTGATAAGAAACAATAACGAGAAAAATAAAACTCCTGTTGCAGTACTGTTTTGAGAAATACTGATCAGTCGTAATTCTCAGTCACCAGAGGGCATTTAATATAATTTTGGGATTAAGTGTATAATTTTAAATGCCAAATGCAATGGTTCAATAATATACTGGTTTAGATGATGGATCCAGCATCGTTAACAAGTACTTTGCCAATGGAAGAATATGCTGTTTCATGTATCCATGTCTGCGTTTTAAGACAAACTGTTTTTCTTTATGCAGTGCTTTGCTGGAAGTCACTGGTAAGAGAGGAATCGTTGTGACTAGATCAACCTATCCAACTAGTGGGAAGTGGGCAGGACATTGGCTTGGAGACAACAACTCTAGCTGGGACCAGCTGTACAAATCCATCATAGGTGTGTGGAGATACAAACACAAACTATAAAAGATACAGTTTCTTGTCAATAATTGCTGATTATCTTTGCTAGCCTTTAATCTGACTGCATCAAGATCTGGCAGAAACTAGATAAAGCATTTTGTGTTTTTCTTTTTATTCTTGCAGGCATGATGGAATTCAGTCTGTTTGGCATTTCTTATGTAAGTACCAATATCTGATCTTAGTTATGACAAGACATAATCTTATTGATATGACCTTGTTCTTTCTAAATGGATTACAGGAGCTTAAGTGATCTGATTTTGTTTGCCCGACTCACTGATCAAAGGACATCTCAAAATAATATGTGAAACATGTCATTACAAGCCCCACTCCCTCTGACAAAGTTTGAGCAAGTCTGTCATGACTTATAAAGTTTATCATTAATTAAGAAATCTTAGATGTAACTTTTATTTTCAAACTCTTGTGTTGATATTCTCAGGCTCCACTTTTTCACGTCTTAGTCCTTGACTTATTTGTTTCTGCTCCTTCCTCTTGCTCACATATCGTTCTGTCGTATCTCATCATCTCATTGTGTCCAGGAATAATCATAATCTGACACCGTATTGATTGTCTTATGGAGAATCATTTGCATGCTCCAAGTTGAGCCACGGGGTCATATCACACAAAGACACTTGATTAATACAGTGCTGGCAACAAAAGAGGTGTGACCTCTGTTATTGTCGTTGGAAGGTGCCCTGTGTGTAGTTTCACCTGTTCTGATGCCTTTTCTGTCACTGTTGTTTTTAGACTGGTGCAGACATATGTGGGTTCTTTAACAAAGCTGAGTATGAGATGTGTCTTCGTTGGATGCAGCTGGGTGCTTTCTATCCTTACTCACGTAACCACAACGGCAAGGGCAACCCGGTGAGTACTTCCGAAACACTTGTATCGTACTGACATCGAGTTTGATTTTGACCACAAAAAGCTCAGCTTAAGGTGCAAATGTTTGTCCAGTCATCTCAGATAGTTCAATTTCTCTTTAATTTCTTTTACATGCTTTAGAGTAAGAGAAATAAAGGACAATGCATTTTATTGCACAATAATTCAACCTCATGAAAAAGACAAGAAATAGAAATTTTAGCTAAGTTTTTGAGTTGCTGTCAAGTCGAATCATTGAGTTGATTATAATTGGCTGATAATAATGGTTTACAAACGAACAGAAAAACACTCCAGTGTTGGTAAACAATTTGTTTGGTAGATTTTGGGTAAGCTATGAAAATAAACAACTCAGTCAAAAATTAACTATAATTTTTAATCACTGTGGGAATACAAAAATTGCCTAATCTTCATCAGTTAATGATATTAAAGTTGGATGCTTCATGACTTACTGATTGGAATAAGATAAAGCATTAATGACCATGAACTGCAGGTGTGAATCTCTCGTTTGAAATCTTAGATATATACTGATCAAACACAGTTTAAGATCAACAAAACCATCATCTTTTTTGTGAAAACAGAAAATAGGGGAGCATTTTCTATGCTTTTCTTTTTAAATATTTTGTGGCACTAGTACGCTTTATTGTCAGTAATCAGACAGGAAACAGGCAGAGAGATGTAGCAAAGGTCTCAAGGTCAGGAACATCAGACGGCTGTATAAGGATCAGTAGTTGCCATTTAATGGAGAGCCTGCTCTACCACTATATTGCACACAACCCTCAGAATTTCCTGTTGTCTATCTTTTTTAGCATTAAAATTGCCTCAGTTTAAGACAAAAAAACACTCAATACATGGACTGGTTGGTTTACAGCCAGGTGTGAAGCAGCCAGGATGAGGATCAGTGCCTCCAAATCCGAGGCCATAATTTTTAGCCAGACGAGGGTTTCACAAATGAGGGACAAGTGGACCAGGACATCAGTAGGCGGATTAGTGAAGCATCTTTGTACCAGACTGCTGTTGTGAGGAGAGAGCTGAGTCAAAAGGCGATCTACGTTCCTACCCTCGTCTAAGGTTATGAGCTTTGGGACCTGACCAAAAGAAAGAGATCATACATACATGTGGCCAACATGTGTTTTCTCTGCAGGGTGTCTGTTCTCACTTAGATATAGGGCGAGAAGCTCCGATATCAGGAGGAACTCAGAGTAGAGCCACTGCTTTTCCACGTTGAGAGGAACCAGTTGAGGTGGATCAGGAATCTGCTTATCCGACCCTGGATAAGCAGAACAAAATGGATAAATGATGGAGTCTTTAAAAAGCTATTCTAAAATGTTGTCTTGCTTCTAATGCCGTCATGTTCTTGTGAATCCAGTAGCCATTATGTTTTGTCTTGTGAGATGAATGTCATGTCAGATGTCTGAGACTTTAATTTGAAAATTACAACCTGAAACCGAAGTGATGGCCACCAAAATTTTAACAGAACAAAAGTGTTTACCTGAACCACTCTGGAATGTTTCACAACATTTTGTAAGAACTTTGAAACAGATGTTGCTCAGAGGGCTATCCTTTGCAAGTGAGGAATACAGTGCAGATAACAAGTCAATAAAAGCTTACTTCAAAAAATCCAAACTATTATTGCTGTTGACCCCAACCTTGGGAGCTTACGGTGTCTGCATTAGCCTGTAAAGTCAAGTTGTACAAACAGAGTTCGAACAACAAACTAAATGTAATCAACCTTTCTTTCTGTTTTCCGCATCGTATCTGTCTTAATTTGTGTCTTACACATACCTACACTGCACACAAACACATGAAAAAAAGAGACCTGTTTGGCTGTCTGGTGTCGTTGGCATTCATTTTAGTGGTGACCTTTAAAGGCGTTGGAACACATCTGAAAAATCCAATAACGCCCGTCCAGAGATCGATCTCATAGGGCGAAATTTCTCCACACGAGAGACTGCAATGCTAGACAGGGCACCTGCGCGTGCATCTTGTGTGTTTGTGTGGGTCTACATCTGTGCTTTTTAACGACATGGAGTGAGGATGTAATTGAATTCTCAAGGTGATCTGAATACCACAGCGCTACACCTTACTTCCACATTAAATACACACACAGCATTAAATTATGAACATTCAATAATGAGAATATAATAGAAAGAAATACTGACACGGAGACAAAAGTATAATAGAAGTAGACTAATTAATTAAGCAATTAGTTTTTTATTTTATAAATGTATAAAAAAATGTACAGGAAGGAAAAGCGGGGACAGTATGACAAAGGAGTGATAAGGTGGTACAGGCTCAGCAGGTGCTTACGATTGCTAGAAAAGAACAAAAGTCAAAATTAAGAGGTAGAAAGCGAAAAGGTCATCTATGTAAACTACACCATAAAACATTTTCCTGTAGGTTTTATAAAACAATATTTTGACATGTGAAGAGTGTAACCTTAAAGACATACAACAACAACATCACCCCTGTAAACCAGATATGCTGTGCAGGGTTAGATGCTGTAAGGGCAGGAAGAGAAGAGTTTCTGCAGAGTCATTACCATCGCTCTGTCACACTGTCTCTTTGCCCTTAGCACTGACCTCCAGATAATTTTAGTGCACTGGCAAAACACTGCTAGGTCCACAGTCAAATCAGAGCCCAATTAATTAAGCAAGTTAAAAAGCACACTGAAATTCAGCACACTTTATGTTCACTCTTTGTAAGATACCACAGGATTACCACATATGGTACAGTATCCATATGCAAGTCTTTGTATACTTGAATGATAAAAAAAGAAATCACACAATAATGTTTTTAAATCAAGAGATAGAAAAAGCGCTTTATCTTTTTTTTCCGCTGTAGTTTTCATCAGATATCTGTATTTTTTCATTAGGTCACAAACTACATGCATTTTTACTTAAGAAGATTACGTAAGAAAGTATTTGTCATTTTTTAAAATTTTACTCTCAAAGGCAAACATTTAAATTACATATGTTGCCAATCTTTGACTCAGAGAATGAAAAAAACTGATTTTCTGTGAGCTGTTTATGAAAACAAATGTTTTTTGAAGAATTGCCTTTAACTATAGACAAAATAACATTTTTAAGACGGAGGGCAAAATCAGCTCTTTTTATCATGAAGACTGATGACCCTTGAGCAGGTCACCAAACAACTAGTGGCACTCATAAAATTACAATACATTTACAATAAATAAAAGCTTATTTCAATGGAGTAAATTTTGCCCCTTTTTTTTCTCATGCTCATGTTCTAAAAGTGCTGAGAATTACTTTCCAGCAATCATACTTGATCGTACAGAATTAGGGTGGAAAAAGGGCGCTCCGAAATTTGAAGCAGATAGAATTCCTTTGGTCTCCTGATAATTAGAAGTCTCAAAACTTACTTGGAAAATTAAATGATAATCCGCTAAATTCACCGGGTCATAAAATAATGGAAATTGTCTGTATTCAGTCGCATGCAGTTAGGCTTTCAATAAATGACCACTGAGCTGCAATTAATTATCACTGCTACAGGTAATGATCACATTCAAGGTAATACTGGGGGGGAATTGTCTGTCGTTTCTTTGCTGATCCTAATAGATTCTCTGAAAACTATCATAGAATATTTAATTTCTCCAATCAAAAAAGGAAGGTGGCACATACACACTTAAAATCAAATTTATCTACTGAACACAAGACAATTTGCATATGAGGTACACATCCACGACACAAACACAAAGCATCATAGGGAGTAGCATATGGTCTTGGCCTGCTTCTTCATGATCGAGGGGGTGTGTGTGTTTACATGTGTGTACTCGACCAGATTGATATTGTCCAGGCTGCAGTCAATAGCTATAAGCTCAGTTTTATAATAAGCACTGAACAGTTTTACGTTTAACCCTATCTGCAGAAAAATCACACTACTGTACATCTTCTACTCTGTATCTGCGCTGCCTTTCTGAGGGGATTGTTCAGCTGTTTTGATGATAGGTTGCCATCACTAAATAATACAACACTCTGCAAACCTATTTACACCCTTTAACTTTTTCGAGAAAGATCAAAGGGTAGAACAAATTTAAAATGTTAATGACACAAATACATTTTAAATATAATTGCTATTTGTGATGAGATTTAAATGCACGTATACCATATTTTGTACCAATTTGAAATGTACTTCATTCACGTATAATTGCATTTACTTCTTCCTCAGAGACAAGACCCTGTTGCCTGGGATGACAGATTCACTGAGGCGTCCCGAGATGTTTTGAATATCCGTTACACCCTCCTGCCTTACCTGTACCTGCTGATGTTTGAGGCTCACACCAAAGGAAGCACAGTTGTCAGACCAGTACTGCATGAGTAAGTACAGACATATTTGTTCATACTATAGAGTTTTATAGCTTACAATAAAGTATTCAATAACAGTTTTTTTTGTCATCTATTGATGAGAAGATCCTCATTAAAAACCAATTAAACCAATTAAAGGGTGATGTGTCAAGCTTTCTTTTAAAGGTTTTAAGTACTTCTGCTTTAAAGACATACAATCACTAAAACTTTATCTATTCGATTTTTTTTATTGGTAGAAAGCTGAAAGGTTGTCTTGCCATAGAAGCTGCAACATGAAAGCCTTGAACCAAGATACTTTATTTCTAGTAGGACTGCCTCAAAGCCATTTGCACAGAGCCCAGTGGCTGCTCTTGGCAGCTCCCAGATGAGATTGTTTGAAATTGTTCGAAAAAGATGTATTTATTCATCTGAAGAGACTCCTATAAAGTCACAGATGGTATTTAAGAAGCTGCCAGAATGAGTCTGGCAGGGTTATTTGGCTCGCATCTTCAAATCACTGAATTCTAGCATAAGTATTTGAACAGTCGGTGGGGCTAAGGACGCACGAGTAAGCTTTGGTAACATGCCTTCTCTGTCAGGATTAATAGCTTTTTTGCTTCTCTGTCGCAGGTTTGTAAAAGACAAAGCTACATGGGACATCCACAAACAGTTCCTCTGGGGACCTGCCCTCCTCATCACCCCTGCTCTAGACCCAGTATGTTTATACTCATTGTATTTTTCTTCCATTTGTCTGTTTTTATCAGAAATATTTAAAAATATGATGCACTTTACCTTTATACTATAAATCGATCAGTGACTACCTTTTAATTTGTGTTGTTTGTTTTTGTGTGAACAGGGAGTTACAGTGGTAGAAGGCTATCTTCCAGACGCACGCTGGTATGACTACCACACAGTAAGTATCTGGCTGACAATCATTTTAGAGAAAGACGCTCTTATCTAACCAACAATCTGTTTATGTTGGTAAAACAACATGAGACAATATCACTAAAAGAACTACACTGACTGAGCATAGTTTTGGATTTGCTGTTAAACTATTGTTAATTGTGCACTATTGGAAGACAGACTTCCCAGCTCAGGGATTTATTAGAAAACACGGTGAATTAAAAAAGAGGCAAGAATTTATGATGAGGCTGTCCTGTTAGTCTCTGTTTATAACTGCAGCCCCCAGAATTACAGCAGCACCCAGAACCACTTCCTAATTTAACCCTTGACTAATGACAAAGTTTAAAATTTTATGAATTATACTGTTGCAGTAATAACATACCAAATCCATAGCTACAATTTCAAACCGTTCACTTTCACGAGTCCTTCTTAATTTTCTCCTTAGGCCAGGGATGTCGGTAAGCGTGCCACAAAACTCTCCATGGACACACCACTGGAGCACATTAACCTCCATGTCAGAGGCGGATACATCCTACCTTGGCAGAAACCAGAGAACAACACATTCTACAGGTGAACACACTCACACTTCTGTCAAACCACTGACAGCACGCAGTCAGTGATCAATAAATTAAAGATATTGGAAGAAAAAAAGGCATGCCTTTTGGGAAGCATTGATTTTTGTACTTATGTTCCCATTAAACATACAAAAAGAAAATTTTAATAATTTTATTCACGTTAGATAAATAAAAATCTGCCTCTAAATCCTTATCATCATACACTTTTATAATTAGAGATGATATCACATGTTGCAAATGTAAATAAATTGATCTTTAAAATTAGATTTTGTCAAACACAAGTCAGTAAGTTGCTGTTTTAACTCGGTTTGACTTGGATTTAGTCACATGCATGCAGCATGTGGAACAACAGAATGACTAAGAGCAACACTAACAGTTCCAGCAGCAGGTTGATCAGGTGGATCCCCTAAGCAGAAATGGAAATGTTTTTGTCTGAAGCAGCAGGTATAAATAGAGAAGCTCCTTTAGCTCTAACTCTCTCTGTCTCATTCCTTTCAGTCGGAAGAATCCTATGGGACTCATCGTTGCCCTGAGTGACTCTGGAACTGCTGAAGGATCTGTCTTCTGGGACGACGGCGAAGGAATAGGTGAGTGAAAGGTCACTCATCCAAAGAGAAGCTTGCCATTTCATGTTATGTGTGTGTGTGTGTATTTATGATGCATGTATTCATGATAGTCAATAACATATCAAAAACACAAACACATTAAAGAGTCCAATTCATGTTGCATGTCTGCATACATACAGTGACATATGATCACCAATCCAAAATCAGATTTCAAATAAATTGTTGAATACAACAAGATTATACAGAAAAGCTTTTGTAGAGTTTTTTGTGAGGAGTTTATTCAGTAGTTTTCATTATTACGTTTCATGTTGTTAAATTATGTGCCTCGTATGAATAATATAATGATATATATGAAAAATAAATTGCCACATCATCAGCTTCTATAGCAATGGCCTTTCCTCTTTCTGGAGGACGCAAGTAACTGCTGGACAACTTTGAGCAGCTTTCCCATGATTACTTAGACCAAGATTTCTGTGTAAAATATCTTATCAGTATTAGCTCTAAGCCATAAAAAACATTAACATGTAAATTAATGGGAATATCGATTAAACATACCACTTTGTGTACACAACTTCAGAAAAATTGAAAAATAATTTTTTTTAATGGGAAAATGAATATGTAAGAACAGATTTGGTTGGACATCCTAATAAACATTATTGCATCTTTTTGTCCACAACTTTGTTTAAAAGAAAAATAGTTATTTTCATAGAAGATTTAGCTTTTCAAAAATTCATTTTTAGTGTTTCCTGAGTACATTTAGAAATTTACAAAATTTACAGCAGATAAAAACTATAATTTACTACAATTTCTTTTGGAAAAATTTGTAACTAAATTTAGCAAAGCTATAAATTTAAATAGACCTTAGCAGATCAAGCCAGCCAGACAATTTTCTGTGCACTTCCTCATTCATTCTTAGGTTGTTCTCTCACACAGTTAAACTAATTTAGCGTATGAAGTGCTTCTGTTAGAAAATGCATTACTCTGTGAAAGGCATGTTTGTGTTGGGACAAGGAAAGGGAGATAGAGACCAATCGACGAAGAAAGAGGGTGGTAGGTTGGGGAGGTAGTGACAGAAACTATTACAGTAATTCCTTGTGTCTCTGCCTGGAGATATGCTCTCCATCACTCCTCCTTTATCTTGTCCCTTGCTGTGTCTGTCTGCCATGTAGCCTGTCTGTGTCTTTTTATGTTTGTTTTGCCTCTTGGTTTAGACTGTGCTCACCTCTATTATGTACTATTCTCCTGTCTTAAGTCCTGAAGGCTTTAGCTTTATTTCACTCCACCGTCAGTCAGGCTCTTGACTTTTCAGTCACACACTTATCTGTTTACATACTTACAGAGCCAGCTAAATACTCAGTTTCATCCAGTTAGGCAGCTGTACTTCTAATTAACTTAATTTGTTGATAGACGTCTGTCATTTTCTAACTTAACTCAGCCTGAAATCAACTTGGGGTTACCACTGAGCCAATACTGTTTTACTCAAATACTCAATCACTGTATAAGTTCACTACTTGTTCTGAATTTCTCCACGACATTCATTCTGAAGTTACACACTAATTTAAACTCCATGTCTCTGCTCTGTACTTAACTTTCTCATTTTTTTTCCCCAACAGACACAGTTGGAAAAAACCAATATCTCCTAACCTCCCTTACGGCAGAAGAGGTGAGTTCAAGGGCCAACTAAATTTCACATGTCCATAATCTTCTTCTGTTTTTCTGTCACCGATTATCTAAACACCATGCATCCTTATGAATAGATTTTGTGGATGACTAAAAATGTGACATTATTTGGCAACGCTTTGTTACAAAACATTGAGTTCAGTCTGGAAGTATGTCATTTGCCGAAATATGACTAGAAATATTAAAAAATTAGCTAATTTTCAACGTTTCTCTTAGGCCAGTGGTTTATACAATAACCTTAAAAAGTTGTCAAGGTTGTTTTTTGTCCTCGACAGTTTACTAAAGGAGAATAAAATACCCACTGCATCATCCCAATGACAGACTAGGGTTTCATTTTTTACTAAAACAAGCCACATCAAGCTGGCCTTTTTCTTTAAACAGCCTCTTTTCAAATAGCTCTATTGTCCAGGGAGAATAAAATATGTTTCAGTGTGGACAGAGGACCAAAACAGAGAGGAGAAAGATGCTTTAAAAAATGTACTTGACTTTGCAAGGACATAGTCTCAGAGTATATTTACTGTCCTTTAGAACAGATACACTATGAGCTTTTAAGGGAAACAATACACTATGCACCCTAACCAAATCATCTTCATTATGTTTTTAAGTGGAATTATGACAGGATAATCAATTTATGAAAAAAAACAGATACAAGGTGGATGCAAACCTCCTGTTTACATCCAAAAAAATGTTGATTTATAAAAACATATTTCTGTTGATATGTGTGCCTACTTAAAGACTTGTGGGTAAGAAAATATTGACTAGACCTCAGTTTGAGTCAAATATGTCAGTAGCTTCCTAGTTGTTGGGACTAATAGGACTATCACTGCTCCATTTGTTGTTTTATTTTGTTTTCCTGCCAAACAATCACAGGCACACACAAGCACACATTCATTGCACAATAACAAGGCATACATGTGTGCGCACTTCTGCAGTATACAATGTTACAGTTAGCGTGGCCAAACATCTGTGGCTGTCCTCAGGTTCAGTCCAAAGCAATTTTACATGGCGATAAAAACAGAAACATTATCTGGCAGCCGATCGAAGAAAAAAGAAAGTGTGCCTGTGTGAATGCTTGTGTATGTAGGCGTGAACAAACAGATGTGAAAAGATGAGGATAAGTTGGGTGATGCAGTCAGATAAGCAGATCATTGTCCATTTTGGATGGGCTTTGTGAACATTTATTGTTATTTGCATGGGTAGTTGAGGGGATCTGGCCGTGTAACTCGAGGATAACGCTTTAGTCTTTCCAAGTTTTTGGAAAAGGTCAACATGAAGACTGGCCATTCACCTCTTTGTCATTCTGTGCTGTGGGAGTCATGGTTATTTTATTTCTTCAATCTGCTAATTGCCAACTGGAAGGAAATGGAGTTACCTGAATAAAGTAAATGATAAATGGTTCCTGGGGCCAAAATCTGTCATGCCAACATCAATCTATAGAAAAATGGTGTAATATGCAGGCTTGTGAAACTGTTTGGGATAAAATAACTAGTATAGAGTTAATTGCTTTTAAAAATAAATTGAGATAAGATGGTTATAGAACTGCATGCATGCAGGCAAATCGATGTGTGGAAAAGAAAGTAATTCTTAGTACACTGTTAAAAAAGTGCCACATAATGTATTTTATCAGATAAACAACCTAATTTAAATAGGTAATATTTTGTATTGCATTTAATAATTACTAATTATCTGTTTCTTTCTTTGTTTCTCCAGAAAACGTTGTCTAGTAAGGTTGTTCACAACGCTCTAGACCCTGCTGATCATCTGAACCTGGGAGTGGTGAGGGTTTGGGGGGCAGGCACTGTCCAGATCACCGGGGCGACGCTGACAGACAAGGATGGCGGGACGCATTCGCTAAATGTAGAGCATGACACCAACACTGAGGTCAGAAGTGTTTTCAAATTCTCATTGTTTATGATGGTGTTTTGATTGTTTTCTGTTTTTAAATAAGAGGAACAAAAATTGTATAGAACTGAAAGGCAGATTGGGGAAAAAGAAACAATAAATTACAGTTTAGTGTTGGCAAAGGAGGCTCTCTTCAGGCGCTTCTATATGCATATATATATATATATATATATATATATATATATATATATATATATATATATAATCTTTTATATGCATGACAAGATTATTTCTCTTAAATCTTACACTCAAAATGCCACGTTCATTTCTGGTGAAATATAACTATAGACTTGTCTAAAGTATAGGGTTTGTAATTTATCTTTACCAAAGAAGAAAATATAATAAAAAAAATAAATTAAGTTCAGTTAAGTTTCACTTGTATGCATAAACATATTTTCTTAGTGATTTTGCATGTGAATTTAGAGAGCTTTCTGCTCTAATAACCCTTGCCTAAGCAAATTAATCAGAGTCTGACATCTGCAGCTGCTTGTGCATCACTGTCATACCTCATCCGGCTTTTTTTTACATTCCAGCACACATGTTAGCAGACAAGCACACACACATGTTTGAGTTGACTGAGCATTTTCTAGTCAGCTTAAAATGCCCAGCAAAGCAAGGTTCGCAGCCCATATCCTGCTGTGTTGCATTCTGTTGTCTAATAGCTGTAATTAATGCTGTGTTCTCTGTGACACTATTGTTCTGTCTTCATTTTTTGATGAACACAGAACTTGACGTAGGACAGAGTTTTTAAAACTGCTTGTATTTTAAATTTTTGCCACAGTGTCATATCAGCTGTTGATTGGACAGAAATAAATGTTTCGGAAACTCATGAGCTTTCATAAAGGTTAAAGCAAAACCATTACAAATATCCAACATGACTTACGGTTCAGGTTAGTTTGATTTTTAGTAGTCGCTCTGCAACGCAACATTTGCACAGTTTTTCTTCTTCACATCAAAGTTACTTCACAGACTGATTTTGAATGAACCTACTCAGTGGTCCTGTTTGAAGCAAAAGGGTCATGGTCCACATGCCAGAACTGGAACAAATTTGGGGTTCAACTTGGGGACACTTCAGTGGGATTGTTGCTGAGCACATCAGGGCTTTAGGTGATAGAAAGCCCAAAATAACTCAAAGGTATACTGGCAACAATAGTCCAAGATAGGAAAATAAACAGAAAGGGATTTGAAAGTAAAGACCAGGCAATGCAAAGGTGGACAGTGCAGTGACACATGCAATATGAAGAACTGGCTCAAAAATAAAATAAAAGATGACAGGAGATAGTGTGTTACTTCTCACTTTTGGCTGCTGTGAAATACTTCTGTTGAGGTTGTGTACCTGTACTCGGTTTTCTTCTTGAGAGCATAAAAATGATACCCAGTGCAAATCCTTAAATAATCAGAGGTGAAAAAGCCTCCAATCTTCAGATTTGATCTGACACTTGAGAAGTTAGACAGCGAAGTAAGTCAAGAGGTCGAGAATTGCATATAAAGAAAGTCAGGACTTCTGTTGTTGGATTGCACCTGTGATGGAGATGGAAAGATTGACTCTGAATAAAGAAACGGCAGAAATATATCCCATCTAAAGAGTGAGAAAAACACGCTGAAAAGGATTCATATGGAGAATGAATGGGCAGAGGGAAATAAGAGAAATGGAGTAAATATGACACAGTTATTAATGGCAATAACAACTAGTTTTTCAGTATGAAACAATCTCTTACCTGTAATCATAGCCTGATTGGGTGATAACTTGAACATCGGTAAATGAATCAGTAAGCAGATGGCGGTGTCATCGAGGTACAGTGAGGTAGGAGAGTCATTTCTGCTCTGTATAAAACAAGGTAGCTACAATCATGCAGAAAACTGGCTTGCTGTACTTTACATTAGGACTGATATTACCAACCAAGCAGTTTCTAAGCATGTATCTGTTATAGCACGTGCATTCATTTGTTTGAATGAAGTAGTTCACACAAAATAAGGAGCAAGTCTTAGACACATGTCTGCACGCTTATCATGCATCGCCATGGAGATAGAAAATCATGCAAATGGTTGTATTTTGAAATTGTTGTTTTTACACATACAGCACAGCGTGCTATGGCTCATTCATTCTTCTCTTTCTTTCTCTATAGGAGCTGACTATTGATGCTACATCGCAGGCTGTTCCTCTGCACTATACTTTCAGTATAACATGGAAGACCGGCTGAGAGCAATCATCACATTTTTTGCTATTTAATGATTTATCCAATTAACCAGATTTTAACATCAAGCCTTAATTTATTGTATTTGTGCCTTTTTTTTTTAACAAAATGTTTTTTTTTCATTAATGTGCCTTAAAATGAAATGCTTAGAAACGTAAGAAAATATGTGATGACTGAAACTTTTAATAATGTACAAACTGTAATGTTTTTTTTGTCTTTTTTCCTTAATAGTGTAATATTAATAAAAATGATTTGTCTATGTTGAACTGAAAAGTATGTTTTGGATATTCATACAGTCAAAATGGCTCCAACAAAATGATCTTTGTCTTTTATGACAATGTCAGGAAGATGGATGGATGGATGGATGGATGGATGGATGGATGGATGGATGGATGGATGGATGGATGGATGGATGGATGGATGGATGGATGGATGGATGGATGTCTTATAAAGATCATTTGCATTTGTTACACTGTTACATGCAGAGCATACTATTGAGTGAAATACTTTTTTTAATTTACAGAGTATTGCTTTTATTACCAGTATTAATTATGTAACTGTTTGTAATTAACAGGTCCTCTGACTATGCAATTATGAAAAACTTAAAGTACCCTATTTGTATATACATTTTGGTAAATTCTGATAAATCAAACAAACAAAACAGCCTGTAACATGTAGATTAGTACAAATAATGCTAACTTTAGCAGTGATTTGCTTGTGTCTTCTCAAATATTCAGAAAGTTTATTATTATTATTAAACCTTAGCTAATCAGCCAATCACAGAAATAAAATGTCTAAATCTAACCACATAGTAAATTAGAAAATGCTTTGCAGTCCAGACAAAACTGTCTCTGAATCTTATATCTGACATTAAAAGAAAGCCACGTTGTCTTCTAATACCACTGCTGTGTAACTGTAACTATATATGCTCCAAACTTTTACTTTTAAAACATTTTTTTAAGTTAAAAAAAGAAAACATTTAGCCCTCGCAAGAACTTTTCTTCTTGCAGTAACATATTAAAAAAGTAAATAGATGCTCAAATAGCTTCTACTGCTTTTTAATATGCTTCTGTACATGTCTTTATTCTCTGCACAAATGATGAGGTCCAAAACTTTTTACACAATAGCTAATTTATGTCTTACTTTTTTGGATCAATACATTTTTAGAGACATTTTTATGGAGACTGTCTTGCCAGACAATATGGTTTTAAATGAGTTGCAGTAAAAATGCGTCTTTGTCACCAGAATGACTGCAAGATGCAAGTGTGTCACAGACGAAGAACGAAACAAAAACATAAAGCAACATGAAAGCGATAGTGAAAAATACTGACATCTGAAGGTTGTCAGACATGACAGGTGTGTGGGATGGAACGTGTGTTCTAAATATGTTTCTGGTATGCTTTTATATATTTATGTGAATCAGTTATTGAATGTCATTGTGCTTTGTGTCTTTTGTTAGAACTTAGGGAAGTTTTGCTGAATTATTGTCACAGTGAAGTGCTTACCAAAACTGAAAGATAATGAAGGCACAAATGGTTCATCTGCATGCTGGTTGATGCTTCAGCCATTACTTCTGTAATAAAAGCATTTGCTTATGTGAGATTGCACTTGCAACTATTTACCCAGTAATTCAGACACAGATTTTCCAGTGACAACTTACATATTGAAAATAATGACTTCTCTTCTAACATATGTCTCTTTTTCAGACTCGCCTACCAGTTAAATTTCCATAAAGTACAAACCAAATGCAAATGCAAAATGTGTAATACTAAAGTGTGCTGCTTCTGTCATGCTCAAGACATTATTTTGACAGTAACATTGCCTCATACCTGGACTAGTCCCCAGATTCCTATTCATAATTTTACAGGCTCTCACATTCCCACCAACCCACGCGCCCCAAGTCAAACACTCTAACAATCTGTTTGTCATGAGCAATTTCACCTGTTAAATACTCTGGTTATCCTCGCTAATGTGCCACTCACTCACTCAAACCGCCATGTACTAATTCCCACTGCAGGCCCTATCTTGCATTACAACCTGTAACTGATGCCTGTTAAATGTATTTGTTTCATGAGGGTGTCTCTAAAAATGCTATAGAGGCATAAGTGGTACCTATGGAGTCTGGAAGCACATGAAATTCTCTTGACTATTCTGAAAGGTATCATGAAAAGGAAACTTCAGAATATAAACATTCATTATGGAATCTCCTTTTGTACAAGACAAAATGTAATAATGTTAATAATGCTAAATATGCAGTGGATTTCACACTGAATTATGGGGTTGTTTTGTATTTGATTTGCAAAATCTGACCTTGATTTGCAAATTTCTCCCATCAGTATTTAGTATTTTGTTTCTGACTGATCAGACATTTAAATATCAAAGAGGGCCATTTCACTACTTTCTGGACTTTAGACAGCCTCAAATTCAAGATGGTAATCCAAGTAACAACAGAATGTACTTTCATACTTTAGCTGAATGTAACTAAAATAAAAAGAGAGAGAGAGAAAAGATCAACTTAAAGCTCTGTTATCAAAATTCTTATAGATGAAACAAAACTTCCTAAGTTCACAAATTGTGGTTCATATAATTTGCCTTTACTGTGGGATACTCATCCTCCTACTTGTCAAACACAAGAGGTGCAGATTTTAAAATATAGGTTGCCTAAGTTGTCCTACAGCTGCCGAGAAAATCAGTGAAGTGATAGTAAGTTGCATTCTACCCAAGACCATTCCAGTTAAAATATTGTATTATTTCATATATTGGAACCTGCAGAAAAGTCTTTCTTGTAAGCAATTCAAGTTGAATATTATTATGATCGTATGTCCTGAATGTTATTAAAAACTGCAGCCAAATGAAAATCACCAAATCTGAGCTAAAGTAAGAGGTTTTGAAATGAAAAAGGAATTCAATTCTATTTTGATTGTGCTTTTCTCCATTATGGCTCGTATGCATTTCTGCAAAGGAAGACATGCCCACAGACTGCACAGCAGGCTGCTTAATGTTTGGCATTGCATGACACGACACTTTCAAGGGAAGACATTCTTATTTATTTTTCTGTTATATAAGCAGTGTACTAGATGACATCGTATGACAAATGTTCCAAATGTGATGCCTTTATCAGCTTTTTCCCCTCACTCTTGTGTCACAATACAGATCAGCTTGTCGTGGATCACTTGATAGCCATGAGGCTCCTTTCAGAGCACACTCACAAAGTGTCATGATTATATAATACTTCTGTCTGCCTAAATCAACCTTTGTGTCAAACTAAAAGTATTAAATGTAATTTAATCTGACAAAGACATATGTTTTTTTGTTTTTGCACATTTTCAAATGTTGTTCCCTTGTACAGCAGACTGAGACATAAAGGAGACCAACTGCATTTGAGCAAATCTTCTGACTAATAGAAAAAAGTCAAGTTGCTATTAAACAATAACAGAATATAGAATGAAAAAACAGAAGCAATAGGCAGAAAAATTCAATCATCATCATTAAACACAAGGAAAAAAATAAATATCTCAGCCACTCACTGCTGATATATATATATGGATGGATGGATGGATCATACAAAACAACAAACATTACACATCACAACAGCATGACAGCATTTTATTCCTCTTTAAAACTGGCATTAACTTTAAAGCAATCCATCTGTGGTTTCTTTGAATATAACTCGAAACACATGGATGATGCAGTTCGTTCTTCTTCACCAGTTAAAGTTACAAAAGGAACAAAGTCACTGTTAATGGGCAGTAAAAGTGGAGTGAAGCTGCAAGGTTACTTACGAGTCAGTGCAAATTGAGAAAGATTCCTTCTCTGGATAGAGCACTGATGAGAAAAATGCATTTCCTTCAATGGATTGTGGATTAAGCACCAAAGGATGGCCACACGCTCACAAATTCACAAATCTCATCAAAGGCCAAAGCGGCACACCCACACACTCACATTTACCAACATTCTTCACGCATTAAACCAGAAACAGGGCATGCACAGAACAAAGATTCACCAATTGGCTGGACCATCCATGCAGAAAAGGGTTTAAATATCACTGAAAATGGGGCCACACTGATTGCATCACTTCCGATTCAGCAGAGCTGGTCAAATGCCTCTGGTGACTAAGTATTTCAATACCCCAGACCGTATGCATAATGTCACAAATAACCTTGCATGCATGATCACCTGCAAGCCTAAATTAAGTTCACTTGCTGCTATTTTCAAGGATGTAAGGTGAGTGTTTAGGCTGTAAGCGCGCTAGGGTTATTGGAAGTTAATTACATCTAGGGCCAAACTTCTGAAAAACTGTTTGTTTCTAAGCTTGCCTCATCTAAACATAAGAAAAATATGTGGCAGCTGCTCCCTGTTGCCATCAGCTAAAAAAAAGGGATAAAAAAAAGATCCAATAAACAAATGAGTAATCTCCACTCATTACATACACAGAGGGAGGTAAAGATGTTCTGTTTACTTTGGCTATTTTAGGGTTGCCTTTCCTCGGTTTTGTATTATTTTGCTCTTAGAAAAACATTTACTAAAGTATCTACCTCTTTGATTCAATGTAGATTAGAATCATCCCTGATAAATGGCACATATACATAATTTAGTGTGCACTCGGGCTCATAAAATTTTGTGATTGAAATATGTAACACATTTGGCTCACATAAAGAAAACGGGACAAGTGCCAACAATCATGTTGTGTGGCTAAAACTGGGGGAGAAAAGGGGGGAAATGATTTTATTTAGTTTGTGGGTTAGTGGCAACAACTTATGCCTGACTGACATTCATGAAAGACATTGCTAACAGTTCTTTGTAAAAGTATTCACACCTTTTTCTCAAATTTGTATCAAACTTGAATATATTTCATTGGGATTTTATATGACACCATTATAAAATATTGCATAGTTATGAGCTGGAAATAAATTAAAATATTGCTTTGATTGTTTCTTTTTTGCTTGTTTTCTATTATTTCCCCTCTGCATAGACATTTTGTAGAACTGGCCATTCCAACACATATACTGTAGACTGATCTGAACTAGGGTGACCATATTTTGAATAACAGAAAAAAGAATATTTGGTCCAGTCCTGAAAGACTTTAATCATATTCTGTTGACTTTAAGACTTTTGATCTTAACATATTGAAAGTGTGTTTTCACTGTGTGGTCAGATAAGGTAGCAAATTTCAGATTTCAAAAGTCAAAATGTATAAAAATGATGTCCTGCTAGGTTTGCCATTACACTACCTTTGATGGGTTACACAATGTCACAGAAAATGTTCTTGGGACGTTTTGTGCCAAACGATCCTGAACTAATGTTCACCAAAACTTTACTCCTCACCTATTTGGTGTCTTCTTCATGTTCATGGTGTTATTTTTTTTTTTCAATAATGTTCTCTAACAAACCATTTATCATTTCCCAGAACGTGAAAAAGTTTTATAGGGAATGAACACTTTGCAATATGAGCTTATCAGCCAATAAAATATCTTATATCAGTAAGATATCTTTGTCTATGTGAACCTCCTAAGAACAAAAACAAACTTAAAAAAACAAAGAATCAGTTTCTTTGTAACTGATTATCACCACAGCACAAGACTGTCTATGATGACAAATCTAGGGTAATGTCAGAGAACAAATTGTGAAACTATAGAGAGCTCCAAGAAGCGAGAAAGGAGCTGTGCGAGATGGGGAGCTGTGACATGTTGAGGGGGTGGGTCAGGAAAAATAAATAACTGTGGATGAGAGTCAGACACTGTACTGAGTGCTGGGGATGGATGGAAGGACACAAAGTGGACGGGAATGTCCTTTTGCAAGAGTAGATCTGATTGAGGTCAGTTTGGCTACCAGATAAGACCCTTTGTCTGCCTCATCACCATGAAGGGGCTGGCCTCATCAAGAGGAAAGAGGAGACACTGCTTGGAGACAGAGAGAGAAAGAGAGCGGGAAATAACAAATGTGACTGTAGAGACAATGAAAATGAAAAACACTTTGCTGAATAAGACAGTGGAGGAGGCAGTTCCCCATCGAGAGAAAGAAAAAAGTTGGAAAGAAGTGTTGCATTATATAAAATCTCGAACTGAAACAATGAAAGCAATGGGTGCAATAAATATAAAATAAGAGAAAGAAAAAAGCTTAAGTAACTCACCAGCAACAAGACCTAGATATGCAATATTTACAGAAAAAGGTTTCTGCATCCAGGAAAGTCCTTGTTTAGTTATTGTTTGTTGTTTAGTGATATATTGGGTTTTATTGCATTGTTAAAAAGCTAAAACAGGCTGAATAAAACACAAAACAAATAGTCTGTATTTATTTAAGCAGCCATATCACTGCAATGCAATAGTCTCTTTCTAAACCTAAACAAACCTTCAACCAGGTTTTGCGCAATTTGTTGAACTTCACCATATTGACGTCTCCAGTGAATTCAGCAGCAAGTCACTCACACAACGACCGTCAGATTGATCTGTGTCAAGCACACTCATTGACAGTGTGAGGGCAAACCCCATCCATTCAGTGCTTAAGGTGGAGAACTACTGCTAAACAAATACTAGACTGGCAGGTAATGGAAAACATACTGCATTTCGGCTTTGTTAGAAAAGACACCTAAAGTAGATTGTTGTCATAGGAACAACAACAAAAAAAACAGGGCTTCCATGGTAAAATGTTTATCCCAGATACCAGACTGCTTTAAAATAGAGAAAAGTGCCAGAAGTAGATGCAGTCTTCATTCTTCTTTGTTTTGTATTCTACGTTGTTCTTTCACTGATCTTGTTGCTGTTTTTGATTAGGTTTTCACATGCATAATGTTCGTGCAGTATCACATACTAATGCTGTTTACCTTTTAAAGAAATTCAATTCAGTTTCCATTTACGTTGTCTAAAGAGTGCTAAATCACAAAAAATAATAACCTTAGGACATTTTACATGAACACAAACGTATCCAATTTAATCTAATTTACAATCAGATTTAAACCAATAAGAAAAACATCTTTCGGGGATATGAAGAAACACCTCCCAAAAGATACTAAACAATGTAATATCCATTTTGAAAAAAAAGAAAGGTTTAACTTACATTTTCTTAAAAATAACAATTTGAAGAGCATCTTTACTCTTTTCAATTATCGATGGTAGTATCTTTTATAATCAATTTTAATTGCTTACTATTTACTGGTATCTTGACATTTTGTTTGGTTATCACTTCATTGTCTTTGAGATTGAAAACCCTCCTTGCCATTTAGCCTCCATGGTCTCTATCTGCAGTTGTTTTAGGGTTTTTTTCCAGCTTCTACTTTTAGAACACATGAAATGAGCAGGTCTCTTTCATCCTGCACACACTCCTACAGGCAGCTGTCAACAGCTTTATTACAAGAACCTGTGTTGGATCCTACATATCAATTGGGCTCCTCTGCATCTAATGATGACCTTTATAATGCAGAATACAATTCTATCTAAAAGGATTGTTTTAGCGAAAATTTTGTTAAAGGCAGTAGAGGTTTTGTAGTTAGATTTATGACTCTTTTCTCTTCCACGTGTATACTGATGGAAATTCTTATTAAAAATAACATGTAATATAATACAGTTATTATCACTAATAATATTGCACTCTGGAAACAATATGGTGCAACGCTTGCCTGTGGTTTCTGTGTGATTCTGCTTTAAGTTTGTGGCCTGCTGTCATCACATCACCACATACATGTGTGACTCTTGGAGAAATCTTAGGAGCTAACACATTAGGGGAGTGCAGCTTCACTGAAGGATTAGTTTGCACAGCGGGAGCCTGCTTTCAGATGTGTTAGCATAATGCTGGAGACAGCTGGGGATAGGAAAAGGAGCCAGAATAAGAAGACAAATAGAACAAGAGATGGGTCTCTGTGAAAAGAAATTGAAAATTAGAAATGAATCACATTGATTCAAATGATATTAGGGCTGGTAAATTATGACTTAAACGCCCATATTTTATATTACTTTAGACTCTCATTGATTCATAAAGCACTGAGATTATTCATGACTCAATGTCACTAAAATAAAGCAAACGTGGGTTAGAACTGTATTATTTTTAGAGCTATTGTCTTTAATCTTTCACAATAACAAAAATGTAACTGGGGGAGAATGTGAGCGATAAACAGGCTCATTTCAGAGATGTGTGGCATGAAAAGAAAATGCTCTCCCCCTCGTAAAGCCCTGTAGGGTTGAGCCCTTAACACCTCTAATAATGTTACCAAAAGTAAAAATAGCAGTTATTGTAGTGTTTTGTTTTAGTTTGCTAATGTACAAGTTTTTTCTCTTCAACCATCAATGTCAACATTGGTATTAGGAGTAAGGAGGCCACAGTACACCTTTATGATTACCTTTACTTAAATTTATTTTCACTCTGCTCTAATTTCTACTATAGTCTATCAAAATAGCTTTGGTAGAAATTGAAGCTCAAAGTAAGATTGAATTTCAGAATAATTTAACATCAACCTACTTTTCAAAAATGTACATTTTCCAGTGTTAGCAAACACTATGATCATATAAACACAGCAATAAACAACACTATGCCACTAAATTATGTCTGCTTACAATTATTTTGGGGGGAAATTCTTATGAAAACGAAGGGAGAGGATTTTGGCCCAGTACCTGTTATGCAGTTTTTGTAATGTATTGGCATGTAGTTAAAAAAATGCTTGAAAGAAAGAATAGATTTTTCGCTCTTGTTCGTCTCCTTACCATGTCTTTTTCAAGGTTCTTTCAAGGTTTGTCTATTCATAAATTAAACAATAGCATTTTGTTTTGAATTTCTTTCCTCAGAAAGAATAACTATCACCACATTGTTTGCTCTGTTTTCATATTTGATCATCTTTTCAGTCAGTTTAAAAAAAAAATAGTTAGAGAACATATAAACTATCTTCAGTTCACAGATCAAGGCAATGCCTAAACTTCTTTGTGAGTACAGCAAGACCAATGATAACTAATGACAAAAAAAGTTTTAGCTGCCAATTCTCTTTAAATTCCCTTTGATTTTAGAAAAGTGAAAACTGGAACGTTTGTTGGAACTTAACAGTTTTACAGAAAAAGTGACCAGCTGCTTTGCTTCTGTTGGACTAGACTGTTTCTCTTTGTTCAAGCTCCTGATGTTGTTTAAAGCACTGTAAGACAAATGGAAGTTAGAACTGAAGATTTCTGTTCAGAAGAAAATTAAAGGCACATGGACGACATTTGATTAGCTTTACCCAGTTCAGAATCTAGACTGCTCAAACCTGAACTGGTAAATTCTACACTGAACTAAGTTTTTTGTTTGTTTGTTTGTTTGTTTTTAATTAACTGTTGAGGTTATGGATACTGTTATTCTATTTTTAACTCAATTATTTTCAGCACTTTTATTGGCATCAGGATGACCTTTAACTTTCTCTTTCAGATGAACATGAAACAGCAAAGTACAGTATATACTAGTTATACTGGGAATAAACTGCTTTGCCCTGGAATTGATTGAGTTTACTACCATCTATAATACCATAAATAGATACAAAAACAAACAAATGTTTAAATTCAGTGTATAATGCCAGCTCTCACACAATATTTGAAAATGTTTGAATGTTTTTTCAATGTTTCAAAGTACATGGTCTCACCACAGCTTCTTAAAAATGACTTGATCTATTATATGCACAAAAATCCAATTATACAAACAGTGATGCACACACACATACACCCAAGCACCCCCCCCTACAAACACACACATACACCTACACTTAAGAAGGTTGAGTGAGGGCTGTCCAAGATGCTGAGAGCAGAACTCATGTGTTGAAGTTGGCAGCTTTATTAAGGCTGCTGAAGTGGCAACATGTTCTTAAAAAATACTGTGTGTGCAGTGTGTACATAGCAGCTCTAATATCAGGTAGGTGCCATTTTTGTAATGTGGTGATTTTCTGTTCTCAGATGCTCCTAGATTCAGCACTTTCAACCCAGCTTCTTACTCAAAGAGGCTTGGACTAGAAAGAGTATAATCTTCCTGAAAGCATGACTTTCCAACCTTTTCACGCTTCTAAATGACATGAATAAAACATGCTGTAAATAGCACATGTACAAGTTGTATTTCTCAATTTCTCTCTATTTTTACTTGACTCTGCCTTTTACCTGTTTATAGGACATGCAAGCCAAATGCAGGCGTCTGGTGCAAAGTGATAAAGACATGAAGTCCTATGACTCCATGACCTTGCACATATCTTGCCTTTCAGATGCCCTCTTGGATCATGTCAACCCCGCTCCATCATCTTGAATAGACATCAGTCAAGTCCTTGACAGCAAATCGGGGTGAATGGCAGACTTGGCCTGTCCGCTCACTTTCCTACGGCTTCCTATGTAAATCTCAACCTGGTGGTGTGGAGACAAGCCATAAAAAACAGACATCTGAGACAGGGAGGAATGTGGATGAACCAATAAAGGGGAAAAGAAAAAGGCAGATAGAGGGATGAGTGACAGATGGGAGAGATTTGAAAACAGAAGAAATCAAGAAAACGAGGATGTGGAAGAGTAACATACATCGTATCAGGGTAGAGAAGGGGAGCAGTCATAAAAAAATGAAGACACAGAAGCAGTTACAGGGTAAGATGAGAACATACCATTTTGATATTGAACAAGAACAATGGAAAACATTTAATAAAAAGATTAAAATGTAAGTAGAATAGGCGAAGAATGGGCAATCTTGTTTTGGCCTCGTGTCTGTTGCAAGTGATTTTCATATTTCTACATTTTTACAAACTTTTGATGTTTGACACAACAGCACCTGTCGACCGACCAACAGATATACAGACCTATTCTTTACAGAAATTGGCTTTAATATTAAATGAGTTGCTCCTATACAAGCTGTTTTATTTCACTAATTTAACCATATATTTAATCTTTAATTATTGACGATGTTTTATCTAATTGCTTTTCTAGAAAGTGTTTTCAAAAGTCCCATTATCCAACTTTATTCAACCTGTTCTTAAAAGGTAAAAAAATTCTTTTAAGGTGATGATTTGTCTGCTAAAAACAAAACAAAAGAGAGATTTGAAAAAGGAGTGTGAGGCTACAGTTTGAGGGACAGGAATTACCTCTGACTGATGCAACAGCAGACTCCCTGGGCTTCTTGTTGGTGTTATTTATTAATAAATAATGGACAAACAGAGTATTCATTTCTCTTTTCTGGCAATTAGTTTTAATTGGATAACCTTTTCGTTTGCACTATTTTTAACTTTGAAAGCATCGGGTGTTAAAGAACCACACTTTCCCTTGGGAGCAGCTCACACAGATAGCTTGACTTTTAATATGGAAAGAAGATGCAAGAAGTGGAAGTCAGACAGAAAAAAGCACAGACATCAAACGCATGGAAATTCCTTGTTTAAGGGGATTTTTTTTTTTTTTTCATTTATAAAGAGGACTGAAATATAAGGTTTTGAAGCAAATGGATAAAAATTCTCCATACTTATTAAATAAATTCACCTAGTTGAATAAAACGTTATTACCCCAAAATATGTGCATTTATTGAAATGTATCAACATTGCTACCTACTGTGTGTAGTTAGCTATTCAAGGCATCACAGCTGGAAGACCTAGGATAAAAATGACCACCTGCTTCTAAGTTTAAATTATCACATTTGGAAAAGTATTAGATTATGGTTTCAAAGGAACAGTATTTAAAATATGGAGGATCTTAAACTGCAGTTGGTCCTAAATAACATCTGACTACATTTGAAAGTTTGAAAGTCGGATGTAACTTAATTACAATTTTAGAATTGTGCCAGTCAAGGTGGCAGCATGTTGGAGTACGCCTGTTATTTCCATCTTAGTTTATTCTTTTTAAAAACTTTGTTTCCTCATTATCTGGCTAAGAACTTTTTTATTTCTTTATTTTGTTTATTTTTTTAAATAATGATTCCCTCTGGAATCTGGTGCTGTGCAGCTGGAAGGTTTTTAGCTGCTAAGTTTTTACTTTTTGGACAATTGTTATGATTCTCAACCAAAGTAACAAGGTGGCTTTTTTCTTATTTTGCTTTTGTTTGTTTTAACAACAGGGAGCAGATTATTAACATCCCATTAGCTCAAATACTACCTTAACTATAGCAACAAATCCCAGATGACGTGAAATCATGGATGCAGATCAGTAGTTAAGAGAAGACAGAGAAAGAGGGAGTTCAACCCATGTCTTTCATTGATCATATAGGATAATCATCATCATTGGTAAACAAAATGGAAGAACTCCAAGCCCTAATAAGGACCCACTTAGAGTTTTGGGAATTATTTGTTTCACTGTTTCATTTCCTTTGGATCTGACACCGACATCTCTCTAACCAGGTTTGTAACCGTAAGACCTGACAGATTTTAAGAGAAGCAGTTAAAGCAAAGGAGGTTGATGGTGTAACATTAGTAGACCTTCAGCCTTACCATAACGTAGCGAAACCTAACATACAATACCATGTTTATTTACACAGTCCTAAACAACACAACAATGATCAAAGTGCTGCACAATTAAAAACAGGGCAAAGATAAAATGTTGAATCCTGAAAACTCCAGCATATATAAAAGTCAGACTAAGTGAAGCAGACGGTGTCAGGCTCATGCAATGTTAAAAGCCAAGTGTAGTAAAGCACACTTTTACTACGTACTTTTAATACAAGTACTTTTCCATTAGTAAAAGTAAAACACTTCTAAAACTGTTTTCTAAGTTAATTTAAATCCTACAGTTACAGGATTTAAATCAACCATAAATCCTACAGTAAAACTGAATGAATAACAGAAGTTTATCTTCTGAGTGTGTCTGTTGTGACAAGAGAGACAGAATATATTAAATCTACAAGAGATTTTTTATAGCCATTTTAATAAAAAAAACTGAATTATAAGGAAACCTCAGTCAGATGTATTTTCTGGCCTCCCGCACCTGTTTTAATTATCTAATATTAATGCAAATAAAAGTGTGTTTAATTGTTAAAATGACCATTCATATTTGGATTACGCTGGTCTTATCATTGTTTATGAATGAATTTCAAGTGCACACTTCATATTTAACATGCAACTCACAATTTTTTAGAATTTCCCTGATCTTGCATTTATAATGATCATAAACTCATACCAAGGGCACAAGACAGATGATTGCAAATGAAAACAAGTTGAGGATGTCTATTAGAAAAATTGCTTAAGGCAGTTTTAAATTTAAGAGAAACTTTCTGTCAATTTGCTCATTAACCATCTGTGGGTGTGAATGTGAACATATAGGGCTGTTGCTTTGTTAACCACTGCAGACCTTTCTCTAGCACTTTATTTAAGGGGTGTGCATAAAACTGACATGACGCTGTCACAAACATGACATAACACTTGCTATGAACATGAAGGAGTCTTCATGAATGTCTATGACTGTTGTCATGAAGTGTAATATGAAAAGTGTCATTATTTACTAAATAATGCAACATTGGCCATTTTAATGGACTTTTGATGCAACTTTTAGTTTTAGCAACCTTGCATTAAAAGTGTCATTATTCACCAAATTTATGTAATGTTTTGTTTTTTTATGCAATGTTCATGATAGTGTCATGTCAGTCTTATGCACATCTCTTCAAACAAAGTGTTGCCGACTTTTCTTTCCCTTTTTCATTGATTCATATCTTCACTACTCATCTACCATTCTGAGAAAATTGTTTGCCCTATTTAAATTTGCATAGAAATTGTGTAAAATTAGCTTTACATTTTTTTCTCCACGTTTGTGCTACAAGATTATAATAGGCCTTGCCAATTTTACAGTGTTTTGTAAAATGGGAAAAGACAATCCTGTTTTCAGACGTTTAACGCCTCGAAAAACATGAGTTATTTATTTAATAATTCATCCATGCAATATATTTGATTCTTTAACAAGTGGCATCAAATGACGGCATGTTGTGTTCACTTCTTTAATCTGTATGTACTTTCATCGTCATCCCTTTTATCGTAATTTTCATTATCAAATAAATCTTGAATCCTTCTAACTTTGAAAGGCACTGTTTTTTGTAAGATCAAACATGACGAGGTTGAGTGTGCAGCAAGAATATAACTTTCACTTTGTATCCCATATAATTAACTAATCTGACAAAGTAATTACATATTCATGCTTAAATGCGAACGTATCTTTTAAGAGGCTGTAAGAAAGTGTGACAACTAATGTGTTTCATGGGAGCTGAAAAATGCCAGCATTTCGTTACGCTCAGCTGTGAGACAGGACATGGTGAAAGGGTGTGTTGTTTATTTATTTTATATATTTTTTAATTTACTATTACTCTCCATTTTATGATGAAAGGTCAGGGTAAACATTTACACAGGCGTGGCTAATTGATGTGAACTGAAAAGGGAATGCATTAGATACACTTAGCTGAATGAAGATTAACTCTAAGCGTATGTGTTTGTGTGCAAATGTTACTGAGAAGGGAGGCATTTCTGGGTGTGCATCACTGTGATCATTATGTGTGTCTACTAGCGTGTCCTTTTGCTTGCGTGTCAGTGTCTATCCTGATGCACTTTGTGTATTTCGGCCCAGGGGAGGTAAGTTATTGAACTGACCCCTGTAGTGTGACAACAGCCAAGTCTGAGGTAATCCAAAAGCCTAAACATCAGTTGCCACCAGCAACCAAAATGTATTAAAGATTAAAGCAGTCACTCAGAACAAAGTACACTTTGTTGGTATCATCTTTTCAACTGGGGCAAGTGAGGCCTTGATGTTTGTCTTTGTGTGTTCATTCTTTCCTGCGTGTGTATTTGGGGGCTGTTTTGCAGTTTGCTACTATAGAAGGATGAGTTAAGCTGAATCCATAGGGAGCTACACTGAAAGCCACTTATGAGAATAATAGCACGTGTGTTTGTGCTGCTTCGCTTATTTTGCTAAGCTTACACAAGCAAATTTAAGGATCTAGCCAGTTTAATTAGCTTTTCTTATTAAATTTGAATTTAAAACACGTTTTGATAAATAGGGTTGTTCTATTATTTGCATCTTTTTTTATAAAAAAACAAAACAAAGATGCAATACTTGCATGCTCAAACAGCAGGTGTGCTTATCTACTTTTGTTGAAGACAGTTTGATAACCACTGAGACTGACAAGGTCTTTGTGTATGTGTGGAGATCATGGAGGAGATGATTTGGCAGAGCTAAAGGCAAATAACACCTCCTTGTTAAGTGAGAATCTGCCTCCTTGTTAACAGCACAGAGAGGGTGACTGAAAGCAACACTTTTGACTGCCTTGTCAAAAAGTGACTCAGAGAAGCTTTTTTTGTGTAGTATGACTATGAATTTTGTTTATACATTTGCTACTGTCATATGCAGTTGTTTGTACTGCTGGCAAATTTTTCTACTTTATAAAAGGAAAATAGTGAAACTGGTAATTATTTTGAAGTACAAAGAAGCTGAACACTCTTTGGGAACAGAGCAAAATTAGCAAATTGTCCCATGCTACATCTTTCTGTATAAAAATCTTTGATGCATTAATTTCGATTAATTAATTACTTAGATTTTAATGTGTTTAAATTTTTTACACAATTAATCGTGTTTGTTTTTTGTTCATACAACATTCCCGATGGGAAGCTTTGTTACAGGTTTCAGTTACAAACCTGTAACAAACCTGTAACCTGTTACAAAAATGTAACGCACAAGCTATAGCCGTAAAGAAAGCATTTGACATGAATGCCACGCCCACTGGGGTTAATTTTTGCTTTAAAAAAATCTGAGAGAATGCTGGAAAAGACTATTATTGTGTGGACGTTGTGCAACATGGAGTTGGCCTACTACCGAAGCTGCTCACGCCTAAAATACCATCTCAATACAAAACATATTGCAACATGCACAGATGTCTCCACAGTGCACATTTTTAAAGAAGTACTTTTCAAAGGAAGTTAAATGAGTGAAGTGAACTGATAATTTTTCACAGGTCTTTTAATTTTTTCCAGAGCTTTGTATATATAGATGTAGATTTTTTTCATACAGAAGAGAACACACTTTCTGTAACTTTTTAAATCTGATCTCTTCTTTGTGCAGAACTTTCTTACTCCAAGGCATCCTTTTGACAGCTTGTCGGGTTTTCTAGTTGAGAAAAGCTTACAAAGCATTTACTCCATCTACAGGGTGAAAAAACAGCACACGTTGTGACACACACACAACTATACACCCTTAAACGTACATCAGTACACACATTTTGCAATATTATCAATTTTCCCACTTTGTCATAGTTTTGATAGGTTGTGAAGAATATGGTTTCTGTTGTGACCTCTGAGCCAAATGCCATTTGTCAATGAGGCAAATGTCCCCAACGTAAAGAAGTATGAAGGTCTTACTTTTATTTTTTTTCATTTCTCTAAAACAAGAAATGCATGTTGTCATTCAGGCTTAATGAGCACAAACCTATGTGTATTCTAACAACATATAGGAATGTTTTTGCAAGTCAGAACTTCAACTAAAAACATTTCCCCAAACAAATCTTGACTGAAATCCAATTTCTTTAGATCAGAAAAGATTTTCTAAATACCTCAAAACTGAGAGAGATAATGTTTGACAACTTGCTTTCAGATTGAGGAGGTGTTATAGATTTCCTGAGCCTCTGCAAACTGTAGATCAGCTTGTTTTACTGCTTTGTAGTATTAGTGTCCTTCTCACTGAGTGGCCTTCCAGGTCATGTCAGCAAAAAAGCAAAGGAGACACTTTTCTGTGGATAATGACACCTTCAGCCACCTTCAGCCAGTATCTTCGTAAGGTCTTTTGTATTTAGTTTTTTTTGTAGGGTTGATTATGGACATATTACCTCCTCCTGAACACTGTGCTGGCTGGACATTCCTAGTGTATACATTAACATGTGCTGATGCAAAAATTAGAAGCTAACCTGAAGTGCCACATAAAGGCAGTATTGTTACGACACTACACCATTTCACTGCAGGACAAGGTGCCACACCAAACATTTTTTTCTGCACTTTTAGTGTACAAACCACAGTAAATTACAACCCAGAGAATGTTATGGAATGTTTCTGCCAGTCCAAACATATTTACAATATTTTTATCTTCACCTGTTTGGTCCCCAGTTCCTTCAAAACCTATTTTTTGTGCCACAAATGCCTTTTTCTCTCTTTTTGTCTTTCTGTAAATTATAAGACTGCTACATTTTACATACGTTTTTAAAAAGCAAATTAAAAGCTTGATCAAAATTTTACTCAGTAATAAAGGTCGGTTGATACCCAGATTTAAGGTTTGAGCCTGATTGATCATTTTAGTCAGAGGGGAATTTAATATGAGATTATTCATCAGGTTAAAATTTGCTCCTTCTTGTTCTGATATATAATATTCACCTTAGATAAGCACTGGTTTAATTAAAGAGCCCATATTTTATCTGTACCATAAGCTGAATATTTTTAAAAACTTAAACACATCCATTTAACAGGCAACATACCCACTCAGGTTTTGTTTAAAAACTAAAAACATATTGGGTATTTATGGTTGGCTGCAGTTTGGCTTCACAGGCTCCTACAGAATCACTACTGGGACTCCAGACAGGTGTGCATGCTCATGTGTTTGTCAGTCTTTGTACTTTAGAGAAGCTGAAAACCTCACTCAATAACTTGTGTGTCTGTGCTTAAGATTATTATGCATGAAGAGTGTCGGCAAATCCATGTCTAATATCCAGATATTCCATTTATAAAAGCATTATATTTGTGTTGTGATTTTTTTTAGGTAAATGTTATTGTAATTGCACATTAAAAATTGTTTACACCCTTTTACACATCTCAATTTTCTCAGGACAACATTTCTGTTTTTTACTTATATATTTTTCTTCCTAAGCTACATTGTTTTTTTACTTGAGTTGCAAACATATGTAGGTTTATCCCGTAAAATGTTGGACACGTTTTATTGTGGTCTCCTTTTTTTCTCAAAACTCAAAAACCTTGATTTTTTTTTACCAGGGATGTACAGATTTGATGTTGGAGAACCTTGATTTCATTAGCCAGTCATCAGAGTTCACATTTCACAATTTGTGTTCCTTCTTACTCTGCTGTCCTTTCTGTGTCCCTCATTGCATGACTAAACACACAAACACACGCATGAAGAGCCCACAGAGCAACTGCTCTGTCACAACAGTCTCCAGAGATGTATGCCAACAGACCTGTAACCGTCGGCAAATGCTCTTGTTTACGCTGAAGATGAATGAGACAGATCGTTGCTCGACTTGCCTAAATAGTTCCCTAAATGCCTAGACAGGTGGCATGAATGTGTCTGTGGTTTGGGTTATGTGTTCTAGTAGCGTGTGCAGGGGTGTGTGTGTCAATAGTTAATCGTTTTAGAGTGTGTGATTGCATGTATGCTTCGTGGATCTAGTGGCAGATGGCATCATTTATTTGTTTATTTTTGCTCCTCTTCCCTTTTGACTCCCTGTTCATCTCTCACATTCATTTTCTCTCATTTCCCATCCTTTTACCTTTGCCTTTTCCTTATATCTTGCAGTTTGGAACACAAACACTGAGGGAAGCCAAACCTCGCAACTTTCAGCTGTGGTTGTTTTCCTTTACTTGCAACTTTGGTTATATGCAAAAAATGTTCATCTCATGAAATGTAGGAGAAGAACATGCCCATACAAATAATAACTACAAAGGAAGAACATTCATTAGAAAGGAAAATTAAAGTTAACTTATAAAACAAAAAGTTTATGGTTTCGTCATTAGATGGATGATCAAAATTGATCAAAGGCATACTCAAGTAGACCAGATAATTTTGTAGCAATGCAATTATAAAGTTATTATATAAACAGGATTTTCAATTTGACATAAAACACATAAAATTGTGAATGAAAATGTTTTTTTTATATAATTTTGAAATTAAATGTACAATGAAGCCAGACTTTTGCATGTTTATTCAGGACAATTTATCTGCTGTGGGTCTGCCCCCTAGAATCAAAACAAACACAGGAAATGGTTATGCAACATAAATCATGTCGTCAAACATTACATGGAACCTTCTTGCAGTTCTGAGCCTTTCACTGTAAATGTAGAACGTTATCCCTGGGTCTTCTATCAAGAGTTTAAAAGCATGCATATTTTGCACAGCTGTACTTTAAATTTGCCTAAAGTATGACTCTACCCATCAGCCCTGGTATGGATTGGCAATTTGTGCAAGTTAGTGGCAATTTCTTACTTACGGGAATAGCTTTCAGTTTAAAACCAGAAAAGCAAGTCCAGCTTTGTGCATTAAAGTCGGCTCCTTTGACTATTGAAGGCATCCATCACCCAAAGCAGGAAAAGTGACTCAGTTAATGTGCCACCTCTTCTACTTTTGTACGTTTGTCTGAATTACCAACAAGGTTCTCAAACATGAAAAACATCACTTTTGATGGAGAAACAAAGCCTTCTCTGAAATATATTATTAACCTCTCGTTACCATTACCTGGTATTTGATCATTTGATTGGGACATATTTATAATTCACATGAGAAATCAAATTTAATGACTGATGAAATGAAAGTAGTACTTAGCTTTTCTATTTGATAGTATCATAATAGAAACACCATCCAACTCCCATGATGCATTATCAGTACACACACACACACACGCACACACGCACACACACACACACACACACACACACACACACACACACACACACACACACATCCACGCCCACACATGAGATGCTGGATGAGGCAAGAAGACAGCTGAGAAAGAACATCTGCTTGTGGGACAAGGGAGAAGGGTGTCGGCATACTTCATGGTTTCATAATGATGCTTCCCCTTCGATAGGTGCAACAAACACAGCTCAGGCAAAGCGTGCACGCTTTGTAGTCACGGTGCCAGCCCTGGCCATTGTTAAACACTTTAAAAGTAAATGTCAAGTGATAAGAATTAGCTGCTGTGGTGAAAGATGATGTGTATCAGAAGAGCATGATCAGACGGGGAAATCCTTAACAAGAGATACTGTAACAGTGGCGGATTAGCAGGGATGAGGGAGTTTTTTCTCTCTGTCTTTGGACACAACACGGGTATTTCTGCTTTAGCTGACACACTAAAACGGACTAGGAAAGATTGAGTCTGTGTTAGAGCAGTGAGATTTTGGTTATTCATCGGCAGCCCACGCACATCCTGAAAGGTGCTCGGCCGGGTCTCTAAAATGTGACGACTCATGATCTCGTACCTGCTTGCTCGAGTCGGCCCCGTTCTGGAGTCAGATATTGAAGACAGGTGGAAGAGGTCGGCCCGCTTGCAGGTGCCCTAACCACAGCTGAACTCGATCAATCGCTGTGCGTTACCCACAATACCTCACAACAATATTTCTAGTGGTTGTTTTGATGTCTAACTGAGCACCTCACCGCACAGTGGGGGACATTTTAGTTGTTTTGCTCCACCGATTTGTGAGCGATTTGTGAACAGAAATTAAATCTGGATCTGACTGAAAGCTGGAAAAGTGAAAGTAAAAGGTTTGCAGAAGGCAAGCCTCATGAAGATGAAAACTAAACTTGATTATTAGAACTGAGAGGAAAGTAACAAATACTGCGCCCGAGATAAGAGCCGTGACCCATTCTGTGTCAAGTTTGAGTGAAATAAAACACGGCAAACAATAAAAGTAAAAGTAAAACGAAAGTCCTTCCAGTAAGCCCAGCATTTACTGTCTAGACATAGATGGGGCTCTCAGAAACCAGCAGTGCTTTAACAGAAATCCTCTGATTTGGTTTTTCTTGGCACTTAAATGTTTCAGACCATAAGACAAAAACATTTTCAAATTCTGATTTAATTCATTAGTTGAAGAAGATAACTGGTGGTGTCCACCTTGACAGCAACAACTGTGGATGGATTTTGACCCACTCTTCTTTGCTATTTTTTGGATAACAATGTTTTAAGGAAAAACTTCAGCTGCAGCAGGAAAGCTAAAAGGATTACATACAGTTCCTGTGTTATTTTCTAAGCCCTCAGCCTCCATCTGCTATGGAGCACAAAGAAATTTGAAATGCTGCCAGCCTGTTAAAAGACTGACAAAGGTTAGAAAAATGTACAATCTAGAAAATACGCAGAGAGACTGCTTTTACACTTAGAGATGCTAGCTTGCATTAACCCTTCCACATTCTTAGCTTGATGCTCAGGCGCAGCAAATGCGTGGGCGTTTTCCTGTCAGACCGTCAGTTTCTGAAACAAAAAGAGCCCTCATAAAAGCGCACACAGGATCAGTGTGACTGTGCCGTACTGCGCAGAGAGCTAAAAACTTGCGGGGTCCAAATGATCCACTTTTTAAGACTGTCAGATGGTCTAGAAGCGCAGTTGTCAAAAACAGTTGAAAAATGTCACCATCATCTGATAGTTTGTTTCACTGAAACTGCAAACCACTGCATTGCTTTGTCTGGCTTATTTTTGAATCACATTCACTCTTTTATCAGTCACTTAGACACATAATGTAGGAGTCTTCCCTTATAAATGATTAATAAAACATTAATGAAATTTTAAGATTTTACAAGTGATTCTGTGGCTGAATTTAGGAACTTGTCTTATCAACCATCTTTTGTCATCTAAAAATACTGAGTTGTCACAGAATCGACAACAGGAGTTTTTTTCTTAAAGTATGGCTATGCGATAAAGTTTGTTGCACTTCTTACTTCCTCCTTTTTTACAGTGTGTAATTAAGATTTAGCAGGATCACAGCTGTGTGTGTATATAGAAGAATAATACCTTAATAACCACGGATTGACGGTGCGTAGCCTGAGCTTTATCTTGCTTTATTTTACAAGTTCTTGCTCCTTACATAAAATAAACCATACACCGCTTCCGTCTTTGATCTTGTATTTATATGTGGAAAGTGCAAAACATGTTTTTGGACATAATTGTTGCCCTTTTTGTGGTGCCATAATTTCATCCATGTGTAGCTGTGTTGTAATAAGAGTAGCATGAAAGTTACAATAAAAAAGAAAAAAAATCTGACACAAGCTTGTTCTTTGTTGCTAAAGATTTTTGTGGCACTAGTGGCCCTTTGTTCAGCAGTATTTGGACAGGAGGGAGGGGAGACAGCAGTAAATTGTTAGGGCTGAAAATTTAACCAGTTGAGGACCGTACTGTAGTCTGCTCTACCAACTTCTAACTGAAAATTGTGATAATTGTAAAACTGAGAGGTTGATTTTTTCAGCCCTTTATGTTTTCAATTTGAGTTTCAAGGATGTCAAGGGAGAGTGGGTTGAGTTGTTCCAGTTTTTAAAGTGACTTTATTGCAACGCTACGACACTCATGCCTTTGGCACAAATCATCCCATTCCTGACATTTTGTGAAAAATGCATCACCCATAAGTTTTAAGCTAACATCATCCTAGCTGTACAGACTCATGGTGTAGCTTAAAGAATGTGTCAAATGCTTTCAAATTTGTGTATAACTGTTCAGACACAACAATCAAAAAACCTTGATCATAGAAATGTTGTAGCAGGTCAGCAAGGTATGTATTAATTACTAATCATTATGATCACTTATACTGTGTAATGATTCAAGTAAAAAAATGTGGACAGATTTAGCTATTAATCCCAAATATTCAAAAAGGAAAAGTTTACACCCTATTAAACTTACATTTCCACTTCCAGAATTTTCTGACCCGACCCAAGTTAGTTACATCCCAGCATTACTTTTTACTATGTACAAAACAGAATACTATTTCATGACCTCCCTTTTCACTACTTATGTTTAATACTCTAATATTTTATACAACAAGTAAAATACTATCAAAATTGGAACTTGAAATAATACAAAATTTGAGACTAAATAATGCAATGTTGTTCAGGTGACAAGTTATTTTATATGCACAGGGTCCTCAGGCTAACTCTTTGATTTACCTCTGTTTATTAAAACTCTCCACAGTGTTGACCAAACGCAGAACCCAAGGCTCTAGTAAAAAAAATAGCTCAAATCATTGGGCCATATCATAGTGACAACATGCATCTTTAATTTGCAGTTTGTGCCATCAGTAAAACGTTTCTTGTCGTTAGGTAACAAAAATGAAACAAAAAAATTATAATTTTTTAAAAATCTGTGACTAAACATGTATGCTATTTGGTAAATGAAAAGCAAAGGTATAAGCTCAGTTTTTCTTAATAAACCATAAATATTTGATGAGGAATCGAAATAAACAACATAGGTATGAATGGATAGATGAGAAATGACAGAGCTGCGGCCGGATACCTTAATCTTGGCTGTCAAGACCCTCAATGGACTATTTTTTCTGCCCAAGCATGCTTGATGTGTATTGAGGGATCAATAACAAGCTTTTGCATGACTTGATAACTAACAAAAATAGTAATTCATTCATTTAAGCAAGGCGTTCTAGAAAAGTGAAATATTGCAAAACATGCAGTGTACCAAACCTAGAGGACCAGTATATAGAAACACAATAGGTTGAAAAAAAATCTTATTTTCTTTTTAAAACCTTTACACAGTAAAAATGACAGGGTGAGTGGTGACAGTTTCACATGTAAAGTATGAAATGCACATATTTTACAAGATTCACAAATATTTCAAATGTAAAAAGCTTTAGAAGTTAAAATCTACACTTATTGCTGATGAAAGTGTCGTGAAACTTTCAGCGAGGATTCTCTACTATTCTGAGAGAATATTGGAGAATTCTTTCAAACTACTGCTTTGGTAGTTTGCTTTGATTCTAGTTTCATTGTTATGTTAAATATTGGTGAACTGACCAGAACAAAGCAAGTAAAAGTGTACTTTTAAAACAAACATCTTTAATACTCTTGTATTCTCACCATTGCTTTTTCTGGTCAGAATTTAACATATATACACCACACAATACCAAACTTCGCCATAATAGCAAATGGACTGAATGGCTGATGATAAGCTTAAATGCACATTAAGGTCAAACAACTGAACACATGACTTAATACAAGGATTAATATTCTCCTTATGTTGTTGAGTTTTACTCCTTATCACACATTCTCTTTAAGCCTTAACGTTTGACTAAATGTACGATTACCAAACAATGCCTCTATGCCACAACAGTGTGTGTCGCTTACACCACGTTTTCCCCACTGGTTTCGCTGAATGAAAGTAGAGTAGTGGCTAAGTGCTGTGAATTGTATAAGTTGAATCACAGTTCGTGCCTAGATAAAAAATTCTGCGCTCTCACTACGTCTGTATCTGACTCAGAGGCATATCAACGGGCTGTCAACTTTGACCCTCACTGTGCAACAAAAGCGCATCAGAGTTTAAAGTAGTGTGTTTTGACGCACAGCTGCACCCACACCAAGCAACAAGCTGTTTTATGTGTCCATCTGCAGTGAACATTTGTGGCAGATGGGGGACACGCTGAAGAGCCATCGGCCATTACACCTCCCAAAGGAGCTACTACCTTACCTGAAATGACAAATCACTCCTGCGTTTATTCTCCCTCCTCCTCCCCGGTATTGTTTAATCCTCTACGGGCGTCTGGCACAGCAGGAGAGAAATTTAACATGACACATCACTGTAAGTGACAAAAACATCAGGTGAAACAACTAGAGGAAGGGCAGATGGGAAGAATGCAAAGAGGATTTAGATATTTAGGTGGATTAAAAAGAGAAATTCAAACCAGAAGACTGGTGTTGTGCTCAATATCAGACTTGTCACAGCTCTGTAGGGGAAGAAAAGTAATCTTGCTTGGATTAGCAATAGCAGAGAAAATGGAACAGTGAAGCAAAAAGAGAAGGGGGGTAAATTAAAAAAAGTCATGACTTGTTGATGCTGATATAGTGATTCTCAAATATGTGGCTCTCGTCCGAAGCAATCACTGCTCTCAATGAAACTTGCCCTTGTGTATTTTGTTTTATTTTTAAAAAACACTGTCAATGTGACACTTAATTTGGTTCTACGTGATTATTAACAGTGCAGATATTCTTATTATGCCTCACAGTAGTTTCTTGCCACAGTGTTTTGCACATTAGTCAGAATACTCGACTTTGTTCTCATTTAGCCAGATCACCTACTTTCACATTTGGTGCTACTTTGTGTTCTTCTACCACCTAAAATCGATATAAAATACATTTAAGTTCTTGGCTGTAAAGTGACAAAATATGAACAAGTTCAAATGGCAGCAATACTTTTGCAACAAACTTCTCATTGGAAAGCACTTTATACAAACCTACTGTTATGGCAGAAAGCACTTTAAGCACAGTTGTTTCATTGTTCCATCTGTTCTTTAAATGAAACAAACCTCCTTTAAAATACTGTTTCATGAATAGTGTAAAGGCTCGGATTGCGAGTGATTGCTGTAATATCTTCAAAAACATTTCTTTTCTCCCTGTTTCCAAGACACAACAAAATTGTACAACATTTTGGTAAATAACATGAAATTGGTGGTTATACATAAAATTTTTATTTTTTTTACAAGCAAAAGCATGCAAACTTTTGAGAAAAGTCTATTTATGTGCATGCAAGTATAATGATGTGAAAGAGACTGTGAAGCAGACAAAGCAATGGTTGAGGGGTGACGATGGGCAACGTGACAGAGACAGATAGAGATTTCAAAAGGCTACCGTTTCTTATCAGCAAAGGTCACTCAAGCAATTACGTGACACATTGATTTATATTCCCGAGGGCAAACACTCCCAGCACAATAACAGCAAGTGAAACACAAAGAACATCACATACACAAATGGAGGCATGGTATTAATCTTTGACCCAGAGCTAATTATTATCATTTTCTGGTGGAGTCCAGTGCTTGGTCAAGATCATTAAAGTTCACCAGGCTGTTTTAGTCTCTCAACTTGTGTCTCACATTACAAGAAATCTTCATATTTTTTTATGGAAATTATGCACCATGTATTTAGTTTATTATTATTATTATTCAAAGTGTTTTTTTACATATGAAATGTCTGTTGAGCTTTAATTTGCTTGGCATACAAGCTATTCCACAATCACATTCTCAGGTCAAGGAGATGCAACACGTTTAGTTAATGTTACTTACTGTCACCTTTTTGTCATGCAAAAAGTGATAGTAACATGCACACGACATAAAACTAACATCGTATTTCTTATGCGTTTTCTTTTTATTTTTTAGATGCAATATTTGAAACACTACTTACTTTATGAAGCCATTGATTTATCTCTGTCTCTTGCCAATTATGTCAGGATCTTTCCTCCATACTTGTGCTCTTTTTTTTACATTATTATTAAACAGCCATGGTTTTACTTGGAAAGATTCCTTGTAATTTTAGATTTTTTTTTGTTCAGCTTAGCTTATAAAGCACATGATTAGATTTTAATAATCAAACAGGTTCATAATAAAGAGGTCATAAAACCCATTAGGCTATAACCTCTAAGGACCAAAACTATCTACATTATTTTTTATGCTCTAATGACTAGCTTATAAAATGTTTCACAATGTTCAAGAAATTATTCATATCCTCATCTAATAACCAATAAATCTTGAATCTACAATGGATCTTATTAGTTAATACCTGGAAGGCCTTACTTGAAGTACTAAAGTAAGGACATTATTTTCAGCATGTGTCTTGAACCATCATTAAAAATCTGTGTGAACACTTAAAATAGTTTAAATTCACTTTAGATGAACTAATTATATTTATTGTCTTTACATATAAAATGCTAAAGTGATTTGCCACTTTAGGCATGCTTTCATTGCAGGAACCTTACCAAGGAAAACGGATATTTAAGGAAGGGGGTATTATTGCCAATTTCCCTACCTTTTCCAATGGAAAAAGTACAGACACAGAACTTTACCCCTGAAATGGTTGGAAGGCACTTTCTAATTTATCAGTCACTTTTGGATAGACTATTCTGGAAGCACATTGCTAAGCTTATCAAACCGGCACAAGATTTCAATATTTTAATAAAATGTGAGGTAGCATGTGTGAAGTTTCCAAGCACATACTGCCATTTTATAGCACAATCAACTATCTTTAATTGCTATAAAAATGCTGTATATCTCAAACATTGCTTAAACAAGAATGGACTCAATTATTTTAATGCTTTGAAATTGGGCTTCTGTCTCTTTAAGAAGCTCCTACTCTTTCCGACACTCTGCCTCATGACAACAGTGCTTCTCATTATCCTGCTAAGAACCACTCTTAGGAGTGATGGACTGAGAAGTAGTTTATATGATAAGCTCAGCGGACTTGCAGTTGTCGGCAGAACCTTTGCGCAGGGCAGGCTGCTCTGTGAGGCGGACGTTCGACTGGAGGCTGCAGAACCAAGGAGGAGTTTTGTTGAATTAGGTGGCGCCAAAGCAACACTTCGGGTATGTTTTTGATGAGGGAATAACATTAGAACATGACATAAAGCTTAAAAAGAAGTTGATTTTATATATTACTTCCTCACCCTCTTAAGCAGTTAAGTCACATTAGTTTAATGTCGTCTGCAGTTCATATTTTGTTTTACCCTTAAAAGATTTTAAATCATCAAAAGACTGTTTACAGCAATCTGTTGCTAAATAGGGAGTAAATCCTTGAGTTTTAGTTTAACTTTTTATGACTGAACCATTTACCTCCTCAAACAAAAGTAAAAAAAACAAAAAACAGCCAACAAAACAAAAAACATTTCTCCCATTCACTTAGTTTCCTGCGGCAGATTTTCTAGCGAACAGAAGGAGAAGTTGTGAACAATGATTTCGTTTTTCTGTACTATTTTAGAATTGTTGTCTCCTGTAGTTTTAGCAATGGCAATTGAGGAAGTGGAGGAAGACTTTCAGTCTGTGTTTTCTACACTTGCAGATATTGAATTATCATCAACAACCGCCTCGTTCAGCACTTCTGTCTTTACAGTGGAGGATGGTTGTTTACAGGGGATAAAAATTTCTGGTAAGCTTTATATTCTCAAACATTACAGACATCAGGGCCAAACATTAGTGATTGGGTAAAATTTAAAACTTCAACACAGTACACGCCTCCAGGAAGGAACCGATTCTGATTAGCTGAGAATCCAGTCCCTCTGTATGAAGCAAATTGTGGGTAATTATTAAAAGACTTTTTTAAAAAGAGTCTTAATTCTAAGGACCAAATGTGCAGGATTTAACCTACAATGTTACAATCAGATAGGAAGAGTAGAAAATTTTTATCTAAGTGGTTGGACAGCTAATAGCCATCAGACTTTTTGGGAAATATTTCATACTTGATTTGGAAAATGACATCTCTGGCTTTCACATTCATATGAACAAACATCTCATCATATTCCTTCTCGAAGGAATCTGTGCTATTTCAGTGTCTTTACTAATTAACACCACACATTTATAATCAAGTCACATATCCCTTGTGCTTTATAAGTTATATAAAGGTGAAAACAGACATATGTTTATTCTACTGAAAGCAAATAGAGACTGATTTTTTGCAGATAATGTGAGAGAGAAACTCCCCTGTTCACACAAAATGATGAGCTTCTCTATAGTATCTGCTGTACTAATCTATTTAAACTTGGAATGAGATGGGGTGTATAATAGCATATGGATTGCTTTTGAATCTTGTAATTTAACACACTTAACAGTATTGAACTCTTTCCTCTCGCCTGATTGACTGGCCATTGCAAAATCGAATGTGTACATCAACAGAGTGCCGTAATTGTTAATACAAGCTTTGAGCTATGTTAGAATTATTGGACTGACTGTAAATAATTAATTTTTTTTACATATTAAGAGAGATAGTTAGTGAAGCTCATGCAACAGATTATTACTAAGGGTTGTCCCATACACCTATGGGACAACCCATGTTGATTGTAAGCAATGTGGATGCAACATTTTAAGACACAACATTAATGAAGGACTGTTGGTAAAAATCTGCTTGTGTTTCTTATGAAACTATGCTTAACCCGATTCGGGCTACCAGATCGCCGGCGATCTGAGATGCATACATATTTTTCAAATGCCGGTAGAATTCGAACCACGTAAGGTAGAGCAATTTTTTTTTTTGCATATTAAACTGTAAGAATTGCGCTTCCTTTTCCGACCCTAAACATCCCCCCCGAGTTGCTGTGCGCGCGCAGACGAGTTCACAGATTTATAGTAAAAAGGATGGGTCCACAAACATGATGTGGCATCCATCCCTATATTTGTAGATCAGCTCGGGTCTGGCCAATCACTTCCTGTGTTGTTCTGACGTTGACAGAATGAAATACTACGAGATTTCATGAAATGTCACATGACTTCAGGTGAGATTTCATAAAAGTCATTTCCGTTTCCTGCACGTGCTATTTGGCTCTGCTCTTGCAAGGCAAACACCCAAAAAAAAAAAATTATGGAAAGACACGGAGTAAGAAGATTTTACTCTGCGTCCGAAGTCTTGGAGCTCGTCCAATGTGCAATGTATCTTCTGCACTTCTTTTTTCTGATTGCACTGATAAAAGCATTTTTTTTATTTTCCCTCGTTTTATTGTTTTTAGAAAATTGGCTGTAACTTTGAAACGAAGCTTTGAAAAAACTCCAAATAAATTGTGTTTGGTTTAGAAGGCTTGTGTGCAACTTTTTTGTATTGGGAACTTTGGTAAATAAAGTTAGGAAACTCTTCATATTTACAAAAATATGTCAAAAAAATTATAAACGGATGGAGTTCTTGTTATTGTTTTGCAAATTTTCTATTTTTAATCAGTTATTATTGATAAATGGCATACAAACTTGGAAAGGAGGACTTATAAGGATTTTATAGATGTAAAGAACATTGGAGTGCTCCTAATAATGACTCTGCAGCATCCAAAAATGTAAAAAGATGCTCATGCGGACTTTTATAATGGTAGTCCTAAAAGGGTTAAATTGTTTTATTACAGGATTAAAGTAAACGAAGCTGAAATTCTCCATCATATCATTCTAAACTCTGACAGTACCTTTAAAGAGATGACAGAGAAAGAGTCCAAGGGCCCATTGTCTTCTCCAGCTAGTGGAAGCATGGAGCAAGAGCATCACCCATATGTGTTACAAAGGTAACATTCTTTTAAAGCTATGGTTCAAAATAACAAGCAACAACATGTCTATGAAAACAATAGCTGAAATAAGATTATGTTCTGTGGTGTGGTGTCATTATCAGTAATAGTTCCCTTACCTGTAATAAACTTGTCATAGCCTCATGAGTTTGTTGTAGAAAATGAAATATAAAAATATACATGAAGAAAATCAGACCAGTGGACCAATAAACAGGCCAAAAACAGCAAGAAAAGCAAAATGTATTCCACCAATTCATTTTAATCATCACTCAGTGTTATTCTGTAAAAAAGCAGAATGGCAATGGGTAATATTTTGTCCAACATACGCTTATATTACTAAATGCTCTTTAGCTTAATTATAATGTGATTATTATTTAGAATATGTGTATCTATCACAATAAAAATAACATTGAATATATTAATCTAGGTAACACGTTAATAATCGATACGTTTAACTGATTTTGCAGGAAGACCAATAACTGTTTGTTCTGTTAAGAATGAAACCAGTTAGAACCAGTTAGCAATTTGTTTTTATAGTTGGTGCAAATACAGTGAAATCATGACACACTCAAGGATAATCAGCATAATCTCAAACCACTGTGTCTAGTTTCAAAAAAGAGGGGATTTTTTTTTTTTTTTCAGAAAAAAGAGACACATTTCACATTTGTTTTCATAATACAGGTTTGTAGGAAATGTTTTTACAATTTGATTCATAAGTCACATTTTAGCCATGATGTGATGGAAAAAGTTGTAGTAGCCATTGTTAGCCATGTTTTCCATCCTCCAAAAAGCTTTGTTGTTAGTAACAGCAATATCAGTTAAATGCATACACACTACAAACACCTTGGAAACATTACAGTTTATCTGAAGACAATTGTACAAGCAGGACAACTATTTGCATTCATGTAGTTGTTACACCATGTTTAAACTGCAGACGGAATAAATACTGTTGTGTCATATGTTATCAGATCTGCACTGTAGTCACCATGCGCATGTGTAAATATAGCGTGAAAGAAAAACCTGCATTCTTACCCATCCCAGCCAAACATTTTTATCACACATTCACCTCTCCTGCCGTGAGCTTTAGTTTTCCATAGCATCTGCTCTTCTTGGCACTTGATGAACAATTAGGCCAGCTACTTCACACTGAATTCATTTCAGCACATTTTGCATAAATGATAAATAAAGATACATGTTATGTACGCTTCCAACTGCAAATAACCATCCTCACACAACGCAGTTCCAACCTCACACATATAACCTGCTAAAGTGACAGTGAATGTATTTTTTATGACACAATTATACAAGGTAGTTTTAAATATTTACTGAGCTTGAAAGTATTTAATTTACTTGTGGAGAGGCCACTTCGCTTTTAGCTGATTCACTATTCAAAAACAATAGATAACTAATTGAATATACAAACCAAATGGAAATAGTGGAGAAAGCAAAATATGTACCTACAGTTGTTGCTGTAGTGTGCAATGAATTTCAAAAGCGCAAATAGTCCTCCTGTAATATAGTAAATAGCAGAATTTTAAAAAGTATGTTTTAACAGAACTAGTGAAAGTGGCTTGTTAATAAACACGCTTAGCAACAATCATTTTTCTGGTGTTTGAAGGAGACCTGCAGTTCAAGAGTAAAGACAAGACTCATTTGCATGTGAACTTCTTTTTTATTCCTTGCGAAAGTATTCATACATCTAAACTTTTCCATATGTCAATATGCTGTAGTCGCAAACTGGACTGTTGTATATTTGTATTTTACATGATGGACTAACAGAAAGTCTGTAACTTTGATCAAGGCGATCCTTGTCCGGGATATCTGTTCAGCTGAATGGCCATGCTTTGGTTAGTTTGCAGTTGTGCCATGCTCTTTCCATTGTAAGTTGCTGGAGCAAACAATGCTCCGTAATATGTTAAAATACTGGGATTTTTTTTTATAATCTAACCCTGCATAAAACTTGTGTGCTCCTTGCTGTTTTTTTTTCATGCTGCTTGCTCACTAATGTTCTCTAAGAAACACGGCAGGGTTTTGGAGAACTGCTTTAGTCATACTGGGATTAATTACACACTTGTGGACTAATTTAATAATCAATGCAAAGAATTACATTAGATTTTACTAGACGTGTCAGAGTTAAGCAGCTACAGTTCATCATAGATACTGCTGCCAGAGTCCTAACAAAAACAAAGAAAATGAGTCAAATCACGCCAGTTCTTAAATCACTGCACTGGTTCCCGTTTATCAATGTGAAGATTTTTTTAATTGTGCTGTTTGTCTTGTAAGCACTAAATGATACTGAACAGAAATACAGTGGCGGTTCTAAAGAGCCACATGTTGGTCTCTGAAGTAAGCAAGGTGAGGCAGCAATTAGTCCTCACCTCTGCAACAAACCTGAAATGTGCAGAAACAGTTGCATTTAAACCGGGACAGAGAACATTTCTTTACCAAAGCTTTAGAATAAACAATTTGAGTAATGAGTTGTTTGAAACATTTGTTTCCTTTATGCTTATAATATCTGCATAGTAACATATGTTTTATGCTATTTTTATTTTCTGTCTTTTCACTGATATCCGACAAAACACTTTGGATTGGCTTGCATAATAATGGTGTTAAAAATGAGTATAAAACCATATACTTGCTCCTTGGGCTAATTCCCCATGAACAGGTTTTGGCTATTTTAATCAGGAAGGCAAATGAACATTAAGCTTCGTAGGCAAACATAAAAAAATCTGTGAAAACAAACCTGACTCTTTACCAACTGGCAAACCTTGGCAAAAAGAGAAGAGAAACCAAGGGTAGGTACAGAGTGCTGAGATGTGGAGTTGAGCAACAGCAACACCACTGGCAGGGATCAAAAGGCCATGCCCTCAAGGTGCATAGAGGGAAAAAAGACAACGGGGAACAAGCATATAGACATCCAAGGGGAAAAACAAGAGGAAAGACAAATCAAACAACCAGCAGGAGCTGTGACACATTTTTGTTTGAAGGACAAACAGCTTGACCACAAAGTATGTCAGCATTGTCAATAATACAAACACAAGGCTTTTGAAGTAAGTATAGGTCTTAAAAGACCTATACTTACATAGAACTTTGCCTCATTTGCTCAACTATATACACATTTTAACCTGCCAGGTGTTCACTTTTTTAGATGGAAGTTAGGGACTTTATTTGTAATTTTTTCTCTGGTTTTCTGATAATCCCTGTCAGAAAACCAGATAGACTACTATCTGGTAGATAGTCTGTGGCTGATAGACTACTAAAAATTAGTCACATTGCAAGAGGTTCAATGTCAAAAACATACAACATTTTAATGTCCAATTTGACTCCTGGATCTAATCATCTTCACGCTACTTGGTCGGACAATCTTAAAATAGACATTGATGCTGAAATGTGGCCTTCAACAGACAATGTGTTCTAAAACACATTCATGCTTCCTGTATTTGTGCCTGACAGAATTACTCAGTGTAAAGTAGTCCTTAGAGTACACTGGTCCAAAAGTAAACTGACTTCATTCAACCTGTGTGAAGTGTGGTTTGTGTCCAGCCTCTCTCAGTCATATGCTTTGGACCTTTTCCTTCTTATTCCACTTTTGGGACTCTGTTTTTGACTCACTTTCTGTAATCACCTCGACCACAGCGCAGCTTTCTTCACTCACTGCTTTATTTGTGGTCCTCCCCAAAACCCAACTACTGACACCCCATCTTGCTGACTTTGTGGTTTTCTTCACCCTGATAGCTAGACATATTATACTGATGCATTGTAGGAATGCATCAGTATTCCTACTGACACATTTTCAATGGATAAAAGATTCCCTTTCTTTCATGAAATTAGAAAAAATTAAGTATTCTCTCAAAGGCTCTGAAACCACATTTTTAAGAACCTGGTCGCCATGCTATGTCTTTGATACTCAACATAACCCAACGAGTGGTGTTCCCCTCACTTTCTATTTGAGATGGCATACACAACTATATCAACTGCAGTAGCACAGGATACATTAAGCCCTATAGATGCTCCATTCTATTTGCTTAATTGTTTAATTAATATTCATTTTCTGTAATCTCTCTTTGTTATTTTCTGTTTATTTATTTATTTGTTTTACTTTTTATCTACCTGCCTCGGTATGGAAATATTTTTTTGTTGTTTTTTGTGTACTTTGTTTTATCTTTGGTTTTTGTTTTGTCATTTGCTGTTTCATTATTCTATTCTATTCTGTTTAATTAATTATTCTAATTACTGTTCACGTTATTACTTGAATGTCTCTGTATGGTGTGCATTGTTGTGCTAAAAACAAAAAATAAATCATACTTAAAACAATATAAAAACAATTCTAGAATACGGACGTGACAGTATATTTAGTGTATTTATTTACTAGGATGTCAAAATAATTTTATTTCATTTTATTTTTTGCACAAACAATAAAGGTAAACAGCATATATCTCAGTAAAAACTCATACTTAAGGTGTAATTAGACTCTTTTGATTGATTTTAACACGAGGGGAAGCCTATTTTATCTCTCTGTGCAAGAAATATCTCCTAGTTATGTATACAGTATATGTGAGCAAATATCAAGCAGTAAAGCCCAATAACATCAATTTGCAGAAATACATATTGAGATGGAATGTGAAAAAATAGAGAAAAATAATTCATGTTTGATATATCCATCAGCAAGACTTGACCAAATAAATGAGTAGGAAGGGATTATGATAGATTCATGGACATGATTTTTTCCCCCCCCTTTTTTCCCATCTTGCTTCTCCTGCTGGTTTTCTCATTGCTCTACTTCTTCTTGGACATTTCACTGACAGCTTAAGTTATCACAGGGCCATACATCAAACAAGGAAACCCCTTTTCAATAAAACCAAATCAGTTTTCACTCGGTGATAAATTTGCAGAAGTGAAGCTTATTGAAAGGCACTGCTGCATACAGCAATTTTCCTATGGTTAATGCTAAATCAAATAGGCCACAAAAATAAGCAAATCAGAGAGAAAAATGCAAAATCTGATCACTAGTTGTAGATTAAGTTTTGAAAAATTTATGTAGTCAGGCTAAAAGGTCTATCTGTCTAGTTAAAATATAACAAAACCATTCCTTTTGATTTAAATTATTATGCAGGACCGAATCTTGTTTTTACCAAAAGTACAATACAGATATTCAAATTAATCTCATGGAAGACATTACAGTAGAGCCACGAGAATTTTACATTTCTATTTGATGCATGTAGAAATAAAATTAGATATAAATTTTCCTGAAAACACAAAGAAATCTTTCTTAAGGAAATGATCAAAAATATATATCCAAAAAGATGCTAACCTAAAATAAGAATGTCATAATAAATGCTTAGAGTACTTATTACTCTAAGCATTAAAACTGACTACTCATGAATCATCTCATAATCTGACAATCAGGACAAAAACAGATTTAATAAAAGAAAGAAAGAAATGATGCACATCATATTCCAATCATCCAATATTTTCTTCTGTTTCTCATTTCCACTTCAATAACAAATTCTCTGATGACAAACGTATATTTAGATAGACTCACTTTCCCTACTCTCCCCTTTTATCATTTTATTTCTTTTGATTCCTTGCTGTCTCAGGCTTTCAGATCTGACAGATAAAGCAGAGTTTCTGTTTATTACAGCTGTCAGTCATCACTGTAATTAAGAGCAGCAATGAGGAATTGCCTGCATAGGCAATGACTCACAAGCATACACGTGCGTGCATAATCAGTCATGTGTAATTATAGTGCGGCAAGGAAAATATCTTGCAGTCAGTAACGTGTCTGCATAGTGAGAGTCACAGTATGACAGAATAATGACTGTCATTAGTGTATAAAGACACAGGCTTGTAGTTCTAACAAATTTCGGCTCCTCTACCCGTCATTAGCTCAGTTGTGCAGGTGTGTATGTAAATGTGTGTGTGTCCTTGCATGTGCCCTGTGTTCAACTGTCTATGAAGTTTTGATGTGAGAGTTTGCAAATAACAGGAATATTTTTCTTCAAACATTTTCGACTAATTTATCTCAAAAACGTAAAGATTTTACTGTTTTAAGGCTCTAACATGCTTTAAAGATTTTCAATGAATAATCATATGGAAGTCTGAGAAAGTACAGCCGCTTGTTTAAGTTGCTTCTAACAGCATAGTAGAATCCTGACTTTCTAGCAGATTTTTCATTTTCAGAGCTGTAATTGTATTTTAATGCTGTGCGAAATTCCCATTGTAAGTCAAAACTTATTTCCTATGATGTCCTTCTTAATTGTAGCAGCCATAGCTGGGAAGCGTGTTTTAGGAGTTATATACTCTGAAGGTCAAATTTTAGGGAAAAAATTATACAAATTTATACAACTAATATTAAAATAATTTGCTAGAAATAATTTATATAATCATTAATTTACCACTAATAATTTAACAAAATGAGTTAAAACATCTTTCCTGTAAACTTGAAATAATCCAAATAACCAAACCTTCATCTGTGTGGGCATTTGTAGGGGTGCTCCGTACATTTGTTGGTGTGAGTTTTCCTTTGTTGGACATGAAGGGTAATTGTGGCTTTGGTTGTCTGTTGAAGGCAGGTTGTGAGCCATCTGGTGACAGCAGGTAAGAGATGGATGGAGAGGCTTTGGGGAAAGCTGAGTGGTGGAAATGGGGAGGGATTCAGCCCTCCATCAATCACGCGTGAATGAACAACAGGCATGAGGCAATAATAGGGACTGGGGGATGGAGTGAGGGATGGGAAGGGAAAGAGGAATATATCACAGAAGTTTGAGTATGTTTACAGCCATTTTTTTCATGTGAATGTGCAAGAGTGATGAGAGAAACAATTAGTACTGTTAGGTAGAAAAAAAAGTGAGTTAACTGCTCAAATAAAAGTATAGTTTTAAATTTCATCATGTTTCACCACATTTGTGGCTCCCTGGCAAAAATGTTGAGTAATTATTAAATATAAATTATATATAGCCTTAACAAATGTTGTTGCAAGGTTGTGCCCATCTGTTTAAGGTTATGCCCACTGACACTGTTTGCAGCATTAACATCCTTGAAAAAACAAAAGATTTCTCAGATTTTTCTGTGGGCTGAAAGATGTGTGTTCTTTCCATCTGCTACTATTCTATGGTTTCAAGGGATGATGAATTATAGAATACAGTATTATAGTGACACTACATGCTGCAAAAATCTCCCAGTGGGTTGTAATATTGCTAAATAAGAGTACAAGAGTCTACTTATTGGGGCTGCAATGACTGTTGCTGAATTGAAAGATTGGATTTACCAACAACTCAGTCTAGGATATTGTAATCAGAGAAGGGTATTTAAATGACAGTTTCTTATACAGATTTACAAAACTCCTGTTTTAATGTCAGAATACTGACTGCAATAAACCCCCCACAATTTTTTAAATATCTGTTTTTATTTAATATTGCAAACCATGTCAAAGATTATGCCATAAAATAACAAACTGACAATTTTCTAGAAAATAACTATTATGTTAACTTAACCAGCTGATCTATTAATGCTATTAGTTAGTTATAACTTCACCAATCAAATCCTATCCACTATGTATAACCCTGTCTGTGATGGATTATTTTGTTTTATTTATAAATTGTGTCACTGGATGTTGCAGAGGTACTGGGTGGATAGATTCAGAAAAGAGTGAATTTTAGACCCTTTTCTGCTCTTGCATGCAAAAGGAAGCACCATTAATCCATCACATTTATGAGGCTCAAAGGGCGCAGCTCTGTTTCCTTTTGTTCATCTGGTTACATAAACTGTCTCTCCCAAAGTTACAGTTTTTGTCCTCTTCTCATTACTGACTCCATCCTCACCAAGTTTAGTTCCTCTTATTAACAATGAGACAATTTACTACACTTATTAACAAAAAGTGTCAATCCTATTAGTAGCAAAATTTAATACTGGTGAGGCAAGTTTCAACTCCCACAGAACCTCCACTCCAGCTGTCCTCAACAACACAGAACAACCATTAGATTAAAATAATAAATAATTCCAAAAATTCCAACACTGGAAGAGAATGGGTAAAAAGAAGAAAACACCCTTAATGGAATAAGGCAGGCAGTTATTGGGTTAAGGACTTTGGATTAAGAAACAAAGCAAAGTAAAACATGCCTTAGCACAAGTAGACAAGTTAAATAAGTTTAAGCTGCAGTAGAGAGTTCTGAGGAAAGCGTGGGCTTAGAATGAAAATTTGAACAAGTACTCCTTACAGGACCCTCCCTTTTACTCTCTGCTACACTACACACCTCATAGCTCTTTCCCCCACAGTGGAGCTGGCTGAGAACTAAAGAAATTGTTAGTTTTCCTGTAACAATGTCTTGTTTCTTGGCACCGACAATTTTGAGTTTGAACGACGCGCTGAAGGGGAAAAGGGTGTGAGCAGCACACATACCGAGAATGATTGGTAGTGCTAAAACATTCCTTCTGGTTCTGATTGTTTTTTTCTGACTGGGAGCAATGCATTTCTGCAGATGGCAATAGAACTACAGGGAGTAGCTAGAGGAGGTCAATTTTCTCAGAGTACCTGTCTCATATTATACTATGAAAACATAGTGACAGTTTCAACAAATACATGAAAAAATAATTTTTATAAAAGTTACCTACTGCAGCTTTAAGGAACATGCGAGTAGTGGGACAATGGTGACGTTTGCACTAAAAGTGATCAATGAATTCAGAACGGTGGTTGGACAGCAAAAGGGATCTAAAAACATTCTTCACAGGTTAGCAGATGTAGTCAGGAAAAACACCTCCTAAATAACAATGTTTGCGGATGACATTGTGATCAGTGGTGAAAGTAGAGAGGAGTTGGAAAAGAGCCAAAGGAGATTGAAGTATTCTCTTGAGAGAACCGGAATAAAAATCCATGGAAGCAATACAGCAAACATGGCAGTAGGTGGAATAGTGAAGTTGCAATTTGTAGAGGAATTGAGTTTAGATATCTTGAGTCAACCATCTATAATAGATAGTTCAGAAGAGACATTCAAACAGGCACAACTGAAGACATAAGAAGTAACCAAAATGGAAAGAATTATAAATTAACTTTAAAGAGAAACTTAAGGTTAAAGCTATTGCTTGCACATTGCCAACATAACAAGCTAAGACATTACTTAAAAATATGTTAATATTTAGGTAAATGTTACAAATTGCAGTGTAACCTGATACTTTTAATTCTAATTTAATGGCAAAATTATAGCTAGTACTTTAGCAACTTATCATAAATTATAGACTTAAAGGTTGGTTTTGTTGAATGGACTATACTTCAAGGGATAGTCCATACATTTCTAATTTGACCCATTTAAAAAGATTAACCTCCTTCTGACAGAAGCAAATGCCAACGGTTCGTCCAAGGGCGCAACTGCACACTTTCTGAGGTGTATGCGAACACATGTCTCCCCCACAGCCAGTCTCCTGGCCCAGGTTTAATATGTCCATACAGCTCTCCCTTATTCATGAACTTATAAAATATAGTAGTTCTATTATGGACTTTCTCCAGCAGAATTTCAACTGGGCCAATTAGAAAACAGATGGAGAAGTTGTGAATGACGACATCTGTCTGCCTGCAGTTTTATCAATGGTAACGGAGAAAGTGTAAAGCTGTTCAGTCCGTGTGTTGAAAGTGGGGGATGGTTGTTTACAGCACTGGCAATTTCCAGTAAGCTTCATAGCCTCCACAAGGTTTGTCCGTACATCATGGGAAAACGTTAGATATTGGGTAAAGTTTAAAGCTTCAACAAAGTCCACACCTTCAGAAAAACGATACTGAGAAATGTTTCTGAATATCGTTTCTCAATACTGAGAATATCTTACGACGATTCAAATTTAAAAGAAAGAAAAAAACGAGCCTGAGTGCGTTCTTGAAGGAGCGCGTGTGTGGAAGGGCGGGTGAAGCATCGGAGGGCCCCTAATCAGTCCCATTCCTCTGTTATTGATCATTTTATACATGCACAAACAGCTGTTAAATACAGAAAATGCCGACTAGAAAGAAATTTCCTGTTTTGGCGCCCCCTCTAGTAGGCGCCCCTATGCGTTGCATATAGTGCATACCCACTTTTTGCGCCACTGGGCTTGTCTGACCACCACCAGCAGGCAAGGCAGGTGAAATGTCTTGCCCAAGGACACAAAAGACGAGGGCGGACCGGGAATCCACCGATTGCAGGGCGAACTCCGACCACCATCGACACTGTATACTTTAGGAGAACATGTTCAGTCTGTTCAATCTGTTCTGTTCAGAAAGAACGGGCTTCTCAGCATATCTGTATGCACATGATGTGGAGTCAAGTTACTGTTAGTGTCCTTCAAGGATACAGTCAAACCAATTAAAATAAACTAATGGTAGAATGGGATGCAGCAGAAATCTGTGACAGCAAGGAACCGTGAGATCAAACGAAGTCAGAATTTAAATTGAACAATTAGTTCTTGCAGACTGCCTAGTGAGCACAATAGAGCTGAACTGCTCTAATGATGTGAAATAGCATTTTTTCATAGACAATATTTCACACATGAATAGAATGGATATAGAAAATTACAAGAAATAATGCAGTTTTTACTGCTTTCAGTGATAGCACCTAGTTTGCATATTGAACATTAAACATGAATAAACGGTTTCCGTACAGAATAAAGTTGTTGCTTTAAACTGTCAATTTGCAGTTGTTCATTATATAAGAAGTCAAAGTCCTATACAGTTGACCTAAGTTGCAATGTATAGTATTTAGAGTGTCACTGTAAACTTCTACATATCCAGTACATAAAGGACATCGATTAAGTTAGTTCACAATACATTCCTAAAGCCCAGTCTAATAAATAGAATTAAAGAATATGCATCATTCTTCGAAAAAAACTCTAAAGTTCCAGTTAAAATGAAATGTCATTTCCCAAATTAAGTGAGGTGTCAGCAATCAGACATGTTTTGACACCAAGCTTATTTCTAGCTTTATGCTAATGCAGCACCGAGATGTTTGGGTTTTAGTGGTATTTCACTCTTGCTGAACTTTGCATGGCAGGTCTTTGATTGACAGTGTAGTTATGAATAAATATGCATAACGAGAATGTGTTGGATATTGGTACTAGTGAGCAGGTGAGGAAGAGAAAGAAATAGTTAGACAAGTGAAAAGCTTCCAGGAAAGAGGCTTCAACTTTTAATTTACATTTCTTTTATTGATCAATTAAAAATGTTGCAACTTTTGAATGGAAATCTGGATGGACCACTACGTACTGTTTTAGGAAAGGTTTCTATTTCAGAAATACATTTACGACATTCATGAAGGAATATGGACCGATGTAGTCACCTAATCAAAGCTTTGTAATTGAATCTCACATTTGTTTGGTCTCTTGGAAATTGTCTCTCTTAAATATGCAGAGAGGAGAAAGCAAATGCTAAGATGTGAATTCATAAGGATTGGCTTACTAAATGCATGCATGCACCTATTCATAACAAACAGGGCTGAATTTACTTAAAACATTTCTTCTTTTTAAACAAAGACATGCGTGTACTGAATTATAAATTTATGCGATAACACTGGACCAGTACAGCACACATAATACACCAATAGCTTCACGAGCTTTAACGATACAACTGTAATTTGTTCATTCAGTACAATCAAGAGCATAACATTCAATGTAAAATAAAGGATAAAGAATAAATAAGTAATGAAACTGAAAAAAATTGTATGTTGATTAACTTGATTAAACATGTGACAAATAAACTGCAACAACCTTCTTTCAAATGGATCAGAAAGTTCAATTAGGAATTCAAAATATAATGTCAAATGAATACTAAAGCATAATATTGCTCAGAGCAAAAAGTATAGGATTAGACTGAAAAGATCTCCCCTTATGGACTGGGTATACTGTCACCAATATCCAATCTGAAAAAAATGTCAATAATATCAGATCAGCGCATCTCAAATATGTTTGTATTATTTGTAAATCCCATTATTTGTAAATTTTTCTTTCAAATTTGCTCTGTTTGTCTATGTTATAGAAATTAGTTGTGTTTTATTAGCTGGGCTTTCTGTATTAGCAAACTGAATGGACATTTTTCACAACAGTATATTTTAATGCTGTTTTATTGGCTGAAGGAAACAACGATGTTGGCTTGGCTGCTAATTTCTGCAGCTTTTATTTATTATTGTCTTAATGGACAAAATAAATAAAAAGCAAGCACATTTTCTACCTCTTAGGAGTCATCATAACATTATAATATTACCATTATAATAATACACACATAATATCACCAAATTATTGGAAAATATTTGATGAAAGCAACAACATCTTGGTGCCATTATTAAATTATACTTTAAAATAATTTTATTTATAATGTGGAATACTGGCTCCTGGAAACCAGCCCTTTTTTTGCATACATAAATTTCAGTATGTATGCAAAAATTTCATTTGTAAATTTCAGTAACACTGATTACAGTGTCACTTCTACTGGTTGATATATTTTGCAACCAAGACGCCCTTGCCTTATGCTTAAATTATTAAATGCACCACTTGGTTTAATAACTTTATTTATGGTTTCATAAACAGCTGAAATTAAAGCACTTTGTGACAGAGAGAGGTTGTGGGGGGCGTGTCTGTACATGCTTACTGCATCAAACTCATCCCCACACCTCATCCAAAGCATTTTAATGAATTGAGTTGGGGTTGATAGTGGCAGTTAGTGTATATGTAGCTGTCACACGGCGTTACTGTTAGCACGGAGGTCAAGCATAGCCAAAATGAGCTCTGACTTCCCCTGAGTTAACACCAGCTCATTAGTCAAGTAGAGCAGTGCAGTCACACCTCAACACACAAGTTAATTTCTTCTGTCTCATCCTCTGTCCTTCTCTCCATGTATGTCTTCCTATTTGTGCACCTTTATTTTATTACACACGCAGATTGGCACTAACATATAAAAGTTCTTACTCTTCCAACACAGTTTAGGAGGAAGTGCAAGAAACAGTGAATGCAGTATTAGTTCAATAAGAAAGGAAGTAAAAAAGGCCTGTAATTATACAGCCATGTGGGAAAAATCAGTTCATTATAGGGAAATGTCCACTGACTGATGGTTATTTGTATTTTTTTTATTGATCTCTGGAAAGGTAGTATATTCAGTTTCACTTGAGCAATAACAATGAACCTTGTTATGCTGCTTAAACAAAAATGCTATTTTTCTTTCAAGCAAAGGAACACTACATAAAAGCAATTGTTACCCCTTTAAGCTGAAATATCTTAAATGAGATGCTGTTTGTAGTCATCAACCACTCTCTAAAATCAATCTGAAGAAAGTTGATCCAACTCTTCACTTTCTGTATCTGGTGTTTCCCCCACAGTATCTCCAGTTGAGCCCTTGTGTAAACCCTTTGAATAGACAGTATGACCAGAAAAGTACTATGTATATATATATATATATATATATATATATATACATATATATAACAACATAAAATATTTGGGTATATTTATATATGTTAACTGGTGTTGCATATATTTCTGAGCTAAATCAAAGCCTTGTCAGTTCAAAATAATAAAAACAATCAATTGAAAAATTCTTTTTTGATCACAAAAGAAAATAAATCCTATTGTAACTCCTAATATTCAAGGTTCTTCACAGAGTTGTTGTAGAGGCTGATGACTGTGGGCATGAAGGTTCTGTAGCAGTCTGTATTACAGTGGCCCAAAAGAAGCCCCTGACACTACTGCTGTAAAGCAGTCTCATGCAGAGGATGCTCAGGATTGTCCATAGTTTCCTTGAATTTCTGTAAAATTCTCTCCAGAGGTTCCAGAGTCTCCCCAGAACAGAACCAGCCTTCTTCATCAGATTGTTTGCAGTTTTTAAGTGCCTGACTCTGCTGCTACCCCAATGTACGATGTAAGAAAAGAATGCACTCTCCCTGACAGACTTATAGAATCTTACATAAGATACACCGGATCTTGCTGTGAACCTTGAAGCTGTATTTGAGGAACCTTGAAGCTTCTTCAAGTACAGTCTGCTCTGTCTTTTCTTGGCTTCACTGTTGCATCTCCAGTCCAGTCTCTTGTCCAGATGAACACCAAGGCATTTATATTTTTGAGCCACCTCCACTTCTTCACCCAGGATAGAAATGCTGTTTGACCTAAGCCTGTTTCTCTTGAAATCTACCATCTTCTCCTCTGTTTTGTTCTCATTCACAATACAAGATGATTTTTTCACACCAGGACACAAAGCAGTCCACCAATTCTCTGTACTCAGTTTCTTGTCCATCTCTGATACACCTGGCAGCTAAGTACGTCTTCAGATGACAGGACTCTGTCTTGTACTTGAAGCCTGAGGTGTACAAGATTACAGTCACATTTGCTGCTACTGACCACGTGGTCAGAATCCTTCAGTCTCTCAAACTATGGTTTGTTTCTCCAGGCGATTGTTGAGACCTCCACCTGTGTCTTTGGAGTTTTTTGACAAAGCAAATCAGATTGACTTCACAGTGCTGCCTGCTTTGTCCAGATAACAGTGGGCTTGTAGAAGCAGATATATTATGGCATCTTCTATTGCACAGCAATGACCAAACTCCAGGGGTCCTGATATGAGCTTGTTTGCATACTGAAGTGGGGAAACAGGAGTTTCATGATGTCAGGGCAACAGGTTTGTAGTTGCTGTTGACTTATGAATGAGTTTTATGCTCCACTATCTCCTAACCTGGTTGAAGACAAACTTGCAGCTCAGGTGGGAGATAAAACATCTGAGGGGTGGAAGGAAAGCTGTGGGGCAAAGAAGGGTGGGATGCCTGTTAGGCTGAGTGAAGGAGATGAGGATGACAAAAATGTTTATGAATAAAAGCTATTGAAGAATAAATTCAGAACATTTGCTCTGTCCAGACTGTATCTGATCCTCTTTGTGCTTGAAGCCTGTGATCTTCTTCATCCCTGACCAGACTTCTCTGATAATGTTCCTCTGTAGTTTGCTTCTACTTGCTGTCTCTAAATTAGACTTTAATCTGCTTCTGTAGTTAATGTGCATGCACATATAATTATCTTCTTTTTTTGTGACAGTATGCCTTTTTTTTCTTTCTATACTTCACCATAGACTAAAACCAATAAGAATGCAAGTTTACATCTTTTTTCAGCATATCTATTGCTCTTTGATGAATTAGCTGATAGTCAATGTGAATTTAAGACCAAAATTTGATATTCTAGCAGCATATTCTAGAAATCAGTTTTCATTGTTTTACCCCAATTAAATCCACCAAAAATATTAAATCTTATCTCTGTTTCTTTTTCATTGCTGCTGATCCTCCATTCCTTAGTCTAAGTTTTTCTGCCTTCTCTGCTTTCTCACTTTTTCCTTTTAATCCCAACAGATGGATAATTATAGTCTGAAAGTTTAATGGCATCAGGTAATTATGAAACTTCAAATGACAGTTCACCACTTACCCCTACCTCCCCTTTCGACCCTTTCATCCATTCTTGTTTTCGCCTTATGTCACTTTCTCTGACAATGTCCTTTTATTTCTTTATTAAATTGTTGAACTTCACACTGTTCAGGAAAACAATACACTCATTTCAGACGAATGGAACCAGAATTACTGGGATTTTTCTTTTTGTTTTCACTTTGGCTGAAGTCTGTTAGGTATAATTAATATTTTTTTAAAAACTTTAGAATTAAGTTCTATAAAATTTGATTTTAAGTATTAGTTACAACGTGGTTTTAAATTAAATTGCAGGACCTAAAATATGGAACTATCATAATAAGTGGTCTAAGTCGGTCTCTGTTTCTGAATCAATTTAGGCCGTGTTAAATTCTGCCAATTCCTTTTATTTTTTTGCCAGTGAGTTCAACCAAATCACTTCTGCTCTGCTGTCATGTTTGTTGTCCATCATTGCATCAAAGTGTTTAAAAATTATACCTTGCAGATAAGTCTAGCAATAAGTATATGATGAAAAAGCTTTGACTTTGCTACATCCCATTGGGTTGTAATAAACCACAGAATTAAAACTAAAACATGAAAACAAATGCCAAGTTCATCCTCATAACTGAAATTCAAAGTTACAAAACACAATGTGCTTCTTGCATTGCACCTCCAATCTGCTAAAATGAATTGTGTTAACAGTGCAAACTCAGGACTTTCTAGATATCTTCATTTTGAATTTCTTGCTTTACAAATTTATTTTTTGAAGTTGACAGATTAATTTGTCTACACAATGATGCAACCGTTTTCACCATCACTGGTTAGAAAGAAATTGAGTTTAGCTCTAAGTAGACGTGCTACTGCAGGCTGTTGTGTATCTGCTGGTGAAAAGAAAGTTATTGTCAAAACCCCTATTGAAGAGAACCTAATTAGTCTTACAAAGTTTAAAGATAATACTCAAATCTACACTCCTCACCCTCTGACTCATAAGGAAACAAAAGGTAGGTATTCTCCACAACTACCCTGAATCATACTAGTCCTTCCCAGGTAATAATCAGACATAAGGGAGCCGTCCAAAAGTTCATCGAAGGAGCCAAAGCTCTGTGCAATGAGTTCCACCATATGTACACGAGATAAGTTCCTCACCACTTCATCCTTATCATCATTAATTTAGACATGACCCAAATGCACTGAGGAGACAGGCAGGCAGTAGACATCAACACCCCCTTCCATTGCTATGAGATTAAGCTAAACCAACACTGCAGAATAGCCACTTGGTGTTAGAGCTTACACAAAACAGTGAAAGCCTGAATTTATTGTTAAATTGTGCAATGTGTGTAATTTACAGCCATTTTTACACAGGTTGTAGCTGTTTTGTGTAAGCTCTAAAATCATGTGGTTCTGACTGTGGGACACAAAAGTGATGCAAAGGCTTAGAACTACAGGTTAGAGGATGGAGAAAGAAAGAAAGAGAGAGAGAAAGGACAGCTACCATAAATGTCACCTTTCCTTAAGACCTGCTGTCAATTAATCAAACCTGGACATTTTATTTTATTGACCTTTACAGTTTGGACCAATTAAAATGATTAACGTATGATATATATATATATATATATATATATATATATATATATATATATATATATATATATATATATATATATATATATATATACACCTTATAAAGCAGCGCTCTTTGCCATCATTTATCTTATTTTGGCACTTTCCATTAAAGTAGATGTGAAAATTTAACATCTCATTTTAACAACCATCTTAACTTGTCACTCAAGCATGCAGTATCTTATTTTGTATCATGTTTAATTTCAAACAAACATAGTCTTCTTGTCTGGAATAATTAGAGAGGAAAAAAATCCTCCATGAAATTATACTCATTATGTTTTGTGAGGCACACTACATGTTGTGAACCTCCCCCTGTTTCACAAAGCAGTCAATATTTGTTTGATATCTCTCCACAGGTTCCATTGTGGTTTTATCAGGTTTAGTTAGAAGCATCTGAGTGGCTTAGCTGTCTTTGCGGCAACCCTCCAAACAAGCTTTACTGTTCCTCTTCTGGGACATTCATCTTCCAAATAGTGAGAGGCTTATATGCTACTGGCTGCACATTGTCAAGCAACTTGATGTTTTCAATTGAGCCAGAAGTTTACTTTCATGAGTGTCAGATCAGTTCTGACTTGTAAGGATTTATCTGTGTCTTCACCAAAGTTCAAGAATCAAACAACAAAAGCTTCATGTAAGCCATGGGGACAAAACTGTACACAGTCCCAAAAAAGTACATGAATCCAGATTATTATTATTGCAGAAAAGAATCCACTCTTTTCGCAGATATCATTTTGATGATTGATTGGGATTATTGTCTTATGGAACATCTTGTAAGAGTCCAAGTTTCATCTAGGTAGCTGTTTGAGGTCTAAGATTAGGTTGTAGAAATCACAAGGTAGTCCAACTTGTTCCACTTCCTTCAATACACCAGTACACCACACGTCTTATTCATTCTTTCTCTTGTGTAACTTTGAAACTTTTGTCCTGCAACCAGCAATTTAATTCATGCTTCACGGTGTTAATTCTGGAGCTGACGCTTCTTTCTTGGTCAACGCTCTCTCAGTCCATAAAGATGCAAAATTTGCTTCAGTGTGGACAGCGTTGTTTATAAATAATATTTAATTTCCTTTCATGTCAGGATTACAGTGTGCATCAAATGCTTGAAAACTTGTCACAATTCGGTGTTCTAATAAGACAATGATCCCAAACACATCAAAGCAGTATTTTGGAAGGGCCTACTGAAAAACATTCCCCAAACCCAAAGTACAACCAATACACACTTCAACAATTTTTCACTGGCAAATCTTAAGACATCTTCTCTGTCGCAGACTTCAGGTAAACCCTAAAGGACAGTGTCACCAGTCGCTGTTTTATCTGTAAAAAAGCATCTAGTTGTGGAATGGTAAGACTATGTGCTTTTACTTTTCAGAGACATTTTAATTTATGTTATTTTTACAGAACAAAAAAAAAAAAAAGTCTTGCATATGTGTGCGTTCAAGTAAGCGTAATCTCCTGTGACCCTACTGGTTGTGGCTTACGTAAGTTTACATTGGTTCACCAGCTCAACATTTACACTGACACGTAAAAATGGCTGCGAACAGATGCCCAGTTATACAACTACACATCTACCTCAGATCTAGAAGCAGAAGTAGAGCCTCCTACACAGTCATAAAGAATGCAGCCTGTTGATTGTGACTTAGTCAGCAGGTTGTGAAACGGCTCGTTTACCAGACACCAAAAAACATGAATGCAGCAATAATCGCTTGTGTTGCGTCGTTGACAGCAATCCCTCACAATGAGCATGCAGGTGGCAATAGTGGAAAGGAAAAACTCCTTCAACAGGAATGAACCTCCTGCAGAATCTAGCGAAACACTGAGTTCCTTTAAATCTAGACTAAAAACCCATCTGTTTAGATTTAACTTTTGAAACATTACGAATGAAACAATATTTAACATTCTGATGTATAACGACTAAATGTAATGCTTCAATTGTTGACTATGTGTTCTATAAATTAGTACGTTGTGTTTTATGGTGTAAAGTGATTTGAACTGCCTTGATGCTGAAATGTTCTATACAAATAAACTTGATTGATTGATTGACTGAAGAGTCCATCTGCCACAATCGACTGGGGATGTTTGAGAAGATAGAGCAGATACACAGACAAGAAGCAGATGAACTGATGTAGGATTATTTTCAATGTTCATAAACATAAAGTTAGTAGGAGCAGGATAACAATTAGTTAATGGCAGCATAATCTCAGTCAATGTCCTCTTCCAGGAATGCATCACAGCCAAATGGAGACCAGACCAGATGTAGCTTCTAAAGAGAGAAAAATATGAGAGAAAACAAAAGTTAACAGTTGAAATAACAGCAATTGAAGAGTAGAAGGCAGAAAAAGAAAGTGAAAAAAGTGATCATAATAGGTGGCACCCACCACCCTGGTTTGCCAACACAGAGGAACTTCCCCTGATGTCCACACAATATTGTAGAGTCGTGTCAACCAACACAGCCTCACAACATCCACAGCTGTAAGGAACTCTGGACAAATCTTATCCACCCAGTCTTAGTCTTGCCACCAAGGAGCTTTTTAACCACCTTGGTGACCTCAACACCAGAGATTGGAGACCCTGACCAAAGGTCCCCTCGCTCTGCTTCCCCTGTGGAAATCGCGCTGGTGGGATTGAGAAGATCTTTGAAGTATTCTGCCCACTGACCCATGACTTCCACCATAAACAATGTATGTGGTGCACTGCTTCCCCCACTTTTTTTATTTATTTTTTCTAAAAAACTGAATATCATGGATGATTTTCAAATTGGAAGCAAATGTAATATTTAAAGAAGGCTTTCTATGAAGTGTTACTTTCTTTGTTATTACATTGGGATTTTTAGCCTCAGTATTCTGCCATTGTTCCAGCTACTCTGTTTGAACTGTTTGAGAAATAGGTGTAAAACTGTATTGTCTAGTGCTGCTGAAAATTATGTTTTCTCACCCTTTCTTGTTAAAGCGTTGCTAAAGCAACATTGGTGGAGTGAGGCACAAGTGTCCTGCAGTTTGTGCTGTTGGTTCTTATTGAACATTGACACTCATAATATGAAGAGAAGCAAGGCAGCTGTCAATAATTTTATAACAAACACTGCCTTATATACTTCAGAGAGAATAGTGCATATTTCAGAACTTAGACAATACAAGCCTCTGGAGCAAGCGTTCACAAATTTTCATGTTATAAAGATACCCCTACAAGGCAATGTCTTTGAGATATGTACATGTCACAATTGAGAGCCAGAAAATTTAAGTAGAGGTTTTTCTTGACTGTTTGAACGTTATTTTACAAAATTAAGATCCCAATATGAGGATCTTTATGCATTTAATAAAATAATTATTGATAAAAAGAAAAAAGTTTAAGAATTTCATCTTTGTCTTGAGTGTTTGAGTGGGTGCACTTGCTTAGAAATATGGGCATGTCTTTGTATGTGTGTGTGTGAGCTGTGTTTTTGCGTGTGACAAAGATAGATGGAGTTTCTGGTATAAAACCTTAAGTTAAATGTCACACCTGTCTGTCACAACACACCTGCTCAGACAGGCTGACATTTACACACCTCAACAGACCAAAACACACACGTGTATCACGACTGATGTAAGCGCATACACAGAAGACTACATGTGAAAATACAATAGCACATGAGAATAACAGGGCCACATTAGCAAGGGATTAGAGTCTATTGAAGTGAGTGACTATGACTTTGTTTTTCCACATAAAACAATCATGTCTACTGTCTATCATGTGTAGTTACATGCATTTTATCTTTTTTTTATATTACATAGTGCAATATAAAGTAAATTGAATACTATTTTTATTAGAGATGTATTGAATGAATTTCTTATTGTCATAACATAATCTTGTGCCTTCATCCTCATTTGGCAAATGGAAAAAAGTAATCCCAACATACTAAGATAAACTCCCCCCCCCAAGACATCTGTATCCGACACTCACTTTTCCAGTCTTGTGTCAGCTATACTGTGCAAAGGAGTAAAAAAAATGCTGTACATGTTTGAGCTGCTATGATGTACTGACCTGTCTACAGCTTACCTTGACTTCCTTTCGTTAACCACTCAAATAAACTGAAGACTTCCCTACAGCCCTGTACCTGATGGCTGCTGAAATAAGTGAATAAATTGACAGTTGTTTGAGAAGAACAAGCAGAACCGATATGGTCCAAAGAAATGGAGAAATTGTAGAATCTTAAGATTTACTTGATACTTTCAATAACATCACAAATTAGTCTCTTACTTTTGTTACATTCTGTCTGTTTTTTTATGCATCCCGGAACATTGACTGTAGCATTTATAGTTATATTCTAGACTCCATCTGGGGATGTAACACCAAAATTGAAACCTGATATTTACACTCAGGCATTTTGGTGCCCCAGGTGAAAATTTGGTTTGACAGCCCACTCTGTCCTCAAAATAACAGAAGTGCAAAGGACAGCTTTTAATAATAGCAACTATTTTCAAAAGGGCAAATATTTGGGAAAACAGCATTCAAATGAAAATCTAAATCTTTTTGCAACTTATGAATCACGCTTTGTTTAGAGGCTTACAAAAGTAGAAAGGAACAGTAAAGTAAAACTTCCAGATCCTCCCTTTGTGTCTGTTTCTCAGTGTGTATAGTTTAAATTAGCTTTATTTCTTGCTGTACAGTACAAGCAGAACATCTGCAGCAGGTGTTTTTGTGTTCATAACAAATTTTGTTAAAATATGAGTCATAAAAGTCACATTTATTTGAATTGCACATTTCAGTTACAAGGCAATTAAAAGTGATTTGCATAATGAACATAATGTAATACCAATTATGGAACAAAAACAATGCATTTTATAAAATGCCATTAAAATTATCAAGAATGGATGCAGCACAGGGATAAAGCACGACACATGTATGGCGGCCTTAGATCTGGACTTAGTCCCTGTCCAACAATGTTTACTGCACCTCTTTCCCCTTCTCTCATAACCCACCTTCCTGTCCAACTACAGCTAAATAAAGGCCAACAGACCCAACAAAAGCTAAGTAAAAGAAATATTCATAACATCAAATACATTGATCAATGTTCCAGTTATTAAATAGGTGAGGTATTAGCCTTGATTTAAAGAAACTAATTGTTTTGGAGGTATTGCAGTTCTATGGCAATTTGTTCCAGATTTGTTCTGCATGAAAACAAATTACTGCTTCATGTTTGGTTCTTGTTCTGGGGATGCAGAGTAGACTTGAAACAGACAATTTGCTTGTTCTGGAAGGTTGATACTATCACAATGAATAATTAGTGTATTTTGGTGTTAAGTCAAGAGAATCTAAAATACAAATAATGGGCTTGATATGGAGTACAAAGTATTTCTAAACTATTAAAATCAATTATTATTTCTTTACCTACACTGTAGCCTGCCCTTAGGGTATTCCGAGAGCAAAGACTGTACATCCATTCAGCTGCCAACTCATTAAAAAAACAACTGTAACATTTCAGTAGCAAAAGCCAAATGACTTCATACATAAAACCAGACGGGACAATGCATTGTAGACCACTGACATATCAAATTAGGGCAAACTGCTCAACTACACAAATCCTAATTCTGCTTTTTGCTCAATTTGTTTTCATCTCTTACTTCAGTTATTCACATTTCTTCTTGATACAATTACCTTAGGTATTTGTTTAAGGTTACGTAATGAAAGTACTGCGCTAGGGTCAGGAAAGTGTCATGGTTAGTCATTAAAAAGCACAATAAAATACACCGTAGTGAGAAAAGCTTTGCCAGCAATGTTCACATTACCATGGCAATGTGTCTCAAAACTGTTACATAACCACTAAACCTTTGCACTACCACAATGCACATTGTCTAAAATAGTCAAGAGCAGAGGTTGAACTCCAAAAGCAGACACAGAGGTGGGAAGATTATTTTTAGATAATTAATTAGCAGAGAGTTAGCTTATTGCGGATAAGTGAATACCACTTAATAATTTTGCTTTGCTTGCCTTAACTAATAAATCAGATGTTTTCCTACAGAAGATGACTTGACCAGCGTAATGATTTTCCGAATCTCTCCCTGAAGCGAAAGGCAGAAGTGAGCTCTGCGGTTAAAACAGCTGGAAGGAAATTAGTCTGAAGGACTGGCGTCATATGTACACAGTTAGAGGTATTCACTGAAATTAGTAAATGATAAATTGCAACTTTACCTTGTCTTACAGTCCATCTCATCTGTGGAACATACCATACAATTTTAAAAGAGTCCATTCCTTACAATATTGTGTGTTTTGTTGTTCAAAACAGTAGTAGCACACAAAGTATAAAAATCCTTTATTAACAAGCATTATAAGATGAATAGACAGTGCCAGCTGTGCTGTTCATTAGATGGTTAGAGTTGGGCAGCTGCTGCAGCCTGTTGGCAGCCTCTTGCAGCTCTCAGGTGTATGTCTGGCTGAAACAGCTGGGCCACTGGCACCACAGTGAAGTCAGCAGTGGCTAGTGGCCGGAGTTGACTTCAGAGGCTTTATTTGGCAGTAAGCTGTTGAACTGATGTTAAGGGAGGTTCCTTTTATGGACAGAAATGTGGTTTTATGATGCAATAACTGGGCTAAAATTATCATTTGTTCTACAGGCAAACAACATTAAAATCAGATCAAGAAGTCAAGATTTTACTAACTCAAATATTTAGTTATAAGAAATTGACTAATTTCTTCATGTTTCTGTCTAAATTAAACAGTGATACTTTATGATATATCCATTGTTTATTGTCCTTGTAGGGTTGTTTTATATATATATTTATATGCATATAAATATATATGACATTCATATGACATTGAATAAGAGGGAGGAAGAGGGGGTACACCGTGGTCAGTTTGCCAGTCTTTCACAGGGCAACCAAAGCCATACAGGACAAACAACCATGCACACACACTTATATCTGAGGGCAATTTAGAATAACCAATTGACCTAGCAGTTATTTCTTTTCACTGTACAAGAAAGGCAGAGTACCAGGGGAAACGGCTCACACTTCCCTGCACAGGCAAACAGTGTTACTCAAGTGCAAATCCACCTTGTTCCATCAAATACTGCATAAAGACCACTGGAGGTTTCTGATATGTGTTATGTGGCTCTCTGCCCAGTGCAAGGTGTCAAACTCCAGTCCTAGAAGGCCAGTGTTGTGCAAATTTTAAATTCACCTGAATTTAATATTTAAGCTATGAGCAGGACTCTGAAGAACTTGACTGTACGTTGAATGCTGAAGAGCAACAAACTATTTAAATCAGGAGTTCAGTGCCGTCTCTCAAGGACTGGAGAGTCACACTCACGGTCTAAAATGTGGTTTTAAGCACTCAAAAAACAAATAGAAAATGTCCCCCCATACCAGGAATTTTGAAGAAGCTGAATGTCTACAACTTAAATGGGGTTACTATCATTATGTCATGACAGTATGATATGAAACAAATAATCTGGAAAAAGGTTGTGCTCCTCCTCCCAGTGCTACTATTGCCTTTGAAGAAATGGTCTGCCATTGTGCCAATGGCAGAGAAACAACTTGCTTCTACAGTATATACAAGTTACCCCGCTTCAGTCTCAATTCATTTTGAGTTGTGTTGGTCTGTGTTGTGTTTTTTTTTTTTTAATTTAGACCTGTTTAGTTTTTTCTGTGTGTGTTGTGAGTACATAATACTACATTTTGAGGTTGATTATATTTTTTTATTCTTTACATCTGGCCTTTGCTCTGCTCCTTTTGAGTCTTACTTCCACACTTCTGCTAAGCCCACATCTAGGTTGACTTGTACAAAGCATATCACCCACAATTCATTGCGACGTCTAGGTAGAAATATATGGCACTTTTTTTGTCTTTATTGAAAGAGAACAACAAAATAAATAATATGACAAGGCACACATCCATGACAAAAAAGTTTGTCATAAACTGAGAAGGTGCTAGGTTCAGTGACCAAATTGGAACACCAGAGGTCTAAATTTCAGGTTATGTTTTTTTTTTTTTTAAATCTGGGCTCATTAATAATTTCTTAAAGCAGGTGGGAATCGTGCAGTGTTTTAGAGAGAATTTGAAAATCTCTGTAATAAAAGGCTCTAATTAATCTACTCTGACTTAGAGGACACTTGCACTAATACCATCTGGAGCAGCTGCTGCCCTGGTAGTTACAGTTTTTAATACCCTTGTCTTTATCAACTCCAACACAGGGAACATCCCTTCCCCTCCTGAGATATATGGTGCAAAAAGATGTTAAGTTTGTCAACCATGGAGTCATCAATCCCAGAAAGAATATGTGTTGCTTTATAGTCTGAGATGGTACATCACACCCATGTCACAGTCCCCTGGAATTAGAACTGGTTCTCTAATCTCTGGCTGTAGCTGTGAAGGATGCGATTTGCATCCTTCACAGTTATGCTGCAGGAGGCAGTCTTTATTTCATCCATGTTTCTAGAGATAAGAAAAAACGTTACATGAAGCATTGCGGGACATCGCAGGCAAATTTATCCACCCTGGGTTTCTTGTAGGAAAAAGTCATGAATCTCCCACTCAATGTGTTATCATCCACTACCTTTGTAATAAATCCCACAACTGCTTCTGTAAACCCCTCAAAGCCTCCACCCTATGCTGCCACTGAACATATCCCAGTTAGCTATGAAAAACTTTTTCATAAGACATCAGGACATAAGCAACTAAATCGATTTATGCCATTTTTTGGCTTTCTTTATTTTTTTGCACCGCCTTTAATTCTTGTGATTAATACTCATTACCTGTCCCATTCTACTTTAGGGCACAATTTGATTTATGGACTAAGCTGCTTTGATTTCATTGTATGTGTGGAATATGTGTGTTTTCCATTATTCAGTGGAGATTTCATGTTTACATCCCAATTAGAAATATATTTACAGAAAATAAATCAACCCTGCCTCTCGTCCGAAACGCTCGCTGGAGATAGGCACCAGCACTCCCCGACCCCACTAGGGACAAGGGTGTACAGAAAATAAATGAATGAATGAATGAATGAATGAATGAATGAATGAATGAATGAATGAATGAATGAATGAATGAATGAATGAATGAATGAATGAATGGATGGAAAAAAAATCATATGTTGAAATTAGTTTCTGCTCCCTTTCTGTATGTCATGTGCTTCTATCCAACTGTCCATCTATCCACCATGTGTAGTTGCTTTTTCCTTCTCACTGGTTGGGGGAGAATGGTCCCTCTTCTCCCAACTGAGAGGTTGAGTACACATTGGATGGGTCAAATGTGCTTTCATTTTGACTTTTTGTCCCAGTCTGTAATTTTCTGATGTTGAGCATGAGTGTTTGTTTGATTAAGAGGAAGAGTGGCATACTGACTGTCCTACAGCCCATTCACATTTAACATTGTTTAGGATCAAATATTCCATCTGCTCTCCACATCCTGCCTATCTGTAACAGGTATGGTATATGTAAAAGCTCAAAAAATACATAATTTAATTCATAACATAATTTCCTGCAACACACCATAAAATATTATGCTCTCGTAGCTGAAAGCAACAATATTGAAACATACGTAAACAAACATGTCAGTCATCCAGCCCTCTTGATGCAGAATGACAGCTGCAGATTGAACTACAGCAAGCCACAAGGCCAGATTCCAGGCATAAGGTCACATAAAAAAGATGCACACATATAAACACACACACACACACAACCAATATCTAGTCCAGCAGAGCTCCAGCAGTGACTCAGATGCAACTAGCCTATCTCTAGGCTCTAGGGATTAAGAGCCCAAACGCCACAGAGACGGGAGATATGAGCTCCAGGAGTTCTGCTGATCAACAACGTCAAGCCAGTGCTCAAGATATCAGTCTGTGCTCAGTGAGGACAAAAAGATAGGCTGTTCTATTAGCCAAGTAGTGAGAGAGTGCAGAATAGGGGAAATGGAAATGACGGGCAGCATGTTCTTTTTTAATTCCTTGTGAATTGATTTATAACTAGAGCAGAACTTATAATTTGGTGACTAATTCAAATGATAGAGGTTAATTTCTGATGTTTTTTCCAATATTTAAATATTCAAATTATTGTGAACAAATCACTGAATAACTAGCTTGGTAAAAACCAGCCCCCTGTTCTAAGATTTGCTTCGTACAGAGGGTCAAGACCTTCGGCTATTGAGAAATGATTGCTTGCTGGAGGTGTGGACTCTGTTTAAGTCTTAAACGATTGGATCTGATTTTATACAATTGCTAATGTTTTTGCGATGATACCTGTAATGTGCCAGCTCTATTGTGAAGGAGGCTAGGCCAAGAAGCTTTGTGCATGTCTTAAATATTCCTCTTGCTGCGACTTTGATAGCTCAATTATTGGAAGTGAGTCCAACATGGACTGAGTGGTTCTACCATTACCAGATTACAATCATAGGCAGACTTCAATTCTTAAACAGTTCACAGCTCCTCTTTCTGTTTTCTTTGATTAATCAGGATGAAATGTATCCAGAGAAATCAAGCTCAATAGAACAAATCTCAGAAGTGTCCATAGAGTAGATAAGCAGAATTGCATAAGAAGTCAAGGGCCAAGCTAGCTAACAACAGGTCTTCCTAAAAATGCAGTGTTTACAGTGTACAGTAATGTAAACTTCTATGCAATCTCATAATTTGAAGTCCCTTGTAAGACTTCATAACTCTAGGAGATTTTCACATTTTTACCATGACACAAGCACAAACTTCAATGCATCTTATTTGGGATTTTATTGAATAGGTCTACACAAAGCGACGTACTTCTGTTAGTTATGTTGTGCAAGAGGATGTAGAGTGGTTTTGTGTGCTGGTAACCTGATTTACAGGGTGGGCTGACAGACGTTTGAGCCGGTACTTATTTTTTATCTCAACTAACCGCCCCTTTTCATTCCTGTTCAGTGTTAAATGGATCAGTTCAGGTAACCCTTCATTGTCGTTTTTGTCCTTTATATTTGAAGATTTTTAATAATAGCTAAAACTTTGGCTTGTGGCTAAAATGTTGTAGGTACAGTTGCATTAGGAATACTGTTCCTCTTTAGACTCGTCTTCTGTTACTGATTGTTGAATAGAGGCAGATTTTATCTTTCATACCGTCTACTGTTTAAAATTACAACTACAGTGTTTTGGCTGCACTTCAAATTAAGGTACTATATAATGTCAAGAATACCTCTGTGATTCAAAAATATTCTACATTACTGAATCTAACTGTATTCTTCCTCTCTGAATCGAAACTATTTAAAAGCACATTTCAATCTAATTATAGCTGTGAGTCTTTTGCAGTATTAATCTACCACCTTTGCACAAGAGACTCAAATTTCTGCTCGTGTTTTGTTTTGCAAAACTGATCAAACTCTGTTTGATGCACGAATGGAGTCTGTGAACGTAAAATTTTAAGTTTCACCACAAATTCTCAGATGAGTTTGTGTCTGGGTTTTACTAAGTCATTCAACCATATGAATATGAATTGATCTTGGCAATTTCCTTGCAAACTAATTAATTTGAAAAGCACAGATACATTTACAAACTGCAATATTGAAATGAAATAGATGGCACAAATGTCTTGCAACAATCACCTTACTCCACAAACGCCATTAGTTCTAGAGGCTCTATAAATACCTTGCAAAAAGTTGCTTTTTTTGTTTAAGAAAAACATAATATATACATGATGAATGCTCTGCAAATATACAAGACAAAAGGTCAAGAGTATTTTACTTATCTGTCATTTTTATTATTGAAATTATCTCAATTTTATTGGTGGTGTCCAAATGTAAGCATATGAAATAATGTTAAGTGAAAAAGGTTTAATTTGTAAAACATATTCATGTGTCAGTGGGCTAAATTATAGATCAACAATCAGGATGTGGTAGAGGAATGTGGTCCCTCATGGGAACCACTGTGGTTTTCCCATCTGCTGTGAATATCTTAACCTTGCAAGTCCTAAAGTATACTATATTTTTTTATCATGGATGTATAGGTAAAAAAGCAAAATAGACAGCACAGAGTGAAAAAATAGAGTGAATTAAAACCTCAATATTCATAAGCAACCATATGGACACACACATATATGCAGCTGCCCTTACCTCATGAAGAGGTTAAGTAGCGTTAGAACAGACACACTCATTAGATTATGAGTGATGCGTGGCAGTAACTGCAGTAGTTTGACTTTATGGTGCTCTGTGTCATCATGATCTCTGCCAGTATTACAGCAGCATCTGTAGCAGTGTTGGTCATTAGAGGTATCACCATTTTCATAAATGTAATCGGGTGACATTTTCCCATGTAAAAACATTCTAGGAGTGAACGTATTGCTAGTAAACAGCAATTTATTTTCATTAAATAGTAAACATTAATACGGGATACTTAATCTTACTTAAATTTTAGACTTTGGATATGGAATATTTGATTTTCAAAAACATACTTAAACCAAACACTGAAAAGTCAGCAGTCAGCACCAGTAAGCATGTCCATAACTAGGCTAGCAAATATCATTCAGCAAAAACTCAGATTGAATTATACCAGTATTTTTGCTACAAAGAATGTGCTTTAATATCAAATTTAATTACATGCAGTAACCATTCTCTTAAAAAAAATAACCCCCTTCCAAGAAACATTTCCTGTGGCCATGTCTACCATTTTCACTCTGCTTCTCCTACAATTTGCAAACTGCGCTTTAGTTGCTCTAAGAATTAGGCAACATGATGTGACGATTTTCCCAAATACATGAAAAGCCACTAAGTTTCACCAAGAGTGTTATCCCCATTTAAAGATGTAATATTTCAGGGGGGGGAGCAGAAGGCCTCTGCATAGCTGATCCTCTCCCTGCAGAAAAATGGTAATGTTTTCATGAGTCTGATGAATATTTTAACTTTTGAGGCAATTACATGGGTCTAAATGAGTGGAAACGTACTTCAGCTGAAATAAAATATGCAAGAGCTGTGAAAGACATGATGAGTACCAAACAAGCGGCCTGAGCCTGATGTAAATACATCTGATATGCATTATGTTCATTTTTCCTGTGTTGTGTGTCTCTGTTGCCTTGAACACCAATAAATGCTTTTAAAAAAAAAGATTTTATTGACTCTAGTGGTCTTTATTTGATAGTGAATTGACAGGAAAGTAGGTAATGAGAGAAGGGGGAAGACATGTGGCAAAGGTCCCCAGGCGGGGAATCAAACCTGCGACAGCCGTGTCGAGGACTAGGCCCTTCATATTGTGCTTAACCCCTGCTCTACCACAACACCCCTCATTAAATGCTTTTTAAGTATAGTCTAAGAATAGTGTTTTACATTTTTGTTTAAAAAGGGAAACACTAACTCTTGTATGGTTCATTGGTCTTGGCACATTGTCTATAAAGATAATTTCAAAACACATTTTCAACAGTAGTGTTACAGGATTCTATGTGCCATCAACAGCATGCTTAGAGGACCCGTTGTTAATGTGCGTGTATGTATGTTTTAGTGCGATTGTGTTTTTGTGAAAGTGTAAATCTGAACTTTCTATTTCTGCTCCTGTCCCATTTTCATCCAGAGATCCAAAATTAGTGCAAAAATATTAACACCCACATCACCTGCTCTCATATTTTACCTTCTGTCTCACAGGAACCAGTACTTATTTTCTCATTTTCCCTCTCAGCTGGAAATATGGAGTGGGATACAATAAATATAGATTTGCCAGTGCGGTTCCTTATCACAAGAGAGAAAAAGAAGAGAAAAAGCTTTTGAAAATAATGCTGAGAAAGAAATTTGTGAATGAAAATGTAGAATTAAAGAATAGAATAAAGAGGATCAGCTTGTTTCAAAACAAAGGTAAACCAATAGAATTGGCCAAGTGTAGTTTGTATGGAAATGTTAAACTGGACCTCAAACAAATTACAATTTGTCTAGGACTATGCAAAACATATTAATTACTTTTTTTGCACAAAATCATCATCAGATAATGAAATGACATCAGACATTGTTTCCTGGACACAATGAAATCAGTCATTCCCATTCATGTGCACATTCACACACTGAAGGTGACAAGCTACATCACTGCAACCTCAACTGCCCTGGGGAACTCTGACAGAATGGTAAATGGACTGAACTGATATAACATTTTTCCAATCATTTTGACCACTGGAGTCACATTCATCCATTGGTGCACACATTCATGTACCGATACGCAGATCGGTAGGCAACTTGGAGTTAGGTGTGAGAGTTCTTCTAGCAGAAGCTAGTATTGACATTGAAGGATACTCGTGTAAAAAAGATCGATACTCAAGCTTTTTTTCCTGCGCGGGAAAGCACTGACTGCTGAGCAAGCGGATTCATCGAAGTCTAATAAGTCTAAGAGTAGCACTGCGCTGTCACACAGCACGGAGCACCACACCCTCTCTCTCTCTTTTATTGTTGCACCGTCACTTGTCTCAGCAGCCAGGGAAACATTGGCTGAAAAAACTGTTTCCTTTTCAAAACTCATACCCCTGGTGGCACTGCTTCAAAAACCCTATCTGCGTCTGAGCGAGAAGGCAGTAAGCTAGCTGCAGAGCTGTTGGCTCAATGTCACCGCTATACAAACATTTTATAGTCTTGCCGTCAGCACTTACTTGGACATCAGGTTCCAAAACATGGGGTTCTGTGACTCAATGAATGATGAGCCTGTAAAGGCTTGACTTGTATCAGAGATGCAGTCAATTAGTCAGACCTCAGCACCTCCTTCATCTGCCACCAGCTCCTATAACTTCTACATCTGTAGCAAAAGGTGGGATTTGGGCAGAATTTGACTTGGAAGTCCTTTTGTCTCAGCACCATCGGAGAGATGGCACTGATGCTCTCTGATGGACAGACGAAAGGCCTATTCCAAGTGAGCAGGATCCACTAATTTGATGGAGAAACAATCTACCAATAGTCCCCTGTCTGAGCAAACTTGCAAAGAGGCATCTAGGGTTTGTTGCAACCTCAGTGTCGACTGAGAGGTTTTTTTTTCAAAGACAGGACAGCAACTGAGTATCAGGCGATATGCACTGAAATCCAAAAATGTGAACATGGTACTGTTCTTAAATAAAAACCTCTAATCCTTGGTTCTCAACAGGGGCAGAGGGGTCACCATGTAGCTGTGGGCCCTTAATGTATTCTTTCTTTATCTATACTATTTTATTTAATTTTCACATATTGTTTTTATTTTGTTTCGAGCCAGAAGTGCACTGAAAGGAAGAAATTCCTCATTCTTTGTATTATTTTCTTGTATTGTCCGATTTGAAAAAAGTTTGTTTGAAAATGCTTACAATATTTGTTGTGGTGTGTTAATTTTTCTTTAATGTGGTTTGTCAACTCTCCAATCTCAGAAGATTGTTTTACTTTGCTTTAAGTTATATTTTTTTACAGTCTTAATTTAAGAAAAAACATAATTAACTGCACTGAAGGTAATTCCTAAAGAATAAATTGTAAATAAAGTCATAAACAATTCTAAGTATGTAAAAAGTGTGTTGACATTTATTAGTACTCATATTGGTACTCTGTATCAACAAGTATTTAAACATAAGTACCTGTACTCGTACGCAATCATAACAAAAAAAAATTATATCAGTGCTATCTTAATCATTACTATCCTGGCAGCCATGAATGAAATGGGGTCTGAAATAAAATAGAAAGTTTATAAAAAAAGCAAATGTGTTCTCTCACACAAAAACAAAAATACTAACAAATTGCAATCTCATATTTATTAGTTAAAAATCCAACACAATTCTAAATACAGAATATGATGTACACAAACACAATCTGTAAAAACTACAGCATTTCACTGTTGCAGTGTCTGTGACCCACGGGATTCTTAGCTAAATCTCCTGTCAGTCATTTCTCCACCAAACAAAAAGAAACCTCTTCAAAGTATTGAGTAAGCAGCTTCTTTTGTGCTGACCACAGTGCCCCTGCAGTGAGGCCAATCAGACTGGGAAGAGATACTGGATGTCATGGACCCACACAAACATGGCTGTCTGCATGTACACATCTCTCTTGGTGAGTCTGTGTGTGTGATTTTTTTGTATGTGTGTGTATAAATGTGTACTTGTTAGTGCTGCATACAATCAGCGTGGCTGGTAAGTCTTCTGGATAGACTGAAAAAGTCTGTCTCCAACCTTGGCAGCATGTAGACAGTGAGAGAAAAATAGGAAGATAAAGTGAATGAATGTTAACTGACTTTACATTCTCTAACCCAATTAAATCCTTAAACCTTAAATTCCAGATTAAACCGTATCCAGTGAGTCCATGTAAAAGTTTGTGCTAATTAAGTATCAAGGGAAGCAAAAGCAAAACAACCAAACACGCTCCAGTTCCAGTTTTGGGGGGGGGGGATTATTTTAATTTCTTTTTTAATTTTCTACACAGCTAAATTAGTTTTGCCTCTGTAAAAAGACTTTTTTTCCCCACTGAACATCAATAAGCATATGTCTTCGATTTAAGAGCAATTATAAAGAGCTTTCTTCATAGGAATCAGTTTAGGTCAAGTAAAAGATTAAGCAGGATCATCCAGTAATGGTTTGGCTTCAAGTCATCATCAGGCAGTTCTTTATTTCTATTCAGGCTGATAAGAAGATTACAGTCAGGTGTGTTTGCAGAGGTCTGCTAACGCCGGGGGGAAGACCTGCAAGTTAGGAAAAAGTAAACAGGCACATTCTGCACAATCGCACAGAAAAAACTCTGACACACTAGTTTTTAAGTCTTATTTCCATTTTTTGTATCGAAACATAGTGAATCTGCATGAATTAGTTATAAAGTTAATTGAGTCACATCAAATCTGTGTTTACTGTTTATGTATCGTTAGTGTATTGTATTACTGACAGTCTGCAGACAGAAAGTTGACATATGTAACACTGTTGGATATATAGTTTATCTTGTAAAATGCCTTGAAGTAACTGCTGTAAAATGCTGCTCAGGAGGAAACTTGTTTTTGTTTTTCCCCTTTGTTTTAATTTTGCAAAGGTTTTAAATGATGCAAAAGGTCATTGCTGACTTAAGCAAATCTCATAATCAAATATGAGTAGCATACTGTTTTTTGTGTGTCCCAAAGAGGGACATTGTTCAAAGAACCCACAGCTGCGCATTTTTTTTGTTTCTTCTGTTGTCATTTTTGAGATTTTCTGATCTCTCAAGAACTCCCAAGATGGAGCAACATGTTCAACAATTTTTTCAGTTTTCTTTATTCTCAAACTCAACTATGAGCTACGGTCAATTTGGATGATTTTGAATGATTTTATTCTCATCTTGACAACACTCAGATGTCTGTCAGAGCCTTTTCCTGTTTTATTATTTGTAGTCTAAAATCCTGCCACTAGATCCATCCACAAAACAAATAGATGACAATAAATCATTTAAGCTCGACACCTCTCAAATTTCATACTGTGAAGATTTTAAAGTGTTGCAACTATTTTTTTAAAATATTTAAATATGAAAAACCTCTACTTTTACTTACATGTTGTGTTGCCTGAAGAGAATAATATTCACAGATAGTGCTATGCTAAAATTCTTTCATCCTAGATTGTAATAAAGAGAGCCCCAAGTTAAGAATCTCTTTAGTCACAAAAGTCAGATATACTGTCTCTAACGTCAACTATCATCCTAAGATTCTTCTGCATGGAAACCTTTGATACTGTGCAATGCAAATGCAGCAGCTGTTTGACATAAATCTTTTCAACCTTTACCTTGTGACATTTTTATAGAATTTATTGAAATTGATTGCAGAGAGCAGCAGATAGACACTCATCTGAAGGTTGAGAAGGTTCTATTAGAACAAGAATATATTATATATACACCACTTTCAGTATATATCTATCTATCTATCTATCTATCTATCTATCTATAGATATCTATAGATATCTATAGATAGATATAGATAGATAGATAGATAGATAGATAGATAGATAGATAGATAGATAGATAGATAGATAGATAGATAGATAGATAGATAGATAGATAGATAGATAGATAGATAGATAGATAGATAGATAGATAGATATAGATATACTGCGATAGACTGGCGACCTGTCCAGAATGTACCCCGCCTCTCGCTCGAAACACTCGCTGGAGAGAGGCACCAGCACCCCTCCCGACCCCACTAAGGACAAGGGTGTTAGAAAATGGATGAATGGATGGAAGTATATATATATATATATATATATATATATATATATATATATAGAGAGAGAGAGAGAGAGAGGGAGAGGGAGAGTGTGTATAGTGAAACAGATTTGTGTTTCCCTAGGTCCAATGTAGTGTCATCCTTTTTAAAGCTACAAGATCAAGCATGCACCCATCATACTTGATGCACCTAAGTCTCAGAATTTGGGTTTCATGGCAGATGCACAACTTTGATGACTGGGCATCAGCCCACTAGAAGGGATGGTGTTTTCTAATGGATTAACATTAGCAGGAGAAAGCAGTCGTAGTTAGTATTGCCCTGCCCGGTCAAATACTCTACTTCCAAGCCTATTTGCATTCTGTGTCTTCACTTGTCTGCTTGTTTATCTGGCTTCCTCCTCAGCAGGTGGTCATGCAGCTCCTCCTCCATAATAAGTAATCAGGGTCAGGGAGTAACTAGCTATATGCACTGGCATTACGTATTTTAATTGCAAAATACAAGTAACTGTAATTTGCTAAAGCCTGACTGATTTAACAAATTACAGTTTAAACTAATCTTAGGTGAAAAAGCAAACCAACGTGTTTAATTTACTATATTTTAAATTTAAATGCATTATCTGCTGTCTAGATCAGTGCTCACAGGGGTAAATATGAGATTTGCAAGAGCAAATAAATGTATGAAAGAATACTACATACTCATTCCCACTTCTGTAACTGTGGCAGTGTGCAAGAAGCATATATGGTGAATTGCTGATGGCAGTATCATTTAGCAACAGTGTTACTTGATTAGCATTTCTGCATATAATCACAACCTGGAAGTAACTGTTTTCAGAAATAGCACCTTCCATTTATTTGCCTCATTTATGATAATATTGTAGCACACATACTGGAATATAATACATGATAGGAACATAGTCATTTTATGATCAGGGTGCAAAGTTACAATACTACTTAAATTAAAAGACTTCAATGACTAAATTACATATTTGAAGCAATAAAACCACTGCATCTGATAAAAACCTTTTTTATTTGGAAAAAAAAGTGTACAAGCAAATTGGAAGCTTTCCCAGAATCATATGTCATTTATGTCCATGTCAACCGATTATTCACATTTTTCCAGTAATTATATTGTGTATTTAATGGGTTACTCCAGGCTGAGTGGTTAAAAGTAAAAATAAAATATAGGAAAGTCTTTTGAGCATCTCTTTAGCAGAAATGGGTAAAAAAAAAAAGATTTAGCTCTCTTCACAAATTCTTAAATCTTTTGGCTTAAATTTAAAGTCTCATCCTCCTGTGAAGGATCAAAGTGTGTTGAAATGTAAGCTGAAATAACTAAAATTAATTATATGCATTACTTTCTTTAAATGATTGATTCTGTTAAGGAACTATTATTTTTTTAAAAGAGTAACTTCTTGGAAAGAACACAGTAACCCACTACTTACAGACATCATCAGAAGTTATGCACATTTCCATTAAAAACAGAGAAAATTCTACATAGTGAATAGATAGAAAAAAAAAATTACTTTTTCTGGATCTGCAAACTTTCTTCAAGCTAATTTTGATCTTTCCAACTTCCATGTAAAGTGTAAAAAACAGGTTGACATTTGTTTGGAATCCAAAAGGTAACATAGACAAGTGCGTCACCATGAACAAATGTAGAAAACTTTCAACCTGAGCTTCAAAATATTAACGGTTCTAGTACACTGGAATTTAGACATGGCACACTTCTCTCCTGAAGTCAACCTGAAGTGATGTTTCAATCTAAAGTAGAAACATCGTTCTTTAGATTTCAAAAGAAGTCTCTTGTTAAAAAACATAAAAATCCACATGCAAAACTCTCAGAGAAATTTAGGCTTTTGTTTTGTGATTAAGTTTTATTTTATCTTTGATTTTAGTTATTACTTTGCCACTCGTTAGCCTTCCAGTGCTTTGACTGTTCCCCACATTTGGTAGGAGAAGAAGCATTCTTGATGGCACAGTCTGTCTCAAATGATTGATTGGAGCCTCATTTGCACTAATGAAGGAATTGAGAGGTGTGCTCTTGATCCATGTGCCTCTTAGTGATGTGTTCACTTGTATAAATGGGAATGCCACCATTTGCTTGTAATGTTGTTACTGGTACTCAGCAATTTCCCCACAGAGGAATAATAAATAATATTCATATTCATATTCTATTCTATTCTATTCTATTCTATTCTATACTATTCTATTCTATGCAGAGTACAGAAAACATGTATAGAGTCTGAGACTTATTTAATGTTGGTTATTTAACATTGGTGAACTAGTCACCCATAATTTAACAGCTAATTGCTGTATATGACACAGGCTTGATATCACACCCGAGTTTATTTGAGTGGCGCGGTGTGTGTTTGTGTGCGTGGGGTGTCTGTGAGTGAGTAAATGGATAAAGAAAAATCTGCTTATTACAGAGAAAGAAAAAAAGTCAGCAGCTTTTTTTCTCCTGCTAACCTGCATTTCTCAGCCTTTTCTGACCAATATTACATTTTTGCCTCCATTAAAAAGAAATAACTGCACAGCCTTTCTAACTCCCATATCTTTTCTGCAAGCTACACTTCAATGTTTTTAATTTTCTTTCAAATAAAAAGCCAATATAAAGTTGACCAATGTATTCTGGGGGTGTTTAAGTGAGGTACATGATGTGCCTGCAGCATTGTCTTCAGTCTGTTTTTTAAAATGTGTGTGTGTTTTCCTAACACACACTACATTGTGGGGACCAACTGCTCTTTATGGCGTCCAAAGCCCGGGCTTCATAAGAAAAAACATGGTGCTTTTGGGTTGTGAGTTAGATTTAAGACTAACTAAGGTATGAATTGAGTTTAGGTTAGGTTTGTACTGGTAACGGTTGGGTTTAGTGTAAGAGTCAGAATTAGGATATAGAAATGAATTAAAATTGAATGGAAGTTAATTCAAGTTCAAGATAAAAATACATACTGTGTGTGTGTGTTGGGGATAGTGAGGATGGAGAGGCTGAGTCACGGTAGGGGGGGTTGTGTGGTTGTGTGGATGAATGGGTGGGTGAAGAGGGAAGAAACGTAAGGTTTGACTGTAAGTGTTATCAACAGAAGATAATTCAAGGTCAAAGGATCTGAACATATACATGTAACCCTGAACACAATACAACCTGGGATATTTACACTAACTATACAAATAATGATCCCTTGAGTTTTGCTGCTTCATTCCGTGTTTGTTTAACCCTAATGTACACCATACCGGTTCAGAGGTGGCTTACACAAGGAGTGTGAAAGTTGTTCCCCATATCCTCTGTAAGTCTGTTTAGTGACTTTTTAATCACTGACTACAGCTGCAGTTCATTCACTATTAATCTTCCCCAAATTATTGGATAAAATGTATATCACATTATAAATGTTGCTATACATATTACTTGGAATCTTTCTCTCCTGCACATTTTTCTTCCATTCAAAGGTCAATTATTGTTCCATGAGAAATCACTCTGTGAAAAGCAGACTTCTTGATCATTAACGTTTTGTTTCTTAAATTCTGATGGACAACTGTCAGCAGTGATCTTCCTGATGTTTGTACACCTAACATGACCATTACTTTCTGTATTGTAGATTGTTTTTAATTGGTCTTTGAGAATTATTTTTGGGAGGTTTTCATTCCCATACGTAAAACACAGCATGCAACTTAAACAAGAATACAAATTTGAAATGTGTCAGCATGAAATGACTTTGTAAATTTTACTTTTTTAACTATCAATTTCCAGTTAAAACTCTAAAATATCAGTTAACAAAGCAGGCAATCCCATTGACTACATACAATTCTTAAATGTGTGATCTATAAAGCCTGCATAAATTAGGTTTAGATCCAGTGTTGGTCCCAATGCCAAAGATTACAGGCAGCAAAACATGCAAGTAACATCCTTAGTTAAGTCTAAAGTTATATCTCTAAACGTATATCTCTCTGTTTATGTATGTGACTTATGTACAAGTGGATAATTATTTAAAGTTAGCATGTTACAATTGCATAAGGAAATGTTCTCAGTTCTAATGTAAAGCCAGTTGATCAACTGGACTGTCCAGTTCTACATGTGAAAACTGGAATTACTGTCATTTAACTATAACAAAAATAGAAGCTGACATTTAAGTGAATGACTCAAATTGACTGTAGGCAGTGCAGAAATCTACCAGGAACTGACAAATAATAGAGACTGGATTTCAGGCAATTGCACAAGCTGGACACATGACCCACCAGTCCATTCATTTGCCAACAATAATGCTGCGGAATAATACTAATGAAAATCAGGATACCAGTGGGACTGCTATTCATTACTGGTCCAGAGACAACACCGCCATTTCACTCCAACAACCCAAGCATATTTTAGAGAAATATCAAGTGTTAGAACAACAACAAGAACATATTTGCAAGGTTGAACTATTCTGCCAAATGTAATAATGTATGCTGCACTGTCAGAAGTATACTGACTCAAATGTATTTTATTTGGCTGTCTTGATCAGGTGACAAGTATTTAGAGCTAAACTTCAAGCACTTTCAAAAATTATTGTTCACAGATCTCATTTATATTCATTACAGCCAATGGAAGGTTATTATTACCATCTGTTCAGATTAATTACGATTGGATTTTTCGATCATACTTATTGCTTATTAAATTCCATATAGCTGAGTCCTCAGTTGACTTTCTTAACTTTAAATAGATGGCAGAAGAGGCAATTTGCTCTTCAAATAATTAATATCAGTACCTAAACTTTGAAATATATTATACATACGAGTGAAATTTTTACATCTCATAATCTAATAGCTGCATAGCTGCATTTTAAAACATCTTTAAACATCTTGCTTTGAGTATATTTGTGGTGTTTACTGGTACATTTTAACCATTGTGCAGAGTAACAGATTAACTGTGACATTTAATGTCTTGTTTCGGTGCCTAGAGAATAAAGTCAGCTAAGCATTCATCAGTGTGCATCAGTTCATTGGCGATACACGCGACCAAATAAAAAAAAAAAGTTACCGTAAATGCAAGTTTAAAATTTCTGCTGAAGTTAATTGACTGTTAGAGTGATACATGTTTGATCTGACAAGAAAGTTTAGCATGCCACTCATTGTTATTATGCAAATTCAGGTTGGTAATATATAGCTCTGATATGCACAGTGAATGATATTCAGAAACTATGTGTGTTAGGATACATTTTGGAAAATATTCTGGGTCCCATGTGATGTATGTTAAAGCCTTAATTAACAAAATATCAAATAGTATTCTCAGAAAACAATACACCAACCTGAGTATCAAATTAACAAATGCCTGCAACACTACGTTCCTAATATTGTAAAAACATAATTTACAAAAAAAAAAATGAATTCACCACAAAATAACACACCCAGAGCTAACAGAGTTTCTGATATAGAAATAAAAGATCTTTTTTTAAGAATTGCCTGCAAACACCATGTCTGTGAAAAATATTTGCGATAAAAGTGCAAATGTATGATAATGAGATTATTTTTGAGTTTGCATGCACCAGTGTGTTTCAGTTAAATTCCATCCCTCATACCTGGAGGCCTCAGTCATTGTCACGTCGCTCCATTCCATATTTCTCCTGCCTATGCAACTGGGACGTTTTATTTTATTTGCTTGCTATAGACCAAGGTCTGGATGATTGATGGACCAACATCAGGTACTCGCTGCCCATTTGTCAAGTGCCCCTATTTAGGACAAGCAAGTTCCATGTCCACACATACACAAAAATAAAAACACACAAGAAAGCAAACAATATTTTTAACCTGCTACTGAAAAGAGTCTGTGAAATGGTTAAAACACAAACTATAAATGCAAATTGATTAGAATGTTGTAAAAAGGTTCAGTTCAAAAGGTAAATCTCATAAGTGCTATTATACAGCTTCATTCCAAGTGGTATTTTTCCAGCATTTATGTCTGTTATACTTGATGATACTCATCTGCAGGTAATGAAAACCACAAATCTAGTTTTTCTGAAAATTTGAATGATACAAAAGTAGAAACCCATCTACATTCAAAGATAAATGGTCAATGCAAAGTAGCTCAAGAATGTCTGTGTTATTTTATAAATCACAATGGCAACCAAAGGAAAAAAAAAAAAGCAATTTCACTGAAGCAGAAAGCAATGAGTGAGGCGGAGAGTTTAAAACATTTAATATTTGGTAGCCACAGTGATGTGAAATAAAGTTTACACACCACCACCACCAGCATTTTAGAAAGCTGATAGCACACGCCACAGTTGAGCGCCAGAGGGTGTGAGTATTATTAAATGCACCTGGGGACTTGAAAACGGGGTTAGCAGAAAGCCTGAAGGGGTAGTCATTGTCCCCTGCAGGTTAGAGCAGAATAGTGCATCAGTACAAAAGGACCTAATAGTTAGAATTTCACAAATTATGGTCTTATCGACTCATCAGGAAGCCAGCCATCACCTGTAAATAAATGGGATAAATTCCCAATCTTACCATTTGTGTCATTTGGGCCAATATGACACATATAGGTGAGAGACCTTACATTTTGCAGTGAACTTTGTGCTTTATAGATTACAACCTTTGTGTGAAATGTGACATACGGCAGTACCTGATTTGACAAACAAGCAGCCAACACCGCAAGTGACCCGGAGGTTGCTATTAACAAATCTGGGCTTCCGTAATATCTGAGCAGTGCATAATGTTGATGGCCTCTTTAAACTTTAAGAAGCTCCAACCAAATGCTGAAAACATATATTGTACAGCACAAGGGCAAACCCCTCAGTAGGGCAACATTTCTGTCTTAGAAATCTTCATTTATTGGTCTCTGTGATGGTGTTATTTAACCTAGTGGAATTCAGATTCTTTCATCTGCAAGCCCTTTTCTGCAGGTTTTGATTATGTATCTAGTAGCACAAGAAAACTTTTCATATTTACCAAATGCTGAAACTGAAATTGTTCTAGAAAACCATCTCAGTGAAGATCCAAAGCTGAAAATAACGCAAATGAAAGTGATACCTTATTCAAAGGAGTTTTTCTTTCAATAGTAATGAATTCTCTATTTTTATGTACCAGAGCATTAACAACCAAAAGTCAAAGGAAAACAGCTTAAAAAATGAATGGGGTGATATATAGTGGCTGAACATGCCATCTCTGAAGGTAGAGGTAGCAGAGAGTAAGATAAATAGGTAAGAGAGTTGCAGTGGAACGGAGTGGAAAGAACAGTCAGCTGCGAGACTAGATTTATACTCTGTAAAGTGTTTTTAGAAGATATGTCACTGAAGATGTGTGGACAGATGAGTATCAGGTGACATGACAGACACCAGAAAAATGCTATTGTGTAGAATGAAACGTGTGAGCACAGTAAAACAAAACAGAAATATTTAAAAAGAGGTGCGATTGTGAGAAGCTAACATACTCTTTATCAATAGTATAATCAATAAGCAACACTTAAAATGTAACCTTCCGGAGGGTTGTTTTTATAGATTTACTTTAGTTTTTACCAGAGACAGACATATCTGTTTTGCTGCCCTTGGCGAGATTTTATATGGTGCCCCCGTGTTCCCTCGGAAAAAGGATACTCTGTACACTAAAGTTGTGGCTTTAGTGTACAGCCACAATAAGGAAGTATTTGCTTATTGTATCACTAAGCAAGTGGGGTAATAAATTAATTTTTCCATCGTTACAATACCGTTTCCATTACTGACAATAAAATGCAGCACATCACTATTAATCAGCATACATAGGGTTGAAGCATAACATTCATCAGACCAGGAGTTAAGGGAGCAAAAACAATCATTTATGTGCTGTAGATGGGATGAGTAAGAGTATAGAGGCAAACTTGGGTAGGCGTTCACATAAGCAGTGAAAAACATATGAGGGCATGCGGGTAATATGTAAATGTTGTTTAGATATTTCAAAAATCCATATGTCTTTCTGTGAGCATGTTAATGTGCAGAAAAAAATACAAATACATTGTATGTTGTTTATGCAGTACCATACTGAGTAGCAAATGGGAGTTACTGAGGATGAAGTGTGTGGAATAAGTTGTGCCTTTATATCAAAGGATTAAAATAAACTGTTTATTAAATAAATAAGTATATTGTCTAGAATGACAAAGAAAATAACACTGACACAATGATTATTTTGAAGAAAGACAAGATATGGTGCTGTTTGTAAATGTTTAATAAATCAGAACAGATTCCAAGAGGATTTGTGAAGCACAGATTTGTTTCTGCCTCATCACTCCTACCTGCTCTATCCTGTTTACAGGAAAATCAGCATCTGTTATACTGACACCAGTCCTGGTGTGTGTAACAGATTCTTGGGGGCTCATTCGGGGTCGGCGCTACCCTGTGGTTGGGAGCTGATCCAGAGATAGATGACACCTGGGACCAGAAACGAGCGGATGCTGCCGCAACCTTGAGGTGCTGCAAGAAGAGACCTGAAGCCGGAGTTGATTCAGAGCTGGAGGACGCCTGGGACCAGGAGCAAGTGGTTTCTGTTACAATCTTGGGGTGCAAAAGGGTAAAAACAGAGGAGCAGCAAATCATGTCACGCAGGTCTCAAGGTTTTCTGTATGACAGATTCTTGGTGGATTTCTTGGGGTCCATCAGAGCCTCTTCAGTAACGTCATGGAACTCGCAGAGGAGCAGTCTGAGAAACACTCCTGGGAGTGCTATGCCACTGAGCGGGACAATCGCGGCACAGAGTGCGTGAGCCCCTGCAGGTGGCATCGAGTACTGCATCATTTACCCGAAGATGGGCCCGTTGGTGACCTCCTGCAGCAGGCGGACAGAGCCAGCCCCTTCAACGCAGTCGGAGAGGTTGTTGGGACGCTGTACTGGTCAGCACTCACCTACGGAGCCGTGACCATCATGCAGGTGGGGGGCATAAGAAGGATCTGTTTGTGATGGAGCGGGTTGACCCTATGTTCCTGCTCATGGACCTGCCGAACTTCCCGGTACTGCTGGTCCTGGGGAAGATGATTTGCTGGGAGGATTACTTAGTCAGGCTGTGGTCTAGGCGCTCCTATAAACACAGGGGTATCTACACAGCCTTCATCAGGTAGTGGCGGTTATCTGCCTCGTCTGTGTACCCACGGCCTCAGCACTGGTGACCACGTGTCTGTATCCAGAACTCTGTGTGGGGCGCTTATCTTTCCCTCCATAGCTAGTCTGGTGGGACGGCTGCTGTTCCGACTGGTTACCTCCAACCTGCAGTGCACCATACTGGGGGTATACTAGCCAGTTTAATACTGCACTAGTTAAGCGTTGATCCGTTGCTGCTTAGTTATGACGCGCTGAGCGGCTAACGTCATACCTGTTGATCGCGTGTAAAGTCAGTTCCAAAGATCTTCTTGTTGTCCAAATTTGTCCCACTCAGATGAACCATTTGTGAACAAATCCATTTATTCCATGATACACGGCAACAATATTAACAATGACTCTGCCACAGCGGTCAAAAACTTGTATGCCTTCCGGGTTCAACACCTGTCAACTACCTGTCACCTCTTGGTTCATATACTGGCGCAGACAGACCCATCTCGTGACCAAAAACCAAAAATACACATTTTTGGCTCCAATAGGGGGGTATTGCATTCGTGCTGATCAAAGGAGTACTGAAAGTGTATTTCAAACAGCAGCAGTACATCATGCAGGCTAACTATCCGGAGAGACATGGGAATGGAATATATAGATATTATAGATAATACTTCATGCTACACTGGTTTGCCAGTATCAAACTCCTAATGATTTTGCTTTTATGTTTATAGTTAAACCACACATAGAAGAAACGTCATCTTAAGAACCCTGATTTTGATTTGGCAAAACAGGTTTTTATATCAGAAATGTCTTCGGACAAAGTATTGTTGTATTTTTTTAGCATTCAAATTTGAACTTATGTCACTAATTTGTATTCATTTATGATCTAAATTTATCTAAGATTAAATTGTTTTGGCATTCTTTTCTATCAACATTTTTTTTGGTTAATTGTATTTTGCAGAAAAGTTCTAATTTCTAGGAGATGGTTGTACTTTTTTTGCTCGCATGTATCCTTGAAACCCCATGTGGCTGCGTAGGATTCACAAGTAATCAATAAGCAGAGTTAGGCCTGAGATTATACTCTGTATAATGATGGCAATAAAAGGATTGAGGAGAATAAAGATAGCGGCATGAGAGTAAGAGAAATGAGATAATAACACAGAAGGCAGGATGTGGTGCCGACATCCTTAAACATTAGCAGTCTACAGTCAAAGTCACCTTCATTACAACACAGCATTCATAATGTCTTTGTTGAATTAGCAAACTCTACTTCACGCATTTAAAGAAATAAAGAGGACATTTTAGAGCAAATACTGGTGCTAGAGTTCTTTATTTGGAATGACTCAATCAAGATTTTTTGTTTCTTGTCTTGTCCCAATCATAGTTATTTAAGATCTGACATTTGCCAGTGCTGGGTTCTGATCTAATGTTAAATTAAAGTTAAAAAAAAGGACTTACATGGATATATGCTTAAATGTTAAATAGTTTTCCTTTGCAATAAAAATAAAACTGCTTTTTATCTGTATTATCCACAAATGTGTCCTGCTCTGTTTCTGTCCTTATTTTTCTTGATGGCTATCGATTTTTAATTTCCATTACACTGTTCCTCCATGAGTTTACACGGATTAAGAAAGCTAGGTGCTGTCTGAAATTAGGTTTATTGTTTGTGTCTCATGACATGTCTGAGTTGACATATTATACAGGTATTGTCTTCAGAAATGCGCATTTTGTGTCTACTAGCAACATTTTCAATGTTAGCTGAATAGAGTTGGTTTTCTCAAAGCAAAGATTGTGCTTTGCTTTGAGAAAACTCTATACTCTGCACAGCTCAACCTTCTTAACAGTTTAGACATTTGTTTTCACAGCACAGAACAGGGAGAATAAAGACGTCTGTTTCATAGTGAATGCCATTGTAAAGGATGAAAAATATCTAGCTATTTCCAAAAAATAGATCTGTGGAACAAAGAACTATTACCCCAATCCTACAGTATATCACAGTTTTGTATGGCATGCAAACAAAACTGTATAAGAAACAGGGAGGTTGTGGATGAACTGCCTTTTGAAATTAAATTTGTTCTAGCACAGCAGGTATCCATCTTAGGTTTGACTCTGAAAGACCTAAGTAAATTGTAGGAAACTATAACTATTTCTTCAGAACATTTCTGAAGAAATTTAAATGGGGCCTGCAAAAGTGTGCCCATCAGTTGGGACCCAGTATTCTGATGCTAAAAATTAGCATCAACGCTAAAGTGCTACAATGTACTCAATAGCATGCAGAGAGTCACAAGCCTGTTGAGTAACATGGACTTACTCCATTCAGTATGCTAAAATTTGTGCACAAATTAAAATGAGCCAAAATGCTAATGCTAGCCTAAATGCTTCCAGTGGCATGTGGGGTATCACTAGCATGTCATCTTACATTCAGTGTGCCAAATATGGCTAATAAATACAAAAAATAGCTAAAAAGCTTATTTTAGGGAAAAAGCTACTGCTAATGTGGGCAGTGCACTGCCCCCTGCTTGTGCTAATGTTAATGCACTGTCTTCTGATTTTTACTTTTTTGGGTACACAGGGGTGCACAGCCCAAACCCCACTGATCGTGACATTACGCTAACAAAAAGAGCAGTTATAGGCACAGCACAGTCAATTACATCTGTGTATCCGTTCAGCCTAAGCGACAATTCACATTTGTCTGCTTCTGTAAATCAGATTCAGACCCAACATACCAAAGATGACACTTCCACAGAACTTTCTAGGCATTTACACACTAACCAATATAAGCATAACAAAGTGTCAGTCAAAAAGACATAAAGACATATAAAATGTACCAATAAATATGGTCTGTTATGGGAAAGAGCAAATCTCCCAACTTGCTCCACACTGGATTTTTTTTCAACTTCTCCTCTCAGTGGCTCTGCACTGGGACCAATCAGTATTTCTGCTGAGGTGCAGGAATCTGTTTATGGTGTGCACATGTGAATGTGTGTGTTTGTACGCATATAGACAACGGTCCAATACTCTGTAGAGTTGTTCAAAGTGTTAAAAGTAAGTCTGTTGCAAATCAAAACCTGTTTAGTAAAATGAGTCATACAGTACACACATGGATAGTACCCATGGATTTGAGTATTACACATATTCATGTAGGTGTTACATACTGTGTTTTTATATATCCATCCATCCATCAACATGGTTGTCCATGTAGGGTCATGAGGGGGGCTCGTGCCTATCTCGAGTGGTTAATGGACGAAAGGCGAGGAACAAATCTCCCTCAAATAAAGAACTTTATTAGATTGATAATTAACCATTTACAAGTCAACATTACCTTAATTTGACAGTAATTTAAACAAAAGTGAACCTGTAAAACTGCAGTATTAAATAACATGGTCAAAGATTGGGGTGCACCTAATTTTTATGGTAGTGTACCTGAGAAAAACATAAGGCAAACTAGTGCAAGAAGTTATTCCAGAGCCCTTTAGATGAGAAAAACTTTGCAGCTTGAGCCTGAAATCCAATACCAAGCCTTACAGAAAAGGGACTTCAGGTCACAGGTTATGAATGAATATGCTTTTCTACACCATTTAATATTTGCCATGTGTTGTCAGTGGTGATTACAAATCAAATGTAAAACAGATGTGCAGTGTTGAACAAAAATATTGACAGCAGTTTCTATTGGACATTTCAGAGTCATTGCATTATTTCATTTCTATTATTCACAACTCAACACTATACATACATTAAGAATGAAGGATATTTGCTCGCTATGTCACTTAAATAAAGTCTTTATTTCAGGTGGGTGGTTCCCTTCACGTATACTTACTTACAATCTTGTGCAACCATAAACATGATATTTAACAGTAAATACTACCACTCTTCTTGGGCATTCAGAGCAGAACAATGCAGTAAATGATGGCTAACAATATTCTGTAGGTGATACAGTAATTTTCTCAGCCTTGACGCTGAATGTAAAATATCCATCAAAGTTAACGAACTAAGAGTTGCCATCTGGGCTTATTGTCTCCTGTCAAAGCCATACACGCTTCAACTACCAATGGCAGGCTGTTGCTCACGCCCCGTATGTCTTCTTTTCTTCTTGCTATCTCTCCATTTATTGCTTTAGTGACAGTCTCTCTCTTTTACTCTCCCTTTTGTTGCTTTGTCTCATCCTTTATTTCTTGCCTCTACCAGGCATTGAAGAGGAATGATTACTAAATGATTGCTGGCTGGAAGATTGAATAGCACAGTTGACATTTTCCTGTCAGTAATATACCGTGGAAGGAGAAATCTGCATTGACTGTCCCTGAAAGCATATTGCTCTATTGTTTCCAGCTGTTGTGAGGGACATAGTGTAGGCTCCTGATTGTTGACTCCAGGATTTTCTGGATGCATAAGTGTGAGCTGAATGTATTTTTTTATGCATATGAATTACTTTGAAATACTTCTTTTAATTCCAGAAGAGACTGTGGTCAGTGTTGAGTCTAGCTACTTTATACTTGACCTAAGTTTTACCTTTGCTGTCGGGGCAAATTTTAGAAAAGAACAGCAGCAGGGTGGATTCAGGAGTTGAATCTGTAAAAATCTAGTGCAAACACCAGACATGTCTTCCAGTATCAGCAGTATCCAAAAGGCAACAGAAAAGTTTTGCATTATAAGCTTCATCGGAAATTCTAATGAGCTAATTAAAATCCTCAAAGTCTCTGTGATTAGGTCTATAATCCACAGCATTTTTTTTTTACAGATTCACAGAAATACCCACTTTGAATTCTAACATTTCCCCCTTTGTAGCCAACAAGTACAACTGGAAAATATAAGTAAAATGCAATTTAAAATAAGCTACAATCTTTATGACCATCTCTAATATTATAATGAAAAGAAACAAATCTAAATTATTTATACAAAAAAAACTTAATCAAACCATCACACATCTTTGCACTTCAGTGGAATTTAAATTGTCTTACATTAATTACTATTTAAATTTGAGAGTATGTCTATGACACATTTCTTCTATGTCTATGTTCCTTTTTTGTTTCTTGGTTCTTCAGGCATATTTTTCTTATCTGATAATGTTATCCAATGTGTCGCCAAATCTACAGGAGTGCAAACACACCTACACCCTGAGGGAATTTTGATACCTTGTTATCATAGCATATGCAGAGCAGCTATAGCATCTTCTCCACATGACATCTCTTACCTGCGAAGAGATTGCTGGGACAGAGAGAAAGTAGGTAGCAGTGATATGGTTTTCACACTCCCAGTAACAAGGTAGACTTTTAGCCTTCATGCTGTGGCCTGAGGGCATTCCACTACTTGTTTTTCTTTCCCCTTGAATTTTTGTTTTACACTCTCTTTACTTAGTTTTTCAGGCATATGTGGAAATCTTTATTGCTGCAGGTGCTCGCAATTTTAAAAAATGCAAATATCTGAAACCCGTCGCATCAATTTAATATACATCAGGACCTGCTTAATTAAAGCAACACACAAGGAAACCAGAGGTGGAATGACCACCTGCCCTAATTGTGTGATGATGCCCCTCTTGCTGCCAACAGAGCCCTGGAGGCTTGGACTCCAGTAGAGATCCCTAGAGGTGTGCAGTGGTATCTGGTGCCAAGAGTTTAGTTGCAGATCTTTTAATTCCTGAAACATAATGTCTCCATGAATCAGAATTTTTTGTCCATTATGTACCACTGTTATTGGACTGGGTAGTACCAAAAGAAAACCTCAAACCAGTTCTCAAGCAACACTACCCTGATGAAGGAGGCTGCAACCATCAGCTAATACAGCTTCCATTGCCCAAAGTATCAGTCTACCTGCACTGGCCTGCCTTCTTATTCCACAGTTTATCCTGATGCTAGATGTTTGCCATGTAAAGGACACACATACCCCAACATATTAAAGGAACGTGATGCCGCAAATAAAGATGCCCTTTATCTTCTAACACCTATTTGCTATAACTATTTTCTTTAGAAATTTGCCAAAACTCTGTTTAAAGTACAATTTTGTACAGTTTTTACAGCACAGTAAATCTACACCTGCTGTAAATTTATACAATTTTCTTGCCGTGTATGTTTGGCATTGCTTTAAGTCAATGTTAATGTTCATACTTATTTTTGATGTGTAACTGTGTGCTTTATTTTCCAGTCACATTTTAGTCTAAAAATAATTTGTAAACATCTCTGACTGGAAGAAGGTGTTCATAGCCTTATAGGAAACTGCACCAAGCCAATGTCTCTCAGTCAGTGAAAACATAATAGGACTAAGAATTGCCCTTGTGTGTGTAACTTGAATATTTTCTTTTGGATGTTGCTCAGTGTTTTCTTCTTTCACTCTCTGTTGTCTCATTTTTAGGGGTGACAAAGTGTTAGCAGTGTTTGCATATTTTTTAAAATGGAAGCACCCAAGTCTTTGTAGTTAACCACATTTGCAGTGCGCAATATGTTTGCCATCTGCCCACAGATGAGGAGAAAAGGTAATTTCCATGTATTGTGTTCCTTCAGAGTCTGTGTGAATTAAAGCCTCATACCACTTGTCTGTGCAATAGCAGAACCCCATCTAGGATGATGCAGTTGCTCCACATAAAAAAAAAAAAACATTTTTACTTTGCTCTTGGCAATGAACACATTTTGATGTTTGCATCAAAATGTGTTTGTGTCTCTCCGGCAAGAATTAAATAATTGAACTCGGTTTCCATTTATTTGATTTCTCACATTGGTCATTGATAAAGAAAATCTAGAACAAAATTAATTGTATTTTGCAGCAATGCATAGAGCCCTGTTTTTGTTATTCTCACATAATTTTGCAACAAAATGCATTATATTTGCATAAATAATCAAACTAATCTGTGTTTTAAATGCTGGTGATTAGTATGATGGAAAAGGATGTAACATGTATTAAACATGAATTAAATACAAAATCTGGTAAAAGGGCACCAGCATTGATATGTGTTATCAAAAGCACCAACGACTGCTCAGCACAATGAATTAGAGCTTTATTGTGACAGCCTTAAGACCTACTATCGAATGTAAATAATGTATTCTGAAAAGGGAATACACAAATTCAATTTGTTTAGAACAAAATGAAGACATGGAGAACTTAAAAAAAAAACCCTTCCCGAATCTTGAAAATAAACAAAAACCTAAAATTAAAAAAACCCATTGAATAATGCTGCTATTCTATGCCTAAACCAGATTTTTGCTGTACCAGCATCCAGGGTTGCAAGCAGCTGAATTCACATAACTATGTGATGCAGGACCCTTGTTGCTGAAGACGTTTGTGAGATTTAATTGTCACATGAACTCACTAACAGCAGTTAAGTAGATTTTTGTGTATTCTTATGCTATTCATACCAATGTCAAGGTTAAGTGGAGCATACCATAAAAGTAAGAATTGAAAATCTACCAAATGTTCAAAGTGACACTTTGGGACAACCCTGTCAGTATGATAACTACAGTAGGTTGTGCTTGCAGTTTATCACATAGCATGTTCGGGACAAAGCAAACATGGGAATAAAGAGGTAGTTTGCTCTGTACAGTTGAATTTTTGTGATATGCCACGTGGCTCTATATTTGGTAGATTTTGTTTTCAATTCTTACTTTTATGGTCTTTTCCACTAAATGTCCAGAGTGACACTTTCGAGATCCAGTAGATAATAGGGTTGATACTCCACCACTTGTAACAAGGGAAACATGTTTTCCAACATGTGTATCTTTAGGATATTGGGCAGTGAGAGTGCTTAGCATTTTGCAAAAATTCAGTTGTACACTGAACAGAGCTAACAAGGCCCCTCTATTACCATGTTTGCTCTGTCCTGTACTATATGATGAACTGCAAGCAGAACTTAGCTGTGATATTGACATAGTTGTCCCACCTGATTTTTTAAACTCTCCAGCTCCCCCTCAGAAATGGTCAGTAGGTAGGCAGGTAGGTAGGTTGGTTTAACCCTTCGCTTGTTCAGACTATTAAGTTGTTCTAGCACCAATATAGCATTCTCCTGAAGAGCAAAGGTCTGCTTTATATAAAAAGTCTTGCAAGATGATAGTCTTTCCTCCACTGAAAAAACAATAGAAAAAAGGCAATGAAAAGGGCAAAATGACAGGAACAGAGAATGCTGAATGGTGGGACTACTACAGCACACCCTGTTAGTTTGATTTGGTTTGGTTCTGGCCACTTAAGCCTCATGTTAGTCCTTTTGTTTCCCTAAAGCAACGCTATAATCCTCCCTAACGCAGTGGAGAGGGGTGAAAAATTAGAGAAACACCCCAAAGAGGATATGCATATAGAAAGTGGCATGGTTGTAGTTAATCGGAGAGAAGGATAAAATGCAATGATTAGAGAGAAAAAAATGGGTTTTCCCAGCCAAGGAAAGGAAGCAGGATGCTACAGTCACACTTTGATATAGCTTCTACTCCTGTTGTCAGGGTTTTTCTCATAAAACTTCTTTCACAGTCTCTGTCATTTTGTCTTTTTCTATTGCTGCCTTTTATGTTTGTTCCCCCTATTTCTCCTTGCCTACAAACTACAAAAGCTGTTTGAAACAATCTTGTCTGTCCTTCCACACTTGTTCACCTCCTATAGTTTCCCATCTCAAAGGAGTTATTTAGCAAAATTCAGACTTATATCCTGGCTGGAAACAATTAGTGGTTCTTTTAACTCTGTGGGGCCTCAAAGCACAAATTTTCCAACTCCAGCAGATACATTTGAATACTTCTTAAAGCAAATCGGTAACGTTACAATGTCTAAAATTGTGTTTGTGTCCACTGGCGTGTGCCGTCAACCCTTGTCTTTTTCAGAACTCAAATAATAGCATGCAGCATGAGCCACTCTTGCCAAATAGAGTTAGACCGTAGTGAGAAGAAACAAAGTCAAAGACAAAAAGAGATAAAGGTGCAGAACTGGATACCAGATGAAAATTAAGCTGTATTAAATCATAATCGGGTTAGCGATGGCTGGCTGTAATCTCACTAATAACATATTCGACTCCTAATCTACAAATCATCTAAAGAGAGCAGAATTTTCCATGTTGGAGTTTCAGAGGCTTGTAGAAAGCATATAAGGATGATGGCTTCTTTTATAAGATGGACTGACAATCTGCACAAAAAAAACACACACACATTGGAATACTTATTCCCAGAAATTGTGGGGAATAAAACAAACTGTGTTGTGATAAGCAATATAATCACTGAAGAAAGTCAAGGTTTTCTTTGAGAAGGATTTGGGGAAAATGGGAACCCTGATTTTTAGAGGAAAATAATTTCTTTAAATGACTAATGCAACATTAAATGCTTTTGGGTAATTTCTACAACAACAAAAACATGTACGTATTTTATTTAGAACATACATTTTGTATTGTTTCAGAGGAAAATAATTTCTTTAAATGACTGATGCAACATTAAATGCTTTTGGGTAATTTCTAAAACAACAAAAACATGTACGTATTTTATTTAGAACATACATTTTGTATTGTTTAATGGGGGTCTTTTTTGGCTGAATACGACTTCCACTCTTCACATCTTTGTTAGTTTTAAGGACCTCCTATTTTTTTTTTTCTTTCCATCTCCTTGCCTGACTGTATCTCCCAATCTAATATAGTCAGTGTCTTGCAAGACGATAAATAGCCATTGAACTTTCTCACATCTTATCATTACAATCATAAACTCCAGTGAATTTTATTGAGAAATAATAATAATAAATTTTATTTATAATACCCTTTATATATCAAAGTGAGATCTCAAAGGGCATATTTACAACCTGATGATGGCAAGCTGCTAGATTGTACCCACAGCTGCCTTGGGACAGTCTCACAGAAGCGAGGCTGCCATTTTAAGCCATTGGCCTTTCTGACCAACACATTCAGGCAGGGACACATACGACGATGGTAGACGAGCCAAGAATCAAACCAGCGACTCACCGATTGTAGGGCAAACTCTGTTGTGCCCAACCCATCATGTGATCAACCAAAAACATAGTGCGTATATTTGGGAAATGGCAAACGCATATATTCACCCTACTTTACTCTGGCATCCTTAAATATAATCAATTTTTTCCCCAGGTTTTCCTTGTTGTTCCCCAGGTGTTTTGCAAGTTCCTGTTTATCGACTTCATCACAGGCAAATACCAGAGTTAATGGCAGGACACAGGGAAGTTTTTTAAGAAAACCCAACAGGTTCTGTTAAAGACTTCAGACTGTTAGATTTAGATCAAATCATACTTGTGTGTTAGAAAGATTCAGTCAAACTGCAGACCTAAATCCAACTGAGAAGCTGTTGCAAGATTTTAAAAATTTATGTTTTTAAACACTCTGACTGTACTTAATCTATTTTGTGAATAATGGGCAAGACTATTGGAGGCATACTAATACTGCAGTGATTGCGGAAAAGAGTGGTTGCACTAAGTATTGACCACGGGGGGCTAAAAGCGTATGCACACATTTTCCACCACATTTTATTTTTGCATTTTTCTTCCACTTTGCAGTTATGTGTTACTTGGTTTGTGGTTGTTCCATAAGAAAATGTTACAAAGTTCAAAATATTTTCCCAAGCCACTGTAAAAAGTACAGAGAAATAGCTATATAGTTTATCAGTTGTCTGACACAAACATACTCTGTCCATGTTACACAAAAGCAATGATACACCTTGGCATGCACACGCAGTCCCACTTCTCCTATAATGGCAGATGTGCAGGCATATACACGCATAATTGGCCTTTTTGGAACAAAAGTGGTCCAAATGTGAGTCGCACACATCACTTGGTTGGCTGTGGGTATCAGGAAATCCAATATGGATTTGCCAAATGAACATGAGCAGAGATGGAGAGAGCGGCCGTGTGTGGTGTAGAGGGGAGGGGAGCAAGCGAAGGATGCGGGCAGGAAAGCAGGCAGGTTGTTGATTACTCTAGTGTTTAACATTAGGAAATGCCACACTGAAAATGGTGCTCATATCCCCCTGTCAATTGCCTTGTTAGCCATGGCTAGATAGAATGAAAGCCAGCGAATAGGGAAAAAAAACAAAAAAAGCATTGTTTGAAGGGTTGGTTTAGATTACCACTTGTCAAAGCAGAGCTCTGAAAAAATATCACATAAAAAATCCCTTTAACCTCACAGAAATTTTCATGTGTCATCAAAGCACTTGCATTTGACTATATAATATTTTAGAAAGATAGAAATGTAGCTTTTTGTTATGTCACAGCTACAACTCCAAATGCACTATTCTGAACTTTATAAGTAAGCTCAGTTATATATAATTGTGAACCAAAAGAAAAGCAATACATGGTTTTTAATGTTAAAAAAATCTGAAACGTGTGCTAATTTGTTTTCCCTTACGAAGCCAGTCAGATTGGATGGAGCAGATCTGTGAACATCACTTTGAAAACCTTGTTACAGGTTCTTGATTAGATTTAGGTTTAAATGTTATTGGGCAGTTCTAACACATGTACTGTATATGCTTAAATCTAAACTGCTAAATTATACTTTTGGATTTTTATAGTCATTGTTCTCCTGGATAGTTGCCACAACAATCTGTTACTTGCAAACTTTTTTTCCTAGCACTTCCTTGTATATAATTCCTCCCCCCATATTTTTTATGAATGAGGAACTACTTCAATGCCAATGATGAAGAAAATTATTCTTCACAAATATATTCAAAAACAAGTATAATTTCCCTACAACCTCATAGTTATACACTACTTTCTGATGGTCTTTTACAAGAAACCCCTATAAAATACATTGATGTTTTCCACTTTAATATGACAAAATGCAGAAATATTACCTTTGCAAGGTGCTACAAATAAAACTAAATGCACAGACCCCTCCACACACACACCCACCCACCCACGCACGCACGCACGCACGCACGCACGCACACACGCACACACACACACACACACACACACACACACACACACAAACACTTTAGCCCTTTCTGGGCATCCATTACTCTGTCACTGTCCCTCCATTGCATTCCCACAAATATCTGAACAAGAATTCCCACACTTCATTCTGATGTGACACCTGTTGGTGAGAAGAGGTGAATTGAGTCTCAGAGTACTGCACAATGAGGACAGAGAAAAGAGATACCCACTGATTGCAAGCAGAAAGGGAAATGTCTGAACATCTGTGGTCATGATGAGGTCACCAAGTACCTGCCAAAGCAAATCTAGCACAGTCAAAGGACCAGAGGTAATGCAGCACTTCACCTTTAGTGGGTGTGTAAAAAGTAGCTTAATTTAGCTTGAAAAAGCAAATTTACCATGAAAGAAAGAGCAAAAATCTGACAGTGTGATTTCGCTTGATGAAAATTTGCCCAATAGGCATGGCTGTGGAGACAAAATTTAACATATCAGTGGATCAACTTAATTATGAAAACAGAATGAGTTCTAACAAAAGTGTACCTGAAACCGCAGGTCATGTTTCATAACACATTTGAGTTAAGTTTATTTTTTCCAGAAATGAATCTAAAGTAAGCAACTACAGTGCCGTGTTATATACACACAAATATGCACCGCATTAAACCAATAACACCCACTCAGTGACAATTTAGATAAAACCGATTGACGTTTCCCAATTCACCATGTGTGGGACACAAGGGACAGTTAACAGCTGCTCCAACCTAACAATAATATGCAGTATTTTACATGATCATTTACTTCTGATTTACAGACATACCTTGCTTTTTTACCACCGTTGTGCTTCATTAAAGGCCTCTTGAGACACATATTCATAAAAACCCAAGCAGAACGAACTATAACAATGATAACACAGTAGACACAGTCTGCCCAAAGGACCATCCTTTTGTGACAAGCCTTAGCTCCTAATTACCCTCTGGAGATAAAGTCAGAGTCTGGAGCAGCACTAATAAATAAGGCCCTGGTATTAGTGGTTATAAGATGCTTTTGCCCCAATAAGTAATGATGGTACTATCAGGACAGGACCTCTGAACCTCCTGGGGACCAGTAATCAGTTGCCTCATCTAGTTTCAGGATAAATAGGACATTGCCACTTTATCTCTCCAACAAAAGTGATACAAATGATTACAGCAAGATGGTTTTTCCTTTGAATTTTCTTTTTATCAACTCTGATGATTATACTGGGAATTGTCCATAGAGAATTCGGTCAGGCATTCAATTTCTACTCAAGCGCAAAATGACTCTGCATATTACCCAAGAGAGCTGTATGTCCCTTTGATGGATATCTGGCTTATGCAACATGGCATTATCAATATTAAGCATTTCTTCTGAATTCCCAGTTCGACATCTAATAAAAAATGTAAATTATATTGAAAACACCAGCTTTATAAATATGTATTTTATTTCTTCTTTTTTTTTATCAAAAGAATCTTTATGTGCTGCATCATTTTTCCATTCATCTACTCATTGTTCAGTTCGATCATTACAGTCATCCAGTGGTCAGTGGGTGGGTTACACCTGGGACAGGTCTTCAGTCCATCATAAAGTTACACCAGACAAACTACCATTTACACACGCACACAAACTCCAAAAGGCAATTCAGAGAGACCAGTTTCCCTACAGTACATTTGAAACTAAATGTACCACGTTTACATGTACCAAATAAAAAAAGAAGACATGCATGGTTTTTTCGTTTACTGTTTGAAATTAAATCAGACCAAACTTCTCTTGTTTTATATCACTTAGAATCACCAAAATTATATATTTTTGTGAAATGCCAGAAAACTTAGAGAGCACATCTTTAAGAGATTGTTTGTAACTTTCTTTGAATTCAGACTTGTACATACATTTGATCCATATTAGGAATAAATCTCTTTAAGTTATATGGCATGGGTCAAACCTTTTCTGTTTCCTTCCACTAGCTTCATAAAATACTTTTCTGGAGTTCTGACCAGATGTCTTATTTCCTGTATTACTCTGATACTGCCAGTGTCTTTACCACACCTAGAATGTCATTAAGCTTGAATCTAAATAATCTGAGATCATTCTGAACTGCAGGATCCTGAGTCTAAGATATTTGGCACAAACTAGATTTAGCAGATATCACAGCCAGGAGCAGCAGCATAGATCTGTCTTACAGAGTGAACACATTCAGGTTACAGAGATTACATTGCGTGAATCTGCATACTTCAATTGTCACTTTGCTGCCCGTACATTTGAATTTCCCCACTGAGGGACAATAAAGGTTATATCCTTTCTATTCTATTCTGCTCTATATATTTATGCTTTGCAGAAATCTCTGATTACTGCAAGAAATAGTTTTTTTTTGCTTTTTCTACCTAGGCCTGTCCCGATAAATGATAAATCAATTAATCCTACGATAAATTAAAACTATCAACGTCATTTTAATTATCGGCTTTATCGTCTCTTCCGGCCCTTTTCTCTTTCTGTTGATGACACTGAATGAAAAAAAGGCTCTCCACTGACCCTCCCTTCCTCACATCCTTAGTTTAATGCCCAGCGCACACTACACGATCTTAGAGCTGTCCGCCGATTGTCGGCCCATTTTCAAAACCTGAGAGACCACACATGAGCCGACAGAAATCCTAGGTATAACGGTTCGATCGTGCCAACAATGGGCACAAAATAATGGCTACAAGTAAAGTTAACTAATTTTAAAACCAGGCGTTCATCAATGCTTTACTACAATCTACCTGCAATGCACGTGGCTAATGTCAGTCCTGACTGAATGAAAATAATTATAACCTATTTATGTCATGTTAACGAAGAACAGCTGAAAAGTTACGGGGTTTATCAACTGCAGTAGTAATTTCACTCCAACTCCTCCCCTTGTCATTTCTATATTCTTTGCACTAAATGTTGAATAAACATTAATGTTGTTTCCACATATCATCTCCAATGTCTGCTGGACTTCGGGTTACCCCGTATCAACTGTTCGGGATCCCCCTCTGTAATTTCCCCTCAGAAAGCAAGGAGGAGAATCCTCGCTTTCTGATTGGCTACCTGTCCCATTCAACAGGCTGCGTTAAAGGTCCCAGTCGGGGAAACTCCTGATTTAGATCGGAGCGGCAACAACGATGATCTACCGTAACACACCACACACTACAGGATGATCGGTTATGAAAGCGACAATCTTAGAACGACCAATGTTCTAAGATTGTCATAAGGGGAAAATCGGGGCAAAAAAATCATGTAGTGTGAACTATTGCATCAAGTAGTTGGATATGCCCATCTTCTCTATTTAAATCTAATTATTACTATAGGGCAACATAGTATACAGACTTCATAGTCTGCACTCTTTTGGTTGAATGCAGTATTTATTTCCACTTTGGCTTTATGTAGTTTTTATTCAAATACATTTTTTGTTAATGGAGACTGAGAATCTATTTTATTTTTGTTTTTGGCTGTTTTGTTTATTTTGTTTATCAGTTCCAGTGTTAAGTGTTCATTTGAAAATAAAGTGTATCTATCTTTGGTAGGACATTGCATGCACTATTACGTCATTTCCATTAAATCAGTGTAAAAAGGTCTTCAAACAATATTATCGTTTATCACAATAATTTTTGAGACAATTAATCGCTCAGCAAAATTTGTTATTGTGACAGGCCTATCTATACCATGCCCATGTATTTGAAACTTTGTGTGCGTTTTAAAACTCTATTTCTAAAAATAAATATTTGTTTTCTTCATGTTGT